>NC_059125.1:10154479-10808229 GCF_020740685.1 Jaculus jaculus
CTAGAATTGATAGAATTGATGTAATGCCACAAAACCAACTGACTTAATGTTTTATTGTTTTTCTGATGCCATGGATAGAGATATGGTTTTTTTTAACCTAAAATTAAAAAGAAAATTTTTCATAATATAACCCTTGACTTTAACATGTAACTTAATCTACTTCCATTGCTTAGGTAAAATTTTAAAAAAACATATTCAGAACATGCACATATGTATTTTTGTGTATATAATTGGAATATATATATATATATATATATATATATAAAATATTAAAATAAAAACTTTTTTTTATTTTTATGTGCTGCTTTTCAACTTACCATTTCCCCTTTAATGCAATATTATTAGCATTTTCTTCCAGGGCAATGAATATTCTCTACAATTTCATCTTTTATTGAGATAAACTTTGGCTATATGCCTATATTATTTATCTTCTTATTGTTGGGAAAAAATACCTGACAAAAATCAAGCATGGCAGCAGGAGCTTTAGGGAGCTGGTCACATTCAGGCCAAAGTGAGGAAGCAGAGTGATGAATGCTGGTGCTCAGCCAGGTGCCTCCTTTTTACATAGTCTAGGACCCCAGCCCATGGCATGGTGCTACCCACAGTTAAAGAGGGGGCTCTTTCCACCTCAATTAACTTAATCAAGATAGTCCTTCACCTACATGCACAGAGGCCAATCTAATTTAGAAAATCCCTCACAGGTAATTCTAGATCCCTTCAAGTTGACAATGAATATAAACAGTCACAGTAACTATGGTGGCCTCAAACTCATGATATTTGTTCCTCAGCCTCCCAAGTGCTGAGACTACAAATGTACACTAATATGCCTGCCCTACAGTTTAATTTTTATTTCTACCTCATAGCTCATAATATGTTCATATCATAATTTTCTTAAACAAGCTCTAATTTCCAGAGGCTTTAGATTGTGTCCAATGACAAAGAAGGTTCTACAAATGGCTTGCAGGAGGCTGAAGCACTGGGGATATTCAAGGTTGTTTCTTATGAGAGATTTCTAAAAGTGAATATATGGATCAATGCATGTATACATTTGAAAGTTTACTCAAAAATCATTTAATTACTGCTTTAGTATATAGAACTTTTTCCATTTTTTATATTTTTGATAATTCATACATGTATTACTGTATTGTAAGAATATATATATATATTTCAAATTTAATCTCTAATCCCCTCTCCTACTCCTGCTGAACTTTTCTACCTTCCCACATTTATCAGTGGCTGTGGTGTAGGGAACATTAAAAGAAAAGGTTCTTTTCAGGTCCCCACTGCTGTTTGTAGAAAAAGAGTGGGCTCTCAAATGACTGTGCATACTCCCTTTAACCAATGCTGCTCTCACTCTTAGTTAGAAAATCTGCTTTATTTTACAGATGGCAGAGGAAATGGCGAACTCATATTAATCAATAAGATAAAAAGATAGCCAACTGCCCACCACAAGATGTACCACTTCTACCATGTCTGCCAGGGCCTAGGAGAAATTTCAGAGGAAATGGCGACATGAAGACTGCTCTTACTGCTAGCCTGACAACCAGTTCAAAGGTTGTGGTGACAGATATGGTGATCAATCAAAACCTATCCAAGCAAAAATCCAGAGGTAACAGAGAACTCAACACTACATAAGACTGTCAACAGGCCTGCCATGGCTCAGGGAACACTGTGAAAGAGGAGGGTGGAAAGATTGTAAGAGCCACAGAATATGTAAGAATATCCTGAGGCGAGGTCCCTGCTACCCAACAGGGACTGACAAGATTCAATGAAGATTCACAGTGAATACAATAATCCCACTGTGGAGGGCCTCCAGGGTAACAGGAACAGAGTTAAGGGGATAAAAGAATATTTTACATATGTTAAAGTAAAAGGTGAAAAAGGATCTTTTCATTGAAATTTCCAAATCAAGACACAGAAAGTTTCTAGCTTTCCAAGAGTCCTCTTCGTGCCCATAACCAGTATTCTGAATTCTATCCCCATGGGTGAGTTTGTCTGTCCTTCAGCTTTATATGAACATAATCATACAGTGTGTGGTGTGTGTTTGACAAGTTACACTCATTATGTCTATAATATCAATCATGCTGTATATGTGACCACATTTCATTCTTTATGATTGCCATACCTTGAATGAAAGAGTGTAAATATATCACTATTTATACATCTATCCCCCTGTTGATGGGAATTTGGGTTATTTCTCATATGGAACTAATACAATTAAAATTGCTATGAACGTTGCCATAGTCATCTGTCCCAGTTCAACTTAAGTTTGCTTTGGTATCTTCCCCCATAGCTGTGAAAGCAGAAAAGCTTTACAGTAATTGAAGCTCTTTAGTGTTCATGCAGCACTATACAAAGTGCTCATTCATGATGAGATAAGAAGCTTGCACTTGAAAGTAAATCAATGCACTGTTTGCTTTGTTGGGAAAACCTTGACACCAAAAAGGTTAGGTGAATTAAACAACATGCTTACTGACACAATTTATATCCTGGGCACAAGCTCCTTATATCATCACAGATCAATAACAGTTCACGAATAGGCATACAATCTGCAGATCACACAGACTTCAGAATAACGTGATCTGGATTCAAGTGCCCAGCACACTGCTTACTATGTGAACCTCCATGCATCATGTAGCTAGCTTAAGACTTAGTTTCCTCATTTGCCAAACAGAACTGAATGCCTGTGCAGAATGCTTGTTATTGACACAAAGTGAGCACTTCTATTGGTGCATGTAATCAGAACCAATGGACTATGTTAGACTGCAGAGTGTACTTCAGCCTCTGAGCCATCATTATTCACCATGCAGTATGGCAACTGCAAGCAATGGATGAGAAAACCATTTCTGAAATGACCAAGCATTCATAATACCTTCCTACAGGAAAAAAAAAAAATCTGTGCTCTGTGTGGGATACTGAGTGATGCTTAGGCATCTAATTTTAGAAAATTTGCCATAAAATTAGCATATGCCTTTTCCTTATCTCTCTGCATTAAGTCTATTTATTTACTTGTCTTTTTTCCCTCCATTGGGCTAAGACTTCCTCAAGGGTAAAGGTTTTGCACTAATTTTCTTAGTATTTCTTGCATACCTAACACTTAGTAGAATGAACACATTTTTATTGAACAGGTGAAATGGCAGTTACCTGACATTAAGTAGGAACATAAGATAGTGCAAGGCTTTATCTGGGATAATTGGGCTGACCTTTCCAGATGAATAAGTAATTAGTCTACATTGTTTGGCCTTCCATGATTTATAATTGCCAGTATTTGACAATTAATTAGGATATGCTAATGTGAAAATGCAAACACCTCCAGGTGTGTGTCAAAGAATAGATGGACAGTTAGAAGTGGAATATGCCATATCCAATTGTCACAAGGTCACTCAACATTTAGAATCTCTCACTACTGCTTTTTCCCTGACCAAGCAGATTTTTGATCATCTATTTTTGCATTATTTGAAGACATAACAAACTTGGTAAAGATTCTTGTCTAAAATACATTCTTCAATGTTTTATTAAAATTAAAATTTATTAAAAAGTGATTTATCCCATGCAAGTTATCCACCTTTTCATATTTTTTTGACCCCTTCGCCATCTGTGGCCCTTAGCTAAGTACATTATTTCCCAACACCTTTCAATGTCACTCATCATAAGGGCAAGATTCTGGATTTGACCAATCCCATGCCTGTTAAGTAACTTCAATTAGCAAAGATTGGACTTGCAACTCCATCTACAACTTAAGAACTCAGTTGTACTTCTCATGCGGCATGGGATATGGCTGAGTCAATGTTGTGTATGCATTATGGAGAAGTCACATAATATGGCATGAGTAAGTGTTCCTATTATAAAGATGTTTCTTCTAGATTGAAACATTCCATTCTGTAGGGAAGAGGATTCATAAGGTTCTTCCTTGAGGTTATATAAGCAGTAAACAATTGCTGAGAGAGAAGAGACCCTTCTGTGGAGTGCCTGCCTGCAACTGTGCAGGGAGTTCCAGTGATATAATAATAGAGATCTGAGTCATGCTGGAGGTTTAGTGTTGCAACTGTTTGCAGCACCCATGCTCCTGTAAGTAACCTCTCACATATGCTTCTGGAAGTAACCTCAAGAAACTAATTGGTTCACAAAGCTGGACTTGGTGGAATCATTGCTTTGGTCTGTTGTTTTCCTGAAGATATGTGAAAAATGTCTATTCACATATCTCCAGGAAAAGTTAGTTATGAAACAGTATTCAAGACCCATATATCAACAGCTTGCTCCCCACTCAGCACATGACACTACTAGGTGATGGTAGAAACTTCAAGTGCCAAGACTCACTGGGAAGATTTAGTTCATTAAATATGCCTTGGAAAGGAGTTGTAGGATCATGGTCTCTTCCTTCTCTTCTCTTTGTCCATTCAGCTGTGGTATGTATAGGGATCCTCTGTCGCTCCCACGAATTGTTGAAGTGCCCCAGTTCTGATGCAACAAGGAAATCACTTAAGGACTGAAGCGTCCAAAACAGAGAACCCAGATAAAACCTTTCTTCTTCAGTTTTATTTTGTGTTTTTTTAAACATTTTAATTTATTTATTAATTTGTTTGAGAGAGAGAAAGAAGGAGAGAGAAAGTGAGCGAGCCAGGGCCTCCAGCTGCTACAAATAAACTCCAGATGCATGTACCACCTTGTGCATCTGGTTTATGTGGGTCTTGTGGAATCAAACCTTGGTCCTTCGGCTTCTCAAGCAGGTGTGTTAACCACTAAGCAATCTCTCCAGACCCAATCCATCTCTGCAGCCCCTTATTCTGTGCTTTTTAAAGAAAAATGTGTGTGTGTGTGTTTGTGTGTATGAGTGTGTGTATGTGCCAATGCACTTGGGTGGAGGACAGAGGATTATCTCTAGTTTCAGTCTTCACCTTCCCCCTTGTTTGTGGCAGGGCCCTTGTTGTTTACCATTGTCAATACCAGGTATCCACTTTCCATCATGTTATAGGAGAGCTGGGATTACAGACACTATTGTATGTAGCTTTATGTACTGTCTGGGAATCCAAATTCAAGTTGTCATACTTGCATAGCAAACACTTAAGCCACTGAGCCATCTGCCAAGCTTGATCACATACAGAACTATGCTGGTAAATAATTAAAACCCAACTCACCAGAAAATAATTCCCAGATTTGCAACACTACTCCCACTATAGGCAATTTCAAGCAATCAAGGTGATGCCCCTTGACATGCAGCTAGAAATAAATTTATACAAGTGGCTCTGACACCAACCAGAACAGTTAACATCTCATTCTTTTTCTATCTTCTTATTTCCTTTTCACCTTCTTCCCTCACTTTTGCTGCCCTGGGAGAGTACTCCACATAGATGATGGTTTATGACATATAACTTATACTCTTTTTTCTGTAGTACTTGAGCTAAAATGGGAAGCTTTTAATGAGTCCTTTCACATTATGTGTATATCACTGACCTCAATTATTTTCTCATTGAAAACATTTTCATGTTCAAAAAAATTGACCAAAGGTGCATAGAAAGATCTCTTGTAGGATAAAGGGCAAATAGCATGATTTTTTTGACATTGTTAAAACTTAATTGACAATGGGGACCTGTGAATCACAAGGGATAAAGTCATTGCTAAGAAGAAAATTTATATCAAATGCTAACTTTTAAACTTGAATCTGTCTTCCTGCTGATTTTAATATTGCTTTATTAAGAAGTTTATTAGTAGAATGTTCCTCTTACTACTTAATGGAATAAAGATTGAATGAAGACTTTATGGTGGGTTTCTTCCATTTTAAATATCAGGGAAACAGAAGTGTCCAAACAAAGGATTTAACGAAGTATAACAGCTAATGAAATTGAAGAAAATTAGGAAATTTAATGATGTTTTTAGGAGTGTTTATTATCACCACCTTACCAAGATCTACTTTACAAGTGAGTGAGTCCAATCTTCAGCTACTGTGGGTGCTGGCTACCCATCTTGAACACTGCTTTGATTCCTGAAAAGTGTTTTCAGTGGTTATTTTCACCCCATAGAAGTAAAGGCTCGTGACTGACATCCATGGAGTATAAGTGGTCATCTCTCTTTCCCTAATGTACACACAAATCTGTGGTAAAGTTCATATTTTTTAGTGTTCTTCCTTGGATCAGGCCAAAGGTAAAATCCAGCCCAAGAAAACGTTTGCATCATTGCTTAGCTTTCTCTGCCAATTGCACCCTGCTTCCCTCATTTCTCTTGAGACCACTCCCTCAAGAATTCCTGTCTTAAGTTCTGCTCCCAGGAAACCTAACTTATGTTGGATTATATTATGAATACTATTCTCTTAAAACCACAATCAAATTATTGATACAGATTAGGAGCAAGGTAGCCATAGCAGTCAACTTTAGGTGCTAAGATAAACCACCAGACCAGGCACAGTCAATGGGACGAAGGGTTTAATTGAAGCTTACAGAGAGAGAAGTTTCTTAATGGCGGAAGAAGGTGCCCCCCACTTTCATAGGTCTATGCACAGAGAAAAGCCAAAAACAACCATCAGCACAAGAAAGCACACTCCAGGAATTCCATAATGGCAGATCTCCAGCACTCTGCATGCCTTTAGACTGAATTCATTGTCTGCCCCCAGTGACACCTCTTCCAGCCAGGTAGCTGGAAGTCTAAATTACAAGCTTTAATAAATTCTGGAATCAACTGGGGGACATCCATTAAAACCATCAAATTCACCCCCTTCCCCCCAATAGATTCCTAACCACCTCACATTGTATATTGTATTCAGTCCAAATTCAAAAGACACCACATTCTACCAACTTAAGATTGCCCCAAAGTCCTAAATCTCATCTGAGATTTAATATTGTCTCTTAAGTGTGAGTACTGTAAAACCAAAACAAGTTATATACTTTCAAAATATAAAGGCACAGAGTAAACATTTTCAACTGCTATAAGGCCTAGCAAGGAGAGACTGGAACAATACAAATTCAATAACCATCAAGCAAACACCAAACATTTGCAGTTCAAGTCAGATATCATAGCCAGTAGATTGACAGTCTCTGGATTTTCCAATTCCATCCCTACAGCTGAGCTAAATAGCCAGGAAAAACTTCCATTCTGAGACAACAGTGCTCCATGATAGCCCTTGCACAGTCCAGTTGTGCAGACCATAGCCATAATCTTAATTATGGGACATCCATTCAAACCATTACAGTAGCTTTCTCCTGGTAGGTAGTTAGCTAGGTACTGGCCCATGGAAATATGGATATCACCTTGTCTTCCCTGGCACAATTAGAACTCAAGTCTGATTCAGTCTCATCCAAGATGGCTGCAGGTAACTCCAGTATCAGCTACCTACTACTTTCTCAACTCTTTCCATGATCAGTATTGAAGAAGGATAGAATAAAGCTAGTTTGTTTTTTTTTTTTTAAAGGCAGTTTCAGCTAGGGGTTGAGGCTCAAGGAGAATCATGAGGTGCCACCTTGCATGCCACCACAAAAATGGAACTCATGTCTGATTGAGACTGATCTACAGTGCACTTTGCTGCCTAGTCTAGCATGTTGACTAGACAGACAGCTCTGGATGGGCTGGCACAAGGATCCACCCTTAATCTACCAACCAATCAGGTCTTCCTCATGCATATAAAGGCTCCTGTCTTCTTCCTGTCATAAAATTTGCCTGCTCTGCTTAGCTCTGCTTGCCCTGCCTACCTCTATTCGTTCATTTGAGCCACAAGGATATATATGAGTCTGGCTTCTCCCTTGGTTTGGATGGCTTTTCTATTTGTCTCTGCTTTGTAGTTTGTGGTAACTTCTCTCTGATTACATGCATGATTTTCCTCAGGTTTCTGAATCTACCACGTGTAGGTTTTTCCCAAGTTTCTCTACACAAGCTCTTAGATTCAGTTTGCCACGTGCCTGCAGCTTTACTCCAATCTCTCTTTATAAGACTCAGTTTCTCTCAAGTCCATGTATTTGCAGCTTTACTGTAATTTCTCTTTAAAAGTGTCAATTTATATTTAGTCCATGTTTTTGCACCTTTACTTTAATTTTTCTTTAAAAGCCTCCGTTTTTCATAAGTCCACATGCTTGCAGCTCTACTCCACTTTTGTTTCTTCCCCAAAACATCAATTTCTCTTAAATGAACCTTATAAACTATGCAGTGTTTCCACTCGAGTGCATGTTTCCTAAACCCCACAATTTGTGATTTTCCCCTCAATCAACTTAACAATTCATAATTTATCCTTCTTAAGTCCATCATTACTAATTCTTTGTTAAAGAAAGGACAGAACCCAAAACGGGGTTCACACATTGGGGACCCCCTCCTGAACCCCAAAATTCTGCATCAGTATCTGTGGGCTGGCCCTTCCTGAATCAGCCTTTTGAGTCTGCCAACCAATCAGGTCCCTCCCTTACACACCTGAGCCCAGTGTGATGTTCATTCTAATTGGATTTTTGATTCATTCAAATGGACCTGAACTATGTGTGTAAACTCTCTTACCCTTCTCTGCCTCTTCTCTCTTTCCTTATGTAAGGTGATCTTCACTATCTCTCTTCTCCTTTAAGGGGGAGAATTTATTTTCTTGAGAGCTTTCCTGCTTTGCTTTTCCTTGTAACTCTCTTTAAAATGAGCCTCATAATTCATAATTTGTCTTCCTTTGAGTCTGTGTTCTCACTTCCTTGTTAACATAGATAAAATCCTAAAACTTAAGAACTGCTGATGTGGGTGTTCTAATCCTACAGAGTTCTTTCACGCATCACTATAGTGTCTTGATAAAGCATCTAGAGTAGCTTGATGAATGAATGTACTCATGTCAGTCTTTAAGGTAGAATCTTATGCTTCAAGGTTTCAACCTACATTCAAGAATGGAAGTCGTTTGATGGTATGGTCTGACACTAAAAGCTGACTAAGCTGTCTTATGTCTTCTTTTCTTTTGTCCTCTAGCTCTTGTTATTAAATTAAGGTCACATTAACAATTGTTATTAGGACTTTCTAGTCTATGGTAATAATGATGAACATTTTGACTGCTTTTATAGTTGGGCCAGAATTTGGTGATAAAGATATCAACATTCCAAACTAATGGATGAGGGAACAGGTACAGAGGCTGACAAGGAAATGCAAGTCATCTAGCTATTCAGTAAAATCCAGAAATTTGACAACAATGTTGTGTGACACAGTCCTTGGAGAATACCAGCTATTGCTGTCTTTATCCCATACAGCTGGGAGTGCACACAGGAGACTCTCTAGATTGGGGTTGTTGATCTTCCATGGAAGGAGAGGTGCCAGGGAAAGGTACTCAGATCCTCACCTGAGATCTCAGAGAGACTGTGCCAACTACTTGTAATGATGCACAAGGGCTTGTGGTCTCAGGGGGCGCTAGAGTATATGAGTGTGGAAGATCCAGGGACCATGAGCACCACCAATCCAGCAGTGAATAGGTTGTAAGCAATGTTAGGATGAAACCTTCCAATGTGGTGGCTTTGGAGTCTCTATGCTCCTATAAGTAATCCTCATGCACACTCTGTCAGAAAGCCTGCTAAATTCATTGGTTCACCAAGTTAAACTTTGGTGGAATCAGCCTTTAGTTTGTCAAGAGTGCAATGTCGGAAGGAGAAAGTGCTCTTCCCCCACTGCTTCTACTCAGAAAAGAGTTCATGCATCAGCAATGAACACTTCCTTAGGTATTTTCCTTTATCTGTCTTCTAAATCCTAGCAGAGCCTGGGAGATTGCTCAGTCAGTAAAGTGCTTTCCTTGCAAACCCGAGGACCTGAGTTTGATCCTCTTAAAAAAAAAAAGGCTGGTGGCCCAATATTGTAATCCCAGAATCTGGGATGTAGACACAAAAGGATTCCTGGAGCACACTGGCCATCCAGTTTACTTAATTAGTACCATCCAGGAAAGTGAAAGACCCTGTCATCAAAAAAATGATGAATGACACTTGAGGTTGTCTTCTGGCCTCCACATGCACCTGCATATATAAAAACATGTACATGCACACATATGCACAAAATCTAAGCTAGAAGGAGGTGTACCTTGTGCAGGTGATGTTGAGTTTAGCTATTTCCTGACATTGTTATTGTTATTACTATTATTATTATCATCATCATCATCATCATCATTATTAGGAGGAGGAGGAGGAGTGGTTTTGAGACAGAATTTCACTCTGTAACCTAGACTGACATAACATTCACTGTACCCAGGCTCGCCTTGAACTCACAATAATCCTCCTACTTTGGCCTCCTGAGTACTATGATTACAGGTTTGAGCCACCACACCTGGCTCCCTGACCCTCCTGACCTTGAGGAAGTCAATCCAACCAAAGACAGAGAACACTATGGACAATGCTGAGAAAGTGTTTGCTCACAAATTAGAACAGACTGGGAGAACTAGGACAGGGAAGAAACTAAGTGAAGCCACAGGAAAAGGGCAAATGCCATCCTTGTTAGCAACATGGTGGCTAAGTTGAGCCCTGAGGTAGAACTATGACAACAGTAGTGATGTAAAGGACAGTTGAGAAGCCAACAGCCTGAGGTTACAAAATAATAGTTTCAAACCAAAACCAAATACAGACTAAGTAAGGAGAGGCTTTACTCAAAGGAATTATTGCAATGAATAGGATAGGGGAGCCACTTTGACCATAAGTTTACAAGTATCTCAAGGATTAGGCTAAAGAAATTTCCTTTTATAGGGAGCGATAAACAAAGCTAGAACAAAAGCATAATCAGATTTAGTGGCACACATCTGTAATCCCAGCACTTTAGAGGTGAAAGCAGGAGAATCAGGAGTTCAAGGCCATCCTTGGCTACATAGGAAGTTGGAGGCAGCCTGGGCTTCATGAGATCCTGACTCAAGGAAAAAAAAAAAAAGAAAAAGGAAAAGAAAGAAAGGAGTCAGGTGGAGCAGTAGAGTGAGCAGGAGTGGAATGATCAGACAGAATGGACATTTTACTCTGAGGTCAGCTGTTGTCAGGACCCAGGCACCTGACACTCATCCATAGCAACCTCTTTGATGTTCCTGCCTCGTGCTTCTCTTCCCTGCAGGCCCAGGTCCACACCACTGCCAGAGTGCATCTTCCCATTGAATTGCCATCATACCTACTACACAAACAGAAGCCCTTGACAGTTCTCCACTGCCCACAAATGAGCATTTCATTTCCCATCTCAATGCTGAAGACTGTCCACCAGTTCGTCCAGTCTGGCATAGAACTCATTCACTGTAGCCCACCCTGCCTTGAACTTACAATAATCCTCCTGCCTTGGCTTCCCAAGTGCTGTGATTACTAGTGCTGCTTTCATGCCTCCCTACACCAGCTCCATCCCTCTGCCTACCTACGCATGTCTGACTGTATGATAAAGTTGCCTGCCAAGAAGACATTGCTTTCCTTACTCATCCTTCTTCCTCTTGTTGAACTTTAAAATCCTATTACTTACTTAGATGTGGCCCCAAAGCTATAAACCATAATATTGGGGTGGAGAGATGGCTTAGTGGTTAAGGCACTTGCTGACAAAACCAAAGGATGCAAGTTTGATTCACCAGTACCCACATAAAGCCAGATGCACAAGGTGATACATGCATCTGGCATTTGTTTGCGATGGCTAAAGGTCCTGGTGTGCTCTCTGTCTTTCAAATAAATAAATGACCCATAATATATATATATTCACACTACATGATTTATCCATTTTGTTTGTATTTTCATAGTATTTGGTTTGTTTTTGATAGCCTGTCTGGGTTTCTAATGCAACAGGTTGCATTTTATTTGTCTTTTTAAAATTTTCATGCATATATATTACATTTTGATCATACATACCCCAGTCCCACTGTACTCCCTCTTCTTCTCATCCCTTAGCAGGGGCTGTGTCACGGAAGAGCATAACCGCCCTTCCCTAGAAACTTTCAACTGTCATTAGATCATCAGGGAAGGAGAGAGCCTGCCTCCACCCTCCCCTATCTATGACAGAAAGTTTGCTGGTCCCATCATGTGCAAGTATGGTGCTGGTCACCACATCTCATGTGAGTTCATGAGTGCAATGACCTTGTTATGTACAGATGTCCGAGTTCCACAGCACTCCACCCAATCTTCCAGTGCTTAACATACTCCACTTATCTTCCATGATATTCCCTGAGACCTGGAGAGAATGGCACATATGTCCAGTTTAGGGTCCAAAACTCATTAATTATTTATGTTTAGCAATTAACTGGTTATGATTCTCTGCATTAACCACCTCCCACTGCTAACTTTATTTTACTTTCTACTTTGTTATTTGTGAGGTAGGGTATTTCTTTATCCCACGCTGACCTGGAATTCCCTATGTAGTTGCAGGGGGGCCTTGAACCCACAGTGGTCCATCCTTCTACCTCTGCCTCACAAAGTGCTGGGATTAAAGGCGTGTGCCACCACGCCCAGCAAGCTTTTATGATCAGGACTGAGAGTAGGACGGATCTGTGGATATAAAGATAAACATTTAGGAGGCAGTTTGACAACACACCTGTTTAGCAATACAGCAATAGAAGGTCTTCCTTAAGGCCTACATTCTCCTCAGCCATGGGCTTTTGACCTGGTTTGCAGTACCAGACATGACTTTCCTTCCATGGAGTAGGCTGTTGCTTATCCCATTGCCTTCATGCCACTGTTGTACCAGAGGGTACATCTTGCCTGGCTACTGGCAAAGAAGTCATCAACAGTATCACCCAGCCATTAGTCCTTCATTCTGCAATGATAATATGCATTTTTAGTGATGTGTAGATACATTTGTCTCTATTGCAATGTTTGATTTTCTTGAAAGCAAGTGTGTATCTTAGTGATATGTGACACATGCAAAGCAATTAGATTAAATACTTTGTAATGGCCTAAATTTATGTAAATGTTTTTGTTATATATTTAGAGCTAAAACAACAAATGCACCTTGCAAAAGTACCCCAACACTCAAGAATGCCTCTAAGCCCTCTGGTAAAAGCAAGCAAATATATATTTTTTTAATGCTGCTTAAGTATATATAGAATGGAAAGTCTACAAATGTTCATGGCTGATTTGATTTGATAAAAGAGGATACTTTCTGCTTCAATAGAAAAATCTTTATAGTGTTAATTGAGTAAACCTCTTACTCCTCAAATCATTATACATTATGCTGTCTGAACATGCACACACACACACACGCATGCACACACGCTGAATTCTATTGAGTACTTTTGGTAACTGTGGGAGAAAATGATATCCTGTCAAAATGCTTTACTGTTAAACTATAAAACAATCCTTATTGAAGTCAGTCCCAGAGCATTGCCCACTTTCAGCTTGGAACTTAGATTATATTTCAGAAACGGAAACTGGAAGTTGTGTTGACATAAAGGATATGTCATTTGAAAAAAATCCTTGCATTAGCTGGGCTCTTCTGGGAAGTGACTTGTGCTTAGATTTTAGAGGCAAGTGTCTGTCTTTGCAGGAAAATATGCATTTATGTGATGTCATAAAGTCCTTAGACAGTAAGTAGCTGAGGACACCTTAAAGTAATATTTTTTAAAGAATCAGTACAGAAGAAAGAAACAATGAATATGTTATGGTCTCAAAAAGACCAAGATAGCAAATAAAACAAACCTCATGTATCTTGAACAATAAAAAAATCAGTTTATAGAGTTTAATTTGATATAGTGAAGAAGTTGCATGCTTAGTGATTCATTGATTTGTATATTGCTTATATAAAAATGTTGATCTCATAGAAATAGAATAGAGAGGTGGTTACCAGAGACTCAGGGGCTTAAATGGGTGGAGGAAGGAAAGATGTTGGGCAAAGGGTGCAATGTTTGGGTTAGACTAGAGGAATAATTATTTTTTAAATTATTTTGGTGGTTTCTCAAGGTAGGGTCTCACTCTAGCCTAGGCTGACCTGGAATTCCCTATGTAGTCTCAGAGTGGCCTCCAATGCATTTCATTCCTCCTACCCCCGGCCTCCCGAGTGCTGGGATTACAGGCGTGTGCCACCACATCTGGCTAGGAATAAGTTTTAAGTAGCCTAGTATACTGCATGGTGACTATAGTATTTATAATAATAATGCATTATGCATTTCAAAATTGCTAAATTAGGTTTGTTAACATTATCAGTACCAAAAATAAATGAATGGAGAATATGTTAACTTGATTCTTTCTATAACATGTACATAGATCAAAGCATTAAATTCTACTCCAATACTTACCTGGCAGGGGAGATACCATGATCACGAAGGTGGTTTTCCCAGGGCGAGGCTTATCCATTGCACTCCGGATGTGCTGACCCCTGCGATTTCCCCAAATGCGGGAAACTCGACTGCATAATTTGTGATAGTGGGGGACTGCGTTCACGCTTTCCCCTGTGGGAAAGAAAATTCTACTCCATAAACATATCCATTTATTATTTGATGATCAGAATAAGTAATAAAATTTAAATCATTCTTTTAATATTTTGGAACATATCATTTCAGGGGATTTTGTCCCTATGCAAATATATACTTCAAAAACAACAGCAATTGGAGCCAGAGAGATGGTTTAGCAATTAAGGGGCTTTCTAGAGAACCCTAAGGACTTGAGTTCAATTCCTTAGTACCCATGTAAGCCAGATGAACAAGGTTGCATATGGGTCTGGAGTTTGATGGCAGTGGCTTGAGGCCCTGGCATGGCCATTCTCTATCTGCCTCTCCCCGACCTCAAATAAGTAAATAAAAAAAATAACAGTTATGTTATAACTGTTTTTTGTTTGCTGGTTTAATCTTGTTTGTTTCCCTTAAATCAGTAGCTTTCCACCCTGTGCACAAATTAGAATCCCTGGAGAGTTTGAAGAGCATGAAGAGAAGGTGGTTTATGGATACATGAATCGTCTTGTTTGCACCAGCCTTTGTGAATTTTGACTGCACACTGGAATCCTCTGGGGGAGGTTTTGCATTCTTCCCAGACCATACTTAGACCTATCATATCAGAATCCTTGTGTGGTAAGAGCCCCAACATTTTTTTCAAAGATCCATGTGCCCAAAGTTGAGAATATCTCCCTTAGAGTCTGGATTTTTTTTAATGTTTCGTGGGATTAGAACACACACACTTCACAAACCTATACTTAGGTCGTAAAATTCACTTGATACCATTCTAAGGTTTAGCTGTATATACCTGGGAAAGTTGTCATGTGATTGTTCTTTGGGTTTACTTTGATTCATCATTAAGTTCACATTCCTGAAATTCCAAGAGAAGTTAAAGAATGTTAGCAGCGAATGCATACAGAGGGTAAACCTGACCTACTGTGCATATAGTATGATCCTTACATTAGTTATTTTATTTATTATTATGACTAATGCCTGACAAGAAGCAGCTTAAGGAAAGTTTTATTCTGGCTTACAGTTCAAAGAGGAAACATTCCATCATGGCAGGTGAGGCATGGTGACAGGAAGGGGAGGCAGGCTGGTCACTCTGCATCCATAATTAGGAAGTGGAGGGCAAACAGGATGTGGATCCTAGCTATCAAACCTAAAGGCCCAATCCCAGCAATCCTTCACCTCCAAGAAAGCACCACCTCTGAAAAACTTCACAAACCTTCCAGAACAGCACCACGAGTTGGAGACTGGGTATTCAAACACACATGCTTATGAGGAACATCTCACATTCAAACCACAATGACTAAATTTAGTAAATTATTTGAGGCTATTTATTGGTCAAGAGCACTGGCTTGGATCTGGGAGACACATCCCATGGTCCTTGCTGCCAATCACACACGTAAAAGACCAGGAATTGAATCTCTAAGTAAGTGCTTTATTCAGAGAGGCAGCAAACTGAGAAGAGAAAGGACTAATACGAAAATATCTGTCTTATTTGTTCTTTGTCTCATTAGCATTTTACAAGGAACCAGAAAAGGGCAGTAAATCCACTCAAAGTTTAGTCTTATCATGCTTGCCAAGTGGGTCTTCAAAGTTGTTTTACCCTTCTGGCTATGTGGCTTAAAAATGATTCACAGGTTTTAAGGTCTTTTACCTTTGTAGAAGGGATCAATTTCACTTTTTCCTCATTATAATCTGTTTGTGTAGCAGAAAAGGGTTCTCATCAAGGCCATTGAGTTCTGATTTCTTCCTGGGTCTCCGTATGGATGACATCTAAGCTAAGGATTAAGACAGAACAAATAAATCATTAGCAGTGTATACATACAGTGATGTTTTCAAGATATATATGCAGATCCCTCCCTATAGATTGGAGTAAAAGTGTACTTTTACAATACAGAATATAAGGTAACCCTACCATTGTGGCCCTTTCAGATACATATTAGATTGCCTAAGCCTATCATCCTGTGATCCAGGCTGCTCTTCTGAGTCTGGAAGGCCTAACCTCTAAAGAAGGGAACATATTTGATGTTCAAACTCCCAAACAAATCCAACGTTATTTATAGCTACAATGGGGAATCACTAGTTTAGAGCAGAGCTTCTCATGTGGGGTTATCTGGGTGAGAACTGGGAGCATAGGAGAAATGCCACTTCTTAGACCCTATATCCGCTTGCAAAATCAGCGCAGTGACAGATGACCTGTGTTCGAACAAGTCCTCTGAGTTATACTAATGCTCAGATTTGAGAGCTACTGGTTTAGAGAGTACTAGCAACATGTTCATTTAGTTTGCTCTCTTTTTTATGAGCATAAAGCCTTGAATTCATCAACATTCCCCATTTCATGTCACATGATCATATCTATTGCTTCTCTTATAATTATTATTTTATTTCATTTCTTTTAACCCCATGTAATATTTTCAACCAGCTTATAATAGAGGCACACTCACAATCCATTTTTAGAAATACTTTTATCCATCTGTTTATTTATGTATTTATTTATTTATTTGAAAGCCAAGACACCTTGTGCACCTGGCTTTACATGGGTACTTAGGAGTCAAACCCTCTGGTCATTTGGCTTTGCAGGCAAGCACCTTAACCACTGAACAATTTTTTCCAGCCCAACAATCCTTTTATTTCTGGACTAGAAAAACTGAAGATGAAAAAAGATCATTTCTAAAGTGAGTTCTTCTTACTCCTGAATCTTTGGTCCTATCATCCTCTCTCCACCTTCAAGAATGATCAAAGATGAGCATGCATGTAGTTTAGTGGTATGATATGAACTTAGTGTGTTTAGGGCCTTGGGTTCTATCCTCTGTAAACAGGGTATACATTAGTGAATATACAGATGCCCTGAATCAGACCAAAGCCTTCAGCTATACCAACACTTCTGAGACTTAGCTGACATCACTCAAAAGCACAGGACTCTGGAATGCAGGAGCAAAGGCTACTTGCTTAGGGATAGCTGATGGTAAAGGACCACTGTGTAGCTGTTGAATGAAGCACTATAGTCGCTGGCATGATAGGGATACCAAGGGAATGGTGTGAGGAGGTTAGCATCAGATTCAACTCTACCTTAGTTCAGGGTAGCTGCTGTCTGGACAGCCTTAGGCCCTTGGGCTCCAGGAAAAACAGTGTTATATGCTGAGAGGTTTTCTTTTCTTATTACTACAGTTATTAGAGTTAGAGCTTGAGCCCTAATAGTATCCCTCAACATGTTAACTTTGTTCACCCATCCCCAATGAAGCAATTACACCAATAAGTAACAAAGAAAAGCAGAAAAAATAAATTCATTCAACATGGTTACATTGGGAAGAAGCATAGTAGTCCAATGACACTCCCACCAAGTCCCCAAGTCCATCTTCAGAGTTCTGACATTAGGTTTCTGTTTAAATAGAAGGCATGAGGTATGCCTAGCTAAGCAGTCTCAATCTCTACTCTAGTTTGTGCTGCAAGGCCTCAGGTCTTTCCTGAAATGAGTTATTCTTATGGCTCTCACCAGGCTTTGGAACTTTTCTTTTTCCAGCATGAGATTGCTGGGAAAATTCCAATTTCTTGGGGTTCATTGTTTCAATAGTCTGGTCACCAAAGGAAGGGGTACAAGTATCTCTTTAGAATATCTCTCTTCATGACAGGATGGTAACAATATTTCTAGGAAAAGTCTTTTGAGAACATGCCTGTGAGAGTTGTGACACATTCCAGGATAATGGTGTTCTTCTAGGCAGGGGGTGTTAGGAGCTGAGTATAAATATGGCCTTATCAGCTGTCATATATAGAATATGTATAGTGAAATATCTGAAGAGTGCTACTCAGGGGCATTGGTTTCCTTGGTCAAGGAATCTTGAAATCTGCTAGTATATCTCTGATTCTACCTTTGCATTTAAAAGACTGTGATTATAATAGTTTTGATGTTTACTTATCAGCACAATATTCATGCATTGTGTTTTGGTAAAGAACAATATTCCTGAAGTTAGAATTTTAAAATGTGTGAGTTTCTAATAATAAACTTGAAGGGGAACAAGTCTTGATAATAACTTATTAAAGTTAACTTCTTTTTAGGCATAAAATGGAATGTCAAGATGATTACCTTTAATAAATATGTTAAGCTCTTATAGTTTAGTGTTATTATTGTAGCAGTTGTCCAAACCCTTTGAGGAGACCTATGCCACTTGGTAAGGAAATAATCAATCTGTGGCTATGGGAACATGTTAGATATTTTAAAGGTAAGTAAGGTTTACAAAACAAATTAAACTCACCTGCTTTGAGTTAAAGGAGGTGGCACCAATAGTGACCTAAATCTTGACATTGTGATTACTGTCAACTACAATTGTCCCTGAATAATGAACCAAAACAGGGATAGACTGAATGATGTAAACCATCAATTACACTCAAATAAAGGCCAATTACATCCCAGTGTGCATTATGAGCAGATGTCACAGTAGTTCAAAGAAAGATGTGTGGTTGGAAATTTTAATGAATCCTAAGAGAAAAAAATTTCCCCAAACACATTTAAGCTAACTGGGTGTTCAGTATCCTTGATTGCTGGAGAAATCCTCTAATAGCTTATAGAAGAAGCAAAAACAATGGCTACATTGATTGTCTTTGGCTTGGCACCATTTGGTGCCATTGTGATAACTGATTCTTTTTTTTTAATTTAATTTATTAGTTTTCTTTTCAGCAAATACAGGCAGTTTGGTACCATTGTTTAGGCTCATCCATGACCTACCCCCTCCCATTGGACCCTCCTTGTTGATGTATATGGGTTGTGCATTGTGGAGTTAGCCCACAGCTATTGGTACGATAAATGTCTCTGCATATCATGACCCAACATGTGACTCTGACATTCTTTCCACCCCCTCTTCCGCAAAATTTCCCTGAGCCATGTTGGGTTCATTTTTGGTCTGCTTCAGTGCTGAGGTGTTGGGGGCCTCTGAGGTTTTGGCTCTCTGATTTGGTAGGAGTTGATTTTTCTCTGTGTTGGTCTCCTTCCCCTTTGTGCTGGTATCCGGATCATCAGGAAAACATCCCCCTTGCTTGTTTTGCCAATTGTCTTTAGTTTCAGTCGGCCCCTTTTGAGGTATGTTGGGGCAGACCTCTCCTTAGGATCTGCATCTATCTGAAAAAGAGAAGCAAATTCTCCAATGAGGAGTAAGTTAGTACCCGGAAAATTGAGAAAACAATTACTTTTTTGATAGAGAGCTTGATAGGTGTAGGCCCTCTTGTAGCCCATGATTGATGGTAGCTTGATATTGGAGAGTGGGCTTATGTTTGGGTATGGTTCTGACTTGTTTCCCAGCTCCAGCTATGGGTCTCGTACCACTGAGGGAATCAGCCAAATCAAGAGCAGTTGGTTCCCCACCATGGTTGTGTGCCACTATTGCACTTGTGTGGGTATCACATCAGGTTATTTGTTGCTAATTAGGTTAGATAATGAGTTTCTTGGATAGATATTGGTCATTTCCCCCAGTTGCCCATGTAGCACCTTCTGGCACTAGACATGCTGACTGTCTGGGGACTGACTCTCTCCTGGCTTCCAGCCATGCCATTCCATTTTACGCGTCAGCTGTGTATAGAGTCTTCAGCAATAGGGTCTTACCATTGGCCTTTGGTGGGTCATCAAGTACTCTGACAGAGGTCTGTCATTGGATAACTGATTCTTTGTAAGGGATTAAAGCCTTGTTACATGTTATATCTATTGATAGTCACAAATATCTGGCTTATTGTTCACATCTCAGTATATAGCTAATGCACATTGCCTGTTATCCTTATTGTAGAAACTGGTTCTGAAGACACTGTGCCCTAATATTAACTCATTACACTTGGTAAGGACATGATCAGTTTGGGCCATTATAACATGAACCCTCTGTGAAAGAAATAAGTGTTACTGCTTAAGCAATTGTGATAGTTAGTCTTGATTGTTAAGTTGACTGATTTTAGAATCACCTAGAAGATAGACCTGCATATATGTCTGTGAGATCATTTCCAGAGTTTAACTGAGGAGGGAAGGCCCACTCCAAATATGGATAGCACCAACCCAGTGGGGGAAATGGGTCACAGACTGAATAATAAGGAAAACATGAGCTAAGTACCAGCCTTCCTCTCTCTCTCCTTCCTGACTATGGATACAATGGAACCAGCTGCCTCATGCTCCTGCTACCATGCCTTCACACCATGATGGACTGTGTCCCCTAAAATTGTAAGCCAAAATAAATCCTTTCTCCCTTCCCCCTCCCTTCCCTCCCTCCTTCCTTCCCTTCCTTCCTTCCTTCCTTCCTTCCTTCCTTCCTTCCTTCCTTCCTTCCTTCCTTCCTTCCTTCCTTTTTCTTCCTTCCTTCCTTCCTTTGTTCCAAGTTGCTTTTGCATGGTATTTGGCCACAACAAAGAATAAAGTAACTATTACAGCAACTCAGCTCTGTTCACATCAGTCCCTCATTTGGTAGAGTCCTCTGTGCCCCCTCAACTTTTTGCAATTCCCATTCTCCATCTGCTGGCTGCCTCATTAATAAGTAACAAACTTTGGCTTATGCTCAGATTAATTTGCTTAAGTAATCTTGTTTCAATAGTCTTTGGAATTCAATTCCAAAGAACTGGCAACATTAAAGTTCACTCATTGATTCTTCCAGTGGCTATTTTATTTCAGCAATAACGATAAGAAAAGAAACCATCTATAAGTTACTCTTGTGTTTTTTTATTTCTTTTTGTATTTCTTAACTGATTTTTTCTTGGTTCTATTGCTTCACATAATGATTGATTTATTAACAAATTTCTGGCCTCAGAAAACTTACATTCTAGTGTCTAGATTCTAGAAGAAAGCCAGGAAAAACACAAAAAACACTTAAGACAAAAGGAGAGTGATGGGACTGGAGAAATGGCTTGGTGGTTAAGACACTTGCCTGCAAAGCGAAAGGACCTCGGTTCAATTCCCTAGGGCCCATGTAATTCAGATACACAAGGTGGCTCATGCATCTGGAGTTTGTTTGCAGTGGCTGGAAGCCCTGGCGCACCCATTCTCTCCCTCTCTCTCTCTCTCTCTCTCTCTCTCTCTCTCTCTCTCTCTCAGCCTCTTTCCCTCTCTCAAATAAATAAATAAAAATTAAAATTTAAAAAAAAAAAGGAGAGTGATGGGTAATAAGTTATATGTCACATAAGGTGATGAAGTAATCTCCTGGAAGAAATGACATATATAAGCAAATATTTTAACAAAGGCAGGGAAAGAGCTAAGAAAAGATATTGGAGAACTGTATCAATTACTCTCTCATTGTTGGGAAAAATGCCCAGTCAGAAGAGATTTATGGAAGTAACAAGGTTTTATTCATCTTACAGTTGAGAAAGTAGAGTCCATTGCAGCAAGTAAAAAATGGCAAGAGCAGAAAACCAGCCTCAAATAGTCACATTTAGAGGGACAGTATAGGGACAGAGATAAAAGCAAACAGAGCCCTGCTGTAATACCTTACAGTTCTCCCCCCAGTGACCCACTTCCTCCAGCAGGATACTACCTTCTTCAGTTTCCATAAACTTCATGAATAGTATAACCAACTGGGGATTAAGTATCCAAACACAAGAGTCTGATGGGACAAGAATGTTCCAGATAGAGGAACAGATGCCAGAAAAAATATGGTGGTTGGGGGTGTAGCTCAGTGATAGAGAATTAGCTTAGCATGTTGTTACAGTGTGCTCTTTGTTGCTGGGATGAACATCCAATCAGATAGCATTTATTGTAGGAAGGGGTTTATTTCAGACTTACGAAGTCCAGGGGAAATGCCAACAATGGTGGAAGAAGCTGCTTTCTTCCATATATCTAAGGAGAGAGAGAGAGAGGAAGAGGGAGAGAGAGAGAGAGAAACTGTACCAAGAAACACTGGAGTCTATGGGGCCATATATTCAAACTGTTGCATTCGAACTGGTTTAACCTACCTATTTACAAGCACCTAAAATATGCTTCAACAGAAAACTATACACTGCTTAGAGCAATGATTCTCAAGTAGGGGCAGTTTTATGTGCCCCCTCCACCAGGAACTATGTTAATATCTGAAGACATTTTTGGTTGTTGCTCTTAGGAGAGATGCTATTAGCATTTCATGGGTAGAGACCAAGGATGCTGTTCAACATGCTAGTGTATAAGACAGACCCTTCCCCAGAGCCAAGAGTTATATAGCTCATAATTTCAATAGTGCTGAAGCCAAGATACCTAGGTTTACAGCATACTCTTCTTAGTTATTTGATTAGGATTCTATGGAGACTCTATAGCTTTCATTACCTTTAAGTGATTGTCCAATTCTGTCAGTTGTGAGTAAGTGATGTGAATGTATAATAATACTAGCCTGTAGATATATCATGAAGTCTTTCCCTTGGAGGTTAAACTGACTTGCCTTCTGCTCTAATTTGCACATTTATTTCAATATCCCTGATCTATAAATGTGTCTGTTCTTTTAATTTACCTTTAAGTTGGTTATAATATCTTGCTGGTTCTCTCACTGTTAATGATGTAAATAAATACCTCAATAGATGTTCACTGTGTATCTGCCTGAAAGCCATGATGTGCCTTAAAGTTTATCTTTTAATGTAAACAAATACAAACGCTCTGAATTGTCTTTAATACCTTGTTTCATCCAAAACCAAAAAAAAAAAATTGCATACTTTGTTATATACCTGGATTTTACATATGGAAGCATACTTTAGAGATAGGTGCATAGTAAATAAGCATCCCAGTCCTTTGCATGTCTATGTTTTCAATTTAGCATGCAGGCTATATTTAACCAATCTCTGTATAATTCATTTGCAGTAATAGAATTTTCCTGTTACTGCTGGGGTGTAATCACAGCACTGAGGAGGCAGACATAGCTGAATTATGGGTTTTAAACCAGCTGTGTACACAGTACAATCCTGTCTCAAAAGATGCACTTTACTAAGATTATTGTTTGTGATCCTTATTTTTCGATGGACAACTTTAAGTTTCTCACTATTTTCTACAAAAATTTTGGCCTGTGCCTGTCCCTCTCCCACACTGGCTCATTGAATACATTAGTTACTTGTTTTAAATCAGATATGGTAGAACCTACCTAACACTTTGTGGATTGTAGGGAGAAATAGAGATAGCACAGTTCCACTAGGGACCTTAGGCTGGTCCAGATGCACCCTCTACCTTTCTCTTCTTTGCTCTCTGTTGTCTTCCCTCCAATTTAGCCTATGAGAGCCCTAATAAGAGATTGCAGAAGGAAGGAGAGGCAAATCAGTCTTTACACTCTGGTACACACACACACACACACACACACACACACACACACACACAGTGCATGGTTAAGAACTTTTGGGGAATCCTCTACTTGCCTTGTAGACAGACTTTTTTCAAATGAGTCTGAGAGTTGGCCTGTGTCCTTGATATAGTCCTTGCCTCTCCTACACTCCCAGCTATGGAAAGTGGTCAGTGGACCAGGATTAATATGCTAGGAATTCCTTTGAAAATGCAGTTTGAAGGATATGAGAAAATATTTTACTATCTGCTCCCAAAGACATTTAATCTTCAATCAAGTAGGATATTCTGAATGCAAGTGAAATAAAACCCAATTCAAACTGGCGTAGAACCAAAAAGGGATTAAAATCTCGTGAGCAAATGAAAGATACAATGGTCAGCCTGATTTCAGGCTCAGCTAACCGGCAAGCACAGTAGCAGCAGCCTTGCCAGCAGAAGCTGCTATATAGCTATCTCTTTCATGTATTCTCTCTGCTGGCCAAAATATAGGGCCCAGACCCATACGTTCCTGATTTAAGATCAGCAGGAAAGAGGGAGAAAGAATCTTCTCCAAAAGCCTTATTAGAAGTTTTAGTCCTCATTATCATTGGCCCAGCTGAGTTAGCAGCTCATTTCTGAAGCAAGCATTGTTGGTAGGCCCATGGAAGAATAGTGAAAAAAAAAATAACTCCTATTCAGAATTTGGTGTTTTTCTGGCATGGCTATCTATACTTTTCCTGTGTGACAGGCATATTTTTTTTTCTATTTTCCTGAAGAAGAAAGTAAGGAATATAAGCACTATGTCCCAGAGCTAATAAGTATTAAAAACAAAAGAGTCTAACCTGAGTGGTCTTGCTCCATACCCAAACATAAATTGCTATGCTCAATGTGCTGTGTCCTACTTAGTCAAGAGTCTGTTGTTGGGCTGGAGAGATGGCTTAGCGGTTAGGTGTTTGCCTGTGAAGCCTAAGGACCCCAGTTCGAGGCTCAGTTCTCCAGGACCCACGTTAGCCAGATGCACAAGGGGGCTTATGCATCTGGAGTTCATTTGCAGTGGCTGGAGGCCCTGGGGTGCCCATTCTCTCTCTCTCTCTCTTTCTGTGTGTGTCTTCCTCTCTCTGTCACTGTCAAATAAATAAGTAAAAATAAACAAAATATACTTAAAAAAAAAAGAGTGTTGTTGCTGCTGTTCTCAGACATTGAAAACCAACTTCTTCAGTCTTCCAACATGGACTAAACATCACTGACTTGCTAAGAATTCTCCCGACCTTCAGTGACACATTGGGAACGCTACCTCCAGCCTCATGCAGCTAACAGCATTCTCCAACTCTCTAGCCTGCAGACAGCTGTCACAGGACTCCACAGCCTGCATCATGTAAGCCAGTCTAATAATCCCCTCTGTAATACAAAAAGAAAAGGAAGTCTCATGTCTGCCTAGGGAGCTTGGGTGAAGGCTACTTTACATAAACCTCAATGGATTGGAGTAGCACAGTGGTGGGCTCTTACTGGTGGGAATCTCATCTTCACTCTGAATTCTGGAGGGACAGGCTATCTGGTCTAGGAAAAAGGCTATACCAGGAGCAGATTTTTCTGCCATAGGCAGACTTGTGTTCTGAGACCCCAAAAAAACAGGGAAGACAAGATCTGCCAGGAAAGTCAAGGATCAGGGAGAAACCCTTAAGATAAGTCACAAATGCGGTAGTCAGAAGCAGCAAAAATAGTAAGAACCTCAGTGTCTCCATCACGTAGTAAAGTAGTGATATCAGCCCACAAATGTCAAGGCCAGAGAGCTGGATTCTTAACCTTTGGAATGCTTCAGGAGATTTGGATAGGCAATACTGCTAGTAGAAACCAGGTCATGACTACTTAATTCAAAGAAGAACGGATTTTGTTATAATGGATACAGGAAAGGCTGAAGACAAATATTAAACTTCAAGATAGGAGGAATGAGCAATATAGGGGAACAGCAGCTAAGGAAACATTTTCTTAATTACAAAAAGATGAGGTCTCATTTTCTAATGTACACAAGGATCCGCTTCTGACTCCACACCACTTTCTTCCAACAATCTTTTTGATGTAGAATACATAAACAGCTCCACATTTTTCGAGGTGAAGAGATTAAGCAAGCTTACAATTATATAGTGGGGGAAGATTTTGAATCGAGTTAACCATAGGAAATAAGGGTATATACTATCATCAGATCCATTTTCTGTCTTGATGCCATGAAGAAAATGCCCTTCCCCCAGAGAAGCTGTAATCTTTCCCCTCTATTGGCATGTACAAGTACACTTAGCCACCAGGGCCAAGAGCACTTATCCTCAGAGAATGCAGACAGAAGTGAACAGCTTAGATGAGTAGAGGTACATTGGTCAACTATCCCAAGGGCCAAGAGGTGAACCTTAAGAAATTCCAGTAGATGGATAACTAAAAAGAATTCAGACTAGCTTTTGTCAGATTTTAATTCTATACGATGAGGCTTAGAATGTTTCTTAGGCAGAAGATATAAACTGTCCTTAAATCCGCTGTGCAGGTCTGGGAAAATTGCTCAGTTGGAAAAACACTTGCCTTGCAAGCATGAGGACCTGAGTTCAATCACCAGAACCTATGAAAAAATGTCAGGTGTGTGTTTGCATGCACCCGTATTCCCAGTGCTAGAGACATGGAGTCAGGAGGATCCCTGGGGATCACTGGCCAGCCAGTCTAGCCTAGCTAGTGAACTGCAGGCCAGTGAGAGATGCTGTTTCAATAAAAGAGTACTGCATCCTTGAGGACTACAGTTGTCCTCTGGCCTCTACACACATGCACACGTGTTGTACATCCACATATATACTAACACACATGTATAATGGATACAATTTTTCAAAGCTGACAGTTTAATCTTTACTGCAGAGTATTTCCTATACCTAGCAGCATTTAGCCTAAAGGAATACCAAAAATTGTGCTCGAACCAAAAATCAACTGAAACAGAATCTCTAAAAGTAGGCAGGAGTTGGTGTTATTAGAAACTTCCAAAGTCATTGCAGCATGCATCCGGTATGCACATTGCTGCTTCAGTTTGTGACATATGTGTTACTTGGTAAATTGCATAACATTCTTTTTTTTAATTTTTTTTTGTTCATTTTTATTTATTTATTTGAAAGTGACAGACAGAGAGGGAGAGAAAAAGATAGAGAGAGAGGGAATGGGTGCGCCAGGGCTTCCAGCCACTGCAAACGAACTCCAGACGTGTGTGCCCCTTGTGCATCTGGCTATCATGGGTCCTGGGGAAACGAGCCTCGAACCGGGGTCCTTAGGCTTCACAGGCAAGCGCTTAATCACTAAGCCATCTCTCCAGCCCGCATAACATTCTTAATAGTTTCATCCACAGTAAAGCATCATGCTTAAATCCCAGTTAGCATTTTTGTTAAGTCTAGCATCTCCTACTATCAGAGAAGCTTATTTTTAGTGTCTCTGTTCTCATCTAGTGTTTGAAAAGTGGTAGCTATAGCTCTTTCCTCCCCTTAGAGTTCTGCCTTAATGAGATTCATTGTGGTTTGAGGATACCACTTCTTTTGAACAGAGACAAGTGTGTTAGGATGTAGAAAACCAAGTACATTCTATCATTAAAAGATCTGAAAATAATGTCGTGTGGAAGAAAGAAATGTATCTTGTAAGAAGTTACCTTGGAATCAGCTTCATTACTAATTGGGAATGAAACAGGGAAATGAATCCCTTAACTAAAAAACAAAATCTTTCCTTGTTGGACTGGGACAGTGACTCAGGGAGTAAAGCATTAGCAGCACACATCTTAGGGCCTGGTTTGGATCTCTGACACTGGTAATGATATGCATTAGGGAACCAGAGACAGTTGGATTTACAGGGCAAGCTGGTTAGCTAGACTAGCCAAATACGTGATCACTGGATTCAAATAATCGTCCTCTCTCAACAAATAAGGTGCAGAGTGATTGGAGAAAACAGCTGATATCAACCTCTGTACACCTCCACATATACACATGCATGAGCACCTGCACACACACATGCACCCGCAAACATACAACTATGCATACACACACATACACACACATCACATACCCACATGAAAGAAAGTTCTTCATTGGGATCATAGCTTTGATATGAATGTTTTTCATGGGGGCAGCAAATAAGACTGTGTTGGGCCTTGTGGCACATATCTATAATTCTTACCACTCTAGAGTCTGAATCATAAGTTTGAGGTCATCTGCAGCACAGCAAGATTTACGAATCAATAAAGAGATATGAGCGCAAAATACACAGTTAGTCTTCAGAAAAGCTGAAGAGGCCAACACTCACTACTTTGATATTCCAATGCTGAAGAAAAAAAATCAAGAAGCTTTGTAATTTATATCAATGTGTTTATTCTTATATGTTTCTCATTTTCTTCTTTTACCTGTGTTTTAAATCAAAATTATTATGCTTAATTAACTAAATAGACAAAATAAAGATAGATTAGATAGATAGATAGATAGATAGATAGATAGATAGATAGATAGATCATAGATAGGTAGATAGATGCTCCTTGACTTATGACGGCACTATGACCCAGGAAATGCGTCATTAGATGAAAACATGCCAAAAATGCATGGAATATACCAAATATCCTAGCTCCATAACACAGTTCACTGTAGAGCATCAGTCATTTCCTGTCATGATGAGTAAGAGCTGCAGCTCATGGACAAATCCATCTTCACCAACAGCCCCACAAAGATCCAAATTTGAAGTACTATTTCTATGGAATGCATATCACTTTTGCATTTTTGTAAAGCCTGAATTGTATGTCAAGTCATCATAAGATATAAAGAGTTATATCTTTATAGAAAAGTTTAAAAGCTATGTCATTTGCTCACTTGCTCTGCTGAAGTTGAAGAAAAGAAATGTCTTAGCCAGCGTTTATGGAGCTTGACAAGTTACAGAAGGGGCAGATAAATTGATATAGGACTAAGGGCCATCACAAGTACTTCAGTCCAGTGTCATCACAGTGTCCTATATGGAGACCACGTCCCAGAGACTTTAAAACCATAAATTACAAGTGCATAGTGAAGATTTTGAAGTTGTAGCTAAGTGTAAGTGAGAGAAAGTACACTCCACACAAGACTGTCTTTGCTCATGACACTCACCACAAGTTCTGTGGGTCCCTCCAACTGCCTTAAGATCTCATAATATACTGCAAAGACGTGGAGTTAACCAAAAACTTATGGACTTACAGTGATGGTTTATTACAAGAAAGAATATAGATTAAAATTAGCCAAGGGAGGACATGCATAGGAAAGATCAGGAAAAAGTACTGAATGCTGGACCTCCAAGGTCGTCTGGGGAGAAATGGACCACATTACTATGTCAGCATTAGTGCATGATATATGAATGAGTATTACCCAGAAGGACACTCACTTTTACTGTCCAGAGAGCTTTTTTGTATAATGCAGGAGGTAATGACAGAGTTTAGGTGATTTGGTGGGGACTTGTAGGCATTGATGGGGTTAAATTCCAGCCTTTATTGGACAGATTTCTTGTAACCACAGGGTTTGCCTTCTGCTAGTATGAAATCATTCAGGCCAAAAGTCTGGTATAAGATATATTTCAGAAACTAAGTAATTATATTGGTATAATTAAATTGACTTTTTATGTTTTATTAGCACTTAAATAGAAAGAAGGTCATTGATTATTATTTTTGCCCAGGAAAACATGGAAAGGTATTAAGACGTTGGCATTTAGACTTAAATAATGCAGAGAAGTTGAAATCTAATCTAATCTAATGGTAGATACAGTATGCATCTGCTGTCTCCATTTGGGAAACTTCAATATTAGAAGTTTCACATAGCAAATTTTGTAGGGCATTCGGAGGGTTAAACAATGTAAATAGAAAGAGCTTCCAGCAATTTCTCATGCAAGTAAGGGATAAGAATAAAATGTTCACAGAGGGTCAAGTAGATATGCATGTTGCTCAAACATGAATTTGTTCCAATGATTTGTGGGTTGGTGGAATTATTCTACCAGAGGGTCCCTTTGAATTTCCTCTGAATAATATAAGATTTTGCTGCTTTTATTGTCTGCAAAGTGGCCTTCATTGCTATGAATCTGCAAGTTTTAAAAGAATAATATGCTTCCTATTTCTCAAAAGAAGAAATTTGAAGGGGCATGCTGGCGACTTATGTCCATAAGTAGAAGTCAGAAAATTAGAAAACTCATATTTTATTTAAGTGATACTTATGAGGTTGTTAGAAATGCTATCAGACCACAATATTGACTCCTCATACCAAGATAGTCCTTAATTTATTCCAGAAAGTGTCATAGTCTAAATGACAAAACACTCTTTGAATAGTCCAACATCATTTTAATGAATATGATACTGTGGTAAAATAAAATAATATAAATCCAGATTTCATTGTGAATTGACATTAGTATTAAAGTACCATGTATTCAGATATTGATTATTTGTCCATAAAAGCTTCCTTCCAGTAAGATGTCAAAAGGAATTTTAGTGTTTATGCAAAAAATAATAAACTACCTCTGCCAAGAGAATTAATTTTATGCTGATTAACTAGTCATTCTTTCCTCAGCAATACCACCTCTGAGAGTTTATAACCTATTTACACTAAAAATATGAAAAGATATGTACAGAAAATGTTTATTGGAGTGCTACTTATAATGGTGAAGTACCAGAAATAGCTAAATGGCCTTCATTAAGAGTTTGGGGGATAGAGTAATGGCTTAGCAGTTAAGGCCTATGACCCGGGTTCAATTGATTTCCAAGTACCCACATAAAGCTTTCTGCACAAAGTGACACATGTTTCTGGAGTTCATTTGCAGCAGCCAGAGGCCCTAACAGGCATATTCACTCCCTCTTTATCTCTTACCCCTTACAAATAAATAAAAAAAATTAAAAAGAAAAGAGTTTGTTTGAATAAATGGAGGTGCAACAACCACACACTAGAGAACAGTATAACTGTGAAAAAGAACATGAGATCCTTTTTAAATATTTACTTGGAATGATTACCAGGACACATTACTATATGAAAAAGTATGTGTGAATAGCCAAGGTATCAATAGTATGTATGGCATTCTACTAATCAACTTAGAAAATATGAGAGTATACATATTTCTTTAGAATTAGAAACACAAAAGCTAGAAAAAATTTCTATAAAGGAAAAGAAAAGGGGATGAGGAAAATGGCTCAGTGGATAAGGCTGCTTGCTGCTCAAGCATGAAGGCCTCTGAGTTTGAATCCAAGCACCCATGTAAACAGCTGAGTAAGGGCACATGGGCCAGTAACCACAGTCCTGTAGGGAGCAGAGGCCAGGCTACTCACCCAGGCTGATAAAAATCAAATGGTAACTCCAGGATCAGTGGGAAACTTAGTGTCAAGAAAATACATGGACAAGTGACAGAGGAGGACACTGCACATTCTATTCTGGCCTCCTCATGCAAGCATACCAGGCACACACATATATTCATAAACTCACATGTTATGCACAAAATCATGGAAAAGAGGAAGAAGAAAAAGATTAGGCTTTATTTTGAATATTAATACAAATTTGATTCAAAATGATAAAGCCTAGTTTTGCATATTTAATACAAATTAGATTTAAAATAATGAGTATAAGGCTTCTTTTTTGAAGAAATGTGAATGTTCTAAAATTAACTAATCTGAAATGTTTCACTGGGATAAAATCAATCAGGTTTTATAGTAGAATCTTGGTTTTGGCCTCTTCCAACTTCTAGAGCTCTCAACATCATCAACACTAACAATAGAATATCATCTTCAGATCACTCCTTCCTTCCTTCCTTTCTCTCTCTTTTTCTGCTACTGCTGTCACTCTACTTTCTATTTATATTTGTAAAATCCCTTCACCTCTCTTTTATAAGGACATGTGTGATTCATTTAGAGTCCATTTGGGATAATATTGGATAACTTCTCCATATGGATCTCCTTAACTTCATCACATCTGAAAAGACCTTCTATCATATAAGGTCAAGCAAATTTGGGAATTAGAACCTATTATTCTTAGAGGTTGTTATGCAGTCTACTATACCTTGCAGTTGAATCTTCTCCAGCAACACTATGGACTTCTGTGTTTGTGTGGCAGCTTCTATTGGTCTGTAATTTTGAGCTGCCAATGCCTTTCCCTCCTCATTTTTAGTATATACATCTGAATACAGAGCTCTAGAAGGAAGGGAAGAAAGGAAAAGGACATGTTGCTTATCATTCTACTACTCTCCTAATACTTCAACCTTTCTTATTAAGAGCTCATTTGACTAAGTTCAGAAGAAAAACAAACCCATAAAGAACCTCAAAGGAAAAACTGGCATTTAGCATCCTCTGCCCTTTCTTCTGTGCTGAGTTGCAGCTCTGTCTTTGGCATTTAGTGTTTGATTTGAATCATGTTGCTGAGCAGGTAAGGCGGTTGACATGGGGCTGGCACTAGACATCAATTTCAGGATTTGGGAGAGCACCAAGGATGATGCACTTCATTTCCAAATACATCAGCCAAATTAAATCTAGTTGTCTGGTCTCTTTATATCTAGTCAAAAATCAATAGCCTAAGGCTGGAGAGATGGCATAGTGGCTAAGGCACTTGCCTGCAAAGCCAATGGACTTAGATTTGATTCCACAGGACCCATGGAAGCCAGATGCACAAGGTGGCAAGTGCATCCAGAGTTCATTTGCAGTGGCTGAAGGCCCTGGCATATAGCCTAATATGTCCATCTCTTATTTCCTCATAAGCAATCTCTGAAAGTTGCTGTGAGCATTTTCCTAGGCTACCTAAGAGAATGGTTTCCTTTTGAGCACACTCTCTTACTGAAAATCCAGTCAGGTAGGAGAATATTGCATCACAAAGCTAACTTTCATGCCACAGGCAAAGTTCTTACTTCTAATTTTTACAAAGAGCACTGCTTAATCCTCGTTAATTCCTTTCCTCTTTGAGGTCAAAGCAAAAGTACTTGTGGTAGTTTGACTATATGGCCCCATAGACTCAGATGTTTCATTTAAGTTGAGCTTGCAACATGAGTCCCTAGCAGATTACAGCCCTAAAGTGTGTTTGGGGGTCATTCTGAGTCCAGCCCTACTAGGTATGATCAGAAAAGTCTGAGTTCTGGAGGTTTTTGCTTGCTGGTGGTGCTGGATATTGGTGGTGTCTATGAAAGGGAGCCAACTTCTTCCTCTATTAATAGTGCTCCCCAGGACTCTATAAGCCTGAAATATACTCCTTTGCTCCCATAAACTGTGTCTGGTTGGATGTTTGTCTCAGCAATGTGAAACTAACTGCAACAGTGATTGTATGGAAATGTTTTCTTCTCCATGATAAAAATGCTATCAAAGTGTTCTTGAAATGTCTACAAATTTGATGTAGGGCTATTACAGAATAATTACTTGGAATTTCCTATAGCTCAAACTAAAAATTTCTAGAAACAGAGTGTAAGAGAAATATTGTGTACAGAGAATTTACTTGAGACCTGTCTTTGCCCAGGTAGACGATAAAACAAATTGCCATAGAATGAAATTATTTATAACTTACAGAAAGAAATTTTTTTCTCATGGTTCTGGAGTCTTTGATCAGAACTCTAGCATGTTTCTGGTTAGGGATGTCTTTAGGGTCTTTACAGATGAACAACACTTCTTATTATGTCCTCACCTGAGAGAAATGTAGCAGTGTCTCTTCAGCTGCTGCTGCTGCTGCTTCTGCTTCTTCTGCTTTTCCTCCTTCTCATTCTCCTCCTTCCTCTTCCTTTCCCTCTTCCTCTTCTTCTTCTTCTTACTCTTTTAGGCTTTCTGAGGTAGGGTCTTGCTCTAGCCCAGGCTGACCTGGAATTCATTCTGCAGTCTCATGGTGGCCTTGAACTCACTGCCATCCTCCTACCTCTGCCTCCCAAGTGCTGGGATTAAAGGCATTTGCCACCAGGCCTGGGTTGGGGCTTGTTTTTATAAGGATGTTAGTCGTGTTCATGAGACTTCTATTCTCATGGCCCAATCACCTTGCAAAATTTCCACCTTGTAATAACATTAGAAATTTGTAAGTGATGAAATCATTCAGACAATTATAAGATCTTATCAAAAGGCAGAGAAGAGAATGACTGGGGGCAGGAGAAAATCTAAGAAGAAAAAAAGGCCTATGTGAAGATGTGTTATTGAGTTAGCTCCTCCTGCTGTATTTGACTATGAAAGACCCTCCAAGGAAACTTACTGGATACATCTCCAACCTGTCTTCCCAGGGCACAAGGAACATCTTTGTCTTTCACCTGTCAGTCCCATTGTGATAGGTGGATCTATATATGGTTGTCTGGCTTCCTACACACACTTCCTGGTTGTATTTGCATGAAGGCAAAGTAGGTTGATCTGTGTGACTCATGCTGTTCTGTCACAGAAGCTTGAGAACAGCAAAGACATGACATTTGGTAAGGCTCTGTCAAGCAACATCTGAGTGAAATGGATGACTACCACAGCACAGAAGACCAGAATGCTATGCCAGCCTTCCTTAGGATGTTTTGTTAGTTATGAAAGCAAACTTTCCCCCAAACATGTTTATACTTACTCTCTAAAAGGTTTTGATAACATATAAAGGGGACTACAATAGATATTTACCTCTTGGAAATGTTCCTAAGTTAACAAAGATTCCCCAAAAAGGTAAACCTATCTCATTTGTTTACATGGAACCTCCATTAAAAAAAAAATCTCAATATGCCCATTGTTGATTCATTGTCATCTTGTATTAGTTTGGGATATATATGAGAGGGAAATGATTCAGAGGAGCTGAGACAATGATAATAAAAGGGAAACTTGAGGGGTTTGCATAACATTTGAGAAGTCTTAGCATGACATGGACTCCAGGCTCAGCTACACTCAGGGTCTGTAATAATGCCACTGGCTCTTCCTTTTCTTGCCCTTCTTCTGTTTCCATATCTTGACTGACTTTCTGTACTGTCCTTTATATGTTTACTCTATTCTCTACTAGTAAACATGTGAGCAGTGGCCAAATGCAGCCCACATTTTCCAATCTCACAGCTAGTGATTCAAAAATCTCAAAGTATCTATCTGATTCAAAGTTTAACCATTAGAAGGAGTAATTATGGGCTACTATTACTAGCAATTGGCCTTTGTCTCTTTGAACTGCTATAAGAAAGAGACCTTAAATTTAGTATCTTATAAACAGTAGAAGTTTATTTCTTAATTCTGACTCTAAGACCTAGATACTCTCACAGATTCAGTGTCAAGTGATGACCCATTTCTTGTACCCAATCATCTTTTTTATTTTCTTATTTATTTATGCGAGGAGGGGCTGATAGAGTGGGATATTGGGAGTACCAGGGCCTTCAGCCACTGCACACGAACTCCAAACACATGTACCACCTTGTGCATCTGGCTTATGTGGATCCTGGGTAATCAAACCTGGGTACTTTAGCTTTGCATGCAAGCACCTTAAACACTAAGCCATCTCTCCAGCCCAACAATCATCTTTTTATTGGACCATCATTCACACAGTGGAAAAGATAAGGTAGCTCTCTGGAGTCTCTTTTATAATGGGCCCATTTATGAGGATTCCCCCCTCATGATTTAATTGCTTTCTAAAAGCCCCATATTTTCATAACTTTGCCCCTTGTGATTAGCATTCAACATATGAATTTTAGAGGTACATAAACATTCATAATAGAGCACAAAGCCCCCAAAGAAAGACACATATCAAGGCATATAAAAGCAATGATGTTCAGTAATTTTCTATTAGCATAGCCTTCCCTTTAAGCAAGAAAACTTTATTTGATAAATGTTTTTATACATACACAACATATACAAAGCCTTAGAGTCCATCCCAGTACCACAAAATTACTTATATAATGCATGAAAATATTTTTAAGTGTCTTAATTGTATTAATATTTGTTTTTTCTTTCTCTTTTCTCTCATGACCTTCTATATTCATTCCACAGATAATTCTTACCAACTTAACATGTATGTGTTGTATATTTTCCCTTCACACACACATATAATCACAGTAAACATACGTACATACATGCATGCATGTACACACACATTTGTGATTACAAATTTAGGATGAGTTTTCCCACAGCTTTTGGGAATATTTAATGACAACCGTGGAAATGTTTGGTTTTCACAACTGAGAGAATGCTACCACCATGTAGTAAAAAGAGGACAAGAATTCTATTTTTGTGAAACATTGTTGGTAAATGTTATCTTTTGGTGGATCAAAGGTGTCAAGATCTACTGCTATATAGCACTAGGAATGGATTCTGGCAATTAAGTTGATAAAATACTTTCTTATGAACTCACATTTTATTTTATACTTGTAGAAAGAACTTTTTCTGATCTTTAATATTGATGGTATAATTATAACACACATTAAAGAATACTGGGCTATGTTAGCATTGCCTCCCCAATTTTGTTATTTTTTTCTTCCATTAAATTACACATATCCACAAGATTGGAATCAGCTTCTGTCCAGAGCCAGCGGAAAGTTTCTAACACATTCATATTAGATTCCTTAATGATGTTGCAGCATGACTTAGTTACAATGACATTCAATATTTTTGAAGTGTTTTTCTTCCTTTTCCAAGAAGGTTAGAAATTTCTTTAGCCTTAGTTTCATGGGTAGGATTGGTACTCAGTATTTTTCTATATACCTCAACTACAAAATGTATTTTCTTGTCCCTTTCTGGCCCCATAAATCACTTGGTTTTTGCCCTGTGAGACGGATGGAACTGGCGGGGATTTTCTGTAGTGGTGATAACCATGTACTTCTCTAATGACAGTCTGTGGTAGTTTGAATGTGAAATGTCCTGTGGTAGTTTGAATGTGAAATGTTCCTTATAGGCTCATGTGTTTGTGATTAAACCTCATACTCAATCCTTAGCTTTTGGCTATTTGAGGAGGCAGAGGGTGGCTGAAAGAGGTGTGTCACTAGAGGAGAGGTCTTGAGATCCTTAGCCTAGCTCCAAGCCCAGTACTTATATATTCCACCCAGATATGTGACAATATGTGAGGCAGCTCACTGTCTTTCTACTTCATGCCAGCTGCTATGTTAAGATGTGATGCGGAGCCTCTGCCCTGCCATGCCATAATGAAACTTCCCTTAAAGACCATAAGCCTGGGCTGGAGAGATGGCTTAGTGGTTAAGCGCTTGCCTGTGAAGCCTAAGGACCCCAGTTCGAGGCTCAATTCCCCAGGACCCACGTTAGCCAGATGCACAAGGGGGGCACGTGTCTGGAGTTCGTTTGCAGTGGCTGGAGGCCCTGGCGCGCCCATTCTTTCTCTCTATCTGCCTCTTTCTCTCTCTGTCTGTTGTTCACAAATAAATAAATACAAATAAAAACTTTTTTTTTAAAAAAAAATACCATAATCCTATGTAAACCCTTTCTTTCCACATGGTGCTTTTGGTCTGATGTTTTGTCCCAGAAATGAAAATTAACTCCTGGGTTGGAGAGATGGATTAGTAGTTTAGGAACTTGCCTGAGAAGCCTAAGGATCCAGGTTTGATTCCCCAGTATCCACATAAGCCAGATGCTCAAGTGGGTGTGTGTGTCATGAGTTTGTTTGCAGCAGCTGGAAGCCCTGGTGTGCCCATTCTTTCTTTCTTTCTCTCTCTCTCTCTTTCTCTCTGTCCTTCTTGCTCTCTCTCTCTTTCAAATAAATAACTAAAAAATAAAATATTAAAAATTAACTCTTACACAGTCACATGCTTAAAATTTTTCTATACCTCAATAAATGTTTTAAAATTAATTAAAGGAAAGAATGAGCTCTGTACCTTATTTCATTTGTTTAGATTTTTCAAGCTCATAGAAACTTTTAAAGTAACCAAACTAGGTGTTTACCTTTTCTTTTTCTATTCTCACTAATTTTTATTTCTAATAGGAGCTTTGAAATATAACTCACATGGTTCACAATTCACCCATGGGAGGTGTACAACTCAATCATTTTCAGTATGTCCCAGCTGTGCATGCTTTCTCAAAAATCAATTTCAGAATATCTTCATTACTCACAAGCAATTGGTTCTTAGTTTTCTTTACTTAGAGCCTTATACAACCACTTGTTGCTTTCTATCTCTTTATATTTGCTTTAGTGGACACTTTATATATAAATGGAATTATGCAGTATCTATTTTTGCAACTGGAATTCATCCATATTATACCATATATTAATATTTGAATGATTGTTACTAAAATAATTTCTTTGTATGAATAAACTGTATTATATTCCAGCTGAATCATATTCATGCTTTCATCAGTTGATGGTCATTTGAGTTGTTTCCAGTTTGGGGTTATTATAAATAATGTCTTTGAACATTCATGTACAAGTTTTGGTACAAACATTTGTTTTCATTTCTCTTGGATGCATATCCATTGGGGGAATTTCTGGATCATATAATTCTACATTTAACTTTTAAAAATTTTTTTATAATTCCATACGTGTATAGAAGGAATTTTGAAAATACTCACTACCAGTCTCCTCCCTTATCCCCCTCCCACTCCTACTGATTCCTTTTTTCTTCTCAACTAGTCCTCTTTCTACTTCATGGCCTCTAATGAACTGACTTATCCCATATCCCACAAGATGATGGGTGATATAGTTTTAGAGAAGGAAGATGAAAAAATGAAGAGCAAGAAAAAGCAAGGGTGTTCAGAGGACTAATTAAGGCCACTATGAAAAAAAGACATTTGACACATTAACTTAACCTTGAGCATAACATACTTAGAGCTGGTGTAAGTGCTATGGCTACTGCAAAAGAATTTAGACCAAAATAAATTAGGAAGTCAATAAACAATTTGAACCAGGAAAAAGAGGCAATAAGAAGTAAAACAGATTGACATGATGAAGGAAGATCAGGAGAGAGTAACACTAGGTAGGAAAGTTAGGGGAGGACTTTCTAAGGAAAGATTCTTTTTTGTCTGATAACTCATTGTAACATTTCAACTTCATTTGTGAATTTAGGACAGAATAAAAGAGAGACAATATTGTATATCATTGCCTGCTGTTATCTAAGCATAAAACAGGTCATTATATCTTTTCAGATTTTTTTGAGTATGGAGTAAATTGTCTTTCATATTTGTTTCTTCCTTCCTTATTTATTTCATAGGAATTTTAATTATTGCATTTGATGGGTGTAAGCTATCATGTCTTTCTTGTAAAGTGTATTCTGTGATTGAGGAAACATCTATATTCTCTTTGTTATTTATGACTCTCTGATCAGTGGTTGACATTTTTTGTATGTTTTTTATGAAAATTCCCAGCAAGAGACAGACAAAATAGAGTTTTCTACAGTTGTAATAAATTCAGGAAATGAAAATATGATTCATGAGCATCATATATTTTTGGCCAAGAATGTTCAAAAAAAAAAGAAAAGAAATTTGAGCTTTCAGCAAATTAGTTAACAAAAACAATTTTTGAAGCTATAATGCTAGCAGTCAGAATGCTGAGGCAGGAGCATTGCCTCAAGTTTGAGGCCAGCCTGGGTTTTATAGTGAGTTTGAGTGGAACCTAGGCTACATGATGAAACCTTGTCTCGGAAGAGAAGATAAGCCTGGTGTGGTTGCACATGCCTTTAATCCCAGCATTTGGGAGGCAGAAGTAGGAGTATTGATGTGATTTTGAGGCCATCATGGGAACCCAGAGTGAATTCCAGGTCAGCCTGGGCTAGAGTGAGATCCTACCACAGAACAAAATAAAAAGAGAAGATAATTTTTGTCTTAGTAGCCAATAGAAAAATATTATCTAGGGTTTACATACGATGACTTTGTGCCACAAATTCCTAGAATGTTTCAGTTAGAGTTGTATCCACCTTAAAGCTCTGAAGTGGAGTTTAGATGTAGATTGGCCTTAAGATAAGATAGTAAACTCAAAAACAACTGTCATTCTGTCTTGACCTGTCTCATATCCTGCCTATTTGTAGTCTCAACTCCTTGTATCTAACCCCCTTTTTCTGGAATTCATCCCCAGAAAGATCTTTTGGGAAGCTTTTGTTGGTCAACATCACTTATTCAGTCACTCAGCAAGTATTTAATTGCATGTTTTTAGGCAAACTTCCTTCCCACATGGTGCTGTGGTGGGGAAAGGAAATATATAAGTATAAGAATAATACAGCATTATGAAGGCATCAAAACTTTCAAAAAAAAAACGCATGATAGGTGGAAATATATTGAGGAGGTAGAATGAAATTTAGATTTGTCCTGGAAGGTATAGTACCTCCTTATAGCTTAAAAATCCCATTTTCCACCAAATCAAGTGCTTGTATATACTTCAGGGAAAGGTGCATTCATCTCTACCCTCGGGGGTAAATCTTGATTAATTTGAGCTAATTGGGATGGTTCTATCCCTGTTGACAGTGGTTGGTTTAGGACTGGGACAACTATACAATCCTGACTAAGCATGCTATAGGGAAAACTGATGAGATTATAGACATCATTGTTCTCCCTTTTACAAAGACATAAGAAAAACATGTTCCTTCCACTGGCCTATAGATGTTATCTGAGGAGTGTTATTTGAAGTTACTAGAAGGAAGAAAGTGAAGATGGCAGGGCAGAAAACACTGAAACCTGAGTCTCAGAAATCCTTGAATTATTCAGTTTGACTATTCTGAAGCCGTGCTGACTCTAGAGTTCTTGTGTGAGATAATAATACTCCCCTTTATGATTTAATCCAGTTGACTTAGCTTGTGTATTGCTTTCAGCACAACCCATCTCAATAGAAGCAGGCTCGTAAGATGATTTATGAGTACAAATGTTAATGACAGGAAAACAAACCAATAGGAAGTGAGATGGCCTTGCTCCACCAGCTTATCAAGTGTGATCTTTCAGGAGACACACTAAAGAAAAGCATAGGCATAGTTTCTGTTGCAGGGGCCTTAGCATCAACACAACTGCTTATTCATATTTGAAACATGGAGAAATCGTTGGGTCTGGTTTCATGGTGACGATGTGATCCTGTGCCTGGTTTTTGAAAGGCTCATGAGTTCAGAGCAGCATCTGTCTCCACTCAATCATTCTAAGTTTTGAGAAATTAGTCATTGTCCATTAGCCATGGGATGGACTCTTCTATGTTGTTTGTTTCTGTATTAAAACCATTGCATTTCCATTTACAAGAAAAAGACTTGTAATTAAAGGATGTTTGTGGGAGGGGATTATGTAAATTTTGAATAAAGTTTTTTTCAAGTTTGAATAAAAATGAAAAGAAAAAATAGCCTCTAATGTGCATGGTAGCTCATGTCAAAAAGAAAAGAAAAACTTTGAACCATATTACATAGATGCTGCTGTCTTTGCTCTGGATATAAAACTGTCTCTTGGGCTGGAGAGATGGCTTAGCAGTTAAGGCACTTGCCTACAAAGCCAAAGGACCCAGGTTCTATTTCTCAAGACCCACATAAGCCAGATGCCCAAGGTGGCACATGTGTCTAGAGTTTGTTTGGAGTAGCTGGAGGTCCTGGTATACACATTCTCTCTCTCTCTCTGTCTTTCTCTCTCCCTCTTTCTCTATCAAATGAATAAATAAAATATTTTTTTAAACTTTGTTACTGTTATTTGTCCTCACAAATGTCTCCTTCAAATTTTTGTGTCAGTTGTTAGATGCTCTTGTTTACCCAGTTTACAGATTGCTGCTGTGAATAAACTTTATTTTAGCCCTAGTGTTAGGGCAGAGAGAACTTACAGGATAATATTAGTGAGATCACTCACAGGAACAGCAGGAAAAGCAGATGGTATCCCAGTAGCCACTACCTATTGTCCCTCTTAACACATAGGAGTGCTTATCTAGTATGTAGAAATCACACTATCCAACAGTGCATTCCATAAGAAACAGTCACTCTACAAGTTATAGGATGTCTGTGGTAAGAGGCTTGAGTTCATGTAGAGTCACCAATAATTACCAGGAGGCCACTATTCATCATACAGGGTTTTAAATGATATATAAATGGGAAAACAAATTAGTAGATTCATTATTTATGGATAAATTGCAGGTGAGATACAATGCAAACTATCTAGATGATCTTCTGTAATTGCAACATATGCATTATGCTTCATGTAGCTATATTAGTTTGTATTCCCCTCAATAGCATCCGTGAGACCATATTTGCATTCAGGAAATTTATTTGGGAGGTGATCCCAGGTACCATTATAAGAGAACAGGAAAGTGAAATTATGAAAAGAAATGATGGCTGAATTAATGAATAGGAGACTAGATTGGGCAATTGGAGTTCAGTTCTACTGAGGACTATGATTATGTTGAATAGTTAGAATTTTCTAACTGACGGGTGAATTAACTGGCATATTCATCCAACAAATCTCATTCTACATCAATTGAAAGTTTCTCCTGAGGTTCTTCTTCCTGGAGCTTCATGCCTACATGCCCATATACACCAATGTCCATAGGATTTCTCAGGTAGGAAGAAATGAAATATCTTGGGTAAGTAGGAAACTCTCTTCAGATCATCTCTGGGATATGACAAAGATATGTAGCTTAGACACTAACAGTATCTTCTACTGATGCCCTTCCTTCAGCTGTCATTTCAGGTGGTCACCTGTAAGCATTTGAGTAGCATTAGCCTAGAACTTGCATCTTTCATCACAAATGCTCATTCAATTTTAGGCAATATTAGTATAGAAGTAGTATTTGACCAAAAGGTCACAGTGGAGTATATGACTTATGATTATGAGAAAAATTTGTATCTGTTGTAGATTCTGGTATCTTCCCCACATGATAGGCTTCTGATAAGTCTTTAATTTCTATGAGTCAATTTCATCATGAGCATAAAGACAACTTCAAATGCCTGTTGGAATGATGCAGTAAGACTTTACAAGAACTTATCAACATAAGTAAAGTAATTAATAATCACTACAGATACTTTAAGTAAGAGGCTGGAGAGATGGATCAGCCATTAAGGTGTTTGTCTACAAAGGCTAATGACCTGGGTTTTGTTTCTCAGTACCCATGTAAAGCCAGATGCAAAAAGTGGTACACGTTTCTGGGGTTTGTTTGCAGTGGCTGGAGGCCCTGGTGTACCTACTATCTATGTCTCTCTTCTCTTGATTTCTCACTGCTTGCAAACAAACAAAAATATTTAAATAAAATATATATCATAGGGACATCTATCTTGGTATAGGAGCCATGGACTAAACAGTGCTCAGGAGGGTCTGAAAGCAGAAACAAGAAAATATGTACCTTCATCTGCATTGAAATGAAGAGGTAATGTTTCAGACAAAAATGTGAGTACAAAGATGGTTCCAGGGACTAATGAAGTAATTGAAATGGATAGTGATAAACTCTGAAACCATGAAAATCAGAAAGAAAAATTGGAAATAAAATATGGTGAAAACACATTTGACCCTAAATATGATTTTTTTTTCCGAGGAGGAATCTCACTACATCCCAAGCTGACCTGAAATTCACTATGTATTCTCAGTATGGCCTTGAACTCACAGTAATCCTTCTACCTCTGTCTCCCAAGTTCTGGGATTAAAGGCCTGTTCCACCATGCCCAACTCTAAATATGAATTTTCAAGAAGCACCATTGCATCCTTGCTTTTAGAACTCAGTTCCAATTCAAAGGCTTAGTTGATTAGGTGACATTTTTGAGTCATTCTGAGGCAAAGGCAACTTTAAAGGTAATCTAGCACTAACTAAAAAAAGTGCCACCTTATCAGAATCAAAGAGTCTAGCAAGCAAGTATATAACATTTATTCTAAGGATGAGTGATGAAAAATGAATAATATGATTTAATGGTTAGAAACCAGGAATGGATAATCATTAGGTCATTTTTATTTGACAATCTTATGCATGTATATACTACATTTTCTCCCCTATTACCTTCTCTTCACCACTCTTCCTGTCACCCTTCCATTGAACCTCTTCATTTTCCAAACTAGTTCTTATACTTTTGTTGTTTGTTTGTTTTTTGAGGTAGGGTCTCCCTCTAGCCCAGGATGACCTGAAATTCACAATGTTGTGTCGGGGGGGCCTTGAACTCACGGTGGTTCTCCTACCTCTTCCTCCCAAGTGCTAGGATTAAAGGCATGTGCCACAACGCCCCACTCTTCTTATACTTTGATCATTTTTTTCTTGTGTGTGGGTGTGACCCACTGAGTTTAATTAGGATTGCCTACATGGACAGGAAAGGGGAATTGTTTGCCCCAACAAATGGAGCCTACCTACGGATATATTGCTACAGAGAAATGTCTCTTGCACTACCACACACCATTAACTTCCTATAAATTCTCAGGGATGGATAGGAGCCTCATAAATCCTCCATCATCCATCATGAAATGTTTATGGGTCCAGTGTTGTGTTGGTCTTGTGCAGGTTGCAACAGTCATTGTGAGATCATAAAGGCAATGGCCATGTCATGGCTGAAAGACAGCTTTCCATGACACTTCTCCCCATCTTCTGGCTCTTACATTCTTTCTGCCCCATCTTCTGTATTGGTCATTGAACTTTCAGGGATGGTGTTGGTGATATAGATGCCTGGTTTAACATCATTCACTTATTTTGATCCTCTTAACAAGGTTTAAGTTACCCCAGTATTCATCACCTTCTGAAAAATATTTTCTAACCAAAGATAAGAACAGCACTACACTATTAGCATAAACATGTACTTAGAAGGCCACAAGAGAAACAAGCTCCTTCCTGGATAGCCCTGATAGTGCTTAAGAGCCCTATGAGAGCTGCTGAAGAAAATGGTCACCAACAGCATGAATGAGCAGGGGACCCTGCAGACTGTGGAATCAATCTGCCAGACAAAGAAGTACAGACTTGTGCAATAGTAGCAAACAGCCTCTGCAGGTAACCAGCTGTTCTTTGATTGGACATGAGGCCTGTTCAGTGGGACATAATTCATATCTGGTACTAGATATCAAGTCAGAATCCTATAGTCAGGAAAATCAGACTTCAGAGAGAAGCCCTCACTGTTCTCTGGAGAGGAAGAGTGGGCTTGCATACCAAAATAACTTTGCATACCCTCTTTAACCCAAACAGTTCTCACCCTTGGTTGGAGAATATGTTCAATTTACAGATGGCAGAGAAAACAGAGAGGAGCCAGGATCCATCAATAAGACAAGAAGTTAACTGTCCACTACAAGACTTGCAACTTGTTCCATATCTGTCAGGGCTCAGGAGAATTTGCAGTGGAGGCAGCTCCATGAACAGTGCTCTTACTGCAAACCTGAGAACCATCTCCAGGATCATGGTAGCAGACACAGTGCTTAATCAAAATCTATCAAAGCAGAAATCCTGAGGCTACAAATAATTCAACACTAGATCATATTGACAACAGGCTTGCCATGACTTAGGGAACATTGTAGAAGAGTGGGTGAAAAGATTGTAAGAGCCACAGAGTGGGTAGGAATACCCTGAGGTGTGCTACCCCCCCCATCCCATAGGGACTGACTAAGGCCTTCATGGCCCCACAGTGAATCTCATAATGTTAGAACTTATAAACTCTCTAGCCATGGGCTTTGGAAAAGATTTTCAGTACCAGTCATGAATTTACTCCTGTGGAGCTGGTCTCAAATCTAATCAGAACTGTTGGTTACCCTCTGTGGTGGTTTTAATTAGATGTCCTCCATAAATTCATGTTTTTTTTTAACACTTGATCATCAGCTGGTGGCAATTTGGGACTTGGGCACAGGCATATGAATGCTATAACTCAGCTCACCCCCTCGCTTCTATCTTCCACCTGCTGTGGCAAGCTTTGATGTCCACCCTCTGCTCTACCATCTTTTCCCTGCCACTATGAAGTTTTCTCTCAAGATTGTAAGCCCAAATAAACCAATTAGCTGCTTTTAGTCAGGTGTTTTTTATTTTTTTTTCCAGCAATGAGAATTGTAACTGTAGAACCCCCCAAACGGCCATGCCACTATTGCACCAGTAGGCACATCTTGCCTGGCTGGCCAGTTGCATAGCTCATAAGGTCCAATGTTGGGTAATATTGTTTTAACTTTCCTCCTCCAGCAGCCTGCATAGCACTATGTAGCACTGTGCTAGTTAGATATCAGGGGAAGAAGCTTCAAGCTCAGAGCCAGCTTAATTTCTTAGTATGCTGAAATTAAAACAGGTGGTTACTAAATCAACAGGATTTCACCATCTAGTTCTGGTGGGCAAACAAGACCAGTGGAAAACCTCACATTGGTTGGCGGGGACCTCCTTGACTAATAACTCACTTGAAGGTATGGAAGGTATTCTATAACTGACACTTTGATTTTCCTCGTACTATCTATGGCTTCTGGGAGCAGCACTATTCACTTGTGCAGGCTAATTCTGTTCAAACTATTTTTAATTATATTTTTATTACCTAGAAAATAAATAGCTTTACATATGTCTTTTTCAAATGTCTTTAGTGTTTGTTAACTCTCCCTTTTCCTCTCCTCTAATACCACTTCTATTCCTTTTTTTTTTTTTTTTTATAGGGCCTTACTATATAGTCTCGGGTGGCCTGGAACTCACTATGTAACCCAAATTAGCCTGAAACTCATACAAATCTTTCTGCCTCAGCCTTCCAAATATTAGGATTATAGACATATACAATAATGCCCAACCTGGACAAGCTTTTGAGGAAAATACTCAATGTTATGGAGTTCTAGAGACTTTTAAATTTCATTATACATTTCTCTATAGTTGTATACAGTTATTGATGTTCTTATCAATTATGGCTTTGCTATTTGAAATCTTAAGCTAATGGCAGCCAGAAGGTACATGAATCTATGTGTATGTGTTAAAAGCAGAAGTAATATTGCTAGCATAGCATACATGAGAGATAATGAGGTTATGAAAGACAATCAAGTCGTTATTCAATTGCAGCCTACTCAAATGAACACAGTCATGTATTTGACTTTAAACAGAACTATTCATGTTTAAAAGTTATTTAAACATTAATTCTCCACTTTAATTATTTTTGTATAAATACTGCATGAATTCATTCCCATTCAACAAACTAAAATATTTAAAAATGAAAGATTCCACTAATTCCCATCTCACATCTTTCTGTAAATATACCACATTTGCCAATTATTTTAAGGGTATGTGACAATTCTATAAAAAGTTGGAATGGAGAGATTGTTGGGGAAAGGTGTGCGTGTGTGTGACTGCACCAGGAAACTTATGCATGCTAACCACATTCTGCCACTGAGCTACAAACCAAGCTCCTGTTGGATGGGTTTTGAGGGAGCAAATCTTAAAATCTACACAGAGTGGCTGGGCAATTGCTACAAAAGCATGATAACCTTAAAAGGCCTGCTTTTCCCTCAGCTTGATTTCCCAGTACCCAAGTAAACAGATGGATATGGCCACTCATGCCTGTAATTCCAGTCCTGTGGTGAGTTGAGACAGAAGAATCATTGGGATTCACTAGTCAGCTAGCCTGACTGAAAACAGCAGCTCTAGGCTTAGTGAAAGAATCTGTCTTAAGGAATCATGCTAGTGAGCAGTAGAGGAGAAAACCCAACACTCCCCCTGGCCTCTGCATGCACACACACGAAATGTGTACATGTGCTCGCTCGTGCATGTACCACACACACAGAGAGAAACATACACTTATGCAAATAAATGTAAGATCTGCACAGAGACCATCCTTTTAAGAGTCCACGCATTTCCTGGTTTTAATATTGTCTTGAGAGTATGTTACATTTCAAATGGGCCAATGCTAACAAAAACGCAAGACATGTGGCCCTTCATAATATCTCTGCAATGCTGTGCTAATCCTGAATCAACTCCCAATAGACTTCATGAAAACACAAAAAATCATTATCTTAGCTGTATTCACTATTATATGTATAAAGAGGATATAAGAAATCTAATTTATAAATGCTGATCAGTATTCATATACACATGCGTTTATCATTTATTATTATTTTTAGATATTTTATTATTTATTTATTAGGGACAGAAAGAGGGAGAGAGAGAGAGATAGAGAAAGTGAGAATGGGTACACCAGGGTCTCTAGCCACTGCAAATGAGCTCCAGATGCATGAGCCACCATGTGCATCTGGCTTATGTGGGACCTGGAGAATCGAACCTGGGTCCTCACGCTTCACAGGCATGCACCTTAACCATTAAGCCATCTCTCCAGCCCTATTATTATTTTTGATTGTTAAATATTGTGTCCTAAGAATACTTCTTATTGACTGACATTCAACTGGTGTTTATTAGAGTTATTGAGTGAATAGATGGTGAATGGTGGTAAAACTATGAAAGTCAAAAGCTGAGATAAACCTTACTGGACATAATTTAAAAATTCTTCCTTAAAACAATAGATTATAATGCCCAAACTCCGGCAAGCGTTCAGAAATGTTACAAATTGCCAAACACATATTAGAATTGGCTGGATATATGCTAAGTTTAAGAAATGGAATGCAAATAAGCAGAGACTAAGAGCTTTTACTGGCTTGGATGTGAAGTGTTTTGGCAGAGAACAAGCTCAATAGTGAGATTAAAATAAGGAATTTGGTGTAAATCGAAGAGACTGATCTAAAAATTCAGCTTACATCATCTTTTAGTATATATCAATCACTCAGAAGAATATCCATATAGCATTGGGAGGGAGACTATGTTATCCATTACTCGCATTTGAAGATGAAATTCGTCCATATCAGAGCCAATTAAATATGCTATTAAACAGCCAGGATGCCTCATCCTTTACTCCTTCTTATTTAGCTTTTTAGCAGATTGTTTTAGATTAAAAAATTGGAAGAAATAATTCAATGCATATAATGATTTTGACCTTGATTTTTGAAAAGTTTTCAGCTGATGCATGTAAGTATCATTGTGATTGCAGATGGTGAGAGAAGGAAGAAAACATGGTGAATAGAAGTTGTCAGGTTGACCTGCAACCCCAATGAGGATGGCCTCTTCAGAAAAGGGGCAGGGAAGAGGGAAAAGATGGTACCAACATGTGATGTTTACATACAAAATATGTCCATATATAATAATAAAAAAGAAAAAAGAATCCAAATAAAATATGACAAAAAATGTTGTCATTCCTATCAGTAGCCATCCAAATGATCAGTAAGTCAGCTTGACTGGATTAGCCTTCTGTTTCTTTTACATTCTCTTTCTTCATTCATTTCCTTCTCATGGATTTAGTCTGTATTTAAAACATCGAACTAATTGCTTTTAACCTTCTACCTCAGTATCGTCAACTCCAAATTTTTCTCCTTACCCATCATCTCCAAATGTCTTAAAAACACCTTACTACCTGGAGGCTGATGCAGTCAGTGTCTCACCTGACTCTCCTCAGGACTCAGCTTCCTCTATAGGCCAGTAAATCCTATTTTAAGCAAGCCCCCAGGATTAGGGACTTTTCTTCAGTCCAGTGCAGAGCATTCCATTAGGGTTAAATAATCCAAGCCCTTGGGAGCATCCCTCCACCAATGATGGGTACGAGTTGAGGACAAACACACAGTTCCTAGTATTCAAGTAAGGATGGGCAGGACTGTGATGTGTGATCTATGTTATTTCCCAGAGGCTTCCAGGAGGGCTGAACTCCAGTTGACTACAGCAATAATCTCCACAGGACCTCACCCTTCTCTCCTCTCTTCCCTCCTCTTCCTCGCCATCTCCTCTCTTGTTTTTCCCTTCCTTGACCCATCCCTTTTTTGTTCCTTTTCTGAGGACTGCTTCCCAAGCCTCAAACGCTTTGAACGCAAATCCTTGTGGTGGGATCTCTTCCTGAAAAAGGCCAACCTGAAATCCATCTGGTTTTGTTCTTCCACCTTTTGTCAGTTTCCATCAATTTTCATGTGAGTTCCATAATTTCACAGAAGTTTTCCATTTCAATGGAGGCAAAGAATATTTTAATCCTCAGCGTCACAGCAAAAAAAAAAAAAAAAAGGAAAGCAAAAAACAAAAAGCAAAAAACAAAAACCATGAATTAGTTACATCTACCTTCTCATAACATGCTGATGCCTCCTTGATATAATCTACCACTGGCTTTTTTTTCACCTCCCTTCTTCTTCCTGCCTGGTCTCCCTTGTCACCAGTAGACCAATCAATGTTTCAGTTCTGTGAGGCAGATTCTTCAATGCCTCTTTTCACTCTAGATTCTCATTCTGGTGGATTTTATTCAAAACTTTTATATTTGATTACTAATCATAAGGAAACAGTCTGCACTCCACATCTGTGTATCTAATAGCCTTCTTTATGTCTCTTTGATATGTTGTTTTGGTTTTTGTTTTGGGGGACAGGATCTAGGTATATATCCCAAACTGACGTTAAACTCACAAAAAAACTCAAAAAAGAGATATTTCCCAACATCTAGAAGTACTTCTTTCTATGGGATGCATGGCATCCCCTCTAAATAGCTGTGCTGGACTCCAACCTTTAGTTCATCAGAATAGTACTGTATTTGTATAATTTTCTGACACTAAAGAGATAATTAGGTTAAAATGGCCTTATGTCATAATTAAATGTGACTAGTGTTCCAGTTTTTGGCATGTGTGGCATGGAGTATGGTGTGGAGGGGGTGGTGTACTTTATACACATGTATATATTGCTGTGGTACCCTGTGTTCATCTGAAGTACCTCATAGGCACACCTGAGGCTGCCAGAAGAGAACATCGGCTGTCCCTCTCCATCACACACTTGTGACAGTCTCTTGCTGATTCTGAAGCTTGTCTTTTGCTAGCCCCAGTGATTCTACAGTGTCTTTTCCTACAAAACTGGGGTTACAGACATGTATGGCCACATCCAGATCTTAAAGTAGGTTCTGGATAATTGAATTCAGACTCAACTCTCTCAGGCCCCCTCATGACCTCATGCTTGCACAGGAAGCACCGTTAACCTCCAAACCATCTTTCCAATCCCACAACTGGTGTTCTTAAAAGAAGTGTATGCTAAGACAGAGACAGCAGAGGCCGGATTAAAATATCGACACGGACATCATGAGAAGGTAGCAAACCAAGTAGAGTGGCCTGAAAGACATCAACACTGGTAACATCTTGTTCTTGAGTTTCCAGCATCCAGACAATGAGAAAATAAACTGTTCAATCTGCTTGACTTTCTTAAGGCAGCCTAGGAAAACTAATACATTTACATTACCTCAATGGGCCAGTGTACACTACCTTGGAATGCACCCAATATCATATCATTCCTCAAGAACTGGTCTCATGTACTTGGCCAAATGCAGTTTCTGATTCTGCCACGATGTTCCCATCTGCTCTAAATGAACCAGCATCCATCATTGCCCTGTATGTTCAGTGTGAAAGCTAATCTTTATAACTTGGGAGATGAAATAAATGACCTTGTGTATTATCCTCATAAGATGACCAGACATCTATTGTGATAAGAAAGACAAAGTTTCTTTGGCAGCATAAGAGAGAGCTTTTTAAGGAATCTGCCTTCAGGTTGTTCATGACATTTTGTGTTGAGGGAACTTACAATTTCCCTCTTTTTAAAGAATAAGTGAGAATATTTCTTTCAAGTTTTGTGACCAAGGGTTATAATATTTTTTTATTTTTATTTTTTTATTTCTATTTGTTTTGCTTAGAGCAGCTATAATAGATAGCTCATGTTTAAAATTATAAGATGGTTTATGTGAGACGATGACATTAGTCAGTACAAGATGATCACAGTATTTTCTATTTGTTTTCAAAGAATGTTAGGCTACGTTTTGGAGCATAAACCTTGTTTTATTAATAATGATAAGGGCTGGAGAGATGGCTTAGCAGTTAAGCGCTTGCCTGTGAAGCCTAAGGACCCCAGTCCGAGGCTCGGTTCTCCAGGTCCCACGTTAGCCAGATGCACAAGGGGGAGCACACATCTGGAGTTCGTTTGCAGAGGCTGGAAGCTCTGGCACGCCCATTCCATCTCTCTCCCTCTATCTGTCTTTCTCTCTGTGTCTGTCGCTCTCAAATAAATAAATAAATAATTTTAAAAAATAATGATAATATTAGCAGTAGGATATTTTTCCGTTTGAATATGTTGTATCATTCCTATAAGTGTAACTATAAGTGGTTAATACCCTATGCCCAAAGCTAGCCATGTTTTCAAATATGATTAATATTTCTCTTTTTTTTTCTTAATGCTCAATTAACTGGTGCAAAGTAAGTGGTCTTACTGCCAAAAGCCTTTTCCATTAAATGGAAAATGCATTTACCCACTTTGCAAATTAATTAAAGCCATATGGAACTTTGAGTAGAAGTTTTGCCTTACACATTTTGTTTTAGAGAGATTTAGAAAATAAAAAAGTCATTTGTGCCCAACAGGACTCCCATATGCTTTAATATCTGAAAATGAAAATACATAATGTGTTTACACTTTTTCTCAACTATCACAATTTTCATGTATATAATTACAGCAAGATTCCAAAGTATATGTGCTTAATAGTAATGTGTAATCCCAACCACTGAAATCTTTGAAAGGGAGAGGACTTTTTGTTTTGTTTTCTTTTGCTTTCACAAAGCTCTAATATTTTGAAATTCTAGGGGTGGCAATAGTGGGTTGGTGACACAGGTATCTTAGATCATGGTTAGTTGTATCTCTAGGCTGAAAGAAAGTGTGTGTGTGTGTGTGTGTGTGTGTGTGTGTGTGTGTGTGTTTAATTCAACAGATATTCCAGATAAGGCACTTACTTAATCTGAAAACTCAAAGAAATAGAAATCTAATATTAAGTCTCTACCCATATGAGAGGGACACAAGTGTGCACTAGGGAAGCCCATTCATGAGAGATTACTTTTTCCAGGAGTTGCATGAAGAGGAGATTCTGGGAATTTAAACAGTATAAACATTGAGGAATTTTTTTCCTCTGCATATCCTTCTTTGTGCTGTAGCATAGTATCTAATTACTGAACATCAATTATAGGCAAAACACACACAGAGTAGCTAAGCTGTCCTCACATATGATGAAATGGCATACAATGAGGTAGTCCTGGCCCACTTTCATTGTTTGCTCCATGTACAGCCAACTCCAAAGATTGATATCCATTCATTGACATCTTTATTATTTTTGTCACTAATATACAAAGGGAACAGTCCCTATCTAATATGAAAAGATTCAATTTACGTCTTTACCAAAGCATAGGATATCTCTGGGCTCCAACCTGAGTTTTCAAGTTAGCAAGTGTGGAGTACAAGCTTGCAATTTATACTTTTAACAAGTTCTCAAGAAATAATCATGTTGATTTGGGAATAACCTTTTTAGAACCAAACCCCAGGGATAAGACATAGCTAGCACTAGATTGATTTCCCAGCCCACATAACTCTTCTGTACTAAAGACAACCTACAGCTTTACTATCCAAAATGTCTCATGTACCATATGGAGAATATCCTCTATCACAGTTTCATTACTAGTTGAAAATATTTTACCTTGACCATAATAGACAAGTTATACCTATAAAATATGCCAAAGACTTTGCAAGAATTCTGAATATTGAATATTAACATATACTAAGTCCTTATCTCTATTTTGTCATAGTAATTTAAAGAGAGAGTCTCAATTGACTTTCACTATGACTCGTAAGTGATGAAAGTGGGGTGTATGGAGGCTAATAGTTTGTTGATATGTGGTAAATAGTGTAGTAAAAATATCAAATCAAGAAAATATGAGTTCTTGACTATTAAGATGTAGTATTTCTCAACACATGCCTCACTGGAACACTATCATCTACCTATCCATCAATCTATCATCTACCAAAATTTCACTTTTAAATTTTTATTATTTATTTAAAAGAGAAATAGGGAGTTCCCTGCATGGTCAGTATGTGGGTGGGTGCTACAGTCTACAGTAAGTAGGTGGGGACCCATTTCTTCCCCCTCCCACAGCCTGGGTCTGAGTTGCCTGTGTGTTCAGTGTGAGGGATGACTCAGAAGACACAATGGTGCTGAGAAGAAGTGATAGAGGAGTGCTCAGCACTGCAATATCGCTATCACACCTTCCAAGGCTCAGGGTCCATTGTAGAAGAGGTGGGGGAAAGAGTGTAAGAGCCAAAAGAAGGGTAGGACTGCATACAACATGCTTCTCCAGACACAAATATCCTGGATATCCATGACCTCACAGTGCCACATTTACCTGCACAAGACCATCATAATAGGAGGAAAAAATCATGACATCAAAATAAAAGAGAGACTGATTGATAGGGGGAGTGTATAGGATAGAGATTGGAGTTTCAAAGGGGAAAGTGGGGGAGGGAGGGGGTTGCCATGAGATATTGTTTACAATCATGGAAGTTGTCAATAAAAATTAAATAAATAAATAAACAAATAAAGAGATGAACACTATACAGAACATCACAACAGAAGACAAAAATAAAATATAAATTATCAAAACCTCTCTAGAAACACTTATCAACAGAGTTATTCATGTGAAAGACAGAACCTCTGACCTGGAAGATAGGACAGAAAAAAATTAATCAGGAGACCAAAAACTTTGCTAAGTTCAAAAAAATCAAGTGAACAGAATATGAGGGAACTGTGGGACACTCTAAAATGACCAAATATGTGGATCATGGGCATACCAGAGGGAGAGGAAATCAAGACCAGGGGCATAGAAAGCATACTCAACAAAATTATTGAAGAAAATTTTATGAATCTCTCAAAAGAGAGGCCCATCCAGATACAAAAAGCCCACAGAACCCCAAACAGGCAGGACCAAAGAAGAAAATTTCCAAGACACATCATAGTTAAAACCATCAACAATGAAAACAATGAGAGAGTACTAAAAGCAGCAAGAGAGAAGCAATTTACAACATAAAAAGGCAATCCCATTAGAATGACATCAGATATCTCAATAGAAACCCTGAAAGCCATAAGGGCCTGGAATGGAACACTTCAAAGTTTAAAAAAGTATAGATTCCAGCCCAAGATACTTTACCTAGCAAAAGTATCCCTCATAATTGATGGTGAAACAAAACCTTTCCATGAAAAAAGAACCCCATAATTAAATGAAAACAAAGCCAAACCTACAGAGAATACTTGAGGGAATACTCCACATAGAACAGTCAAGCAACCATTTTCAGGAGCCAAGAAGAAGAAGATCACAATAACCAAAAAGACCAGGATCAAGACAGTACATAACAACATCTCATCATGGCAGGGATTAATTGAAGCCTCATAGTAATAACCTTAAATATTAATGGTCTTAACTCACCCATCAAAAGACACAGTCTAGGGCTGGAGAGATGGCTTAGCGGTTAAGCGCTTGCCTGTGAAGCCTAAGGCCCCCGGTTCGAGGCTCGGTTCCCCAGGTCCCACGTTAGCCAGATGCACAAGGGGGCGCACACGTCTGGAGTTCATTTGCAGAGGCTGGAAGCCCTGGCATGCCCATTCTCTCTCCCTCTCTCTGACTTTCTCTCTGTGTCTGTCACTCTCAAATAAATAAATAAAAATTAAAAAAAAAGACACACTCTATCAGGATGAATCAAAAGACTGGACCCTTCTATCTGCTGTCATCAAGAAACCCACTTCACCACTAAAGATAGACAGTTCCTCAGGGTGAGAGGATGGAGAATGATATTCCAAGCAAATGGCATTAAAAAAGAAGCAGGTGTTGCTATATTTATATCTGATAAAATAGACTTCAAACCAAAAGTCATCAAAAAGGACAAACAAGGTCACTTCTTACTCATCAAGGGAATGATACAACATGAGCACATCACAATCATAAATACATATGCCCCAAACATGGGGTACCACTGTTTATAAAACAAAATCTTGACAATAAAACAAAAATAAATACCAACACCATCATAGTTACATACTTCAATACTCCACTATCATCAATAGACAGATCATCCAAGCAGAAAATCCACAGGGAAATAATAGAGCTCAACAACATCATAGGTCAACTAGACCAAAAGGATATATAAAGAACTTTCCACCAAAACTCTGCAGAATACACCTTTTTCACAGAAGCCCATGGAACCTTCTCCAAAATTGATTATATATTAGGCCATAAAGCATGCCTTCATAAAGTCAGGACAATTGAGGTAACTTCCTGCACCATGTCAGATCACAATGCTTTAAAGCTAGAAATTAACAAGAGACAAATCAAAAATGCCAAGAACTCCTGGAGACTAGACAACACACTTTTAAACAATGGATGTGTTGGGGAAGAAATCAAAATTAAATTGTAAACTTCCTAGATTTGAATGATAATGAAAACACAACCTACAAAAACTTATAGGACTCAATGAAGACAGTCATAAGGGGAAAATTCATAGCCCTAAATGCCTTCATTTCAAAGACAGAGAGATCACATATCAATAACCTGACTGTAGACCTAATGGCTATGGAAAAACAATAAATATCCAACACAAATACTTCCAGATGGAAAGAAATAATCAAGATTAGAGCAGAAATTAATGAATTGGAAACTAGGGAAACAATTTTTAAAACCAATGAAACAAAGAGCTGCTTCTTTGAAAAATAAACCAGAGCAACAAAACACTGGGCAAAAGTGATCAATTAAAAAAAAAAGAGAGAGAAGTCTAGAATTAACAAAAATAGAAATGAAAAAGGAGAGATCACTACAGACATCAATTAAATTGGAAGAATCATCAGGCATAATTCTAAAACCTCTACTCCACAAAATGAAGTAATCTGGAAGAAATGGATGAATTCCTAGACACATATCACCTAACAAAACTAAACTTAGAGCAGATTAATCTCCTAAACAAACCTATCACATCCATGGAGATTAAAAGGTAATCAAAAACCTCCCCAAAAAGAAAAGTCCAGGACTGGATGGGTTCTGAGCTGTATTCTATCAAGCCTTCATAGAAGAACTGAAACCAATTTTTCTCAAACTATTTTGCATAATCAGAGACCAGGGTATCCTCCTTGACCCATTTTATACAGCTAGCATCATCTTAATACCAAAACCACACAGAGATGCAACAAGGAAAGAAAATTATAAGTCTGTATCCCTAATGAACTTAGATGCAAAGATTTGGAATCAAATCCTTGCAAACTGAATTCAACAATACATCAAAAGCATTATCCACCTTTATCAAGTAGGCTTCATCCCAGGAATTCAGGGATGGTTTAACAAATGGGAATCAGCCAATGTAATACACCACATAAATAAACTGAACCATAAGAACCACGTGATCATATCAATTGGTGCAGAGAAGGCACTTGACAAAGTACCATATTACTTCATGTTCAAAACACTGGAAAGAATAGGCATGGGGGGGTATGTCTCAACACAATAAAGGCTATATATAAAGCTCCTAAAGCCCAAATAATTCTTAACGGGGAAAAACTCAAGGAGTTCTCACTGAGATCAGGAACAAGGCAGGGGTACCCATTCCCACCACTTCTCTTCAACAGAGTACTAGAAGTACTAGCTCAAGCAATAAGACATGAGAAAGAAATAAGAGGGATTTGAGTTGGAAAGGAAGAAGTTAAGTTAGCCCTATTTGCAGATGACATGATCCTACATATAAGTGACCCAAAAGTCTCCATCCCAAACTTCTAAAGATGATAAATTCCTTCAGCAAAGTGGCAGGATACAAAATCAATGCACAAAAATCAGTAGCTTTTCTATATGCAAAGGACAAATATACAGAGAAAGAAATCAGTGAGACTGTCCTATTTTCAATAACAACAAAAAATTAAATCCCTTGGAATAACACTAACAAAGGATGTGAAGGAACTACAAACTGAAAATATAAAAACACTCAAGAAAGAAATAGAGGAGGATTTAAGAAGTTGTAAGGACCTCTCATGTTTCTAGATAGGTAGAATTAGTATTGTGAAAATGGCAATTCTATCAAAAGCAATATACAGATTTAACACAATACCAATAAAAATGCCAGCATCATTCTTCACTGAGACTGAAAAATGATCACAAAATTCATATGGAATGGCAGAAGACCTCAGATATCCAAACATATCCTCAGCAAAAGAAACACCTCTGGTGGTATCACCATACCTGATCTAAAGCTATATTACAAAGCCATAGTCACAAAACAACATGGTACGGGAATAAAAACAGAAACATAGACCAGTGAAACAGAATTGAAGACCCAGTCTTTAGGGCAAGCAACTACAGCTGCTTGATCTGTGACAAAGGTGCCAATAATGTAGACTGGAGAAAAGACATCTTCAATGAATGGTTTTGGACAAATTGGATGAACATATGTAGAAAAATGAAATTATACCCACTCATTTTGCCATATACAAAAATCAAGTCCAAGTGGATTAAAACCTCAATATAAGATCTGAAACACTTCAACTACTGAAAGAAAAAATAGGAAGCATGCTCCACAATATAGGACTGGGAAAAGACTTCCTGAACAAAACTCCAGTAGCCAAGGAAATTAAACAAGCACTCAACCAATGGGCTCTCATGAAGCTAAAAAGCTTTTGCACAGGCAAACATACCATAAGCAGAGCCAATAGATTACCCACTGAATGGAAGAAAGTCTTCATCAGCTATATCACTGACAGAAGCCTAATATCTAGAATCTACAAAGAACTCAAAAACCTAAACAATATAACAATCAAACAACCCACTCCAAAAGTGGGGCAGAGAACTAAATAGGGAGTTCTTAGTTGAAGAATTAGAAATGGCTAGCACACACATAAGAAAATGTTAAACATCCCTAACGATTAAGAAATGCAAATTAAAACAACTATGAGATTCCATTTTACCCCAGTAAGGATAGCGAGCATCAAAAAAAATAAAATAAAATAAAATGAAAACAAAGGTTGGCAGGCTGTGAGAAATATGAACCCTCATTCACTGTTGGTGGGAATATAAGCTGGTACAACCACTTTGGAAATCAACTTGGAGACTCCTGAAAAGGATGTTACCAACAGACCCTGTGTCCTTAATGGGCATTTACCCGAAAAGTCAACATCTCAGTTCAGAGAGATTTGCTCAACCATGTTTATAGCTGCTCAATTCATACTAGCTAAAAGCTAGAATCAACCCAGGTGCCCATCATTGGATAAATAGATAACCAAGATGTGGTATATCTACACGATGGAATTCTACTCAGCAATAAGAAAAAGTTACACATTGAAATTTGTAGAAAAATAGTTAAACATGTAACAGAAAAATTTAAGTGAACTCACACAATCACAAAAACACAATCATCACATGATCTCACTCATTTGCAATTCCTAACCTAGATCATCCCTAGTTGCTGACATAACTGAATAGCATCTTGAGGCTTGGACAATAGGGAGGGTAGGCCTTTGCTGAACCCAAATTGAACTGCTGCTATAGAATCCTATATCCTGGAAGTCAGACTACAAAACAGAAACCTCAAGCAAACCTTAGAGGGAGCACCTGAATCAAAAGGACCTGCAGAAGATGAGATGAAACCTAATCTCAAGTTTGTCCTGTTCCTCTATCTCCTCTGGACTTTGCTTTTTTCTTTGCTCTTGGTATTGGCCTGTAATTTCCTGTACGAGGATGTGGTATACATCTACAATGAGCTGTTGTTCAGAGACCTGCTAGATCTCCCAAAACAAACAAGACAGACTTCTGGCAGAGCACTTGACTACCTACCAGAGGTTGATGGTAAGATCCTGCTACTGAAGACACCAATTGCTGTCAGCACAGATCACGGAGAGACCTGATTGGAATCCAGATGAGAGCCAGTCCTCAGATAATTAATTCATCTAGTGCTGGAAGATGTTACATGAGCTACCAGGGGAATGTGGCCAACATCTGTCCAAGCAACTCAATGTCTAAGCCACTCAGAAGAAAACAACCTAATGTGATGCTCACCCAAGTGCAATAGTGGCACCAGCCATGGTGGGTAACCAGCTTCTCTTGGATTGGCTCACAGATCCACTCAGTGGAAAGGAAACCATATTTGGAACTGGGAAACAAGTCAGTCATATCTAGATAATGATTCTGTTTTCCATTTTCAAGTTCCCACTAACCTTACACTATAAAAGTGTCCAAAACCCTTATAATTCTCTCTAAATTAATAATGGCTATCCCATTTAACTGGCACTGACTTCACTTTCCACTGGAGAATCTGTTCCTCTTTTTCAGATGGGAACTGGACTTGAGGAGACAAATGACCCAGTGCACTCCACCCCAGCCCCAGGTGAAACCACAGAGAAATTGGGAAAATGAGCAAGAATGGTGTGCATTCAGTTAAGCTGATATCAGCACAAGGGTGATGGAGAAAGATCCTGAGGACACTCAACATCTACCAAACCAGACATCTAGATACTTCTAAGTGCCCATCACTGAAATAGACTTAAAGTGCTCCCAGCGTGACTCAGGGAATCTTGAGGAAGAGGGGTCAGAAAGATTGTTGGAGCCACAAGTTGGGACATTTTGCATGAGACATTGCCACACCCCCATAACTGACTGCTGCCCTTATAATGCATGACCCACAATACCCATGGGTTTGACCTGCATCCACAATTAGGAAGACCTCTTCAGAAAAGGGGCAGAGAGAAGGGAAATGATGGTACCAACGTGTGATGTGTACATACAAAATATGTCCATATCTAATAATAATAAAATATAAAAAAATAAAAGAGAAAGAGGCAGGGAAGAGAGAGAGACAGAGAGACAGAGAGAGAGAGAGACAGAGAGAATCCAGCTGCTGCAAAGAAACTCCAGACACATGCACCCCCCTTGTGTATCTGACTGATGTAGGGCCTGGAGAATCCAACCTGGGTTATTTGGCTTTGTAGGCCAGCACCTTAACCACTATGCAATTCTCCTAAACCCAAAATATCATTTAATATTCATAAGAACCTTAAGAAATAGGTATTTTCATACATGTCTATAGATGAGACAATTGGAGCTCAGAAGCATTAACAACTATTCCACAATCTGAGGAGGTGAAGATATAGACTGGCTAACCATGGAACCCATAGTTCTGGAATATAGACAGTTGTATTTCCCTTAATAAGAAGGAATAGTGATTGCTATTACATTGTCTCCCATTGTTTATTGCATTCTCTTGACCTTACCCAGAACTCTTTCCCAAGGTGACTGAAATGAATAGCAAAGATACTTAGAGTCATTAAGATTCTTACCACCTGAATAATAATAGTCTTCTCAAGACTAGAACGGTGCCTCACAAAGAGAGTTTGTTAAGTGTTAGAATTTCCCCAAACACCAAGAGTTTGGTGGCAGCATTTGGAGAAAGAGGCCACTTTGTCATCAGTCTTTTGATTCTAAAGATCAAAATGGCCATGCTTTAAAGGACTATCTGTGTCCACACTTGGTCCTATCACAATTCAGGAGTTCCTGAGAGCTTGAATGCAACTTATAAATAAATCAGACACCTCCCACTCACCCACCCTTCAGGAATGAGTCATTTATTTTCCTAAAGGCTAACATATTTGGAAACTAATAGATCATCTCTGAGGGGCCTTTCAGTAGCTATCTTAGCTGAAGTGAACCACCTGGTCCAAGGCTAGGCTTTCTTGAAAGGCAGAGAAATCCCCTACCAAACAATTGTTGATCAGAGGCATATAGACACATTTGCTTACAATTCCAGACATCTATTAGGCCAGGAGGATAACCAGTTACATGCTTATCATCTAAGAGGCCATAACCTCAAGCAGTAGCAGTACCATAGCAGCAATAACAACAAGATCTCTGGAAGACCATATCAGCTCCAGATATACTAGCAGTTTTCCTCGACCTGAGGAATGCCTGAGAATATGGGGCGTGTTTTAAATGCTTTATTAACAACCTTTATATGTATACACAATATACCATGATCATAATTCCCTCCCTCCATTCTCCTTTGTCCCTCCATTCCCTATTCTCCCTTTACTGAAACACTTCTTCTTCCCAACTTGTTCCTCTTCCATTTTGAAATCATCATTTTCCCCTCCTATGATGTAGGTCTTGTGTAGGTAGTGCCAGCCACTGTGAGGTCATGAATGCCAACAGTCACTTTGAGGGCACAGGCATTTAAATACTAAAATTGAGATAATTTCAGACAAACTGTAAGATGCCAGTCATTCTGATAGATCCATTTGTGATGGTTTGAAACCCACTTCTTTGTCCCATCTGCATCCTTCCACATAGACAGTGACTGAAAAACTATGCCTGAATACATTTACTGCCTACTAATTCCATTCTCATTATCTACTTACTTTTCAGTCTTTTCCTAAATCTTGACAAGTTTTCCCCAACATTCATGAGGCCAGGTTTGAGGAGAGATATTAGAAGGTATTATTTGCTCTAATAAGTACTCCTCTTTCCCTTATATACTTAATGGCCCATAGAAAGGGTCTAGTGACATGGTATCAAAGTGATGAATAAAGTGAAACAGGCTGGAACTACAGCCAACATACTGAATTCACTCCACAGCTCAGTAGTTTAAATCCATTTGTCTAAGGTACAGCCACAACATCTGAAACAGGGTGGATGAAACCTGACTTGTGCTATAATAAACACTTTAAATTTCAATTTATGGGAAATGTGTTCATAGTGAAAGGAATTATTTCTCATTCTCATTTGCCCTCCATCCTTCTCTTCTTATTTCCCTATCATTCCTTCTTTTTCTTCCTCCATCCTCTTTAGAATGCTTGTTTGATCACTTACTCTTTTGGTTCTGTCAGGGCTTATGCCTTTCCCAGAACTTTTAGCTAATCAAAATATGTTTGCCAAGCCAGACTCCCTTAAGTCAGACATGACATTATTGAATTCTAAATTTTGTATAACATGGCCTGTAATCAAGGTAGAGATCCTCACTGAGAAATAATTAGCTTTGGGGATAGAAAGCTCAATAGAAGCATAATAATTAAATTGGCTCCCTGTTTCTATTTTATTGAGAACACTAAGCTATATTGATCTTCTTTCAAAGCAGATGCTGATTCATATAGTCCCATGTAGATATTTTCTGAAGTGCTAATAGGAAAAGGAATCAACTGAAGAATTCTACCCTAGTATACTAACAGATTTGGGAAAATCTCAACACTTGGAACTCTAAAGTACCTGATTTAGGTTTCTGAATTCCTCCAAGTGGGATAACTGAAATTCAAGATGCTATTTCTTTCAGAATCTGGTGATTCTCCAAACATAGAAGGAAAAATATGAGAACAAGACTAGTAGAGTTTCAATTTTAAGATGGCAGCAATGTATAAATATGGTTAGCATTACGGAATTGTACATTTAAATGATTGAATATGTGAACTTTATATTGTTGTTTTCATCATAATTAAAAGTGGGACAAGTTTAAAAAGTTATGAACAATAGAAATTTACTACTCAAAGTTCTGGAGGCTGGTCAAGGCACCATAAGATTTGGTGTCTGCTGAAGGCTCACTTGTTGTTTCAAAGATGGCTCCCTTGGATGTGTCCATACATGGTAGAAGGAAGGGAAAAATATATTTTTTTAAGAAAATGAAGAAAGTGAGACACTCTAGGGCAGGTGTAAAGAATCCAGTAACCTACATACTGGGTTGCTTTTAAGAAACAGATGTTCCTCATACAGTCCTATATAAAAACCCTGTGAGTCCTGAATGGTCTTCTATTGTCTCTATAGATTCTTCTCCTATGCTAGGTCTTCAACCCACTCTTCAACCTCTGAGCTTGATTTCCAAATACCTTAACTATTCCTATTCAAATTTTAATCTCCATTTCTACCCTGTTAAATAAATCTTCTCCATATTGAAAGGCCCTACTCCTGGCACTGTGCATTGGATCTCCTTATTTAAGTGTCCAGTTATATACTGAGCAAAGAGGTCATATTTTGTTGCTTCCAGCTTCCTGGCATTTCAGGAGGATTTCTTCCAGAAATTACCCCATCTCCACACACAAAAATACACTCAAGAAGTTAGTTACATCCTCTACTTTGCTTCTACGGTCCCATTCAAACCTTGGCTTTGTTACCATAAGTGATTGACTTGTTCATGTATTTACATGTCAGACTCGGAGCAAATTATTACTGTGATATGTACATGGCTGACTAGAAACCTGTTCTATTTTTTATTCTATATATGATATCTTGCTCATTTAAAAATATTTTATTTTTTTGTTTTTTTTAATTTAAAGATTTATTTCATTTATTTATTTATAAGAGGCAGAGAAAGGGAGAGAGAGAGTGAGAATGGGCATGCCAGGGCCTCTAGCCACTGCAAAAAACCTCCAGCCACATGTGGTAGCATGTGCATCTGGCTTATGTGGGACTTGGAGAAATGAACCTGAGTCCTTAGACTTCACATGCAAACATCTTAACCACTAAGCCATCTCTCCAGTCCTAATATTTTATTATTTATTTATTTGAGAGACAAAGAGATACAGAAATAGGCAGGGAGAGAAAGAGAGAGAGAGAATGGGTGCATCTGGGCCTCCAGCCACTGTAAACGAACTCCAGATGTGTGCGCCTTCTTGTGCATCTGTTTTATGTGGGTCCTAAGGAGTCAAACCTGGGTCTTTTGGCTTTGCAGGCAACTGCCTTAACAGTTAAGCCATGTCTCCAGCCCCATGTTTTTTAATTTTTGAGAGAGAGAGAGAGAGAGAGAGAGAGAGAGAGAGAGAGAGAGAAAGAGAGAGGTTTGAACACGAGTTCTTAGGTTTATCAGGCAAGCACCTTAACCGCTAAGCCATCTCTCCAGCCCAGATTGTTCATTTTCAATTTCACAGCTTTTGATAATGCTGATAAAATGCATTGATTCTGGGAATAAATTTAGCTTGAGGAAGGTTTTATTATTGAGCTCACATCAATTTTAGAAGACATTGCTCTGATTACATATGTAGTAAAAGTATAAAAGTTATTAAATAATTTCAATGATATGATTTTATTGATTCCTTCCAACATAAAACCTGGAACACTCTTCCCATATTTACCTACCATGAGAAATTGGTCTTGAAAATATAAAAGTCTTGGTCATAGTTGTCACAAGGGAAACTTTTTCCCTGGGGACACACACACACACACACACACACACACACACACACAGACTTGACTATTCGCCCACAGATGACAGATCAAAGAACAATTGTACCAAAACCACTTCTGGTTAACCAATGTGTTTATTGAGGTTACTTACAGAGCCAAGTGAGTGGTTCCTTACAGGAGCAGTGAATGACTGGAGGGCAGCTGCATCATCCCAGCATAGGTGACAACTCACAGAAGTTGCATCTCTAGAGCACACTCCCAAGGACCTGCAGGCATAACAGCTGGTAGAATAGTGTCCAGCACACTACTGGACTTGCTGGCAGCTCAGCAGGGCAAGTGGAGGAGTCCCCCCAAGCAGTTGTTTACCCTGTAGGGAGAGGTCTTGCAAACCTTTTCCCAAACGTGTCCTATTGATTGTCCAGAGCCTCCCTCCTCCCTTCATGAGAGAATATTTCAATTCAGAGGCATTTACTATACAACAGCAGTATGAACCAAGGAAACTCACATGTGCTAGGTAAGTGTTCTACCACTGAGTTATTAACCCGAGCCCAGTTTCTTTAAAAACACACACACTTTTATTGATAACCTCCATATATATATATATATATATATATATATATATATATATATATATATATATATATTATACCATAATCATAACCCCCTCCCTCTACCCTCCTTTTCCTATCTCCCAAGTAAATCCCCCTCCACTGAATCCCTTCTTTTTTCTCCAATTTCCTTTTTATATCACGCAAAATACACATCTCAAAATAACACACAAATCTTTTTGCTGCCACATTTTTTTTTAGCTAATTATTTACATGAAAGTTATCCCATAGAGATTTTGGGTTAAGAGTTGCTAAGAATTCACAGAATGAATGGACTAAGGAGGGCATAGGATTTGGTTTTGATTTTATTTTAGTCAGAGATTTGGTTTTTTTAATTTGTTGTTTATTTTTATTTATTTATTTGAAAGTGACAGACAGAGAGACAAAGAGGCAGATAGAGAGAGAGAATGGGCACACCAGTACTTCCAGCCACTGCAAACAAACTTCAGATGCATGTGCCCTCCTGTGCTAACATGGGTCCTTGGGAATTGAGCCTCGAACCAGGGTCCTTAGGCTTCACAGGCAAGCGCTTAACCACTAAGCCATCTCTCCAGCCCCAGAGATTTATTTTTATATGTCAAGTTATAGGGCATCTATCTATAACACAATATACCATGTATTTTACAAATTTATAGAAAACCACATCACCATCCACATCATCATACTGCCCTCTTCTCTCTTCCATAAAAAACTACTTTTACCACTTAAAGCTGATTTTTCTTTTAAATTTAGCCATCTTAATCTGATTATTTCTTTATATTTTGATTTGGACATTTTTTTGACTTCTTCCTAAAGACAATGAGCAATTAACATACTCCCTTTTTCTCAATACTTACATGTTCTTAGTTGATTTTAACCAATTCTGTTGATTATCTTATAGCTATGTAAATACTATTCACGAGTGATCATGAGGTAAAATATTGCTTTTATATATTTTTGATTCTCTTGTGATTGATAACTGGCTCAGTTTTCATAGGAATGCTAGTGATCCCTTTACTACTTTGCTATACTTTCTGATAATTGCTTGAATTCCTTCTCCAGAGCTCCAATCATATCAGGTGTTACATGGCATCTTCTTTTATCATAGAAATCCTGGGCTGTAGAGATGACTCAATGGTTATGGCACTTGTCTGAAAAGCCTGACAAGCCAAGTTTGATTCATCAGTACCCAAGTAAAGCTAGATACACAAAGTGGTGCATGCATCTGGAGTTCATATGCACAGGCTGGAGGCCCTGGCATGCCCATTATCTCTGCCTCTCTTCTATCTCTCTCTGTTTACAAATAAATAAATAATAAAAGAAATCTCTACCAGTTGGTTTAAAAATAGTTTTTGTACAGTGGCTCAAATCCAGGGCCTCATCCATACTAGATAAGGGCTCTACTGCTGAACTACATCCCAAGCCTCTTCTCTCAATACTTTTACATTGCTGCTACTCTGAAGTTGCCTATGTGCCTGCTGCATTGCTGCCACACTAAAGAACGCTGTTACCTGCTTCCTATGCTAGATCTCTTGGATCCTATAGTCACAAGTTTCTTCTCTGGTAAAGTATAACCTATAGTGGCTTTCTAATAGAGAATGAAATGGTAAGCAAGTTTTGAACCAGTATGTCTTCCCCATTGACTGATAATTTGGTTTAGTATAATGTTCCACTTTGAAAATCATTTTTATGTATTTATTTATTTTTGAACATTTCTCTTTATTTATTTATTTAGGAGAGAGAGAGGCAGAGAAAGAGCACACCAGGGCCTCCAGCCACTGCAAACAAACTCAAGTTACATGTGCCACCTTGTGTTTATGATGCCCTGGAGAATTGAACCTGAATATTTTGTTGATGAATCCTTACTGTTATCTCTTTTCTTACTTGTTCTGTGAGGTTTCTCCACTTCCAATTTAAAATTACATATTCTTTGATAATTTCTTGAATTATTTCACTGATGAATTTTGCTTTTCCGTCTTTATCTCTTGTTAGGGATTTTGACATTTGTAAGTTAGATCTTCTGGACTTTAACTTTCTTTATTATTGTTTTCTACTCTCCCTTTTTATTTTCTTTATTACTTTTTATCATATAATGTAATGAGTGATTTTATGAGATTTTTAATACATATGTCATCATATCTTACTCTTATTAATCCCCACAGAACCATCCTCTGTTCTGTTTACTTCCCTTTTTAATATCCCTTCTCTCCCCACAATAGACTTTTTTAGCTATAGCTTTTTTGCTATATATATAGATATATACGTATATGTTTGTGTATATATTTAACTATATATCCTATATGTGAGAGAAAGAATATGATATTTTCTCTTTCCCCATTTTCCTCTCTTATTCCCTGTTTTGAATCATAATCAGCATACTATAGAGATTCTTATACCTATAGGTTGATAGTTGCACTATTCACATTAACAATGATAAAGAACAAGCCTGCCTAGATGTCTATTAACACATGATTACATAAAGAAAATGTGGTGTGTATACACACTGAAATTTTGTTCAGCTATAAATAAAAATTAAATAATTCCATTTGCAGAAAAATGGGTGGAGATCATCATATTAAGTTAAACAAGCCAGATTCAGAAAGACAAATATTATATATTCTCTCATATGTGGAATCTAGATTTATATACATATGCACATCATATAAGACATGAATGTAGAAAAGGGACTATATGGATATAAAAAGTTGCATTTTTTATTCTAAAATGAGTATTGAAATATATCTTCTAATCCATGTGTTAAAGTTTCCATTTTTAATATCATAGTAAAATCTTTTAAGAAATATGTTTATCTTTTGAATGTATCCTGGAAAATAATATCCCATTGTTCTCCATGTTGAAAATATTTTCTCTAGTAATATTAATGATAGATTTTTCTATTTTCTTTCATTGTCCTCCCTCTACATAAGAACTGTTACCTTTAAGTTGATTTCCCCCTAGTATGTTGTTATTGTTATCAGTATTGTAGTACAAGGCTTTCCTCAGATGCCTGACAACTCTTGGTGTCTGTTCATGTTTAAGAAGTTGGAATCAAATATATAGATAGAAGGTCTGGCTTATCACAATCACTCATGCCCCTTGCTGAGTGATTAGCTTAGGGTTTGTCTCAAGTCTAGCTGATCAGCAGTCTCCTTAGAAAACTGAGAAAACTACTAGTCATTCCTGCAATTACTTAATTACCAGAACACAAGGCTTAACTTTCTGGGGGGGGGTATTTTGGCCTTCACATGGAGAAAGTTATAAAGAAACAGGGTAGAGGTGTATCTCAGTGACAGAATCCTTGTCTGCTATGCAGGAAGCCCTGGGTTCCATTCCCATTACTGTGGAAACAGACAGAATGTAGATGTCACTTGAAGTCCTGAACCTGATAAAATCTGTCCCCAAACTTCTTCACAACATTACTTTTATACCTCTTGTTTGGCAGTTCTTAAGTTATTTTGCTTTGCATTAGTAGGAATTTCAACTGAAAGGTCTTTTGTGACAAATGCAGCATATTTTTACAATGTTTCCCTTCCTGCTTGAAAATAATGTAATTTATGCTGCCTACAAGCACACAAGGTAAACAGCTATTCATCATTTCACTTCATGTTTCCTTTGGTTCACATATCCTGTGAGTACCAGTGTGCCGTCCAATATCCAATATAGCAACTGTGAGTATATGATATGAGAAAAGGACACAAAAATAACATCTGTAAATAAAAGAGATGGTATGTTCATATTTTCTCTGAGAGCCATCTACTCCAACTCAAATATCTCATTCACTTATGGGATATTTCAATGGCAAGAAACTGTACCAAAGATGTACTGAAATATGTTAACATTTAAAAATGTCTTACTGTTTTTTCTCTTGGTGAAACATGCATTAATACTATACTACTTTTTTGGATTTTTTCTGTGCTTATCTTGTTTGTGATAATGATGTTAATATCCTGTATTCATAATGTCCTTATTTCCTAGATGCATCCATCCCTGATCTTGAACAATTTACATAAGCACTCTAATCTTCACATTTCTTATACCATTTTCAGCTACTCCTTTGTCAGATAGGCAATAAGTTCTTAATTTGAGAAGTATGTTTATTATTTAACAAATCTGGTTTGGTTCCTCGAAAATACTATAATGATGCTTACATTTTTCCTTTAGCCACATCCAAATGTAAAGAAAGTACTCTAATTTTTCATTTCTTCTAAACATAGCTCTCTCATAAACTTCACATTCTTGCAAAATTGGGTTGATTTAGAAAGTCTGTTTTTCACACCATTGTATCCCATGGGGCCTGATTAATGTTCTATGTCCAAAAGCAGAGGCTGCAGAATACTAACTAATCTTAATTGGGAACAGTTGTGTCAGTCAAAAACACTTTTTGAGATTTGTATAATCAATTTTCCTGTTTTTAAAAATGTTGGAAAGACTGTAAAGGCTGATTAGTGGTTAAGGTACTTGCCTGAGAAGCCAATGGATCCAGCTTTGATTCCCCAGAACCCACGTAAGTCAGATGCACATGGTGACACATGAGGCTGGAGTTCATTTGCAGTGGCTAAAGGGCTAAAGTTCCTGGCATGCCCATTCTCTCTCTCTCTCTCTCTCTCTTGTAAATAAGTAAATAAATAAATAAACATAAAGATGTTGGAAAATAATGTTACCACATTTATTAGTCACTTGCATCATCCATGAGCTTCTGGGCATGCTTACAACATCCCAGAACTAGAGTTAAAATATGTCATCATCCATTGAAGTTCATAAAAGCAACAAGTATGATCTTATCTCAGATATAGTAGCTGTTTGTAGGAAAATAATTTTTAAATAAGAAGCTGGACATTACCAAAAAGAGAAAAAGGTAGGAGGCCCCAGAGAGAAAGACCTCTTACACATTAGTTCCCAATGATTAAGAGCTGTACAGGACTCATCAGTCCTTAACTGGCTTCCCTTTTTATTCAGAAGGATTCAAGGCCTTGTCTTTCCTCTTTGTGTTTTTTATCACTTTTTCTATTGTATAGATTTAAAACATATTTTTTTTTATTTATTTGCAAGGTGAGAAAGAGAGAAAATGGGCACACCAGGGCTTCCAGCTGCTGCAAATAAATTCAGTAAGATTCATGGCTTTATCTTTACTCTTTTCATGTTTTATCACTTTTTCTATTGTGTAGATTCAAAAAAAAATATTTTATCTATTTGCAAACAGAAGGAAAGAGAAATAGAGAGAGCGCCAGAGCCCCTAGCAACTGCAAATGAACTCCAGATGCATATGCCATTTTGTGCATCTGGTTTTAGATATGTACTGGGGAATCAAACTTGGGTCATTAGGCTTTGCCTGCAAAAGCCTTAATCACTGAGCAATCTGTCCAGCCTTTTATGTAGAGCTTTTTCCTGTTCTATTTTAAAAAATATGACTCTGTGGCTAAAGATAATCAGATTATTTTTTCCTTGAGCAATGTCTGATTTAAAAATGCCTATTAACTTTCACTATTTTCATCTGTAGACAAGTGCAATCAATGTGCATGATAATTTAAGGACAACTTGTTAATGTTACTGCAGGGAACTGAGTAAGAAATCAGGCATGGATACCGTCACAGATTCAGTAAATGAGACAGACCATAGTTTAAATGCTCTCCAGGTTTCTGAGAAACACCTCTCTCTATCCCAAGTACATCCAGTAAGGCATTTCTTGAAACTCCACACTTCTTCTTCCTTCAGCTCTAAGAACAATTATTGCAAAGACCGGTGTATAAGAGCATGTAATACTTACCTTTTGGGAATGAAATGACCATAGAGTCTGGCTGCATAGTAAAAGAAGATTCATGCACAGTAATGCCATTGTCCGTATTGTTTGCATGGCCCAGGGGCAGAGAATTTCTAGTTACATGATCATAAATTTGTACCTCTACGAATATGTCTTTTCTGAAGTAACAGTGTGGTGGGTAATAAAAGTGATAGCTTGGACATCAAAAGGATACACTTTCAGGGGCTGGAGATATGGCTTAGAGGTCAAGCACTTGCCTGTGAAGCCTAAGGACCTTGGTTCAAGGCTCTTTTCCCCAGGACCCACATTAGCCATATGCATAAGGTGGTGCATGCATCTGGAGTTCGTTTGCAGTGGCTAGAGGCCCTGGCATGCCCATTCTCTCTCTCTCTCTCTCTCTCTCTCTCTCTGCTTCTTCCTCTCTCTGTCTGTCACTCTTAAATAAATAAATAAAACATTTTTTTAAGAGATGCACTTCTAGATTTGTTAAATATAGGGAATGAGATTAGATCATTTGAAAGTCTTTACCAACTGTAAGGTTTTATGTTGTATTTCAATAAGGCTGTATCCTTTTAGAATCCCCTCCTCTTCTCTTGTTCTTTGCATTATTAAAGAAAAGAAGCCTTGTTCTGTGAAAAAAAAAAAACTTATGAAACTCTCACTTTATAGTGTATGAGAAGTCTGTCCCCTTCAATCATGGCATTATATCTCTTTTTTTCTAGGGATAGTGGGGATGTTAAATCAAACTAACAAAACCCTACAATTCTATGCTCTCTTGGCTTAATATTCTTATATATGGTTAAGAACTTTGAACAGCTACAGAGATACTGTTTCACCTTGCTTTTCCAAGAAGAATTCAGTTTTGACCTTTAAGAGTTGAAATAAGTTGGGGCTGGGGAGATGGCTCCGTACATAAAGCTCCTGCTGTACAGGCATAAGTACCTGAATTCAGAACCCCAGCAAAGCCACAACTATAAGCAAGAAAGGAGGCACAGACACCAAAATCTCACTGGACAGCTCACAGGCAAGCCAGACTCGCATTGGCAGTGGAGCATAATGAGATGCCCAAAATTTATCCTCTGATCATTTGCCATCACACACACACACACACACAAAAAAAAAATAATAATAATAAAGCATGGAAATAACGTAACATTATTCACCTATGAAGTCACTCACATAGCAGTTTTCTGAGAAAGAGGCTATAAGTATAACTGGATGTATTTTTTCCTGCAATCACTACTTTCAACCATATGTTGTCAAATCTCCTACTTTGGCAAATAAATGACTCCCCTAATGGATACTTGGAAGAATTTCTTGGACCCAAGTTAATATTTCAATCTCAGGTTTTATTTATAGCTCTTCCTTTAACTGCCACCAAAACAGGTTTAATCTGGGACATGATTACTACTGGTGAGGAGAGCCTTAATCAGTCTGAGGGATGATTTATTTTTATTATATTTCCAGAATTAGCTTCAGAGTGTGGCAGAGAAAAAGAACAGAAGAACCTCTTTACTGGAAGTGGTTATTGCCATCATCCTTGGCTACCAGAAGCTAATACTGCCAAGGGTACCTCTAAAAAAGACATCCAAAGGAACACAATGCTAGATCTCTGGCAAAGTTGAGATTTGAGTGTATAAATTCTTGGGGATTGGGAGTTTCAAAGGGCTTCTCTGTAGCCTGAGTTCTTGAAGAGACAGTTTCAGATTTAGGTGTTTCCAGCTCCCCTTAGTTTCTATATGTTCTTGTTCTTGGAGTTATCTGCTCAAATGGGCAGGCAACTGAGGTGGCATATGAACAGAATGAATCAAATCCACTTACTGCCTTTTCCTGAAAACAGTGCTCTTGGACAAGAAATTCTAGAAAAAAGTTTAGGGAAGTGATGAGAGCCTGAGGGGGATGTAGTTTGGTTCAATTCCCAGCATCCAAGGTAAACAGCTGGCATAGCTATACATGTCAGCAACTCCAGTCATGTTAAGAGCAAAGCAGAAAGGTGTATCTGCACACACACACACACACATGCACACCACCTACAATCTTACACACATGCAGAGCACATACAATCACAAGTATATAAACAAGCAAGTTATCTTAGGCAACCTGGATCTCAACTCACTATGAAATTTCAGAAATCTGTATTGAATATATAATAATTATCTTTCCCAAAGAGGAAGGGAACAGAATAATATACAGTATACCTGTCAATAATTGGTTGAATGTTACTTTCAAGGATGTAAATTTCCTGGTATTACTGGCCTGCATCAGTATGGGTACCAGTGCACTCTACTGGCCAAAGAATGTTCTTGGACAGAGACAAAGATCTTTGAAGTTGGAATTCCTTTATATGGAAACTTCTAATCTTATACTCAAGGTCTACAGGGTACAGTGAACTCTATATGTCACAGGTTGTGGGTCTCCAGAGTGGCTGTGGTAGATCTTCAACATATAGTTAAGTCCCCACATTATGGGCAGTGGCTGCATAGCAGGAGTTAGAAGTTACCAGATGGGTGGAAGGAAATACTCAAGGCTTCTTAGCACTTAAATATTGAACTCTTTCCTTTTTATTTCTCTCATTTGTCATTGTCCAGGTATTTCAATACATAGAAAGAATGCTGTCTTCTATAGTTATAAGGTAGGGAATAGGGAAGGTAATTGTTTGCTAAAGAATCATCCAATATACCACATATTATCTCTAAGTCTGAAGACCCAAAATATGTATTACCAAATATCCATAGAGAACAAAGAAATGGCTATTGTCATTGGTGTCTGTGTCCATTGACTATCTTCAAGTATGTATTTTCAAGCAACTATTAGAAAAAATATTTGTATTAATTTGCTAATACATTAGCAAATAATAAATACTTACATATAAACCATAACTAATTTATTAGTTGTAATGAAATATTTTAAAAAATAGCTAAGTTGACTGAAGTATGCAGAGTAAGGAGCTCAGCAGAGAGAAAAACATGAAGTTTGGACAAGGACAAGATTAGAGAGGAAAGATCACAGCACATAAAAGTTGTGTGATCCTTTGATCAAAGTAAAGAAAAAATATGAAAACAAAAAAGAGAGGGGTTGACTGAAGAAGCAAATTTCCTAAGGAGGTGGGAGCATTCATTTTGGCAAAGAAACTTCTGAAGACAAAGAGAATACCAAATGTGGGAGCAACACCAAAAGGACGCATTCCCCATGCTGTTTGGCCAGATTCCAAACTAACCAGTCATTAAGATAACAATTACTAAACGGTGTTCATAGTTTTGTCATGAAAATAAATAGCTGAAGGTTTTATTCCATATGCTTTCAGTATTGTCTTCTCTTACACAGTTAATATGAAAAATGAATCTCTGGACTAATAGTAAGATTTTTATCAATCTTGGTGTGGTAGGCTACCAAGATGTCCATAGTCTGATGTCTGCAATCTGTGACCACTTCAATTGCGTTGGCTGGATGCCAAGGTGTGCCCAACTCTGTCTCTCCCTCTCTCAGCCTTTTTCACTCTCTCTCAAATAAATAAACAAAAAAGAATTAAAAATATTTTTAAAATATATATAATTTTTCAGATACTATTAAGAATCTTATGATGAAATATTCTGGGTTTTCCAGGTGGACTCAGTTGAATCACAAGAAGTCTTACAACACAGAGGCAGGAGGCTCAAGGTAGCAGTACAAGAACGCAATTCAGTGAAGCAAGATGGGTGGGATGTCACCAAGTACCAGCATGTGAGCAGTTTCCAAACATAATAGCAACTACCAGCTTCCTTGCTGAAGCCTCTAGAAGGGTCATGCCCTTCCAACACCTTGATTTTTATCCCTAAAAGACTTATTTCAGATCTTTGAACTCTAGAACTGTAAGAAACAATTATGTTGTTTGAAGTGGCTAGAATTATGGTGATTTGTTGCAACAGTGACATGAAACTAATACCATAAGTGACACTTATCTTCCTATCCTCATATTACAATGAGAGAACATGCCCCTTGATACATAAATGATATTCAGGACTCAAATCCAGACCTCACACATCAGGTTGTTCCCACCATATTAAGGTCAGAAATCTACCATTCTCCATAGTTTAAGATGGAGTCATAAGACAAGATGAGACAAAATGAGGCTAGAGTGGCACCCTATTTCAAAAATACAAAGCAAGTACTTTGACAAAAGCCTGTCTTGTTTGGAGGAACTCATAAGTCACTGATCAACAGTTCAATATGGGTAGCAACCAGTTTATGGCACTGGGAGTTACAGACCAGAGTCAAATGGTTTTCAGGTTAGGCTTCATCCCATGCTCTCCAAGGCCCATCTTTCCAGATCCTCCCCCTATAGTCCTGTTGAAGGTTAACTCTTTTAGTCAACCTTCAAGTAGAAATATATCTATGGTACCAATTCATTTAGGGGTTAGTTTGGTGTTTGTTTTCCCCCAACCTCCTCTTGCCCTCTCTTCCATCTCTATTGCCAAGGCCTAGGGTTACCTGTGAGGTATGTAAGCAACTGAAGTTGTTCCAAGTTAGGAGTCACAGATGAGTGAGAACATTCACATTTGACATTCTGTGATTGTGTGTGTTCACTGAGTATTATCTGTTCAAAATTGGTCCATTTCCCTATAAATTTCATTGTATCATTTTTTTTTTCTTTCTGCTGAGTTTCATTGTGTAAAAATACCACATCATTCTTCATTCATTCAATGATGGGCACCTGGGTTGATTCTGGTTCTTAGCTGCTATGAATTGAGCAACTATAAACAGTATTGAACAAATATGTCTATACTCAAGTGTGGAGCCTTCAGGGTAAAATGCCCACTATGAAATAAGTGGGCCTGTTGGCAGTTCTATTGTCATCTTTTCAGGAGTCTCCATATTGATTTCCATAGTGGTTATACCAGTTTTCATTCCCACCAACAGTGAATGAGGGTTTCTGGTTCCCCACATCCTCACCAACATTTATTCTCATTTGAATTTTTTTCTTTTTGTACTTTATTTTGTTTATATATTTTTCCTTTATTAGTTATTAGTTATATACATACTTAGTGTATAAACCACCATGTTAGTACAATTGTTAGCCTCCTCCCTGTCCTCCTTCTCTGAAGGGACCCTCCTCATTGGGAATTGTGGGTCATGCATTGTGGGGTTAGTCATCTGTTATGGGAAAGAGGCAATGGCTCTGTGCATAATGTCCTAACTTGTGGCTCTAACAGTATTTACAACCCCTCTTCCACCAATTTCCCTGAGCCATATTGGGTTCATTTTAGATCTACTTCAATGATGAGATCTTGGAAGTCTCTGTGTCTCTGGATATCTGGTATGGCAGGAGTTGAGTGTTCTCTGTGTCTATCTCCTTCACCCTTGAGCTGGTACCAGGTTCATCAAGAAAGCAGCACTCTTGCTCATTTCTCCAATTACTTTTGGTTTCAGCTGGGGCCCTGTTGAAGTGTGATAGACTGATTCTCTCTTCAGGATCTGCATCCATCTGAAAAAGAGAAGCAAATTCTCCAACAGAGAATGAAATCAGCACCAGAAAAATGGGATAACCATTATTATTTTCGAGGGAATTTAATAAGTGTAGGCCCTCTTGTAGCCCAAGATTGGTGGGAGGTTGATATTAGAGAGAGAACTCAATTTTTTGGATATTTTAATGATTACCATCCTGACTAGAGTAAGGTGGAATTTCATAGTTCTTTTTAATTTTTTTTATTTGAGAAATAGAGAGAGATAGACAGATAATGGGCACACTAGAACCTCCAGCCACTGCAAATGAACTCCAGATGCATGTGCCACCTTGTACATCTGGCTTATGTGGGTCCTGGGGAATAGAACCGAGGACCTTTGCCTTTGCAGAAAAAAACCCTTAACCGCTAAGCCATTTCTCCAGCCCTCATAGTTCTTTTAATTTGCATTTCCCTGATGGTTAAGGATGTTGAAAATTTTCTTAGGTGTGTATTAGGCATTTGTATTTCTTACTCTGTGAACTCCCATTCAGTTTTCTGCCCCATTTTTTGAGTGGGTTGTTTGTGTTTTTATTGTTTGGTCTTTTGAGTTCTTTGTAGATACTATAGATTAAGCCTCTGTCAGTGGTATAGTTGGTGATGACTTTCTCCGATTCTGTGGGTAATCTATTGTCTCTGATTATAGTATGCTTCTCTGTGCAAAAGCTTTTCAGCTTCAAGAGATCCCACTTGTTAAGTGTTACTTAATTTCCTGGGCTACAAGAGTATTATTCAGGAAGTCTTTCCCCAGTCCTATGTTGTAGAGAACCTTTCTATTTTTTTTTTCTTATAGTAGTTGAAAAGGTTCAGGTCTCATATTGATTACCCACCTGAGGTAAAAGTTAAGACCCTATTGCTGAAAACGCCACATGCTTCCAACACAAAACACCAAGAAACCTGGCTAGAATCTAGAAGACAGCCAGTCTCCAGATGCTTAGCCCATCTAGTGCTAGAAAGCACTACATGAGCTCTTGAGGGAAAATGACTGACAATTGTGTGAGCAAGCAGGAGTCTAAGCTACTCAGAAGCAACCAGCCTGACAAGATGCCCACACTAGCACAATAGTGGCACACAGTCTTGTCTGGTGACCAGTGGCATTCAGACTGGCTAAGAGATCCATTCAGTGGAAAGGAACCTATAGCTGGAACTGGAAACAAGGTCAAAATCTTATGTAGACCAAGATTATGCTCTCCAACAACAATCTAGCTCTAGTCTTTGACTAAAAGAGGGCCTACATCCATCAAAATCTCCCTAAATTAACAATGTTTATCCCATTGAACCTATGCTGACTTCACTCTCCATTGGAGAATCTGCTCTTCTTTTTACAGAAGGTAGTGAGACCCAAGGAGGAAAACTACCCCTCACACTTTAGCCCAGGTGAAACTTCAGAGGAATTGGGGAAATGAGCAAGAGTCCTTCTTCCATGGTGAGCCTGATAATCAGCACCCGGGTGAAGGAGACAGATACTCAGCATATACCAAAGCAGGAATCCAGAGGCTCCTAAGAGTTTATCACTGAAGTGCACTTAAAGCACACCCGCCATGGCTCAGGGAACTTTGTGGAAGAGGGGGCAGAAAGATTGTAAGAACCACAAAATGGGATGTCATACCCAGAGGCATTTACATGCCCCACTCACCCAACAGCTGAAGGCTGTTCTCACAACCCATAACCCACAAACCCCTGGGGAGGGTCCTCTGCAGAATGGGGGCAAGGAGGAGGGAAAAGATGGCACTAGCACATGATGTATCCATACAAAGTATTATGTACTTTTTTTGGTTGTTGTTAGTTTTTTCTGAGGTAGGGTCTCACTGTAGCCTAGGCTAACCTGGAATTCACTATGTAGTCTCAGGGTGGCCTCAAACTCATGGAAATCCTTCTACCTCTGCCTCCCAGGTGCTGGGATTAAAGGTGTGCACCATCACACCTGGCTTATGTTCTTAATTTTTAAAAAAAATTAACAAAAAATCCTGACACAGTAGTAAGCATTTGTAATCCCAGTCCTCCTACAGTGAAATGGGAGGCAGAGACAGAATAATTCTGGAAGCTCATGGGCCAGCTAACATGACCCAGAAGAAAACAAGAGACTTTGTCTCAAATAAGATGGAATGCAAAGAATTCCACATATGCAGCTATGTACACACACACACACACACACACACACAATAAGAATGAAAGTGGGAGCCAGGCATGGTGTTAAATACCTGTAATCCTTGCACCTGGGAGACAGGGAGGTTTTCAGTTCTAGGTCGGCCTGAGCTGCATAGTAAGATCCTATTTCCAAAAATACCAACAACAAAGCCTTGAAAAATAGAATGGAGGGAAGAAGGGAGGGAGAGAGAAAGAATGAAAAAAAGAAAGAGGAAAATGAGATATAAGTAAAAGGTAAAACACTGGAAGGGGGAGTTGAAGGGAAGGGAATGGAGAAGAAGAGGGGGTAGGAGGAGGGTTAGTCAAAATTTAAGATTATGAATAAGCTATATGGAAACCTACTTATATGCTAGCTAATAATGTATATGTTACAAAAGAGTTTGGCAGAAAAATCTTGTGGAGGTGGATGATATTGTACCCAAAAGCCATAATTGTTATTAAAATATCATGCCAATAGTAGGATACCATCTGGAGAGTTGTTGGCCAGGAAGGTCCCTGATTTTCCCCAAATATTACAGGCTATTGCCAAGGCTCTTGGTTTCCCACCAGAACTAGATGCTAAGACCCTATTGCTGAAGACGCCTCATGCTTTGCCTGTAGGACAGTGTTGGCTAACTATTGGGATGCTGGAAAGACTTATGTACCTTGCTGAGAGAGAAAAGTCATCAATGGTGTAAACCAACAGAAGTGAACCCTATACGCTCTATGGCTGGCCAGCCAGGCCAAATGTATCAACTGGTACAATGTTGATATATCTGTTATGAGGGAAACCAACTGCTTTCTGATTAGACTTGTGGCCCACTCCACAAAAGGGAATTCCTTTCTGTGCTGCAAACCAAATCAAAAGCCTATGACTGGAGAGATCATAGCCCTAGGGGGGAAGCTACTACTTTTGTCTGGCTAAATGGATGTATTATACCTACCAAACTATCCTCCAAATACTTATGTTTATGCCCATATATTAATGCTACTCTTACATTTTGTTAGAGAAGCTTCTCTTTCCAGGTGGTGGTGACCACTGTGGGAACTCAAAACTCACCAAGGTGCTGAGAAGTGATAGTAGAGGGTTCAGCACTAAATGAATAAATCACACCTTCCAAGGCACAGGGACTACTGCAAAAAAGGTGGTGCAAAGAATGTAAGAGACAAAGGAAGGGGAGTGGTTGTAATACTGTCTTCCAGACAAAAAGTGGTCTTGATATTCAGGACCTCACAATGGTTGGTGCAAGACCTGCATAATATGCAGGAAATGATGACACCAAATTAAAAGAGATATTAGATGGAAAGAAGAAGGGATTCAGTGGAGGAGGAATTTGGGGTAAAAGAGAGGTATGAAGGGGATTATGCTCATAGTAAGTTGTTTATATTTATGGATGTTGAAAATAAAATGTTTGAAACTAAATTAAAAAGAGAAAGAGAGAAATAATGAAAGATGAGAATACTATCAACTTAACATAAATAAAGAGGATTATCAGAGTACTATAAACAAAGAAAGCTTCCAAGATCAAGGAAAGTCTGAGAAAGTGTCACAGACCAGCCAGCCTATGAGACATGATGACTAATGCAATGCTATGGTATACTGGATGTCAGTCAGGAAAATGAAAGGACATTAGTGAAAAAAAAGCAGTGAAATCCAATTAGAGTCTTGGGTGCAGTGAATAGTAAAAGAATGAGCCAGGCACAGAGGCTCACACCTATAAAGCAAGCACTTGGGAGGCTAATGCAAGAGGATTCTGCAAGTCTAAGGTCATTCTGGAATGAAATAGTGAGTTCCAGGTCAGCCTTGACTATACAGATCCCATCTCAAAGGAGAAGTAAGAGTGAAAAGAGAGAGTGAGAAAGCTGAAGAAAATCAACTTTGCATCTATAAACACATACACATATTTATATAATTTACATGTAGATAATACTGTGTTTCTGGTTTTGTGCTTCATTATAATAAGATTATAACTAAGTATAACTCAATAATATAACTCAAATAATCATTACAACAGCTCTATTGAGTAGTTATTATTTTATCTGCACTTTCTAGGAGAAGATATTGAGGTGCAGAAACTTTAATTAACATAGCTAGTTCATGGAAAAGCCTTGACTCTGAGCAAACGTGATCTGCCCCAATTCTTGTCTATATCCACTAAGCTACAATGCTTTCTAAACTAAGTGATTAGCTCAAAGTCTAAATTGATTGGCCCAGAACTAAGTCTAGAACTGAGGCTTTCTGCTTCCCAGTACAGTGTTTGCTCATTTTCAGGTACCACCACATTTAGTTGTTTTCATCTTCTAAAGCTTCATGATATTCTTTGGATTTCAACAATCAATCTGAACATGTTCTTTGTGATCCAAAACAGGAAGAATTTGAATAAGAAAATAAATAGTCATATTAAATTATAGCACAAAGAATAAAATAAATAGGCACAATCCATACTGTTGTAAATAAAGGTTTGAGTAAGGAAGAAGGCATTCTCTTCTTAATAACCCCCACTTTCTGTTCTTTATAAACCAGTCTGTGGTAGTCTATTATAGTATCACAAATAGACTGACATGTAATGAAATCAAGTAATATTTGCTTTGCTTTTCTGTGGTGGATTACTTCACTTTAGTTGACTTATTTTACTAGGCTTATTTTAATTAGCATCAATCATATTATCATAAATGGAAAATATTATTTTTAAAGCTAAATAATTCCTTATATACATAAAAAAACCAATGACACTTTATTTTTCTGGATTGAGATTGAAAGCCACATACATATATATGTATGTATGTATATATGTATATGGTCACTAGTCTAATTTTTTGGCAGTATTCTGATCTCAATAGATTGTCTCAGAGGCTGACAACAGTTCAAAATATCTTCTGCTCTATAGATATTGTCTTGACAGTTCCTGACCTTTTTTAATCCTCGAGGATTAGCTTTGTTTACACGTACACTGTATTTAATATCTTGTGGCACTCTTGAAGTTTCCTTTTGGTTCATGTATTCTCGGTACTTGGACCATAGTTTTGTTACCAGTTACTTAGTCTTCTTCAAATTCTTCGCTTTCATCTAGGAGAATAACTTTCACTATTTCAAGGTTTGGGAGAGGTTTTCTTATGATTTTTTTCAAGCCTTAAGGTCCTTCTTGTTTTATGAAGTACTGAAGTTGAATCTGATCATATTTTCCTTAAAAATATGTCAATGTCTATGTGTTCTTGGGTTTTCATGGAAAGTAGATGAAAACACTGAACTGAAGCAATGCTTGGATTTATGATTCAATTGTACATGTTAAGAAGCAATAACCAAAAATATGAAGCAATAATACTGGGGAAATTAATTCAGATTTAGCAACAGTTGTAAAAACACATATTTGGAAAAGGCATTTCAACTGCCAAAAAGGTTTTACCCATGTTTTCTTCAGAGAGTCTAAGGAAACCTGGTGAAATTGGTTCCATCTTTCTTTTATAAGTGAGGGAACTTAGACTACAGTTCACTCAGTTAGTTATGGGAGATTATCATTTGTTTCCTTGAATCCTTAAAAAGAAATGACAATGGCAAATTGAAATTCTGCCAATATATCACTGCACAAACATTGCTTTGGTAAGGACTACATATTAACTGATTCTTAGATATGCCACCTCTATAAAAATGACAACAAAACATATATACTAGTTAATTATGATAACAGAAGATGAAACAAAATCAAGACTAATATTGGCCACTTCTGGATTCTACCTACAATTCCAGGTGCAGTAATAGTTAAGAATTATTGTATATAAAAGTCTACTATAACAGTGAAATAACAGATCAACTTTATGACAGGGTTTTTCATGTGTGTAGTATGGATGGTATGTGTGGTGTATGCACATGTATATGCTGATATGGCTTCTGGTCGCCAGAGAAGAAGATTTAGTGTCCCTCTCTGTCACTCACCACTTGTTTTCCTTGCAATAGAATCTGTTTCTAATTGTAGAGCTCATGGTTAAGGAGGCCCAGTGATTCTCTGGTCTCCATTCCCCATGAGACTAGGGTTACAGATGTGCATGACCATGCCCAGCTATTTTCATGGGTTCTGGAGATTCAAACTTTGGAGGTCTGAAGCCCTCATGCTTGTGCAGGAAGTCCACTTAACCACTAAGCCATCTCTCCAAACCAATAACAAACTTTTGTTTAAAGGGAGATGTCCCATTGCCTTGGAAATTAACTGGCACAAATAATTGATATTTGGTAATTACTTTAAAAAATATTTTTATTTATTTATCTGACAGAGAAAGAGGGGGAGAGAGAGAGAAAAAAAATGGGCATGCCAGGGCTTCTAGCCACTGGAAACAAACTCCAGACACATGTGCCCCCTTGTACATCTGGCTAAAGTGGGTCCTGGGGAATTGAACCTGGGTCCTTTGGCTTTGCAGGAAAATGCCTTAACCACTAAGCCATCTCTGCAGCCTGGTGATTACATTTTAAAAGCAGGTAGTAAGTATTGCAATGTGGCAGAGAGAATTTTGGACTCAGATTCTGGACTCTGTTACTTATTAGTTGATGTGTTTAATTGTAATGATAAAATCTTTACTAAGCTGTTGTATTATAAATGAGAAAATTTATGTCCCTTGCACAATATATTAACATTCAATAGTCATTATGCGTTTTGTTAATGGTATTTTAAATGAATGTGAAGATCCTTGCTTTAGAGAATCTTCAGATAAATGCCTTCTTGTCCCCAAACTAGAAAATGTCAACCTTGAGATTTGTTCTTTCTTTGCACTCACTGTCATCCAAGGCTTTCAAAATTAATGTACCAAAGAATTACTTGTTTAATGCTCATAAAACCACTTCTTAGCCTATTTACTTGAAAATGAATTCCATGAAGAGGAAAACATCAGGCAATAGGGCAGGAGGAGGGTTTCCTGTAAATGTGATATCACGGAAGTGTTACAAGTATTGAACCAGCAGGTACTTGAGATGAAAAAGTACATGCCTTTCAAATAATGACAAAAACCATTTGAAGCAGAGCAGTAAAGACAAGTCCAATTTGTTAAACAGTCTTAAGATGTAGAGGTATGAGTAATGCTTCAAGCATGTTCAGCCCCGCCTTCACACATGAAAGGAGCTGTATTTCAGTAACCATGGTTACCGTACGCTCTACTCAAATACTCTTTTTCCATTTTTTTTTCTTTTTTTGTCAGGGTTGGGTCTCGCTCTAGCCCAGGCTGACCTGGAATTCACTATGTAGTCTCAGTGTGGCCTTGAATTCATGGAAATCCTCATACTTTTGCCTCCCAAGAGCTGGGATTAAAGATGTGTGCCAACAGACCCAGCTCAAATACTCTTAAAGTTAAAAAGGTGAGTGAAGAATAAAGTTAAATCTCATTGAAATGTATAATGCAGATACTGGTAAAATAAAAAAAAAATGCTGGGCTGGAGAGATGGCTTAGCGGGTAAGCGTTTGCCTGTGAAGCCTAAGGACCCCGGTTCGAGACTCAGTTCCCCAGGTCCCACGTTAGCCAGATGCACAAGGGGGCGCACGCGTCTTGAGTTTGTTTGCAGAGGCTGGAAGCCCTGGCATGCCCATTCTCTCTCTCTCCCTCTATCTGTCTTTCTCTCTGTATCTGTCGCTCTCAAATAAATAAATAAACAAAATGCTTTTGCTTTGAAAAGTTAAATTTGGGGTTGAAGAGATGGCTCAGCACTTAAAGGTGCTTGCTTAAAAAGGCCTGAAATCCTGATGGCCTGGGCATTCGTTGACAGGAGACAGGAGAGCCTTTCTGTCTGCCTCTTTCTCTCAAGTATGAAGTACTAAGTTTGATAGTGAGAACCCACATTAAAACATGGGCATGGGGCTGGAGAGATGGCTCAGTGGTAAAGCACTTGCCTGTGAAGCCTAAGGATGCCAGTTGGAGGCTCGATTCCCCAGGACCCACGTTAGCCAGATGCACAAGGGGTCGCATGCATCTGGAGTTCGTTTGCAGTGGCTGGAAGCCCTGGCATTCCCATTCTCTCTTTCTCTTTCTCTCTCTCTCTTTTTGTCTGTCACTCTCAAATAAATGAATAAAAATAAATAATTAAAAAAATATAGGCATGGTAGTGCACACTTATCATCTTAACACTGAGGAAGCAGAGATAGGTAATTCTCTGGGACTCACTGATCAGTCACTGTATCCTACATGGCGGACTCCAGGCCAATGAGCAACAGTCTCTCAAAAAAGAAAAAACAACCTGATAATCTATGTTGCTGATGAACACCTCCCCAAGATTGTCCTTTCACTTCCATTCACATACATTCATGCATATGCACAAACATATGCACTTCCACACATATACACTCCACAAAGCAAAGCCACAACTATCCATTTCCAGTATAAAGTAATGAGTGAGCCCAAACAGTTAAATTGTGTAATTCATGGTTCATGAATGAGTCATTAATTATAAGCTTGTATGCCAATTGTCCAGGGGCTCCAGAAGTCTGTCTATGGGATCAAAACCCATTTCTGTCCCTTCTGTGGTTCAATATCATGTGGTAGAAGTTGTCTGATCCATGTTAATATTGATGGAAATGACCCTGGGTTTGGTGGATGATTCTGAAAACCCTTCTGTTATATGGTATGTTATATACTGCTCTTTTCATCAACCCCATAGAGAAAAGCTGATCCCGGAGGACTCTCAGGACACAAGGGCATATCTTTTACCACTGCTTTCCAAGATGGTAGTCTCTCTTACTTTTCTAGAAGATAGGAATTTTAAGAAAGCCTTTAGTAATAGTTGAAAAGCTTAGTAATCTTTGCTGGCCAGTTAATTCCCCTACTATCTACAATGTTTTTTAGTTTGAAATTATGGAATGAGAACATTTACATAGTAAAAAGTCAGCCTATAAGAGAGTTTATAAAGAAGAAAACAATAATCTTTTGGTTTATTTCACATAACTAATCAGTGTTGCTTCCTAATGGAATTCTTTTAAAAACATTTTATTGGCTATATACGTATATATTCAATAAATATATATCTTAATCCCCTTTCATTACCTTCTTTTGCTCCTTTTGCCTCACCCCATCCACAGAAGCCTTTATTCTTTCCCACTAGTCCCTACTATATTTTGATGTCTTTTTGCCTTCCTCCACCACTCAGATGGGCCCAATGTTATCCAGGTAGCAACAGTCGCTGTGAGGTTATAGATGTAATGGACATTTCATGTCCAAAAGGTAACATTCCAAAGCACTCCTCTCCATCCTCTGGCTCTTACATTCTTTCTGTCTCCTCTTCTGCAGTAATCCCTGTGCCATGGAGGGAGTGATACAGTTGTCTCATTTAGCACTGAGCACTCAACAGTCAATTCTTCTCAGCAGTTTGATGAGTTTTGAATCTCCCCAGTAGTCATCTGTCTAGTAGAGTTCTTAATTAATTTTAGTTTTGTTCATTTGGTCATGATATTTAAAATTGTAAGTAATATTCTTCAGTGACAATTTTTATTGATACTTTGCATGAAATATGAGAATGACCTTATTATATAGTATCTTTTATCTACTTCTCCTACATTTCATCTAGTGTTTAGTGGTTATGCCATTATTTGAAGTTGTTTTGTTGGTTACTTTTGTAAACTCAAATAATGCCTTTCTATTTATATTCATGTCCCGTCAAGAATAAGAGCCATATTAGTTGGAATTTCAAATTTTATGCTAAATAATGATATGATACCATAGTAAAATGTAAAACTGTCACCATAAACAAGAAAAACAAATATAAAAAATAAAATTTTTGTATTTCCCGAACACAAAAATAATCACACACCTTTAATCCCAGCACTTGGGAGGCAGAGGTAAAAGGATAACCATGAGTTTGAGGCATCCCTGAGACTACATAGTGAATTCCAAGTTAGCCTGGACTAGAGAGAAACCCTACCTCGAAAAACCAAAAATAAAATAAAATAAAAATAAAGTAAATACAATAAACTGGCATTGTAAGGAAAAAATCATATTGGGTAAAAATCAAGACCAATCACATACTGTCTACACTTTACTTTTTAATTTTATTTGTTTATTTTCAGTCAGAAAGAGGATGGAGAGAGATAATGGGTGTACCAGGGTCGCTAGCCACTGCAAATAAACTCCAGATGCATACGACACTCTGTGCATCTGTTTATATGTGGGTACTAGGGAACTGAAAGCCAGTCATAAGTCTTTGAAGGCAAGGGCTTTAACCACTGAGCAACCTATCCAGCTCTGTACAAATTTATTTTAATTACATTTTCCCTCCAGTTTGAGGTATAAATGACTATATATATATAAAATGCAATGTGATGACCATATATATAAATTGCTACAACTGAATTAACACACCCATGGCCTCATGTAGTTAGTATCAGGGAAAGGTGGGGACATTTAAGAATTTTTTATGGCATCTTTAAATACAATTTTTTTACTTTTATTCCCAATTCTTCTAGCAAATTTCACATATATTATTATTATTAACTGTATTGTCACAAATATAATTACTTATAATCATCATGCTATATATTAGATCCCCAGAACATGCTATCATATAGCTCCAAGTTTGTATCTTTTGGCCAACATCTCCCCATTTTCTCCACAATCTTACTAAGGACATTTTTATAAACTCCACAACACAAAAACTCTCGCTCTTCCATATCAGCTCAGTGGTAAGCAAACATGCAGCCTGGAACTTCCATTGGTATGTTGCCACCATGGAGAAAGCTGATTTGTGGGGAAGGACAATGCTGAAGGAATAACAATGATTTGGAACCAAAGTCCTGCTCATACCATACCCAAAGCATTTATCTCCATCATAAACATATCAGATAATATTGCTCCTTAATTTCAGAAGGTAAATAAAAAAATTTGGGCAAGAATTTAATTGGCTACCTTTTGTAAAGTCTACAAATCAATTTTTCAATGGTAAAATGTTTCTTCTCTTCTAAGTCCCATTCTTTGGATCTGAGATCTCTCTCCATTAGCTTTTGCACATACTTTTAATTTTTTTTTATTTTTTTAATTTATTTATTTGAGAGCGACAGACACAGAGAGAAAGACAGATAGAGGGAAAGAGAGAGAATGGGCACACCAGGGCTTCCAGCCTCTGTAAACGAACTCCAGATGCATGCGCCCCCTTTTGCATCTGGCTAACATGGGACCTGGGGAACCGAGCCTCGAACCGGGGTCCTTAGGCTTCACAGGCAAGCGCTTAACCACTAAGCCATCTCTCCAGCCCTGCACTTACTTTTAAATACTGCCCATTTAAAAATTATCCACTTCATCAAATTTTGCATCAACTCTCTCTACCCAGATCTCACAAATTAATGCTCAAGACATGTGCATTTCTTCACTTTTCTCTTTCACTTCACAATCCGACTGAACTTCTAAAGAATCAAAACTTCTTTTGCTAAGTGCATTGGTGAGCCCCATATTGCTAAATCCTATGATCAATGACTTCTGACATCTTATCACCTACTTTTAACACTTTCCTCTTTTGTGAAATACTTTCTTTGGTGAATGTTTTCTGTGACTCTTTTTTCATTTTAACTAACACTTAAAAACTATTCCTGAGACCCTCTTCTTATTTCTAATCCTCTTTCTACATGATTTCAACAACTGTCAGGGCTTCATTATCACCTGTGCATCAGTTGAAATGGCTTCTTTCTGTTCTCTCTCTCTCTCTCTCCATATATATATATGTGTGTGTGTGTGTATGTGTGTGTGTGTGTGTGTGTGTCTGTGTGTCTGTGTGTGTCTGTGTCTGTGTGTGTGTCTGTGTGTGTATGTGTTTGTGTGTGTGTGTATAGTCTCATAGGCATATTAAAGTAATTGACTCTAAACTTGACATCTACATCTTCAATGGGCTTCTTTTGAAGAATTTCCTAATTTAATTGTTGCTGACCACAATCTTCCCAATTGCTGAAAACAGAAATCTAATGGTTAAAATGTGATCATTCCTTTATATCTCTTCCATTAAGCCCTGTCATAGTAGCAAGGGAATGAAAGTGTCAGAACATAGCAGACTTTAGACTGATACAAAGACTTCACAATTAAAAGAAATCATTGGGGGCATTGTTATATAGACGTGGCCATGGGATTGAGACAGTTAAAACAACTATGTGATTAACATTTTAAAAGTACTGCATATTTATAGGGAAAAAAACTATCTGCATATATTTAAAGAACAGACTTATTTCTTCTTAATTAACATTCCCTTGGTGCAAAATGCTTTTCCAGGAATTAGAAGACATATTTCTAAATGATTTCCAGTAACATACAAACAAATCCTAAGACAAATAGTGACATTTTATACTATCTCGAATTAAACTGAATACTTATTTTTTCCAATTAGGAGAAAGTGATTATTTCCTCCTAACCTTGCCCTTTGAGGGTAGAATTAATTTAAAATTCTCGTTTCTTAGCAACCATAGCTGATTCACATTCTTCATGTGGATTGTAGATATAGTCTTCTGTAAAGATTTGACGTTACTATCTAAATTTATCAGAGAATGTTTTCAAAATGTACTTAAGCCACATTACAGCAAGATATTTCAATAGAAATAAGAACACTTTTATCTTAGTCATCATCTGCTATTCATAGTCTTCGTGATAATAAAAATCTTTTCTAAGTTTCTTGACTACCCACTCTTTCCCAGATTCAAAGATTAAACAAATGACTATCTCCTTTATTCAGGGAGTTTCCATTCCATTACAGTCTTCAATGACATTCATCGTAAATATTGGTGAGTTGTAATTTGTAAAAGCACAAGTGCATTCAGTCTAAAGAGCTACCTCCTTGTTCAGGATTTAATTTCTAAACTTCTTAAGTCATAACCTTTGCTGAAAAATCTCTTGTCACATCCAAGGTTATAAATTACAGCAGTAAAGACCTGTCAAAAAATGTCATAGTAAGCTTTTTGTAAGAAATTTAGTTTGGGTCAACATTTTTTGTTTTGTTTTGTTTTTTCCCTTTTCAAAGCCAGAAGTACAAATTCATGTAATTGCTTTCAACATACATCAGTGAGAGTAAGGTCAAAAGTTCTTAAGTTTGATTTTTATGTTTACCCCGTAGGCTCCAATACTTAGTCAGAGGCTTTCAAAATGATTGAATTTGATTTCTTTTATATGCTTCCAAATAACAAATGTTATATGTGCTTTGTCAGTAGTTTAAGAAAATTAATAGAAATATCTTACAGGTGATGGGGGAAAAGCATAAAGAACTAGACAGAAAATTCAAGCAATTTTCAAACAAGCTGGAGGATAGAATTCAAATCTGAGAATGAAATCCATTAGTGTAGAAAGTTCCTCCTGGATGTTAGGGGTTTCAGGGACCATTTCCAGTCCTGAGCTCTCTTCAGTCACTTTTCTTTGCCTTTCATCTTGACCTGGAGCATGTTCAAATCATACTTCGTGTTGATAACTGTGACTGAATAAATGAAATGAAACTCTTTTCTTCTTCAGTTGTTTTCTTTCAGCTCATCACTGTTAAGTTATGAGACCCCTGTAGCTCAGGATTAGTGTGATGACTCATTTTGATTGTCAACTTGACATTATTTAGAATCATCTAGGAGACAATCCTCAGGGCTTGTCTGAGAGGTTTGTTCCAGAGAAGCATAACTGAGGGGAGAAGATCCACTCTGAATATGGGCGACACCATCCCATAGACAGAGTTCCAGGACTGAATAGGAAGGAGAAAGTGAGCTGAGCACCAGCATTCATCACTCCCTGCTTCCTGATTGCAGATACAGTTTCATCAGCTGCCTCATGCACCTGCCACCACCACACCATCCTTGCCATGATGGACTGAACACTCAAACTGTGATGCAAAATAAACCCTTCCAAACTTCTTGGTAAGATGGCAGCATAGGAGCCATGCCTAACCAACCTAGTGAGGGATTTAAGCAACACCACAGCAAAATACACTCTTCTTCTGAAAAGTGAAGATTTATAGGTTTTATTAGCCATTACAGAGAAGAAGGAGAGACCAAGATCCACCAGAAAGGAGGAAAGCTTCCAGAATCCTGCTTAGGTCCTAGTGGCCCCAATCCCCGCTGTCACTGTACATGCCCAGGCACCACTCACCTGGTGCTGAGCTGCAGGAGCAGAGACCACAAAAGGAGATTTTCCAAACTCATCAACCTCCTTGCAGTCAAAATACCTAAAAGGGAGACAATAGAGGTCAGCTAAGGAGCTGCTGAAAGGGGTACAGGTGGGACCACCTGAGTAGCTCCAGTATAAATCTAGGCTTCCTGCACTCTCCCATTCCCCAACCATCAAAACCATGAACCTCTGGAGAACACATTCAGTCACAAGCAGCAGGACATCCAGCACAGCTGATCAGAAAACCAGGTCCACACAACAACATGGAAGGATCAAGGTGGGCATTCAGCATTAGTGAGATTAGAAGCCACCCCAAAAGGTAATAAAACTGACTGACAAAAATCAGATACATAGGCCTTCACTGGAAGTTCTAATCTCTCTATTTCAGGGTAGGTTATGAGTTATATATTCTTGGTTGGCTTTACCATTCTCAATTAAGCTGTATTTGGAGATTGACTATTATTGTCTTTAATGCATTCATAATTATAGGGCCTTTGTCTTTTCCTTCTGTCATTATTGGGAGAAGGGTCTGATTTAGATCCAGGCTGACCTGAAGCCAAATTCAGAAAAGAATACTCAACTTCACACCTGGCAGGATTAAGGGTATACAGCAACATACACCCTTAGGAATTTTGGCTTTATAAGGCTATCTGTTTGTTTTAGTCCCCACACTTTGCTGGTTTTTATTGAATGTGTATATTGCTCAGTTGAAGTTTAGAATTTGTCCATAAACTGGTCCAACCAGCCCACTATAATCATTGAATAGCAGACAAACTCAACACCTATGATTACTTTTGCAGTTGGATTGGAGTAGAACTACATTTGGCACCTGAAACTCATATATTGAAAGTATATAAAGTTGGATCTCTATATCTAAGAACGCTACAGATAAGTAGAAAACCAAAGCATCAAGTCAACTCAGGATGCAAAAGTCAATACATTATACTATAAGAAACACAAAGAATCAAGACAATACAATCCCACCAAAATCATAAAACCATTAGAAATGACTCCCTATGAGACAGTTTTAGATAAAGAAATGACTGACAAAGATCTTTTTAAATGATTTTATCTGTACTGAAAGGAATCAAAGAAGAAAACAAAGGAATTAAAGAAGAAAACAAACTCCTGCAAGAAAACACAGGAAACAAACTTAATGAACTAAGGAGATCATTAAAAGACATGTGGAATAAGTAGAAATATTGAAGAAAAACTAGGCAGAAAATGTAGCACTGAAAAATAGTCAAATAACAAAAAGACCTCTGTGTAAAGTCTCACCAGTAGAATGCATGGAGAGAACAGAATACCTAAACTAGGAGACCAGGTGGCAGACCTAATACAATCCAACAAAGAGAAAGACAAGCTAATAGGAAGGTATGAATGGGAATTTCAAAATATTTGGACCATGATGAAAAGATGAAACATAAGAATTCAGGGTATCATAGAAAGAGAATTTCACTCCAAAAGTATAGTAGGTGATTTCAACCAAATTTTAGAACAATATTCTCCCCAAATTGGGAAGGAAATGCCAATGCAGATACAGGAAGGTTTCAGAACACCAAACAGACAAAACCAGGAAAGAACCTCTCCTTGCCTTGTTATAATTAAACTACTAAACACAAAAACCTTAGAAAATGTATTGAAAGCAGCTAGAGAGAAAAATCAAGTCACCTACAAAGGCAAGCCCATCAGGATCACAGCAGATTACTCAACACAAACACTAAAAGCCAGAAGTGCTTGGAATGATGTATTCCAAGTTCTCAAAGATAACAATTGTCAACCAAGAATACTTTATCCTGCAAAGCTATTTATCCAAGTTGAAGGAGAAATGAGGTCAGTCCACAACAAAGACAACTTTAAGACAACCAAGCCAGCTCTACAGAAAATACTGGAAGGCATTGTTCATGCAAAAGAGGAACCAACGTACACACATGAGGAAACAGGAAAAAAAAACAACACATATTCAAATAACAGTTAAAACAAGAGAATAAAGGGAAACAGGAAGCTGTACAAAACAAGAAGAATGGCGAGAATAGAGACATACCTTTCAATAATAACTCTTAATATAAATGGCCTCAATGCCACAACCAAAAGACACAGGCTTGCAGCCTGTATTGAAAGGCAGTAACATGATGTTTGTTGCCTCTAGGAAATTCCTCTCTCAATAAAAGATAGATATTGTCTTAGAGTGAAAGAATGGAAAATGATATTTCAAACAAATGGGCCAAGGAAAATAGCAGATATTGCTATCATAATATCTGAAAGGATAGACTTCAAACCAACAGTAGTGAGGAAAGATAATTAAGGTCACTTTATACTGATTAAAGGAACACTCCAACAGGAGGACATTACAATCCTAAATTGTATATGCATCTAACATGGGGGATTCTAAATTCATCAAACAAACAGTATTAAACTTAATGTCATGGATAACATCAAACACAATTGTGGTGGGTGACTTCAATACACCACTGTCATCAATTGACAGGACATTTCAGAAAAAAAAAAAGAATAAACATAGAGACATCTGGATTAAATGATGTTATGGAACAAATGAACCTAACAGATATCTACAGAACATTCCATCCAAATGCTGCAGAATATACATTTTTCCTAGCAGCACATAGAACATGCTCTAAAATAGAACATATATTTGGACACAAAGCAACTCTTAACAAATTCAGGAAAATTGAAATAAATCTTTGTACTCTATCTTACCATAATGGGATTAAACTACAAATCAGCAAAAAGAAAAACTACAGAGCGTACGCAAATTCATGGATACTAAACAATACATTATTGAATGGTGAATGGGTCATTGATGAAATACAAAAGGAAATCAGTAAATTCATAGCATCAAATGATGATGAGAATACAACATACCAAAACATTTGGGACAAAATGAACGCAGTCCTAAGAGGGAAAATTATAGCTCTAAATGCCTATATTAAGAAATTAGAGAGTTCACATGTAAACAATTTAATGGTTCACCTTAAGGCCTTGAAAAAAGAAGAATAAGGCAAACTGAAAAGCAATAGACAGGAAGAAATAATAAAGATTAGGGCAGAAATTAATGAAAAAGAAACAAAAAATAATAATCTAAAGAATCAAGGAAACAAAGAGTTAGTTTTTTGAAAAGATAAACAAGATTGATAAAACCTTACAAAATCAGACCAGAAGAGAGAAGAAACAAAAATTAATAAAATTATAGATGAAAAATGCACCAATACAGGGCTGGAGAGATGGCTTAGCAGTTAAGAACTTGCCTGTGAAGCCTAAGGACCCCGGTTCCAGGCTCGGTTCCCCAGGTCCCACATTAGCCAGATGCACAAGGGGGAGCACGCGTCTGGAGTTCTTTGCAGTGGCTGGAAGCCCTGGCGTGCCCATTCTCTCTCCCTCCCTCTATCTGTCTTTCTCTCTGTGTCTGTCCCTCTCAAATAAATAAATTAAAAAAAAAAGAAAATGCACCAATACAATAGATATCAAAGAGATTCAGAAAGGGCTGGAGAGATGGCTTAGCAGTTAAGCGCTTGCCTGTGAAGCCTAAGGACCCCGGTTTGAGGCTCGGTTCCCCAGGTCCCACGTTAGCCAGATGCACAAGGGGGCGCACGCGTCTGGAGTTCGTTTGCAGAGGCTGGAAGCCCTGGCGCACCCATTCTCTCTCTATCCCTCTCTCTGTCTTTCTCTCTGTGTCTATCGCTATCAAATAAATAAATAAAAATTTTTAAAAAAAAGAGATTCAGTAAATCTTAAGGACATACTTAAGGAATATATCTGCCTGTAAGTTTGAAAATCTGAAATAAATGGACTATTTCCTTGATTCATATGACCTACCAAAATTAAATAAAGGTGATACAAACCAATTAAATATACCTTTAACAAGTACAGAGATCCAAGCAGTTATAAAAAGTCTCCTAAATAAAAAAAAGTCCAGGCCCAGATGAATGCCCTGGTGAATTTTACCAGACCTTCATGGAAGAACTAACACCAATGCTTTTCAAACTCTTCCATAAAATATAAAAGGAAGGAATTCTACCCAACTTCTATGAAGCAAGCATCACCCTGATACCAAAACCAGACAAAGACAGAACAAAGAAAAGAAAATTACAGACTAATCTCCCTCATGAATATAGATGCAAAAATTCTCAACAACATATTGCCAAACAGAATACAAGAATATATCAGAAAGATTATTCACTCCTACCAAGCAGGCTTTAACACAGAGATATAGGGATGGTTCAACATATGCAAATTGATAAAGGCAATACACTATAAAAATGACCTGAAGGACATAAATTATATGATCATCTCAATAGATGCAGAAAAGGCATTCAACAAAATCCAACATCCCTTCATGGTAAAATTCCTACAAAAACTGGGAATAGGAGGAACATATCTCAACATAATAAAAGCTATTTATGACAAACCTATAGCCAACATAATAATAAATGGGGAAAATTTGAAGCCTTTCCACTAAATTCAGAAACAATACAAGGGTGTCCACTATCCCTAGTTTTATTCAATATACTACTGGAAGTCTTAGCTACAGTAATAATGCAAGAGACGCTCATAAAAGGGATTTAAATTAGAAAGGAAGAGATCAAGTTATCATTATTGGCAGATGATGTGATTCTAAACATAAATGAATCTGAAGTCCCTACAGCAAACTGTTAGTGCTCATAAACACTTTTAGTAATGTAGCAGAATACAAAATAAAAACACATAGATTAGTAGCTTTCCTATGTACTAACAAGGATGAAATCAGAGAACCTCTCCCATTCACAATTGTCTCAAAAATAAATAAATAAAGTGCCTTGGAACAAACTTCACCAAGGAAGTAAAGGAACTCTACAATGAGAACTTTAAAGCACTCAAGCAAAAAATTGAAGAAGACGGTAGGAAATGGAAAGACATTCCATGTTCTTGGATTGGAACAATCAATATTGTGAAAATGCCAATCTTACTAGAAGCAATCTACACATTTAATGTAATACCTATTATAATTCTTCACAAAAATAGTAAAAACGATCTTAAGATTGATTTGGAAGCACAAAAATCCTTGAATAGCCAAAACAATTTTGAGCAACAAAAATAAGGCTGGTAGTATCACCATAGCTGATTTTAAGCTATTTTACAAAGCCATAGTACCAAAAATAACATGGTACAGACACATAGATCAATGGAACATAATGGAGGACACAGATGTTAATCCAGACAGCTACAGCCATCTGATTTTTGGCAAAAATGCCAAAATATTTATTGGAGAAAACATAGCCTCTTCAACAACTGCTGTTGGGAAAACTGTATCTTTATGTAGAAGGGTTGAAAAAGGTCTCTGTCTTTCTCCATGCTATAAAGAAGGGAGGAGAGGGAAGGACATTAGGGAATGATATTGTATATCTGTAGGTAGAAGAGCAGATTTTAGGGAGTTGAATGGCCTAAATCAGGCCAGGGAAGAGATTGAATAAGAGAAGAGTGGGGAGAGGGTCAATCAAAATTCAAGATATTCTGAATAAGCCATAGGTTGATACTAGAAAATTTTCAGTGCCAGGGATGAGATACCTTCCAGTGAGTTGTTGGCCAGAGAGGTCCCCATGGACTCCAAAACATTACAGGCTACTGCCAAGGCCCTTGGCTTCCCATGAGAAACAGATGGTAAGACCCTATTACTGCTCTTTTCTGGCTAAATACATATATTATTCTCGCAAGACTTCCCTTAAAGCCCTACACTCAATGTTCATATTCATATATTAATGTTACACTCACTTCTGTTCAGAGAAGCTTCTCTTTTAAGATGGTGGTGACCACTGAGATGATCCAAAACGCAAGGCAACATAGTGCTGAGAAAAAGTGACAGAGGAGTGTCCAGCACTGAAACATCTCTATCACACCCTCCAATGCTCACGGTATATTGTGGAAGAGGTGGCAGAAAGAATGTAAGAGCCAAAGGAAGGGTAGGACTGCTGACAATGCAATCGACCAGATAGAAATTGGCCTTGATATCCATGACCTTGCAGTGCCTAGCAATACCTTCATAAGACCCTAATAATAGGATAAAAAGGCAATGACGTCAAAATAAAAGAGAGACTAACAGAGAGAGGGAGGGAATATGATGGAGAGCAGAGTTGTGAAGGGGAAAGTGGGGGAGGGGAGGGAAATAGCATCATTTATTTTCTGTAAGTAGTCAAAAGATAAATAAATAAATTCTTCCTTCTTTAAGTTACTTTTGTCATTCTGTCTTAGTGGTTAAGTGCTCTGTCAGAGTGATAGAAAAGTAGATAACACACCTAGGTACTCTGTAAGTAATTTTTTTTAATTTATTTTGTTTGTGTTTAATGTTTAGTCTGGTTGTTGTGTGGAGATACAATTCATTGTCTTGGTGTGTACCACACTATGGCAAGGAACTATCTCCATTTGTTTATAAGTTATACTATTGAGATGCTCCTGTTAGGATTACCTTCTAATATTGCTACTGGAAACATATTGTGGCATATTTACTAGTAAATGTAAGTAAGCATTTCAGTGAGATAAAGACACACAGACCTTGCATGGTGGCACACAACTTTAATCCCAGTACTTGGGAGGCTGAGTTAGGAGGTCTCTATGAGTTCAAGGACAGCCTGGAGCTACAGACTGAGTTCCAAATCAGCCTGGAATAGACTGAGACATCGCCTTAAAAAAGAGACACCCAGAGCTGGGTGTGGTGGCACATACCTTTAATCCCATCACTTGAGAGGCAGAGGTAGGAGGATTGCCATGAGTTTGAGGCCACCCTGAGATTACATAGTGAATTCCAGGTCTGGGCTAGAGTGAAACCCTACCTCAGGGGAGGAAAAAAAAAAGGAACCAATTTGGGGCTGGAGAGATTGTTTAGTGGTTAAGTGCTTGCCTGTGAAGCCTAAGGACCCCGGTTCAAAGCTTGATTCATCAAGTCCCATGTTAACCAGGCACACAAGGGGGCATACACATCTGGAGTTCATTTATAGTGGCTGGAGGCCCTGGCACACCCATGCTCTCTATCTTTCTGCCTCTTTCTCTCCCTGTCACTTTCAAATACATCAATAAAAACAAATAAACAAGAGACACCCAGAGAAAGAGAACTGCTGGGTACTAGGCTTTATTGTCAGATTCTATTCAGAATGATTTATAATGTATGCTCCCATTAACAGTGCATGACAATACTCATTGCTCCACATCCTTATTCAAACATGGTATTGACTATATGTGTCAAATATATACATATATATCTGCATTCTGATACATGTGCATTATCAGATGTTTTACTTTTCTACATTTATTTTTTTTTAATTTCATTTATTTGCATTGCTCAAGATGGAACCCAGAAACAAGCACATGCTAGGTAACTACACAGCCACTGAACTACACCCCCAGTCCAAATGTTTTATCCTTAATACTCATTTTGTCTTTGCTAATTACCAAGAAGATTGAGTGGCTTTTTGTATGATACTGACCATTTGAATTTCTTCAATTGGAATGTGCCTGTTGGGATGGTTTTTCACCTTTTCCCCTTTTCATTGTCTACCTCTTTTCTTATTAATTTACAACAAAAAATAAATAGGAAGTTTATCTTTTTCATCTTGTTCATCCTAGAAGCTGGAGACGCTAGTATCTATATTCTAACTATATGTAACTATGGTATCAATTTTCTTAGTGGCTCATAGTAACCAGCTACCTTAAAATTGAAAAAGAGTAAAGCAATTCACTAGAATCTATTAAAATTTAACATACCTATTTTTAATTTCTATAAAGTTCTACTGTGAACATTTTCCTCTCTTTTTCATTACTTGTAATAAAATTACTTAGCAACCATCTAATATTTGGAGGTTTCTACCAATCAGTTCATCTTATCTTTCCAAGTACAAGGATAAGTTAAATTATATTTTTCTGTGAAGCTAAGCGTAACATTAAATTAAAAGAGACTACACTCTAAATTAGTGAGCACATAAGAACTTCGCAGTATTGTGTATTAAATCTTTTTAAAACAGCATTATTGGGCTGGAGAGATGGCTCAGTGGTTAAAGGCACTTGTTTGTAAAACACCATTAATATTACCTTCCTGAATCCTGATACCTTGACATATAATATGTCTTGTTGAAGTTCAAAAAAACAGAACTTTGATTAATAAGAATACTATATTTAATCTAAAATATTGCATTACTCTACTCTCATTAAAAATCTATTGGAGGGCTGGAGAGATGGCTTAGCGGTTTAGCGCTTGCCTGTGAAGCCTAAGGACCCCGGTTCAAGGCTCGATTCCCCAGGAACCACGTTAGCCAGATACACAAGGGGGCGCACGCATCTGGAGTTCATTTGCAGTGGCTGGAAGCCCTGGTGCACCCATTATCTCCCTCTGTCTCTTCCTCTCTCTGTCTGTCACTCTCAAATAAATAAATAAAAATAGGCAAAATAATTTTTAAAAATCTATTGGATAGGGCTGGAAAGATGGCTCAGCAGTTAAAGTTGCTTGTTTACAAAGCTTGACAGGTTCAGCTCCACAGTATCCCTGTAAAGCCAGATGCACAAAGTAGCACATGCATCTAGAGTTTGTTTTCAGTGGCAAGAAGCCCTAGGAGACCCATTATCTCTCTCTCTCTCTGTCTCTCTCTCTCTCTCCCCTTTAAGTAAATAAATAAAAAACGTTAAAAAGTCTAAAGAAGAAACACTCATTTTGGTTCAGTGGTAGGCACTTTCCTAGCATGAGCAAGGCCCTGGGTTACATTTCCAGCACTACAAAATTAATCTAAAAGAAAGAAATCCTGGGCTGCAGAGGTGACTCAGTGACTCAGTGGGTAGCACACTTGTTGCACAAACATGAGGAACTGAGTTCTGATCCCCAGAATCCACATGGATGCCGGGCATGGTGGTGTGTGCCTATAATCCTAGCATTGGGGAAGTAGATACAGAGAATCTCTGGGGCTCATTGGCTAGCTAATCTAGTCAAATCAATGAGTTCTAGATCACTGATCTGGCTCAAAGAGTAAGCTAGGGAGTGATCAATTAAGCTACCTGATGTTGAATTCTGACCACCACAGGCCCGTGCACACGTGAACTCACAAAAATATGAGCTTCCACACTCATACACACATGCAATAAAAGAAGAGAGAAATCCCTCAACAGCCCTTTATATCTGAATTATACATTAATACACCTTCAACCCTATCTTTTCAAACATTCTTGCTAGTTTTTCTCCTTTGGAGCTCTGTCAAAAGAGGAAGCATAATCCCGAGATCATCAGTCCTCTAGGGGGCTTGCTTTCCTATGGAATCCTGCCTCCTGTGGCTGTATAACAAATTGCTAAAGGAGAGTCATATGAATGAAAGCATAATCCAAATTTCATGAAGTTAAGCATTTCTGATAATTTTTCATTTTTTGGGGCCAAAATCTTGTAAGACTAAATTAAAATGTTAGTATTTAGTCAGGGAAAGCTATTTCTGGTAACTATCCTTAAAGATAAGGAAGTCTGATAATGACGAGTATTTTTTTTTTCTGATGTTCTTGGGGGGGGGGGGTACTTTGAAAACACTTGATACAGGGACACCAAGGATTCCATTGTTGATGTCTCAATAGCATCAGCTTGAAACTGTGATTGAAGAAAACTATGGACTCAAGATCCAACTCCTCTAGAAATTATAATCTAAGTTGCCCCCTTAGCTATTTTACAAAATGTAAATGCTAGGTGCTTTGATAGACACCATTAGTCTTACAGCAGTAGGGAATCCTTTCATCACAAATGTTCTTTGAAACTCAGAAGTGCACTGTCCTCAATGTGAAAGCCTATAATGCTGACATTTGAAGTGCTTTGGTCATTTTTTTCTAACTTAACTACTGTAGCTCAAGGCATCAGAAATTTTATTTCTCATTCTTTTCAGTGAACAAATTTTGTAATGGTTTAAATATTAGGTCTTCATACAAGCCCAGCATGAGAGAAAGTATATAAAGACTTTTTGTAAAGTATAGAATTTTATGGGATTCATTCATCAACCGTATGAAGCTGGATTCTAGCAGTATAATCTATATTTCCATTTAGAGTTAGAATATACATATAAATTTTATTGGACCAAGCTCCAGTAAGAATACACAGGCATTTTAGAATTAAGTGTCTGAATTTAAAGTAATAAAATAACTATGCTGAATTTACATTACTAGTCTAAGTTTAAGTCTGATAAGGTTTCTTTTTGTTATCATAAAAAGAAAATGCAATGACCCAAATACTTTCAGTCAGTAGCAGTTATGAAATACAAAATGAACATGTAATGGAATATTTATATTGTTAATTTGGGGCTGGGGCTGCAGCTCAGTAGTACAGTGTTTCTCTTATATATGAGAGGCCTTGGGTTCAAGCCACAGAGCCAAAATACTTAAGTGAGATTATGGTTATACAATGAAGTAAAAATATAAATAAATATTTTCTAGTAATGAACTCATTTCTTCTTCTGACCATTAAAGGTATACATTAAGCTATCCTTCACTAGCATTCAGAAAAAGAGTGTTTATAAAGCAGGCCTGGAATTATATCTGTATATCTTTAAGAAGAGGAGATTGTTTCCATGAAATGAGTATAAATTAAGGTCTATTGAAATATGAACTTAGGCATAGTAAAATTTCAATATGAGCAAACACTGATTCATGAAGTAGGCAGCCCCTAACTGGAAGTGGTTCTGGAGCTTCAAAGAAGTGTAAGAGGAGAGTTTTAGAAGATAAATACAGAAATAAGGATGTATTCAATTGCTTACAGTTACAGAATTGCCTTGTCTATCCTGCTGAAAAGTCCCAAGTTCTGGAAGTTTGCAGCTTCTGATTAGTTAACAGTAGGTCCCATTTTGTCTTAATATAGGTATTTATAAGAATATCCCAAATTAAATTTTGTCTAGATTTGAAAATTAAGGTTAAGGTTACTTTATGAAGTCTGACTGGCATTGTCTGTTCAGGGCTTCTTTGGGCCTGGTCTTCATTAATTTACTTTAAGAGAATACAGTCTCTAAGGATCAAATTGCTCAGTTCATAGCTGGTTTCTCTCTGTTTCTCAAAATTTCAGTAAAGACAGGGTATATGGACTCTATTAATTCATCTTAAAATGTAGATAATACTTCTAGCTTTAATTTTTTTTCTGATTCTCAGCACAAGACAAACTGGGCTCTGACAGGGATATGTGGTTACTGGTAAAATTATTCAGCTTAATAGCTACTATGGTGTGAATGTCCACAATTCGTATGTTTAAATTTAACTGCTGATGCACTAATATTTAGCGGTGAAGACTTTAGGAAGTCGTGAGTAACCTTATACGTAAGGTACGAGAAAGCATCTTTCCCTTTCTGCCATGCAAGGATGTAACAAAGAGGTTTTGCTGTGAGAAACAGACTCTCCCAAGAGACTGAATGCATTGGTACCTTGATCTTGAGATTCCTAATGTCAAAAACTATAAAGAAATACATTTTGTGTCTACAAGTTGCCCAGTCTATGATGTAGACCAATATAGTAGTGAGCAGGGAATGCAATGGATAAAGGAAACAAAGACTGCCAAAGAGTGATTTCTTTTTGTGTTATAAGCAATGGGTGATGTTTGATGCCAGGTGTGGCAGCATGCACTTCTACTCTCAGCTACTCAGGAGGCTGAGGAAGGAGGATCAAGCTCAAGGCTTCTTTGAGAAACGTAGAGGCCTGATTTCAAAGTTATGAAAGGAAAAAATAACAGTGTAGTTAGCAAATACTATTTTTTTTTTATGTTTCAGTGTTCAATTCCAAGACCTCTTAAGGCTTATCAAGCTGTTCAGTTCACTTTCAAGAATTATTTCTCTTCTTTCCTAGAAGGGAAAAGGCCAACTTCTTCAGTGATAATAATCCTGATAATTCAGATGCTCTTGGACTTCTGATAAATCACATATGGATTAACTCATAAGCATTTAAAATATTGTAATTTGAGGCTGTATTAACATATCTAGCTCAATAATCATATTAGCCCAGCACCACAGTATACCTTAGAGGGTCATCATTTCTCCTCATGACTGTGGAGTTGACTGGGCTGTGTTTCACTGGGAGAGATGATTGTACACATCACACTAGCCCAGGAAAAAGATCAAAACTTAAACTTTGATGCATTGTTTCTACCAAAGGTGTATCTTTGCACTGTCTTAAACAGCAAATTGGAACTTTAACCATCATAAATTAGGAGCTGTCTATAACCTTGGGAAATGACTTATTAAAATGCACTAATAGGCTGAAAAGAAAATAAATCTACATCAGACAAAGAGAAAGGGAAATCAGAATCTTGGGACTGCAAAAGAGCTCAATCTCATTTTCACCTTCAGCTCTTGTTATAATATATTTTATTTATTTATTTGAGAGAGAAAAAAAGGGAGAAAGACAGAGAGACAGAGAGAGAGAGAGAGAGAGAATGGGCGTGCTATGGCCTCTAGCCACTACAAATGAACTCCAGATGTATGCACCCCCTTGTCCATCTGGCTTATGTGGGTCTTGGGGAATCAAATGGAGGTCCTTTGGTTTTGCAGACAAACGTCTTAACTGCTAAGCCATCTCTCCATCCCTCAAGTTATTTTTTTTTGAAGTTACACAAGGTCAAGGAAGTAGAAAGTAATGCCCAGGAACTGCCAAGATCAAGGCTTTACCAGGAGAACTCACCATCAAGATAGGACCCTGAAGATCTTCATCGTCAAGGTTAATATGAACAACAAATGAACCTATAATGCAGAGGAGACAATTTGGAAAATTGTTCGCCTCCAGTGTGTCCCTGGATACACAGGAAACTAAAATGAGCAGGGTGAGAACTGGGTATATTGTTAGTATACAGCAAAGCAAGTAAACACTCTAGAGCCACATGAATCAACCAGGGTAAATTTGATGAAAAATAGCTTATTTTTTCAGATAGAAGTGACCTCTGGGATGATTGAAAAGGTACCATCATGCTGAGAAGAAGTGACAGAGGAGTGTTCATCACTGAAACATTTCTATCATACTCTTCAAGGCTCAGGGTCCATTGCAGAAGAGTTGTTGGAAAAATATAAGAGTCACAGGAAGGGGAGGATTGCTTACAATTGGCTCTTTTAGACAAAAAATGGCATGGAAATCCATGACTCTACAATGCCTGGCACTACGTACACAAAACCCTCATAATAGGAGGAAAAGATAACATCAAAATTAAAGAGAGATTGAGTGAGAGGGGGAGGGGTTATGATGCAGAGTGGAGTTGAAAAGGGGAACGTGGGGGAAGAGGAGGGAATTATCATGGTTTATTGTCTATAATTATGGAAGCTATCAATATCAAATTTAAGAATATAGCAACTTATAGGAGAACATAAGTAGTAAGATTCCACTCATAAAGTTATAAAACTCCAAGCTATTCCAGTAGGAACACATAATAATGTCATCAAAAATAGCCCTATTTCCAAATAAGGTCCCACTCTGAGGTACTTCAAATTAGGATTTGAACATATTTTGAGGTAAGGGACACAACTTACCCTGTAACTGCCTAGAGCAGTTCTCCACAACAGAGAACTATCCTCTCTCTAGACCACAAACACTGTTGTTGAGAAAATCTGGAGAAACACAAAAACAGAAATTAAGGAATGTGGGTATGAGAATGTATCTCAGTGGTAGAGTACTTGGCTAGCAGGTACCAGGTCCTAAGTTTCACACCCAGCACCACAAAAAGTAAGGGAACAATTGATACAAAATTTTCAAGATATTTCGGGAGTGAGGAAATAGAAAATAGGGAAATATGGACCGTATACTCCAAAGAATCTGGTGTATTCTCTCTCTTCAACCTTGCGGCATAAACCCCAATATATACTTTATCTCAAATCATACTTACATATTATATTTTTGACTGTGTAGTTAACTTTTTCAGATAATAAATATTTGCAAAATTAAGAGTCTACAGTTAGAAGAGTAAAGAAATAGGCATAGAAGAGAATGAATATTTGGATGAATTCATTAATTCATTTATTCATCCATTAATTTGAGTACCACATGTGGTTATGCTTAAATGTGCAACCTTGAGTCTGGTGGTGGTTTGATTGAAATATCCCACATAGGTTCATGTGTTTTGAATGCTTGGTTCAAGCTAGTGGCAATTTGAGAAACAGATGTAGCCTTTGGAAGGAGGATTATTGTTTGAGGAGCTGTGTCACTGGGGTCAAACCTTGAGGTTTATTAGTCCAGCCCTACTGGAGTTCAGTAACTAGCTCACACTTTACACTACCACCCAGCTGATGTGATAAGAAGTGATGTCTAGCCTCCGTTCTGTCATGCTTTCCCTACCATGATGAAACTTTCTTTCAAGACTGTAAGTAGCAATAAACCCTTTCCTTTAATATGTTGCTTTGCTTTTGTTAGGTGTTTCCCCCCCCCCCCAGCAATGAGAAGGTAACTGCTACAGGGTCTCAATCAGGAGTAACAATGAAAAATAGACCATATTATTTGCCAGATGTGAGCTGAGGGTTCCTTCTTATGAGCATGTCACATAATTTCAGAACTCCCCTATTGTTGTGATTCCCACATTCTTCCAGATTCCCACTCCATTCAGTCTTTGGAAGAGATGAAAAACTCCTGGTGCATAAATATGTTTCATTGGTGGTCTCTACTCCAAAACTCTGAAGCAGCTAAATACCATGGATATGAGTATAAGATCTAGAGGTACATTACATGGAGCTGCATTTTAGCTATGCCACTTGCAACTTAATCTTTCTGGACCTCTGTTTATGTCAATGCAGAATGAGAATATCAGCAGCACTTACTAAATAGAAATTCTCTGAAGAATAAAATGATGTGTGTTAAATTTTGAAAAGCAGTGACATATGCTAAACACTTAGTAGTATTGTTTGTTATCACCATCATTACCATCTTAAGTGGTTTGAATCAGATGTCCTCCCTAAACTCATGTGTCTTGGGTGCTTTGTTCCCAGATAATGGCAATGTGGTAGGTGGATACTTGCTGGATGAGATGTGTTGTTGTAGCCAGAATTTGGCTCACTCTCCTACTGCTGTTGTCCACATGCTGTGTCAAGAAGTTGATGTGCAACCTCTGCTCATGGTTCTTTTCAAATACCTCTTCTTCCATCCTGTGGCTCTGCCATATACAATACAAGCCACATACACAAGGTGGCACATGTGTCTGGACTTTGCAGTGGAGTTTGCAGTGGCTAACCAGTCTAGCGTCATTGACAAGCCCAAGAGCTTGTCTCCACAAAGGGTGGGTAGTGTTCTTGAGAAACAATCACTGAGGTTGTTCATTGGCCTCCACATACACATGCACACACATGAGCACACACATCCATACACACACACATGAACATACATACATATGCATATATATACATATATGCATGAAACATTTCACTGTTTAATTCTGCTTAGAAATAGGTGGGTTTAGGTACTTTCTATCTCATGAAACAATCAGATAACATTTGAATATATTCCTTCCTTCAACTTCACACTCTGCCTAAATACCATCTAATTATTAGTCACTAGTGAAGGAATAAAACCTGTAACTCACAGTAGCTTGGGGTAAAAAGAGAAAATGACCATGATTAATTACCTTTAGTATTTATTCTTATGATATATATATATAAAACTCTGTGTATTATGTTTCCTCAACTTGTGTGCTGATTTTGTTCACTATAAGCTCACAAAGCCTACAGAAGTGGCTTATCTGTGGAGAAGCCAACAACATCATTATTGTTATTATCATCATCATTATTGTTACTTGAAAACTTGCTAGAAATGCAAAGTTCAAGTTCCCATGTTTTATAAAGCCTTTGTAGCAGACAGATTCAGAGATGAACTTCCAGACCAAGCACAGTTATGAAGGAAGGGATATGTATTGAAGCCTACAGATCCAGGGGTATTTCCATAAATGGCAGAGAAGCTGGCCTGCCTTCACAGGACCAAGCAGAGAGAGAGAAGCACAAGCCTAAAAGCCAAAAAGCCACACAGCACAGCACACTTCAGGAACTCCTGCTAGGCACACTTTGCATATCTTTAGATTGAAATCTGAAACCCACCACCACACCTCAAGATCCACACAGTGACATTGCCTCCAGCCAGGTGGCTGCAGAATGCAAACTACAAACAAATAAACAACTGAATCTATTGGGGGCCATCTATTCTATTCAAACCACCACAGCCTTCCAGGTAATTCCTATGTACATTCAAGTTTGAGAAATGCTGATGTTGACACATAAAAACCAATCGCATCTTAAAGGGAGTGACACAGTTTATTCTGGAGTCAAATATGAGTGACCATGGCCTGCCAACACAGATTCATGCTACTCCAAACACTAGGTCCCAATGTAGTAACAGTTTCAGAAAGCTTTCATAGTAAAAGAACAGAGAAAATGATAAATAAGGGCCCTTTTAAATATATTAGAGAAAGCCACAGATTCTGTATGTTATAACAAAGTGGTGAGATTTCTATTGTAGGCTTAGATGTTATCTGATGACATGCTTGGCCTTTGACTTGGTGGAATGTAGGAGTCTGTCTGTATGTTCCATAAAGATTACCAAATTGTCACAAGGATATTAGATTACACAAAGAGGTGGGCAATGGACAGCTATTAAAGAGACTAAAGATAGGGCAAGATATTTTGGCTTGGATCTAAAATGTTCCATAATCAGAACCATTCTAATCGGTCAGAATCTTTAATACAGGTGCATCTTTATTATCTGGGAACTTCAGTTTACACTAACCTGGAGACTAAGAGCTTAAATGAAGGGAAGGAGACAGATCAAGTTCTATGGTCTTTTCTCTTTCTATAACTTTGGGTAGCTTCTCAACCTCTGTAAGCCTCAATTTTATTATCTGCAAATTCATAATAGCAGTAGTGCCTAATCTTGGGAGTTGTTAGGAATTTTACATGTATCAGTGTCCAGTCAGGGCTAACCATCGTTCCTTTTTGTGTTCATTTATGCATACCTTCTGAAGGAAAATAGGAATGCCACCACAACATGCAGTAGCCTAGTATCCCAATTATTTTAAGCCAAAAGCTTGTGATTGTAGAGAATCCTTTGATACTCCTGTCTGAAGACTTGCTAAAGCGTACCCAAGTGTTTTTCATTCCCCTCCCTAAAATTTCATTATCTATCCCAGGATAGAAGACTAAAGAATTAACCACACCTGATTGGGCTTTGTCACAAGATAATTTTATCTCTCTGGGCTCTTTTAAATTCCAAAGGGAGTCAGTTACAAGCTAATTTTGCCTCTTGGGTCCACTTATCTCCCCCCAAATCATCCCCTACCTTTAAAAATTACAGTCCCTCACAACCCTCTCTCTTATGAAGAAGTTTACATAAGCATCCAAACATCACTGGGTTATTGAGTAATCACTCTACTGTGATTTCCCCCATGCACTTTAAATAAATTTGCATGCCTTCCTTCTGGTTAATTTAGTGTCAGTTTGTTTTCACAGACTCAATTATTGAACCTTCAGAGGCAAAGCTTTAACATTGTTCCATTTATTCCATGCAGTGTTCTATGGAGCACATCCCATGTGCCAGTCCAATAGCCTTACATATTACACATGCAAAAAGGGGAAACAGTCCCATACTTATCCCAAGAGGTTCATGATGTAATGGAAGAGTCTGAAAGGAAAAAAACAGAGGACTAGTAACTGGGATAAATATGTGCTTGGAACTTCAAAGAACCGATTTTTTTTTTTGGGGGGGGGAACAGGAAGAGAAATATAGGGCATGGCCATGTGGTATATATGTTGGTCAAGAGGATAACTTAGATTCTGACTCTAGAAGCAATAGTTTCAGTCCTAAACTAGCTCCTCTTGACTAGTGCCCAAGAGATTTTGATTTATCACATCTAAGAATTGGATTCTTATCAACATGATGAGAACATGCCTCCTGATACAGATTCCTATAAAGAAGAGGAAATACATTCCCTCTACTATCTTTTGTTCTTTGGCTGGGATGTGAATTGAAACTGACAAAGAACAGATGCCGAAGAGATCACTCAGTGGTTAAGGACATTTGCTTGCAAGGCCTGATGATCCAGGTTCCATTCCCCAGTACCTATATAACATTAGATGCACAGAGTGGTACATGCATTTGGAGTTCGGTTGCAGTGATTGGCGACCCTTGCACAATTATTTCGTATCCTCCTCCTCCTCCTTCTCCTCCTCCTCCTTCTCTCTCTCTCCTTCCAAATAAATGATAAAGAATATATATTGTAGGTTTTTTGAGGCAGGGTCTCATCTTGGTCCTGGCTGACCTGGAATTTCCTATGTAGTCTCATGGTGGCTTCAAACTCATGGCAAGTACTGGGATTAAAGGCGTGCACCACCACACCTGGCTAATAAGGAAAAATACTTTAAAAAACAGATTAAGAGCAGAAAAATGTTTGCTTATACATATTTTCATGGGTGTCCAACAAAAATATGAGTTTCAGAAAAGTCATAGCTGGAAGTATAGCCCAGTAGTAGAATGCATGCTCCAGTATGTTTAAAAAAGAAGGCTTGAGGCTTTTGGAGGTTGGAGGAAACAATTTATAGGAGTTTAAGCAGAAATGTATGGTAAATATGGAAATGTAAGGTGGTCTTGTGTATTAATCAGGCACAGGCACAAACAACTGAAAATGAGGAAAGGTACTTTGGTTCCTGGTATCAGAGGGCTTAGCCTTTGTTGCTTGAGCCCATGTGCCTGGGCAGAACATCATGGTAGCAGGAATGTGTGGTAGAGGAGATCACTCACCTCAGTGGGGATAGGAAGCAGAAACAGAGAAGGTGTGAAAAGGAAACATTGGAAAGGATTACGGGCAGGATATCCCCAAGGCCCCACCGAAGTAGCCAACTTCCTCCATCTAGCCACTCCTCCAGAAGCTTCCAAAACCTGCCAAAGGAGCTGAGGACCAAGAATTTACCATATAAGCCATGGGAGACATTTCATATTCAAGTCATAACACTCACCCTCTGTCCCTCAAACCATTTCATAATGAAAAATACATTCAGCTCTTCTACAAGAGTCCCTTAATTATTTTTATTACAGAGAGAGAGAGAGAGAGAGAAAGAGGATATACCATGGCCTCTAGCCACTGCAAATGAACTCCAGACAAATGCACCACAATGTGCATCCGTTTTATGTGGATTCTGGGGGCTCTAACCTGGGTTTTAAGTGCTAAGCCATCTCTCTAGCTCGAGTCCCCTAATTGTCAACTTCTCCACCATGGCTAAAATGTTAAAGTTCAACATCTATGAGGAGCACGAAAATTCTTAGATGAGGACCACTGCAAAAAATAATAGTAGGGCTGGGCAGGAAAGATGGCTTAGCAGTTAAGACTCTTACCTGAAAAGCCTGTGGACCCAGGTTGGACTCCCCAGAACCCACATTAGCCAGATGCACAAGGTGATGCATGCTTACAAAGTTGGCACATTCATACAAAGTGACACATGCATCTGCTTTCATCATCATTCGCTTTCAGTAGCTAAGGACCTGGCATGCAGTTTCTCTCTCTCTCTCTCTCTCTCTCTCTCTCTCTCTCTCTCTCTCTCTCTCTCTGTCTCTGTCTTTCTTATAAATTAAAAAAAATGATAACGTTACATATGTCCAGCATATAATGATAGAGTAAGTAATGTCATTCCAAAAGGGAGGAATGGCGACACAGAAAGCAGGAATGAGGGCTGGAGAGATGGCTTAGCGGTTAAGCGCTTGCCTGTGAAGCCTAAGGACCCTGGTTTGAGGCTCGGTTCCCCAGGTCCCACGTTAGCCAGATGCACAAGGGGGCCACACGTCTGGAGTTCGTTTGCAGATGCTGGAAGCCCTGGCGCACACATTCTCTCTCTCTCCCTCTATCTGTCTTTCTCTCTGTGTCTGTCGCTCTCAAATAAATAAATTAAAAAAATTAAAAAAAAAAGAAAGAAAGCAGGAATGAGACAAAGCAAGTTTAGAACTCAGTAAGATAGATATTAAATCCTATGTCTGGCACTATGTCTGGTGTCTGACACACATGGTAGTATGATATAAACTCTAATAGGCTTGGACAACTCTTCTATGACAGCCTTGCCATTTCTAGCCAAGGTGGCTTCTTTCTTGGGCTTTCTGTGTTCTAATCACATCACTCTGCAGCAAATATCCCATTTTCCTTGTATTTCTAACATACTGGTGTCTTCATTGCAGCTTAGGCTTCACCCTCACAACTTCACACATTGTCCTCTCTGGAGTTGTATATTGGGTCATATTACAGTTCTATACCATGAAAGAATACGTTGAAAGCTTATATTCCCCAAAAGCTGAAAAAACCCAAAGAAATGAATAAATTTCTCAACACATATAACTGACAAAAGTCAAAACTGGACTATATTAGGGCTGGAGAGATGGCTTAGTGATTAAGCGCTTGCCTATGAAGCCTAAGGACCCCAGTTTGAGGCTCGATTCCCCATGACCCACGTTAGCCAGATGCACAAGGGGGCACATGCCTCTGGAGATCGTTTGCAGTGGCTAGAGGCCCTGGTGTGCCCATTCTTTCTCTGTACATACATACATAAATAAACAACAAAAAATTAACAAAACTAAAAAACTGGACTATATTACCAGGAATGAGATTGAAACTATTTTAAAAGTGTGTTCACAAAGAATAGTCTGCCTATTTTAAATTTAGCCTCATTCAAACTCTATGGGTATTGACAAAACACACAAAAATTATTTGCCATACTGTTGCCTAAAGCATGGCTTCTAGTCCAATTGCCAGTAGACTTCTTGTTCTCATGTAAAATCTCATAGGCCAAGTTTTCCATCTTCTCATTCCATTTGACCTTCTGATCTTCTGAACTTCCACAAAAATTTCATTAAATTGATTACAACATTCTAGGTTTTCTGTAGCTTGCTTCTTTAAACTTTTCCAAATTTTTCCAAAACATATTTCTAAAGGTTTAAGAAACATATGGTCAGGTATATTTACAGCAGCCAATTTCTTGGAGTAGTCAGATTTTGCATCATTGTGACAGAATGTATAATAATTTAAATAGAAAATAAGTTATTTTGGTTCATGGTTTTAGAGGGTTTGGTCTATGATTATGTGGCTCTATGTACTTGGGCAGAACATCATGGGGTTTGGAGCATGGGGAAGAGGAGATTATTCACCTCATAGGGGACAAATAGCAGGGAGAGAGAAAGAGAGAGAGAGAGAGAGAGAGAGAGAGAGAGAGAGAAAGACACTAACTGGAAGGGGCCAGGGAAGACACCTCCCTCCAAAGACCTATCCCTATTGACTTACTGGGCTGCACCTCATTAAGTTTCCAGAATGCCCTAAATTAGTGCCACAAGCTGAGAACCAACTATTTAATACATGAGCCTGTGGAGACGTTTTATATTCAAACCATAAACCCCTGTTATGCAGATAAGTGTCTCTTAAGTGATAAAGGTTATCTCCTAGCAGTTCCCTTCTTGAAATGCATACTCTTCCTAATGAAATTTTACTTTATAGATGGAAATATTTTTTATCAGCACACATTAATTGACAATACTAATAGAATGGAAACTTCTCTTACAAAAAGGCAGTTTTTCACAGCTATGCCTGTTGGTGTCCGCACTAACTTTGCAGCTAGCATCAGAATTGTCAAATAGTATCACAGAACCCAAACAAATTTGTTTCCTTAGTGGAGAAAGGAAGTTGATTGAGCCTCCATGGAACAAATTTTACATGTCTATAGACAAGAGTTCTTTCCTTTCGGCTATCTACAGTTTATGAAGCTGTAAAATCACTCTCACAGAACCTAAGTGGGATAATTGGGAAGGGTAAGCTATAGATAAATAGTTTTCCACTGAAGCATTAGTTTTTCTTTATATATTTGTTTTACATGATGAAAAACTGGATCTTGAAAGGGTTTTAAATCCCTCCACTGGCCCCGGGTAGTACCTATATAAATCAGTTCTGGCTGACTCCAAAATAATGGGCAAGGTCAAAACTTTAATATTCAGAGAAGATGAACTTTACCTTTAGTGATATCATATCCTGTCATCACAAACCTCTCAGAAACTAGGAAATTCTTTCAGATGTGCAACTCAGCATAACCTCTGGGACCCTGTGGACAATAATAATCATGAAATTAGTAAATAAATCACCAAAACCCTCTTGGTTGTTCTCTGTCTTCCATATAAGAGATGAGCATTGCATCCACAAAGTATTTTCCATCTTCCCAGTCTCCCCAGTGACCTATTCTGCTTTCAGGACTTTGGGTTTGATATTTCCCTTATTGCCTCCAACTGGTTTTTGCACTGTTTTCTCATTTTATAGTCAACTCCTGCTTTGAATGTTAAACCTGTCACACCAGTCACATTATGGGCCTCCAAAGTCAGCATCTTACACGTGACTTTAAGTCCTGTGCTGTCGTCATGTACTGGAAGTCTAAATATCTATCAAAAGACAAATAAGTTATTCGGATATAAGTCCCCAGAGAGGTATGCAATTTGTTCTTTAAATTAAAATTAAAGTACCCATAGGGTACTTTAGGATAACTTATAAATAATCTTACTAGCGGCTCTCATCCTTAAACCATCAATTTCTGAACCTCTTTAGAGCTTGTTGAAGATAGGAACTCTCAGCTTCTCTCCAGGCTTGCAGAACCAGAGACCATGGTGAGAGGCAGGGTGTTTTAGCAGGCTGTTATTTATATATTTAATGTCCCTGGAATCTGAGGCAAAAAAAGGTCAGAAAGAACCAGGGTACATAATGAAATGCAATTAGTTTTTGTTTCTCTGTCTATGGCCATGGCCTGTCTGCACAATTTTGTGAACAGAATTTCTTGAGCTTTTTTTATTTTAGAATTTTTTTATTGACAACTTCCCTGATTGTACTCAATACCCCATAGTAATTCCCTCCCCCCCCACTCTCCCCTTTGAACCTCCAATCTCCATCATATCCCCTACCCCTCTCAGCCTCTCTTTTATTTTGTGTCATGACCTTTTCTTCCTATTATGATGGTCTTGTATAGGTAGTGTCAGGCTCTGTGAGGTCATGGATATCCAGGCCATTTTGTGTCTGGAGGAACAAGTTATAAAGGGTCCTACCCTTCCTTTGGCTTTTACATTCTTTCTGCCACCTCTTCCGTGATGGACCCTGAGCCTTGGAAGGTGTGATAGAGATATTTCAGTGCTGGGCACTCCTCTGTCACTTCTTCTCAGCACCATGGTGCCTTCTGAGTCATTCCAAGGTCACTGCCATCTGAAAAGAGAAGGTTCTCTAACCAATAGTGAGAGTAGCATTAATATATGGGTATGATCATTAAGAGAAGCGCTTATTGGGTAGTTTGGTGAGCATAGTATATACGTTTAGCAAGACAGCAGCAGATGTTACACCCCTTTTAGGATGAACATCTAACAGTCTTTCTGCTCCATGACTTAGTACTCTCTTTGCCCCAGGTCTTATTACCCCTTTTGTAGGAAACAAAAACACCCTGTCTTGAAGCAATGGTAAGTTTATATGATCCAACATTCAATCTTTTTTTTTTAAAGTGCTTCTTTTTAAATATTTTTTAAATTTATTTTCAAGGAGAGAAAGAGAGAGAGAATGGATGTGCCAGTGCTTCTAGCCACTGAAAACAAACTCCATATTCAAGTTCCACTTTGTGCATCTGGCTTTACATGGGTACTAGGGAATTGAACCTGGGTCCTTTGACATTGCAGGCAAGTGACTTAATTGCTGATCCATCTCTCCAGCCCCCAGTCTTCATTGCAACCCACATTTATGTTCTAACTATACATCTACATCTGCATGGAAAAAAAAAAGGTTCCAACAGATTCAGCTGAAAGGTTCCAACAGATTCAGCTGGGCAAACCAACCACAGTGTCTCCCAGATGTTTCAGTGTTTGCTCCAGAATTCTTGGCTCAATAAAATCTGGGGCAATAAGCTTTCAACTCACTTGTTTCCTTGACATTGGCCACAGTTCAAAGGGCTTCTGTTACATGTTGTTGCTTGCAATTAACATCCTACTCATCTTGCCAGTATGACTCATCTTCTGGCGCCTGGCCCTTTTGGCAAAGCGTTGGACTTTTAGTCATGGTGTAAAGTATACAATTCTTGTTTCGCTTATGCTATTTACTTAAACTTCTTGCTCTTCCCAATCTCCCTGAAGACTGCTGCCAGGGGTAATGACTCCTTTTAGATGCTCATCTTGAATGTATCAAGTGGGGAGGATATTTTAACTTGAGAAAATATCCTCCACTCTTATAGAATCTGGAAATGAATGCAGACAAGTGTCTTCAAAATGCGGTTGGGTAATTATGCACTTCTGATGAAAATGACAGTCCGCAGGTGGCGCAGCACTTTGGAGGTGTGATCACAAACACCAGCTTCCTCAGGAGATGAGGTCGAGGCAGTTAGTACTTCAATTAGTTTATCTTTAATTTGCATTTGATGTTGGCCCACCAGGTGGCAGAGAGTTGATGACGAGTAGAGAACTGCTTTCCCTTCAGCACATCTGTAGACTTGGCATGTCCATGAACTCTGCTTAGTACACACAAGAGACTCTAATGCACTTTGAGGCACAAGAGACTCTCAGCCGTGGGAGGGGATGATTTCGATTTGGAATATGGTGTTCTCAGCAATGATACTTCTACGAACATTGTCTGTTACAGTTGCAAACACTTAGGTGTGTGTACCAAGTCTTTATTTTCAGCCTAAGACATTCCACAAGCCTTTTATCCTTCATTATTAACTTTTTTTGTTGTTAATTTTCTTGATACAAAAGCCACTTTTACATTAGTTAAAAAAAATCACTTGGACTTGTGTTTACAAACTTAATTAAATATTAGAATCACTAGGGACTCTTAATAATCTTGATGCCCATGTTTGCCGGCCCCAAAAATGATAACCCAAACTATATCACTTGGGCCTCCAAACTGAGAGTATCTGGAGAGAGAAACTGCAGAAAAAGTCATTCCCTGAAGTTCTCTTTGATACCTTAAAGGCTGAACCCTTTAGAAAATATTCATTGTGAACCTTTCCCCCAAATACCTCATCAACTAGACAAGACTGATATACATTACAAGACCAGAGATGACACGACACCCAGACTCAAGGCCAACTTTATCCCAGTTATTGTTCTTCTTTGGGTCTGTTGATGTCTCCTAAAACCATTTATATTTCTGCAAAAAAAAAAAAAAATCCTACATACCCCACTTTCTTCTACCTTGTAAAGAAGATTTATATACTTCTAAATCTCAGTTGGTTATTAGATGCTCATTTTCCTTTGATGCCTGCATGCCCATCATACATTAACATACATGACTTTTCTCTTGTTCACTAGTGTCTTGTCAGTTCATTCTCATTTTTTTTTTTCCAAATCCTGGACCTTGACATAGGGGAAAGAAAAAGAACAGAAAGTTCTTTCATCTCTACATCAAGTTGCAGCCCAGACCAAAGATATCATACTTTCCCTAGATGTGGATGTGGATGGGGCAAAGTCAATGGTGTTTCTTTTCTTTTCTTTTCTTTTCTTTTCTTTTCTTTTCTTTTCTTTTCTTTTCTTTTCTTTTCTTTTCTTTTCTTTTCTTTTCTTTTTGTTTTTTTGAGGTAAGGTCTCACTGTAGCCCAGGCTGACCTAGAATTCACTATGTAGTCTCAGGGTGGCCTTGAACTCACTACGATCCTCCTACTTCTGTCTCCCGAGTGCTGGGATTAAAGGCGTGCACCACCACGCCCAGCTCAATGGTGTTTCTTATTATGTATTTATTGTGTGTGTTTGTGTGTGTGTGCAGATGTGCATGCTTTGTGGTCATGTGTATGCCATGTACAGGAAAATATTGGGTGTCCTCCTCTATCATTCTTTCATCTTACTTCCTTGACACAGATTTTCTCACTGAACTTGGAGGTCCCCATTTTTTCCAGTTAGACCTGTAGATCCCCTATCTCCACCTTCCGGAGCTCTGGGATTAAAGATGTGCAAATCTATGCCCAAGTTTTTATATGGGTGCTAGGGACCAAATTCAGGTCTTCATGCAAGCATTCTTACTAGCTCAGCCCACAAAAATAAGTGAGAGAGAGAGAGAGAAAGTGCTGATGTAACAAAAAAGATTTTAATATGGAAAAAAATGAGAACTATTCCTTAGACAATTACATGATAGTAAGTTGGAAAAGGTCTTGTGGGCTCAGGTTAGACAAGGCAATACTGAGCTATGCACAATAAATAAGGCTAAAGGAAAAAAAAATAACCAGCAAAAGTGGGGATATCAGAGACCCTCCCCATGTCCTAATTTATATGTTTCTGTCTGTTAAAGCACTTAATCTTGAAATCTGCTAAACATCAGCATGCAAAAACACAACTAATGTTTCAGTTGGAAATACTAGAGGGAAAATCATGTCTAAACTTGTTTTCAATCTGGGTGGCCATTATTGTTTGGATCTAAAATATCCTGAAAGATACATATGGTAAAAGTTGCTCCATAGTCATGGTGTAGTTGCACCTGTGGATGGCAGGGCTCAGCAGGAAGAAGTTATGTCATTGGGATATGACTTCAGAGTGGTCATTGTAATCTCAGCCCCTTCCTCTTCGTTTCCTGCACCCTTCTAATCCCAAGTAGCTGAGAAGCTTTGCATCACCACCTGCTCCCTGCCTCGATGCTCTGTTTTGCCACATACCTAAAACATTTCCTCCCCATCTACTTCAAGACTTCACAACTTCTGTCATTACCTCCACAATGTTAACACAATGTGAGTTCATCAATACTTCAACAATGGATTATGGAAGAGGACAAAAAGGGACATCAAAATATAAGAGGGAATAGTTTGAAAGAAGAAGGGGTCAGCAGAAGAGTGGGGAACAAGAGAAGGCAAATAATGGAAAGGGATTATGATAAAATCACATTATGTTCATGCATAAAAACCTGTCAGTAAAAAGTGTTTTACAGGGGCTGGAGGAATGGCTTAGCAATTAAGACACTTGCCTGCAAAGCCAAAGGACGCAGGTTCAATTCCCCAGGACACACATATGCCAGATGCACTAGGTGGCGCATGAGTTTGGAGTTTGTTTGCAGTGGCTGGAGGCCCTGGCGTGCCCATTCATTCTCTCTATCTGCCTTTCTCTCTCTCCCTCTCTCTTAAATAAAAAATACATTTTAAAAAGTGTTTTACAAAAGCAACAGAGCAAGCCAACCATGGACTAAAAACATGAGCTGAAATAAATGTTTACCCTGTATAAGTTGATTATTTCAGATATTTGTTACAGTGATGGAAAGGTGACCGAAATAACTTCACAATATAAGTTCTTAGGGTATTTTAAGAGTCCTGATATGGCTTTCCCCTAAAACAATTAAAGCAGAATTGTTGGAATTCAGCATCATTGAGATATTTAAAAAATACCTTCAGGTAATTTCAATTTTTAGGCAGGATTAGAGCCAATGGCCTGAAACAGTGCTCCTCAAATTTGGTGTGTACTAGAGTTCCCCAGCGGAGATTTTTACTTAAATTGCACACTACCCTCCACACAAGTGAAATTAGAATCTTCAGGGTGGAGTTTGATTTTCAACATTTCATAAGCTTTCCAGGGTAAGCCCAATGTGTTGGCAAATTTGAAAACTAATCAGCTGATGGTAAGCAAACCAATGGAGAACAGAAGGTGGATACAAGAAGATGTTACTGACAATTTTTATCTACCTGATCAACTTGGCCCAATTTCTGTTGTTATAAGTGACTTTTTCAGTACTAGGTTTGTTATCTCCAGTGAATCAAAACAGTTCAGTCTCCAACTAAACACTATGCTGGAACAGAAGCCCAAGAATAAGATGGATTTATTCCCTTGTCTTAGGTATTGAGGGTGAAGATAACCCTCATTCAGAAAGCCCCAGATCAGCATTTTTCCTAAACCTGCCTTCAGGCTCTATTTTATAAATTCCTATTATGCTATGTACACTATATCCAGAAGCATAATGCTTAACCTTGTCTGCACATTAAAATAACATTTTAAACTTTCACTGCCAAGGCTACACTCTGCTGCAGACCAGTTAAGCCAGTGTGTGTGTGTGTGTGTGTGTGTGTGTGTGTGTGTGTGCGTGTGTCTGTGTGTGTGCACAGGGAAGCTGGTATGAGTACCATTGACAATATTGTGCTTATTTATTTTGGTGTTGGGAATTGAGCTGGTGGCTTCCTGCATGAGTGTATGCTCTGCCAATGAGCCCCACTGCAAGCCCCAGAGCAATTTTAAATTGGAATTGTATTAAGATTATTCTACCTTCCCAGCTAGTGGTTTTTATTTTCATTTTCCTAATAACTGGTGTTGAACATCTCGTGAACAGATTTCCTGCTCTCCATATCCTCTTTGGTGAGATTTTGCCCACATTTTAATTCAATTCTTTGTACTACTCCTAGGTTGTAGTTTGTCTTTTCACCTTTTTTACATAGGCTTTCACACATCAAATGTTGTAATGTTTTTCTTTGTATAAATTTTGCTTTGGTATAAAGTCTAAGAATTCACTACCTAGCCCTAGATCTTGAAGATCTTCCCTATGTTTTTCTGTGTTTGACATTTTACCACGTGTGGGGGGGTGGGGGTGGGCGTATGCATGTCCGTGTGCATAAATGATGGCATGTATGTGCATGATGCACACTTGGAGGTCAGAAGACAATATTGTGTGCTAGTCCTTGCTTACTGACTTGTTTGATAATGCTTCCAGGTAAATTATACCCTGCCTTTGTTTCCCTTCTTGCCCTAGGTATGCTGGAAGTATAGGCACTAATACTATAGTTAGCATCTTGCTTGACATAGGGTCTGAGGACCTGATCAGTTACTCACACCTGTGAGGCAAGACTTTAACCCCTGAGCCATCTCTCCAGCCTCAATTTATCATTTTTAATAATAAAACAATGTCTTTTTCAAATTAGCTGCCTGAACTAAGTGTAGATGAGCCCAGTTTTGTTGGTAACATCCAGAGCATCATAGGCAAGGACTGCTTAAACAGATGCCTTCTTTGCTCCACCAGACCTAACCACAGTATTGACTTTGGCCTCAGCCTGGTTGATCTAGTGCAGGTTGGTCTCAATGAACTCATACTCGGGAATCATTAGACACATGATAATGGCACAGTGGTCAAATCTGTTTCACATCAGGAAGCTGAGAGAATGTTTAGGCTGATGCCAGAGTTTCAGCATCTTTGGCCACCATAAAATGAATAACATGTGGCTCTTCTTGTAAAATTTATTTTGGTCGGAGACTTCTCTTAGCACTGCTTTCTTGGCTTTCAAAACCTTGTTGAGGGCTAGAGGGATAGCTTAGGGGTTACAGTGTTTGCCTGCAAAGTCAAAGGACCCAGGTTCAATTCCCCATGATCCGCTTTAGCCAGATACCCAAGGGGGCACATACATCTGGAGTTCATTTCTAATGCCTGGAGGCCCTGGCATGCCCATTCACTCTCTCTCCCTCTCCCCCACACACTCTTTCTCTGTCAAAAAATAAATAAATAAAATATTTTTAAAGTAAAAAATGTTGTTGAGTTTATTTTTGTATAAAATATAGGGTTTAGTTCTATAATCTCTTTTATTAGTCGTGTGTGTGTGTGTGTGTGTGTGTGTGTGTGTGTGCATCACTATTGTTTTAAAAGCGCTCTAAGGTGATTTCTCTGTGCATCCAAGCCAAAAGCCCTAAGATCTGATGATTGAAAGGCAGACTTGTTAGAAATTTGAACTCTAAGGTCTGTTCATGAACATCACAGTAAGATTCAAAGCAATGTCATAAATGTCTATTCACAGAGCAGTGATCACCAAGGGAAATATAAAGCAAGCCAATAAAAAGCAAGCCATGTACATAATTGTTTAATATTCTGGTACTCTCATGAAAGAAAGAGAAATAAAAGAGGAAAGAAAGTAAAGAAGAAAGAGAGAAAACAGGAAGGAAAGAGAAGAGGGAAAGCCACGTACACAAAAGACATTCATTTAATTATGGTCTTGCAATTCTCAGATGGGGATGACTTTGACCTCCTGAGGACATTTGGCAAGGTCCGGAGATATTTTTGGTTATCACACCTAACATAGGAGTGTGGATGGGCACAGGCCCTGTTGTCTCAGCACTCACCAGGCAGAGGTATGCATGAGGAGCGTGAGTTTCAGGACAGCCTAGGCTATGCAGCATGATCCTGTTTCAAAACAAAGATCATAGTATCATAGCTAAAGTTAATGTTAATAGAAAATAATTTAACCCAAATATTATAACTTCAATGGCAATCAGTATACAAATTATGGAGAGCTTATGCATCCTGTCTTATGGAGTATGTCTTTAAAACACACCGTGTATTATACATTGAAAAATTTGGACTCACCACATTTCAAGTACTTGGTAAACACATATGTCTGGTGCCTATCAAATTGGAAAGTGGAGCTTCAGACAAAGAAAGTCTTGCTCTTTCCCATTCCTTTGCATGTTTGTTAACTGAATATTAAATTTTTATACTGTTTTTGCCTGGTGTAAGACTACTCACTTCAAATAATAGAAGTTGTATTTAGAGTACCTAGCTTGAGGGATAAAACAATCCTGCTCTAGACAAATGCATTCATGGTGGAAAGTACTGCCATAAATATTCATGGTGAACTGACAGTGATGGGCCCACAGTCTTGGAACCATAATGGCCTTTCCTCCATGGTTTGATCTTATCCGACTTTCTTTTACATGAAGTTATTAAATTCATGTAAGTTTGCCTAGCATTCTAAATGCATGAGGGCCTCGTTTATAGATGAAACTGTACAGCAGTGAAGGTGGGACAAGCTAAATCTTCCATGTCATCATTTAAACTGTCTTAGGAACAAAAAGCTGAGCAGAACTGATTTCCAGGCTACAAATGTAAGCACACTGGTTTACATAAACGCATCTTAGCCACAGTATGAACTAAAATAATTTCTCAACTTCAGCACTAGTGACAATTGGTATTTTAATTAAAAAAATATTCTTTGTTATGAGAGGCTGTCCTGTGTGCTGTAAAATACATGGTCTCTGTTCTCAAATTCCCATACTCCAATGCAAGTTACAATAACCAAATATATCTCCAGACACGTCTAAGTGCATCCCAGAGGTTAAAATCATCCTCAGGTGAGAATTTCTGATGTATAAAGTATAAATGACTTTCTTTCTCTCTTTCCTTCCTTCATTTCCTCTTTTTTCTTTCTTTTGGTATTTCAAGGTAGGGTCTCACTCTAGCTCAGGCTGGTGTGGAATTCACTATGGAGTCTCAGGGTGGCCTCAAACACATGGCGATCCTCCTACTTCTGCCTCCGGAGTGCTGGGATTAAAGGCATGCACTACCACGCCCGGCCCTTCCTCTTTCTTTCTTTATTCTTTCTCCATATATGCGTGTGTGTGGTATGCATGTGTATCCATGTTTATGTGTGGGGAAACATGTGGATATGGGTAGATGTGTCCATATGTGTGTGTGCACATATGTGTGTGTATATAGACCAGAGGTCAATATCAAGTTCCTTCTTATATACTCTACCTCCTTTTTTTTTTTTTTTTGAGAGAAGATCTCTCACTGAACTTAGAGTATACTAATTAGACTAAGGTACCTAGCTAGTGAGTTTCAGGGAGTCTCCTGTCTCTCCCCCCCCCCCCCAAGTGCTAGAATTAAAGAAGCATGCCATTATCCCTGGCATTTTTACATGGGTTCTAGGAATCCTAATAGGTCCTTATATTTGTGTGGCAAGCGCTGTCCCCGCTGAGTTATTGCTGTTGTCTGCCTTTCTCTTTTTCTTTCTTTCTTTCTTTCTTTCTTTCTTTCTTTCTTTCTTTCTCTCTCTCTCTCTCTCTCTCTCTCTCTCTCTCTCTCTCTCTCTCTCTCTCTTTCTCTCTTTTCTACTTTCTATTGTGAAGTTTGAAACTTCACATGATTAACACCATTCCTTTAGTATCATGGACCTCTCCAATTTATTTTCATCTTTGGGGGAAAAATCACATTTTCTAAAAGTGATTGTGAGATTCTTTAGTCATTGAGAAAATAATAACCTGCCTTTCAGGTCCCAGTGCTATAGAGCCCTTGGGATAAAGATAGGACAGATTATTATTGTCAATGAAAAACCACTCTCAATACAAATGGAATGTACTCTGAATCAAATATAAGTGACTATGGACTCAAGTGGTCCCAAATAATGTGTTTCCATGTGGAAGCAGTTACCTTAACTTTTTGTAGTCATACATCAAGGCATTTATCAAATGCTCTGGTGGGGACTACAGGTAGGAGGCTTAAAGCAAAGCAAAGAAATTTCCCCTGTGTTTCAGTTGTCATCAATGACATTCTGAGCTTTGGGGTTGATGGAAACTAGTGGTCTGTTAACTAAATACATTCCAAAGGATTTTTGTTGTTGTTGTTGTTTTGCTTTTTATTTTTAACCAGATAGTCAAAAGGATATCAGGTTAGCATAGCAAGTAGCAATAAATGTGCACTCTTTTGGCTCTAGATGTGAAACAATCCAGCTTATCACATTCACAATGTTCTGGTCAATCAACCTTGTAGAACTTTGAACATTGATGTGGCATTTTTGGTTGTGTGTGTGTGTGTGTGTGTGTGTGTGTGTGTGTGTGCGCGCGCCATTTTCTCAGCTCCAACAGCAATGGTTTCTAATGATAGGCTTTTATCCATTTTTCTTTTTGTCACTCCTTTTTTAAATAGTGATAACCCTGTCTTTTCTAATTAAAATTTGAATAAAGATGTAAAATATAAAATTCTTAAATTATTATCTTAGTTATATGCTTTTCATTGATACTTCAAGATTTTTTTTTTAAATTAATACTGTGACAGTTTGAATAAGGTGTCCATAAACTCATGTGTTCTAAGTGCTATGTTCCCAGCTGGTAGCAATTTGGGAATTGGAGCCTTGCTGAAGGAGATTTGTTGTTTGGATGGGCTTAGGGATGTCATAGGCAGCTTTCCCTTACCAGTGTTCATCTCATGCTCATGCTATGGTGTGCCCTCTGCTGTTTCATAGTTGATGTCCATGTCTGCTTATGCCATGTTTTCTCCTGCCACCATGGAGCTTCCCCTCAAGTCTATAAGCCAAGATAAACCCTCTCTTCCCACAAGGTGCTTTTGTTCCCATGCTTTGTGTCAGCAATACAAAGGTAACTGCAATACATATAAAAAACAAAAATTAAGAAAAATTCTCATTGATCACATATAAATTGTGTAAGTGCAGCTCTTGCATTCTTTCAGCCTTTTCTATGATTCCAGAGCCTTGGATTTCTTCCCTTTTCAAATGGACACCCAGGTCTCTTTCCTCAAAGCCAAGATCTCAAAACCAGACATGCTTTTAATTTCTTAGTTAATAGGCCATAAATAACAATACCATTAAGTCTCACAAGAACAGCCCCTGATTTATCATAACATCATGGACAGTAGAAGGCCAGGTGGGCCTGTGTAGAAGATGCAAAATATAAGAAGCAGGCTCAAATTATTACAAGCAACCAATCTTCATGGTAGCTAATCCAATCCTTAAAAAAATACTTTAATGGCAGCAGATGTGGTTCAGTTGGTAAGGCACTCACCACACAAGCATGAGTACCTGAGTGCATATACCTAGAACCCATGTATTAAATCCCAACATGCTGCTGTGTGCCTACAATCCCAGCACAGGGGAGGCAGAGACAGAGTGATTCCCTAAGTGTGCTGTCTAGTCTAACTGAATTAATGAACTCCAGCTTCAGTGAGAGAGCCTGTCTCAAAAATCTAAGATGGAGGATACTTAATAGGTTGATATTGTATATATGTAATTACAATGATTGTAATGGGGAGGTAATATGATGGAGAATGGAATTTCAAAGGGGAAAGTGTAGGGGTGGGGAGGGAGGGAATTACCATGGGATATATTTTATAATCATGGAAAATGTTAATAAAAATTAAAAATAAAATAAAATAAATAAAAAAAATCTAAGATGGAGAATGAATGAGGAAGCTACCTGATACCAACCTCCAGCCTCCATATGTGTGCACACAACATGCATGTGCAAAAAAAACCCATTAATAAGAATAACAAACAAAAATAATATCATTTATTGTGCCAACAAACAAATGAGAAGACAGGCTTGGTCATTTTTTTCTTCTGTAAAACAAATATTTTTATGGGCTAGAGTGATGGCTTAGTGGTTAAGGTGCTTGCCTGCAAATCCAAAGGACCCAGGTTCAATTTCCCAAGACCCATGTAAGCCAGATGCACAAGGTGGTGCAAGTATCTGGAGTTTGTTTGAGTGGCTAGAGGCCCTGGTGCTTTCTCTCCCTCAAACAAATATTTTTATTTATTTATTTGAGAAAGAGAAAGAAAGAGAGAGAGAGAGTATGAGCATGCCCTGGCATCCTGTTGCTGCAAACAAACTCCAGACACATATGCCACTTTGTGTCTCGGGCTTTACATGGGCACTGGGGAAATCATACTCAGGCTGTCAGGCTTTGCAAGCAAGGGGACTTTAAATACTGATCCATCTTTCCAACTCAGGATTGCTCATTTCTAATGGTAAAGACAAAACAAACATATAGAGAAAGGTATTAATCTTCCTTAAACTTCCCACTTCCCAATATTGACACAATGGCAATCAACTTCCAGACAAATGATTTTTATTACTTATTACTCTGGGGCCTTGTGCATGGGAGACAAGTACTCTATGCTGAGCTACTGCATAGTCAGCCTGCGCAATCAAATTTCAGCATGCGTTATGGAGAGGGCTAACTATAATCAAACTTTGAACCTGGCAGAGCAAGGGCTGATAAGACATGATTTGGCCCCTGTATTATTTCTACAGCCTCGTCTTATCTCCCTTGTCCTTCTACTCTCAGCTGTAGCCAGGATTTACTTTCAGTTCCCCACAGGGATGCAGACTAATCTGCTGACTATTCCCTACACAGGACTTTCTGTGAGAAACTCTCTCAGCCTCTCTGATTCTATGTCTAGACTGTGATGGATCTAAGCAGAGTAACACTTCCATTAGGAAGGATTCCTGGATGGCATTACCCTTCTGGATTTTTCCATCACTGATTTTTGAATCCAGAGTCATTTGGAATCAATCAATAAGAGAAATGAAGCCAAATGTAGCATGTTAGCTGAAGTCTTCATAGGCAGTGTTTCTGTGGATAATAGATACAGATTATATTTTTCCTTTTAAAGATTATCATAGCGATTGTTGCTAGAAAATAGATGTGGTCCCTCTAAGATGCTCTGCTGCCAAGAACAGGGCCAAGTGGGAAAATACAACCTGCTCCCTTTTGCAAGGAAGCCTAAAGCCACCCAAATTATGGCCTTGGTTCCTATGTAGTACCTCAGTGGCTCCTAGCATGTAAGCTAAGATATATAGAGTACATCTTTTGTGTTTCACTTAAAACTCATAAAAAGCAAGACATTTCCTTTGTTCTTGGTAAAAAACAGAGCTCCACTGTCACTTTAGTGACCCTGTCATATTCTTTGATGGCATACTAACCCTCCTCCTTCCTGGGAATCAAAGCTTTTCTATCTGGCTTTGCAACCCAGTAATAACTCTCTTAGTAACACTTTAATTTGGGGGACCAGGGACATAATTTAGCAGTTAAGACACTTGCTTGCAAAGCCAAGGGAGCCAGGTTCAATTCCCTAGACTCACTTACACCAGATGCACAAGGTGATGCATGTATCTAGAGTTTGTTTGCAGCAGGTGGAGGCCCTGGTGTACCCATTCACACACATACTCAGTCTCTCTCTTTCTCTTTCCCTGCATCTCCATCTCTTAAATAAATAAATAAAAACAAAAAATTTAAAACTTTAATTGTATCTTTTAAATTTTTTATTTATTTGAGAGTGACGGAAGGAGGGAGAGAGTGAGAGAATGGGTGTGCCAGGGCTGTCATCCACTGCAAACAAACTTCAGATGCATGCATCTGGTATAAGTGGGTCCAGGGAATCAAACCTGGCTCCTTTGGCTTTGTAGGCAAGTGCCTTAAGTGCTAAGCCATTTCTCCAGCCCCAAACTTTCATTTTAAATGTGCCTCTCATTGAACCAACCTACTCTCCCTCTTTTCTTTTATCTCTCAGTTGCCAACAAGAAAACCTAAACTTAACTTAACTAATACAATTTAAAGATATTAAAAAGTTAATCAAGATGTAAAATGTATAAAGACAAGAGCACTCTTTTACTATGCTGCAAGTACTACTTAATGCACTTTTTCTCTAAGTTTAATTTGCTCCAAATGAGTACTGCTACAGGCTGGGTTGCTCCAATGTTCATTACCACATGAAGTGAGAGCAGAAACTGAGGGGTTTGGACATCCTCTGTGAGTCTTATAGAGTGACTCGTTACTGCATTGGTTTTGTTGCTTGGGTGCCTGGTACCATTTTTCTTTAGCTCCTCAACCTGCATGTGGAAAAAAGCATAGAATGGCATCATATAAAATATCCTCGGACTGGGGATGCAGCCCAGTGGGTTGCATTCATGAAGCCCTGAGTTCCATAACCAGCATCACATATAAGTGGCTAGGATTCCCAGCACTGGGGAGATAGAGACAAGAGGATTAGAAGTTCAAGGTCTTCTTCAACTATACAGCAAGTGTGAGACCAGCTTGGGCTCTTTGAGACCCTACCTCAAAAGAAAAAAAAAGCTATAATAAAGTACTACATGTCCTGAAGTAGGCAGAAGGTATTTGGCTCTCACCAAGATAGATACAGTATGGCATCAATGATAGTAGAGAATGCAATTTAAAAGGCATTATTTGCAAATTCATTGTACTGATCCAACAAAGGACTCAAAACAATATCATGACACTGTAGAGAAATGTACTTTCCTGGATGGATGTTAGCTAAAAACTATTATTAAACAAAAATAAGACGTAATCACAACTATTGGATTCATACAAAGACAACCAAGTGAAGGCAAACAAGACTCAATGTACGTAGCATTTTCCAAGTCTGCCCTGTGTGACTGGTGGGAGCGCCAAGGAAGGAAGGTGAAGCCAAGTAGTGCTTCAAGGCTTCTGGCCACAGTCAGCACTCAGCATGCCTTCAAATAGAAGCAGTAGCCAAACACTGTGTGCTTGGATATATTCAAGGATAGGTTTCAATAGTTCATCATCCCAATTACTAGTAAGGTCCAGTTGCATTCAATCCAAACACCAACTTACAAACATAGCAAACTGCCAGAATTTAAAAAAAAAAAAAATTAAGTTCGTATGTCAGCACCAGTTATTTTCAGTTCACTTCCAAGCCTAGAAATTCCATACCCATATCCAAAAGAAAGCCCACAGTTGATGGATTTGCTGCAACTATCCCATTATCCAGGATGAGCTACTTCCATGTGGTATCATTTCATACCCATTTCTAGTGCTTTATTTAGTCATAAAAATCTTTACCTCAAAATTTTATGTACTTAAGGAATATGTGCACACACTGAATATGAACTCTGACCAAAGACTCATGACCATGAACCCAGCAGGTATTATATAGTAGGTCCAAAGCCTTATTTTAACTGGTGTGGCAGCTGTGTGAGTATGTTACTGTGCTTTTAAGTCACAGTACATATTTAAGTTGTAAGTTTACTATAAAATAATAATTTAAAACAACACAAATTTACTATATTTTAAAAATGTGTATGTTCCTAATGGATTGGAAATTCTTTTCAAATGGATTTCCTCTACTGGGAATTTTAAAAGCATTGCTTTAAATCTTCTAAACTATGTCAGACCAACTAAAGCAAGGAATTAAATGGCATAGTGGGGGAAGGAAGGATCTTACGTCCAGTGGCCATATGGCAATGTCTTGAGACATTTTTGATTTTCACAACTGGAAAAGCAGGTGTTATCTGGTGGGTGGAATGTTGTTAAATATCCTTCTATACACAGAAGAGCTCCCCTAACAATGATCCAATTTCAAATATTAGTAGCAATAAGTTTGAGCAGTTAAAGACACCTACTTGTAAAGCCTGCCAGCCGATGTTCAATTCCTCAGCTACTCATTTAAAGCTAGACAGGCATTTGCAGCAGCAAGACACACCAGCACAAGAGCCACTCCCCAACACTCACAACACATGCAAATAAATACATTGTATAAAAATAAAACAAAAAAATCACCAGTGTTGGGGAGATGGCTCAGTGGTTAAAGGAGCTTGCTTTCAAAGTCATCCTGCTGAGGTTCAATTCCCCAGCACCCACATAAAAGAAATAAGTGAGGAATATGTCTGGAATTCATTTGCAGTAGCAAGAGAACCCACCCCACCTACAGACTTAAATAACTTTTTTAAAAGAAGGACCTGGTAGCACACACCTTTAATCCCAGCACTCAGGAGGCAGAGGTTGGAGGACTGCTGTGAGTTTGAGGTCAGCCTGAGACTACACAGTGAATTCCAGGTCACCCTTTGTGTGGTGGTTTGAATAGATGGCCCCCAATATATGCAGTTTTTTATTTGTTGTAGTTTGCATCTACAGCCACCTGTCTGGAAGCAGTGTCACTGGGTGGATCTTAAGGTGTGGCGGTAGGTTTCACATTTCAATCTAAAGACATGCAAAATGTGCCTAGCTGGAGTTCCTGAAGTGTGCTGTGACTTTTGGCTTTAAGGCTTGTGATTCTCTCTCTCTGCTTGGTCCTGTGAAGGCAGGCCAGTTTCTTCTACCATTATGGAACTTCCCCTGGATCTGTAAGCTTCAATAAATATCCCTTCCTCCATAACTGTGTCTGGTCTGAAAGTTCATCTCAGTGAACCTAAAGCTGTCTTCTACACTTGGTTAGAGTGACATCCTACCTAAATAAATAAATAAATAAATAAATAAATAAATAAATAAATAAATAAATAAATAAATAAATAGACAGAAACCTCATCTGAAGATTCATCTAAACTTGGAAATTCAAGCCAGTCTAGAGCAAGGCCCTTCTCTCTCTCTAGCTCTCCCTTTTCCCAACCTTATTATTTTCTTTTCTCTAAGCAACAATCACACAATCATGTACTTTCCCTGGTAGATTTAATAAGAACCCTCTGCTCATTTTGGGGGAGGGGGTTAAGGAGCCTTCCTTCTTCCTGACACCTTTGGTTCCTTCATGACAGAGCAGAAAGAACACACGGTATAATTATTTTATTGACTCGTGACATTTCCCTCTGTCACCTAGTTCCTCCATCACTGACAGCTTATGTGTTCGTCTCTCAGGCCTGTGTTTAGGAGTGTCAGTACTAATTTGAATGCAATGTTGAGGTGTTCCCAATACAGATGCTGCTCTGTTGACCCTTCTGGCAACCATCTCTGTCAGAACTAGTGAAAGCTCTCTTTTTGTTGGTCTGGAAATTTCTGTTCATGATTTTCAAAAATGGTTTTCCAAATACATGTTAACAAACTCTAACAAGTTCTGCTAAACAGAAATAAGAAGTTGGGTTTTGTAGATAATTTTCATTTTCAACGTGATTACACTAAGAAACAACTGGGGCATTAGTGAGGCACACATTTGATTGAGTCTGTGAGTGTGTTTCCAAACAGGATTAACTCAAGGTAAAAGACCTACCCTAGGTATTAGTGGCACCATTTTATGGGCTGGAGACCCAGACAGAATAAAAAGAAAAGAGAGAAAGCCAACTGAGTAACAACATTCTCTTCTCTCCACTTCTTTCTTTTAAAGGGAGGAAGGGTTTATTTACAATTTCAGTTAATGGTTACAGTTCATCATGGCAGGGGACGCACCACAGCAGGAACGTGATGATGCAGGGCTGGTCACACTGTGTTCTCAGTCAGGAAGCAGAGAGTAATGAATGTTAGTGCTCAGCTAACTTTCTCCTTTTTATCCATCCCAGGAGCCAAGCCAATGCAATGGTGCTGACCGCAGTTACGTCCTCACACCTCAGTTAACATAATCAAAATGATCCCTCACAGGTATGCCCAGAGACTAAATTAATCTAGAGAATCCCTAACAGGAATGTTCATCAGTTCATTTCCTAGAGGATTCTAGGTCTTACAGAGTTGAAAATCACTATAAGCCATCATAGTAGCTTTTATCCCCTGTCCCTGCTCCCATTTCCCTAGGGCCCTCCTCAGTAAGGTTATACTATTTACTTCAGGGTTGTGAAGGCCTCATCCAGTCCCTTTGGGGCTGCAGGGGAACATGACTCAGGTTACTTATACTCACCCTATGGCACTTACAATCTTTCCATCCCCTCTTCTGCAAAGTCCCCTGAACCATGGCAGGCCTGTTGGCATTCTTACTTAGTGTTGAGCACTCCATCACCTTTGGATTTCTACCATGTCTGTCACCATCATCCTGGAGCTGGTTGACAAGTTAGCAGTAAGAACAATATTCATGTCACCACTTCCTCTGCATTTTCTCCTGGTCCTCACCACCAGTAGACTGGGGTAACAGAAGTGTGCAGTGACACCCTGATTTTTAAGTAGTGTGTCAAACTTGAAGGACTCTGGCCTGAGAGTTCTTCATCCATAAGCACTCTTAAACACTGAGCAATTTCCCAATCCCTTTCTTGGTTGAACTAATTTTCTATGCCTCAACCTATAGCTTCTACCTGCTGTATCCCTTGAAAACATGCACTACTTTATTAATTATGTATAGATAACTATAATAACAAATTTATTCTCTGAGAGGAGCTTTGGCCAAAAAGGAGGAAGACTTTGACCAAAATGTCCTGTGCATGCTTTTGGAAGTGAGCAAAATCTTTATAATCATAGGAATTTGACTTGGTCTAAGCAGTCATTCATCAAACAGAAAAGAGAGAGGACAGATTCTGAAGATAATTATCAAATACTAAATACTATAAACTATAAACAGAAGTTCCATGATAAAAGTCACAACTGGGGTTGGGGAGGTGGCTCAGCTGGTAAAAGCACTTGCTATACAAGCATAAAGACCTGAGTTGGGATAGCTGGCACCCACATAAAAAGCAGGAAATCACTGCACATGCCTGTAATCCCAGTACAGAGAGAGGAAGAGTTAGAAGGATTACTGGGGCTTCCTGGTCAGCCAGTCTAACTGAAAAAATGGCAGCTCTGGGTTTATTGAAGGACTGTGTTTCACAGAAATAAGATGGGAAAGCAACAGACATGGACACCTGATGTCCTGGTCTCTGTACTTGTATGAATAGGATGTTTACATGAGCACACATACATGCATACACCATATACATATGCAGAGAGAAATTATTACTATTAATTCAATGCATTATCAGTTTTCTGTCCCTCTGGAGAGATTAAACATTTTATTTTAACACTTTCCAAGTGTCTATTGCTTTGTTCATGTAAATTTTATCACAATATATTTTTTTGTCATTATGTGATCTTTATATCATTTTGGATGCAAAAAACTTTTGGAGTATTTACAAAAGGTGTCTGCAGTAATAACTTTCACAGGTTTTATAGCTTCTAATTATAGAGGTAAATCCCACACATAATATTCTGAGGATACTGCCAGCTACTCAAAGACCTGTTTAAACCAAGTCTTCTCTTAATACAACCCACCACTTATCTCCTTTGGGAACACAGAATCTAATCTTTACATTGGCAGCAAAGCCTAGCAGAGTTGCTGATTTAATTCAATGGCTATTTGTGGAACCTTTTTGTAGATGCAAACCTGCCCTTTTATTTTCCCCTTACGAGTGACAGTTAGAGACATTGTGCCAAACAACAACAACAAAAACCTCTTCTTTTCCCATCTGCCTTCCAGTGACATTTCTTTGGAACTAATCATCATCTAGAAGTTATAACCTTCTCTCCCATCCTGAGAATGCTAGGTAAATAGTCCTAAAGGAGGGAATCATTTTTCTTTCATATGATAAAAATAAAAGGAGAGAAGTTAAATTTATTGTTTATCTAAAGGAGCTAAGCAAAAATCGGATTGATTTCACAGCTTCATCAAAGCAAATGCAATTAATTAACACCAAAATGAAATCTATTCACTTAAAAAGGGTGATTTGTAGGAGAAAGCTTGGGAAGTCTTTCATATTTTCAAGGACCTGCATACATGATCAGGTATTTTTAACGTTGTGAATGGGAGCCAGGTATGCTGGTGCACACCTTTAATAGCAGCACTCAGGAGGCAAAGGTAGGAGCATCACCGTGAGTTTGAGGCCACTGAGACTACATAGTGAATTTCAGGTCAGCCTGGGCTAGAATGAAACTCTACCTTGAAAAACCACCCCCACACACAAAAGTTGTGAATGGTACCTGTGGTGGTTTGATTCAGATGTCCCCCATAAACTTAGGTGTTCTGAATGCTAGGTTCCCAGCTGATGGAGATTTGGGAATTAATGCTTCCTGGAGGCATTGTATTGTTGGAGGAGGGCTTATGGATGTTATAGCCAGTTTCCCCTTGCCAGTGTTTGGCACATTCTCCTGTTGCTATGGTCCATCTTATGTTGGCCAGGGGGTGATGTCCATCCTCTGCTCATGCCATCATTTTCCCCTGTCATCATGGAGCTTCCCTTCAAGCCTGTAAGCTAAAATAAACCTCTTTTTCCCACAAGCTGCTTTTAGTCAGGTGATTTCTAGCAACAATAAGAACCTGACTCCAACAGTAAATTTGTACTGAGTTGTGGGATTGCTGCTAGACACCTGACTGTGTGGCTTTGGCTTTTTGGAGCTGATTTTCAAGAGGAATGTGGAAAGGTCTGAAACCTTGGCCTAAGAGATGCCTTGCAGTGCTCTAAGTATAGCTTGATGGACTATTCTGGTCAGAGTAGAAAGACCTGAATGCAGTAAGAACTACGGACTATGAGGTTTGGCTTATGAGGGTGAGAAAAAGCTTTGCTTGGACTGGGCTATCAGTTTATGTGAGGCTTGCTATTATGCCTATGTCCTGAGAAGTAGTGCAGGGTTGCTTTGCATAGAAATGAACTGGTGTGAGCAGAGGGATATGGCACAGAAAGAAAAATCTTTGGGTGAACTGCTGCCTGTTCAGCTGCAATTAAGAGACTACATACAACCTTTGAGATTGGGTCAGCTACACTGGGACAACAGGAAGAATGTAGACTGTTTTCAAGGTGTCTGAGTGCTCAAGCAGTGTCCTGTTCTTCAAAGTTTGCTTCATTCCCCCATGGGATTAACAAATTGGCACCCTACCTGTTACTATGGGGTATAAGAAATGCAGGAAAGAGAGGACCATTGAGTTTGCAGCATGGTCTTGTGTTTTGGAAATGGCCATGGGCAGTGTGAAGCAGGTTTACTCAAAGCCTGCATGGAGACACCATGGGGCCATAAGGATGAACCATGGGTTGCATTGGAGACCCTGTAGAGATGCTGGGACTATGAGATGGCTGCCTAGGAGAGCTGCCGGACCCCATGAAGTTTTCCAGGTGTGAGTAGCCTAGCTGGAGGGGTGGAATTGGAAGCCCAGAGGCTTGTTGCTGATTAGAGTTATCATACTGGGAGATTTGTCACTGGCTAGAGTTGTTGCACTTGGAGATACAGAGTTTGGTATTTGCCTTATTTCATGGATTGCACGAGTATTTCTTTGCTATGTCCAATCCCATCTTTTGCAGTGTAAATGTTTACTCTGTGCAATTATGGTTTGGGGGGGATATTTTGGTATTATGGCTCAGTTAAAAGGCCTTGTATTATGGGGATGTATGAGCATCATTGAGATTAATAGAAAATATGAAGACTTTTAAAAGTTGGGCTGAATGCATTGCATTTTACATCATGGATGGTTGGTTATCAGTTTATGGGGGCCAGGGGCAGAATGTGGTGGTTTGATTCCATGTCTGCCATAAACTTAGTTGTTCTGAATGCTAGATTCCCAGCTGATGGAGATTTGGGAATTAATGCCTCCTGGAGGGAGGGTATTGTTGGAGGTGGACTCATGGGTGTTATAGCCAGTTTCCCCTTGCCAGTGTTTGTCATAATCTCCTGTTGCTATGGTCCATCTTGGCCAGGGGATGATGTCCACCCTCTGCTCATGTTGTCATTTTCCCCTGCCATCATGGAGCTTCTCCACGAGCCTGTAAGCCAAAATAAACCACGTTTTCCCACAAGCTGCTCTTGGTCAGGTGATATCTACCAGCAATGCAAACCTGACTGCAATAGTAAACATCCAGCCATCTCTTTTTATATGTGCTCTGGAGAGCCTTCCAATGTTAAATAATTTGTCTCTGGAGTAAGCTTTGCTTTGCCCATAGGTTTTTTGTTTTTGTTTCTGTTTTTTTTTTTTTTTTTTTTTTTTTTTTTTTTTTTTTTTTTTTTTAATTTGAGAGCGACAGACACAGAGAGAAAGACAGATAAAGGGAGAGAAAGAGAATGGGCGCGCCAGGGCTTCCAGCCTCTGCAAACGAACTCCAGATGTGTGCGCCCCCTTGTGCATCTGGCTAACGTGGGACCTGGGGAACCAAGCCTCGAACCGAGGTCCTTAGGCTTCACAGGCAAGCGCTTAACTGCTAAGCCATCTCTCCAGCCCTGCCCATAGGTTTTTAAAAATATTTATCTATTTATTGGATAGAGAGAACATGGGTGAGCCAGGGCCTCTTGCCACTACAAATAAACTCCATATGCATGTGCCACTTTGTGCAACTGGGGAAATGAACCTGAGGCCATCAGGCTTTGCAATTAAGTGCCTGAAACTCCTGAGCAATCTCTCCAGCCATGACTATTGGTTAAAAACACAACAGATTCTACTAATTCCCCTTAAACATCATAATTCATTTTGCAGAGCTTAATGTTAAAGTGTTTTTTTTTTAACACTATGCCATTTATTCCTAGTGTTCACACCAACAGTTCTAACAATTAGAACCTGCAAAATAAAGTTCAAGGTGCACTTTCAATCTTTTACTGTTAGGTTAGCCCTTCATAATAGTATACTTTCAAGTGAAAATGGGTTCACCATTAATGTCCTCAGGGCAATAAAAGAATGTATTATGGATTACTTAGTGTTCCTAGCTATTTGCCCTAAGACATATTTGCATTTGCATGCATTCATCATTTACTGAGTTCTTATTGTGTTTTAGATATTGCATTTCCAAAATGCATTTGTTAGACTAGGGTGAGTTATTTTCCATACAAGCACCTCTTTTTTCCCCCCTGCCCATGCCCCTCTGGTGAGCCCACTCTTAAAACTTTGTTAATCATCAGCCGCTTCCCCATATGACACATCTATGCAAGTTACAAAGGAAAGGATGATTTCTAGTTTGTACTCCAACCTTTTCCAACATGGGAAAGCAAGGAGAAATGACCTGAATAAATCGCCTTGTGGATTTGTTAATTGGACCACCTGATGTGTTTTGCTGCTGAAGTGGCCTTATTTATTGAATGCTTTTGTCAGGAAAGATAAAGTTTGTCTAGGACTAGTTATTCTATAAGGAGTCTGACTGGTTCCTGAGACATGGCCAACTAGACAATGCCATTCTTTCAATTATCAGACTATAACATAAAGATATTTCATAATAAAAAATAGTTTTGTTGTCGGGTGTGGTGGCACACGCTTTTAATCCCAGCACTCGGGAGGCAGAGGTAGGAGGATTGCCATGAGTTCAAGGCCACCCTGAGATGACAGAGTTAATTCCAGGTCAGCCTGGACCACAGTGAGACCCTACCTTGAAAAACAAAAAACAAAAAACAAAAAAAAAAAAGTTTTTTTAAGTGAAACCCTTCCTGAAACAGCTAGATATGTTTATGTAAAATCTGGGTCATAATCACCTGACCTTTCATTCTGTGATTCTCAGAGGACAGAGTACCATTGAATATATGTTTAATTCATTTTAAAGAACATACGTACATAACAGTGTACTTATGAATAGCCATAAACTAATTTCAGAGCAGAAGCCACAGAAGATCATCTAAAACAGCTCCTACCTACAACTATTGGAGTCAAGGGAGAAGGCCTTTATCAAAACAGGAGTTATAAGGAAGAAGTGGAGGTTTTTTATATGACATAAGGTGTGCTTTTCATACATTTAAGTGCATATGAACTACCTGGGATTTGGTGCTTTGGTATATGCACAGAGTTTTTTTTTAATTTTTTATTTATTTATTTGAGAGCGACAAACACAGAGAGAAAGACAGATAGAGGGAGAGAGAGAGAATGGGCGCGCCAGGGCTTCCAGCCTCTGCAAACGAACTCCAGATGCGTGCGCCCCCTTGTGCATCTGGCTAACGTGGGACCTGGGGAAAGGAGCCTCGAACCGGGGTCCTTAGGCTTCACAGGCAAGCACTTAACCGCTAAGCCATCTCTCCAGCCCTATGCACAGATTTTAATGCTGCAAATTTGAGGTGAGCCCAGAGAATAGTCTTTCCTACCATTACTAAAGTCTTTCTCCTCAAAGTGTGATCTAGACACTGTGACATCAGCATGGCCCAAGTGTTAGAAATAAAGAATCATGAGCCCAAATTCAACCCCAGTCCTTCTTAGTCACACTTGGGCTCCTTTTTAATGATTCTGTCTAACACATTCTTTGAAAAGGTCCAAGGACTCATTGATCTCTCTGCGAGGTTACCTAGTCCTGTTTAAGAAGTGATATTTCCTTTGATGTCTTTGTATCTCAATTATGATTGATTGGCTTTCCCAAGCTTCTAGCTAAGGTACAACATAGCAATTTTCTATCCCTCATATTTTTCTGAAACCACAAAGCATTGAACTTTCAATCCATTTGATTTGAGCTGTGTTTATTTAGGGACTGCCTAGCAAACACACTAATACTATTATGTATGCTGTTTACTGGAGGGTAGGAAAATACAATATTGAATAATGAGTCCCATGGGCAAGAAGAGGGATGTGGAAATTTCACCTCTAATTGAGTTAAAGAACATTAGATTCAATAAGTAGAAGACAAATGTGCCTGGGGTAAATACAGTACATTTTTATATATAGGATGCTTACAGAGTCACTTTATCCCCTGAGCCTTTGATAAAAATGTATATTGATTTCAAGCTATAAAATGGAAGGGTTAATAGGAACAATTAGCCAAAGATCAGTGCCAGAATCATTGGAATTCAAAATGTAAGTGAAGAAGAAAATATTACTGGAATGAAGTGAAGAATTCAGCAGAATTTCTGTCTTCAGAGAAACATAATAATGGAAATAAAATTCATAAAATAAATGCCATTAACACAAAAGAGGCAGGCTGTCATGAGAAGATGACATGCAATTAAAACTAAGTGTGCCAACACTCAGAAAATGTCATTAATTTAAATAAGTATTATTTAGATATTTGCATTTTGCATCTATAATCAAGTCTTGTAAATTAGGATTCTCATAAAGCCCCTGAAATCTATTTGGCTTTGCCCTGAGTGAATGCTTATAGTTAATATAACTGCCAGGGTCTTGGATCCCTAGCTCTGTGTGAGTCTGACAAAGTCCAGAAGAGCAGTGAGCACACAGCACTGATGACTGTCTTTCATGATGACCTTGTATCTCAGTGAGTTTCAAATATCATTTACATGTCTAGCTGATCCACAGAAAGATAACAAAAATGGTTCCTATAGGGATAAATAAGCAGAGAGAACCATACAGGTGAATTCTGGTCATGGATAAACCATATACTACTGTGGGGGGATTGGGATGAAACACAGAAATGTGAATCCACAGAAAGGTCTTAGAGATTCCATATGACATTTTGTTAAAATAGGCACTTTGACACATTTAATTAGTTTTGCACATGGACTCCAGAAAATGAGAAAAGTAATAGTCTATCCTGATCTTTAGCTATGTGTCCTTCCTTTGTATTATGGAATTTTAACTTTGAACATTTCCCTTGATTCACATTCATGTTGCAGGCTGGATTTGTAGGTATACAGAGAATCTTCAGCTCTGTCAAAACCCTCAACACAATGTTTTCCAAAATGTTTACTCAGAATCCTTGGTCCTAAAATAAAGCACTTGAAAACATAATTCCACATGTCAAAGGATGAAATTCTAACAATCTTTATTGGATTTAGTTTTGATTCTGGAATGAGGTAACTAACACTTTATGAAGGAGAATAAGAGTTCTCATAATTCTGAGCAAAGGAAGTTAACTTTATAGAGAAAAGCTTGAAGATGGCAGAAAGAAAGATAGAAAATTGTGTATGTACATGTACATACTATATATTAACACATAGCATATCTAAATTGTATATATATATATATATATATATATATATATATATATATATATATATATATAACATATAGATAGTGTGTACACATAAATTTTTCAAGACAAGTCTGCCTATGTTACCCACGCTAGCCTTATTTTGCTCTAGCCTCCTGAGTAGCTAGGGCAACAGGTATGCAGTGAGCCTAGCTGGAATGGTCATTTAAAAAATATGTATTTGTAAATAGAGGGACAGATAGAGAGAAGAGAGACAAAGAGAAAGTATGGGCACACCAGGGCCTCCAGCTGCCACACATGAACTCCAGATGCATGAACCACTTTGTGCACCTGGCTTTCCAGGAGTACTGGGGAGTCTTACCCAAGTCATTAGTCTGTGTTGAAAAGTGCCTTTATTGCTGTGCCATCTCTCCAGCCCCATTTTCAGCCATTTTTAAAGTAGCTTTCCAGGTGAGATGGAGAGAGGGAAACAGAACACCAGGGGAAGAAAAACATATTATATAACTTCTAGCTATTTCTCATTAATTTGTCTGTGTTAAATTTAAAACATGGCAAGTGAAATTGGTCTGGTTGGGAAATTTGAGTGGTACCCTCTAGTCCTCATTTCTCAGATCAGATAAAACTTAGATTCAGTTTAGTGAAGTGGAATTTTAATATGAGTGACTCCATTTTACTTTTGGCTGTTGTAGCCTGCTCCCCCTTATCAGAACTTGGTTTACTCTCCTACTGCTGTCTTCCACTTACTGTGGCAGGGGTGATGTTTTCCCCTGCCATCATGTAACTTCCCCTCAAGACTGTAAGGCAAAATAAAAACTTTCTACCATCAGCTGTTTTTGGTCAGGTTCTTTGTCCCAGCAACAATAAGGTAACTACAAGAAAATGGGGCCAATGGAGTAGAGTTGTTGCTTCTAGAAATTTGACTCTACGGTTTTTAGCCCTTGGGAAATGATTGCTGAGATAATGCAGGAGGATTTGAATCCCTGGCCTGAAAGTGCCACAATTTGGATGTACCATTTTGGTCGGAGTTTCAGAGACCTAAATTGGAAGAACTGCGGACTGTGTAGATTTGGCTTATGAGGGGAAGAAGTTTATCCAGACTGGGCTAGTCACAGTTTATGTGACAGTCTTGCTGCATTCTGTCTATGCCATCCAAACTTGAGAAGGTTGTATTGAGTTCAGAAGAAATGGACTGGTATGAGCAGAATAGTATGGCACAGAAAGAAATGAAAGTCAAGTTGGAGACTACAGCATGTTTTAGCTGTGATTGTTTTAGAGATTACCACCATTGACATTGGGCCAGCTGTTCTGAATTGAAACAGCAGAAAGAATACTGACTCTTGAAAGTAGGGAGCCTAAATGCTGAAGGAGTGTCTTACTCTTCAAAGTTGACTTTATTCCACCTTGGGTTAACACATTTTGTAGCTCACCTTGTACTGTGGTAGTATAACAAATATAAGAAAGAGACCATCATTGAAATTGCAATGCAGTTTGTTTTAGAAATGGCCATTGGGTGATTTGATACAGGATTGATATTCCTGAGTGGAGACCCAATGAAGGCATGAGAATGAACTGTGGTTTTCAGTGGAGACCCCAGGATGTTTTTGACATGCCAGAACCATGAGATGGCTGCCAACCAAGGTGAACTTCTGGCTTGGGATAGATTGTTCCCTAAGTTGTAACCAGACAAGCTGGAGGGGTGAAATTGGAACCCTAGAGATTTGGTCACATGTTACAGATGTTGAAATTACAGCTACAGGAATTGATTTGATGTTTGCCCTTTTTAATTTTAATTTTTAGATCTACCATTGGTTTCATCTTCCCTTTCTATGCCCAATGTTACCTTTATATGTATTTTTTATTGAAAATTTCAATACAGACAATAAACCATGATAACTCTCTCTATTCCCCCACTTTCCCTTTCACAACTCCACTCTCCATTGTATCTACTCTCTCTCTTCATTAGTCTATCTTTTATTTTGATGTCATTGGCTTTTTCTCCTATTATGAGGGTCTTGTGAAGGTATTGCTAGGCACTGTGAGGTCATGGATATAAAGGCCAATTTCTGTCTGGAAAGTGCACTGTAAGGAGTGGTACCCTTCCTTTGGCTCTTCCATTCTTTTTTTTTAAATTTATTTTTTTTTTTATTTATTTATTAGAGGCAGAGAGAGAAAGAGAGAATGGGCGCACCAGGGCCTCCAGCCACTGCAAACAAACTCCAGATGCATGTGCCACCATGTGCATCTGGCTTATGTGGCACCTGGAGAATTGAACCTGGGTCCTTAGGCTTCACAGTCATATGCCTTAACCACTAAGCCATCTCACCAGACCATGGCTCTTCCATTCTTTTTGACACCACTTCTGCAATGGACCCTGAGCCTTGGAGGGTGTGATAGAGATGTTTTGGCACTGGATACTCCTCTGTCACTTCCTCTCAGCACAGTGTTGACTCTTGGGTCATCCCAGTGGTCACCTCCATCTGAAAAGAGAAGCTTCTCTAACCAAAAGTGAGAGTTGCATTGATATATGAATATGAACATTAAGTGTAGTGTTGTTAGGGCAGTTTGGTGAGAATAATGTATGCATTTATCTGGACAAGAGAAGCTTTATACCCCTAAGGCTCATGACCTCCCCTGCCATAGGCATTTGGTTATGTTGTCAGTAGCAGGCATGTATTCTCTACCATAGAGAGGGCCTTCAGTTCAATTAAAGATAAGTTGGTTTCCCCTAGAGCAGAAATGCCACACTATAGGTCTACAGGGAGAAGGTTCTCAGCTAAGCAACAGCTAGATTTTTCAGTGACCTTGCCAACAAGGCATGTGAAGTCTTCAACAACAATAGGGTCTTACCATCTGTAACTCATGGGACACCAAGAGCCTTGGCAATAGCCTGTATTGTTTTGGAGGCAAAAGGGACCTCCCCAGCAAACAAATTACTGGAATGCATGCCATCCCTGGCACTGAAAATTTTCTAGTAGCAATCTATGGCTTCTGGGTGAGCTACTATCCAAAAAAGTAGGCTTTCATATGTCTTATTCAGAATATCTTGAATTTTGATTGATACTCCCCCGACCCTTCTCTTACTCAATCTCTTCCAGTGGCCTCACTTAGGCCATTCCTCTCCCTGTAATCCATTCCTCTATTTACATATGCATAATACCATCCCCTAATGTTCTTCCCTCTACTCCCTCCATTACAGCCTTTTGCTAGTTTACTGGCCTCTGCTACAGTTTTTTGGCTCCAGCTCACCCACAAGTCTAAAACTTGTAACGAGGATCCATATATAAGAGAGAACATGTGATATTTGGCTTTCTGGGCCTGGGATACCTCACTTAGTATAATATTTTCCAGATCCATCCATTTCCCTGCAAATTTCATAATTTAATTTTTCTTTACCAGTGAATACAACTGCATTTTGTAAATGTACACATCTTTATTATCCATTCATCTATGGAGGGACATCTAGGCTGGTTCCATTTCCTAGCTATTGTGAATAGAGCAGCCATAAGTATGGTTGTGCATGTATCTCAAACATAGTGAGAATAGTAATTAGGATATATGCCTAGGAGTGCTATAGCTGGATCATATGGTAAATTTATTTTTAGCTTTCTCAAGAACCTCCACACTGGTTTCCACAATAGCTACCATACTACATTCCCACCAACAGTGTAGCAGGGTTCCCCTTTTTCACATCCTTGCCAGCATTTATTGTTATTTGTTTTATTGATGGTAGCCATTCTGATATGAGTGAGATGGAATTTCAAAGTAGTTTCAATTTATATTTCCCTGATGGCTAAGGATGCAGAATACTTTTTTAGATGTTTATATGCCATCTGTATATTTTCATTTAAGAACTCTTTATTTAGTTCCATAGCCCATTTTTTAAATGGGTTGTTTGATTTCTTATTGTTTTCTTTTTTGAGTTCTTTGTATATTCTGGATATTAATCCTCTGTCAGATGTATAGCTGGCAAAGATTTTCTCCCATTCTGTAAGTTGTCTCTTTGCTCTATTCACAGTGTCCTTTGTTGTACAAAAGCTTTGTAATTGCATAAGATCCCAATGTTGGATTTGTATCTTTATGTCCTGAGCAATGGAGTTATATTTAGAAAGTCATTGCCTGTGCCAATATGTTGAAGGGTTTTTCCTACCTTTTCCTCTAGCAATTTCAGAGTTTCAGGTCTGATATTAAGGTCTCTGGTCCATTTGGATTTGATTCTTGTGCATGGAGAAACACGAGGATCTATTTCCATCCTTCTGCAAGTAGATATCCAGTTTTCCTAACACCAAGAAGAGGCTGTGTTTTCTCAAATGAATATTTTTGGCATTTTTGTCAATAAACAGAGGGTTGTAGCTGTCTGTTCCATTGAACTAGGTGTCTGTTTTTGTGCCAGTACCAAGCTGTTTTGGTTATGATGACAGCTTTGCAATATAGCTTGAAATCAGGTATAGTGATACAACCAGCCTTATTTTTGTTGCTCAGAATTGTTTCAGATATTCGAGGTTTTTTTGTGTGTGTGTGTGCTTCCAGTGAATTTTATGGTATTTTTATGAGAATAACTTTTCTGTTATTTTATTTATTTATTTATTTGAGAACAACAGACAGAGAGAGACAAAGAGGGAGAGAGAGCAAGAGAGAGAGAGAGAGAGAGAATGGACAGACCAGAGCTTCTTGCCACTGCAAATAAACTCCAGACATGTGCACTCACTTGCACATCTGGCTAATATGGGTTCCAGGGAATCAAGCCTCGAACCGAGGTCTTAGGCTTCACAGGCAAGTGCTTAACCACTGAGCAATCTCTCCAGCCCTTATGATTGTTTTTCTTTTTTCTATTTTTGTGAAGAATGCCATTGTAATTTTAATGGGGATTGCATTAAATGTGTAGATTGCTTTTGGTAAGATTGCCATTTTCACAATATTGATTCTTCCAATCCAAGAATATGGGATATCTTTCCATTTCCTAGTGTCTTCTGTAATTTCTCGCTTGAGTGTTTTAAAGTTCTCATTGTAGAGATCCTTTACTTCTTTGTTTAAGTTTGTTCCAAGGTACATTATTTTTTTGAGGCAATTTTCAATGGGAAAGATTCTCTGATTTCATACTCCACATGTTTATTATTAGTATATAGGAAAGCTACTGATTTCTGTGTGTTTATTTTGTATCCTGCTATCTTGCTAAAAGTGTTTTCAAACTCTAAAAGTTTGCTGGTAGAGACTTTAGGGTCCTTTAGGTATGGAATCATATCATCTACAAATAATGATAATTTAATCTCTTCCTTTCCAATTTGTATCCCTTTTATTAGTGTCTCTTGCCCTATTTCTGTAGTTAGAATATCCAGAACTATATTAAATAAAGTGAGGACAGGGGACACCCTTGTCTTGCTCTTGATTTTAGTGGTAAGGCTTCAAGTTTTTCCCCACTTAGTATTATGTTGGCTGTAGGTTTGTCATAAATAGCTTTTATTATGTTGAGATATGTTCCTTCTATTCCCAGTTTCTGTTGGACTTTTACCATGAAGGGATGTTAGATTTTGTCTAATGCCTTTTCTGCATTTATTGAGATGATCATGTGATTTTTGCCCTTCAGTCCATTTATATAGTGTATTACATTTATTGGTTTGCATATTTTGAACCATCCCTGCATCTCTGGGATAAAGCCTACTTGGTTGGGGTGAATAATCTTTCTGATGTATTCTTGTATTCTGTTTGCCAATATGTTGTTTAGAAGTTTTGCATCTATGGTCATGTGGGTGAGTGGTCTGTAATTGTTTTTTTTTCTGTCTTTGTCTGGTTTTGGTATCAGGATGATGCTGGATTTGTAGAAGGAGTTGAGTAGAATTACTTTCTTTTCTATTTTATGGAAAGGGTTCAGAAGCAGTGGTATTAGTTCTTCCATAAAGGTCTGGTAAAATTCACCAGTGAATCCATCTGGACCTGGACATTTTTAGCTGGGAGACTTTTTATATCTGCTTGGATCTTGGTACTTGGATCTCATCTATTTAGGTTGTTTATCTCATCTTGACTTAATTTTGGCTGGTCATATAAATCATTCATTTCTTTTAGACTTTCAAACTTAGACGTGTATCTTTTCTTAAAGTATGTCCTTATGATTTTCTGAATTTCTTTGATATCTGTTGTAATGGGGCCTTTTATCTCTAATTTTATTAATTTGCATCTCTTCTCTCTTTCTTCTGGTCATATTGGCAAGGATTTATCAATCTTTTTTATCTTTTCAAAGAACCAACTCATTAATTCATTGATTCTTTGGATATTTTTTGCTATTTCATTAATTTCTGCCCTAATCTTTATTATTTCGTCCTGTCTACTGATTTTTGATTTGTCTTGTTCTTCTTTTTCCAAAGCTCTAAAGTGAAACATTAAATCATTTACTTATGAATTCTCAAATTTCTTAATATAGTCACTTAGAGCTATAAATTTCCCTGTTAGGACTTCCTTGTGTCCCAAATTTGGTATGCTGTATTCTCATTATCATTTGATTCTATGAATTTGTTGATTTCTTCAATGACCCATTCATCAATTCATCACTCAATAGTATACTATTTATCCTCCATGAATTAGTGTATGCTCTGTAGTTTTTTGTGTTGTTGATTTGTAGATTAATCCCATTGCGATCAGTGGAGTACACATGATTATTTCAGTTTTCCTGTATTTGTTAAGATTTGCTTTGTGTCCTAATATATGTTATATTTTAGATAATGTTCCATGTGTTGCTAAGAAAAATGTATATTCTGCATCATTTGGATGGAATGTTGTGTAGGTTTTTGTTAGGTCCATTTGTTCCATGACATCATTTAACCCAGATGTTTCTGTTTATTTTTTTTCTGGGATGACCTGCCAATTGATGAGATTGGGGTACTAAAATCACCCACCACAATTGCTTTTGATGTTATCTGTGTCCTTAATCTAATAGTGGTTGTTTTATGAAATTGGGAGCCCCCATGTTAGGTGCATATATGCTTAGGATTGTAATGTCCTCCTGTTGAGGTGTTCTTTAAATCAGTAAAAAGTGACCATCATTATCATTCTTCACTACTGTTGGTTTGAAGTCTATCCTGTCAGATATTAGGATACTCTGTTTGTTTCCTAGGCCTGTTTGCTTAAAATACCATTTCCATCCTTTCACCCTAACACAGTATCTATCTCTTATTGAGACATGAGTTTTCCAGAGGCAACAACCAGCATGTTACTGTTAATCCAGTCTGCAAGCCTGCATCTTTTGGCTGGGACATTGAGGCCATTGATATTAAAAGTTATTTAGAGGTATGTGTTTATTCTCACAATTCTTCCTGTTTTGTAGTGCTTCCTATTTCACTTTACTCTTTTGTTTGTTGTTGTTGTTTGTTTTTGTGGTTTTTCGATGTAGGGTCTTACTCTGGCTCAGGGTGACCAGGAATTCACTATGTAGTTTTAGGGTGGCCTCAAACTCACAGCAATCCTCCTACCTCTGCCTCCCAAGTGCTGGGATTAAAGGTGTGTACCACTATGCCCGGTTTACTCTTTTGTTTTAACTGTTATTTGATTATGTTTTTTTTTTTTTCCTGTTTGCTCATGTGTGTGCTTTGCTTTCTCTTCAGCATGAAGGATTCCTTTAAGTATTTTCTGTAGAGCTGGCTTAGTTGTAATAAATTCATTTATTCTGTTTTTGTTGTGGAATGTCCTTATTTCTCCTTCAACTTGGATAGGTAGCTTGGTAGGATAAAGTATTCTTAGTTGACAGTTATTATCTTTCAGAACTTGTAATACATCATTCCAAGCCCTGACTTTTAAAGTTGTGTTGAATAATATGCTGTGATCCTGATGGGCTTGCCTTTATAGGCAACATGTTTTTGATCTCTAACTGCTTTCAATATGTTTTCTTTTGTTTGTATTAGTTAATTATAACATGGCAAGGAGAGGCTTTTTCCAACTTTTGTCTGTTTGGTCTTCCAAAAGCTTCCTGTATCTGTATTGGCATTTCTTTCTCAACTGGGGAAATTTTTCTTCTATAATTTTGTTGAAAATGCCTACTATGCCTCTGGATTGAGATTCTTCTCCTACTATACCCCGAATTGTTATGTTTGATCTTTTTATATTGTCCTGGATATCTTAAAATCCCTTTCATACCTTTATATTAGCATGTCTTTCTCTTTGTTATGCTGCATTAGATCTGCCACCAGGTCTTCTAGTTTAGATATTCTGTTCTCTCCTTCATCTATTCTACTGGTGAGACTTTCCACAGTTTTTTTTTTTTTTTATTTGACTGTCATTTTTAGTGCTGGTATTTCTGCCTTGTTTTTCTTCACTAGTTCTATTTCCTTACTCCTTTCTGATAGGTCTTAGTCTCTCCTGATTCTCCACTGTGGCCTATAAAATATACCTTCACTGTTTGGACAAATAATGTATTTTGCTGTGGTTTTGCTTAAATCCCTCCCTAGGCTGGATTGGTGTAACTCCTATGTTACCTATCTTATCTGGAAGTCAAAAATACCGTGAAGTCATATTTTGTAGTGTGAATGTTTACCGTGTGCCATTATGTGCTTGTGGTTTTATAGCTCACAGTTAAGAGATTTTGGATTATGGAGATTCTTTTTTAATATTTATTTTTATTTATTTGAGACAGAGGGAGGGAGGGAGAGAGGGAGGGAGGAAGAGAATGCACATGTCAAGGTCTCTAGCCACTGCAAATGAACTCCAAATGCATGTCCCACCTTGTGCATGTGGCTTACATGGGACTTGGAGAATCTAACCTTGATTCTTAGGCTTTACAGCTAAGTGTCTTATTCACTAAACCATTTCTCCAGCCCAGATTATGGGGATTCTTGAACAGTGGCAGGATTAATAAGAACTAGGAGGACTTTTGAAGTTGGACTGAATGTATTGTATTTAACATTATGGTCGGTCATCAGTTTATGGGGGTCAGGAGTGGAATATGGTGGTTTGAATCAGATGTCTCTCATAAACTCATGTGCATTTAATGCTTGGTCTCTATCTGGTGGCAGTTTGGCAGGTGAAGCATTATTTGAGGAGGTATGTTTCTGAGGGTGGTCTTAGGGGTATTATATAGCCAGTCCCCACCTTCCCTGGACAGAGCTTGGCTCACACATCTACTGCTGTTTTTCAGCTGTTATGGTAGAGATGATGCCTAGCCTCTGCTCATGCCATGCTTTCCTCTGCCATTATGGAACTCCATTTTGAGACTGGAAGACAAAATAAACACTCTCCTGCCATCAGCTGCTTTTGGTTGGGTGCTTTGTCCCAGCAACAAGATTATAAACACACAGAATTTCAATAGTAAAAAAAGGATGAGAGAACTACAAAAGCCAAAATAGCAGGCCTGAAAAGGAAATGAAAAAGTGAGAAGGAAGGGGAAAAGAATAACAACAAACAAGAAAACGAACAGAAAGAGAAAAAAAAAAAATAGCAAAGACCAGCAACACTAACAACAGAAAAATAAGACTAAAAAAAAGAAAAGTTGAAGAAAAACAGGGACTCTTTATATCTTTCTTTTTAAATCTATTATCAATCTATCCATCTATCTGTCATGTATCTATATGAGCTAAAGTCCTTTATTTATATCTTCAGTTACAGTTTATAATGGTGGCACCCCAAGTCAACAAGATTTAATCTATGCATACATCATTCTGGAAAGAGCAAGTCCTGTAATGAAGTCAGGCGGGTATGGTGGATGGTGGTTGACACAAAGCCAGCACTTTGGAGGTTACATTTAGGCACTGAGTTCCTCTGTAACTGTTGGGGGAAGACAAATGCCTTTTAGTAGTGGAACTGTATGGGGCTTCCAAATCCACAAGGGTGTACTTGTTTACTGGTGGGTGTCCTTGGCCTGGCTACTTTGTTAACTTGCGGCACATTCCCCAGTGTCTGATTCTTAACATTGGTCAGGAAACAGCTTGTAGGGATTGCAGACCTATGTCAATGCCCAGTAATAATTGGGAAACAGCTGTAGTATGAAAAGCCGACCTGGACATTCAAAATCTGTTGAAGGTGATCTGGGTGTTGTCATTGGCAGTAGCTGCTCAGCAGCAGCTTCTCTGGGCACCTGAAAGTTGGCTCTTCATTGCCTGAGAGAAACTGTGGGCTTGCTCCTCAGAGGAGCCTCTGGTCAGATGATGCTGGGGGGAAGATTTCATCTTGTTCCCGGGAGTGTCTTTGTTATGTGCCAGGGATGGTGAGTCCCAAATGGACTTAGGAAAACCAGTGGTGCTGCTAAGCAGTATTTGAGGAGATATTTTTTCTGGTACATAGCTTTTGCTCCTTCTGTCCCTGGGTTGGCCCTAATAGTTTAGCTGGGTAGAGTCCTTTCTGGAGCTTTTGTATCTGTCACTTTGAACTTCTATTCATTCAAAAGTGACATATCCCATCATCTTACATAGAAGTTGTTACATTTCTTAATATTATATGAAATGGCAACCTTTTAGACCAGGCTATGGAGGTAGTGCTGGAAGGAATCTACTTGAGAGAATACAAAACTCTAAATATAGAAAACAGTACTGTCTAGAGCCATTCTGGCTGGACTTGTATCCATATCCCTGGGCTTCTGGCCGCAGGACATTTGCAAAACTTTAACAGCCTTCCTGCAAGTAAGATGTGTATCTTCAGTGTTGGAAGCCCTCTGGCAGCAAGACATTAGCATAACCATAAACAGCCTATCTGTAAGCAAGATTAGGTATCTTCAGCCATTCAGCTGGTCCTTTGTACTGGGAAATGATTGAAATGCAAAAACTCTGTAACAGGAAGGTTTTTTGATAAGAACTTGTAAAGCTCATAAAATCTTTGTCCATGGAAAAACTGTTTGTAAAAAAGATATAAAAAGGAATGCTGTGAAATAAACAATGTCTTCAGTCCTGGCTTCAGCCCTGGACTGGAGTCCATGCTTTCACTCTTTCTTCTGTCTTTCCTTAATCCTCACTCCCCATCAGGCTCGAACCCTTTCAGCTGGCAGGCTCCGGCACAGTACCTTGGTAACTATTCTAATAACATTACATAGGTCAAAGTGGCCCCTGCTACAATGTGAGTAAAATCTGACAGCTAGTGATAGCTCCCTGTTTATCCAACCTTTGGGTACTCACAAAAATGATCCCCCTCTACTGAATCTATATCCAAAGATACATCTTTGAGCATTCTAGAGGCAATAGTCCTGTTTGCCTATAATTTCCAGTGAGGCTTCAGACTCGCAAGTATAGTGCTATCTTTTATATTTATTTTTTTTTCTTCAGCACCAATTTATGTGCCTTGTTATGCTTATGAATATGAATTGTTTAATATCCACCAGGAAAAACCCAGGAATGAGGAATGAGAATAGAATTCTGGAACTTAAGAAAGTTCTCTTTTTTAAATTCCAGTCACTTTTTCCTTCATCAGTTAGGCTCTACCTATATAGTATGTATTATGCTAGATTCCTGAGGCTTGGTAATGAGTGTCTTCCCTTGCCTTGTGGAGTTTAGAGTGGAATGATAAAAGATGCATTAACAAAAATTGTATAAATATGTAAGGATAAGGTACAGTGAGTGCTATAAAGAAAACATAGTGGTGATATAGAAGCATACATCCTTGGCATGAATGATACCTTCTCTGGGGGCTAAGGTGAAGAAGTAGGATGGGAAGTTGTGATGGGGGAAAATTTCAGATGGAGAAACAGGACTGAGCTATAAAGAGGGAAACTTGGGGTTTGGAAGATAATGCTGGGAAAGTAAGTAAGCTCCTTATTATTTAGGGAGTTATGGGACAAAATAGAAATTTCATTATGCATTAAAAGCCATGAGACCCATTTTAAAAGTTTAATGAAATATTATTAGATGTGCACTTTCATTGTGTTCTGAGTGTTCCTCAATCAATATAAAGAAAACACTCCAAGTGTTTCAGGTGAGAGAAACTGTGAAGTAGAGGTGCTGCGGAGAAGCGGAAAGGCTCTGATATCAAGGATGAAATTCATGTTCCTAGGTGGTGTAAGTGGATAGATCAGGGGATACCATTCATTAAAGTGGACACTGAAAGGCAACCTTGACATGTTGATCATAAACTGATTTTTTAATTATGTAATGGGCCCTTGCAACTCCTGAGTTGATAGTGGATACAACTGTAGACTTAGAAGAGAGTGTCTGGGGTAGAAATATGATGCAAGGGGTGATGATTTACAAATTGTATTTGCCACTTTGGTGATGAAAAGGTTATGGGAATGCACTTACAGAGCCTCTTAAAGTATACACGGAGAAAGAAGTAACAGTAAAGGAAATTAAGAAGTGCCAATGGAAAAAAGATAGGCAGAGTTTGTTGTGCCAGAAATTTAGTGATTTGTATAGCCACATGCTATGGCAAGAACTCACCTCAAATTTGGGCCAAAAAGGGCCCATTGGATGAAGCAAGAAAAAAAGTCACTCTTGGCCTTTGGCAAGTATTGTTTGGTTGGAATAATAAGATCAGACAGTAGAATGGAGTGAGGGGACAAACAGAGGGATACAAGTGGGGGTGTGTTAAGGACCCTGTCTTTGGTTGGTTTAAAAGGAAGATCAGTTGCCAGTCAGTCTGACTGCAACCCTAAATATAATATATAAGCAACTTCATTTGTAATTGTCTTTTTTATTATTTAAACTAAATTTTCATTTATTTATTTATTTATTATTAGTTATGGACATACTTAGTATGTACACAGCACATGGTGCCATCCTTTACCTTATCACTGCCTCCCTCCAAAGCTACCCTCCTCCTTGGGGATGCAGGTCATCCCCATGGGGATTGTGGGTCATGCATTGTGGGGACAGCCATTAGTTATGGGGAAAAGGCAATGTCTCTGTGTATAATGTCCCAACTTGTGGCACTAACAATCTTTCTGCCTCCTCTTTTGCAAAATTCCCTGAGCCATGTTGGGTGAGTTTCAAGTCTACTTCAGTGATGGACTCTTAGGAGCCTCTGGATCTCTGCTTTGGTAGGTGTTGAGTATCCTCAGTGTCTATTTCCTTCACCCTTGTGTTGATATCAGGTGCACTAAAAAACAGCACTCTTGCTCATTTCTCCAATTCCTCTATGGTTTCAGCTGGGGTGCTGGTGAAGTGTGATGGGTTGTTTCTCTCCTCAGGTCCCACTTCCATTTGAAAAAGAGCAGCAGATTCTCCAATGGAGAGTGACATCAGCACAGGTTAAATGGGACAATCATTATTAGTTTAGAGAGAATTTAATGGGTATAGACCTTCTTGTAGGCCAAGATTTGTAGAATCTTGATATTGGAAAACAAACTCATCTGGATATGATTCTGACTTGTTTCCTAGTTCCAAATATGGGTTCCTTTCTAATGAGTGGCTCTGTTAGCCAATCTTACAGCAGTTGGTTACCCACTATGGGTGTGTGCCACTATTGCACATGTGTGAGTATCATGTCAGGTTATTTGCCTCTGAGTAGCTTAGACCTTGATTTGCTCAGACAGATGTTGGCCATTTTCCCCCAATAGCTCATATAGCACCTTCTGGCACTAGACAAGCTAATTGTCTGGGGACTGGCTCTCCTCCAGATTCCAGCCAGGACTCTCCATGTTACAAAGTGATAGAATATGGTGTCTTCAGCAATAGGGTCTTACCATTAACCTCTGGTGGGTAATGAAGTGCTCTGACCGAAGTCTGTCTTCTTTTGGGAAATCTTGTAGGTCTCTCTGGTCAATAGCTCATTGGGGTGTTAACTGCATCCTGATCATGGGAGTTACAGGAGAGTGTCAAGGGAAAAGAAAGAAAAATAGAAAAAAAGAAATAAAAAGGGAAGCAGGAGAATTTTAATGTTAGGCTTAATCTCACCTTCTCCAGGGCCCTTCAATTCTTGTGCTTCCCTTAAGGTCCTGTTGAGGGTTCAACCTTTTAGGATTTATTTAGGATTCTATGTTACCAGTTCCATTTGCATTCAGTTTTGTTTTCCTCCCTCTCCCTTACCCTCCCCTAAGCCCTATCCTCCCTATTGTCTAGGCCTCAAGATGCCTATTAGGTATGTCAGCATCTTGGGCTGATCCAGGTTAGGGGCTGCAAATGAGTGAGACCATGTGATGATTGCCTTTATGTGATGGTGTGAGTTTGCTGAGTCTGATCTGTTCCAAGTTTGATCTTTTTTCTACAATTTTTTTTTTCTAACTGCTGAGTAGAATTCCATCATGTAGATATACCACATCTTAGTTATCCATTTGTCTTTTGGTCATTAGAATGACAAACATATATTGAACTCATTGTAAAGTAGGATGGTGGTTATAAAGGTTTTCATTTATTCTCAATTTCCTTATGCCTCTTAAAGAATGAGAATTTTGTTGATATCCTGGCTTTTCTGGTTTCTTTGTTTTTGCTTTACACTGAATTCTTCCATTGCCCAGAAAGTGAGTACAAATTATAGAACAAACAGGATTGCAGAGATGGTCCAGGAGCTATGGTGGTTTGAATATGAATTTCTGCAGTAGCCTCAGAAATTTTTGATTAAAGTTAAATTGGCAGCTTGAGTCTCCAGCAACCTACTGGAGGAGGGTGTCACTGGAGGCAGATCTTTTAATGTGTGTGAAAAGCAGTTTAGGCTCTGGTTGGTCATGCCTGCTGGTGTTGGTTTTTCTCTCTGTGTTATGGATCCATGGAAGTGAGCCAGCTTCTTTTGCCATGATGGAACTTCCTCTGGATTCTGTAAGCCTAAAATAAACACTTTCCTCCCATAAGCTGCTTTTGGTCAGATGTTTATCCCAGAAACAAAAAGTGACTGCAAAGGTAGCTAAGTGTGCTTCCTGCACAATTATAAGGACCTGAATGGGGCTGAAACTGCCAGAGTTTGAATCTCCAGTTCTCATGTGTTGTAGTTGGTTCCACATTTCTGGGATAAACATTCAAACCAGACACAGTTCATTGGTGGAAAAGCTGGCTTTCATTCATAAATTCAAACAAAGAGAGAAAAACCATCATTAGCCAGCAAATGCCATAAGCAAGCAGCAGGATGGGCTGGAAATCAGATCTTCCCACAAACACACCTTAGGGATGGATGCTAGGATCTGCCCCCGACTGACACCTCCTCCAGCCATGTGGCTGGAGACCAAAGTTACAAGCTTTTTAAAAATATTTTTTGGTTTATTTTTATTTATTTATTTGAGAGCGACAGACAGAGAAAGAGGCAGAGAGAGAGAGAGAGAGAGAGAGAGAGAGAATGGGCGCACCAAGGCTTCCAGCCACTGCAGACGAATTCCAGATGCATGTTGTGCATCTGGCTAATGTGGGTCCTGGGGAATCGAGCCTTGAACTGGGGTCCTTAGGCTTCATAGGCAAGCAATTAACCGCTAAGCCATCTCTCCAGCCCGTTATAAGCTTTAATAATGCAACTGACTCTATTGGGGGACATATATTCAAACTACCACACCATGTAAACAGCTGAGCATGGTCATGCATGTCTATAACCTCAGTCCTGCAAAAGGGAGCAGAGACCAGGAAGTTGCCTGGGCTTGTGAAAAACAGAAAGCTCAATCTCTTCTATTAGTAAAGAATCTCTAGCACAAATAGGAACAGATGGGAGAGTGATGGAGCAAGATGCTGCTTCAAGCATATGTATGGGGCACTACAAAACCCACAGGTATTCATACACAACATATACCACGACACACATTACACACACACACACACACACACACAGCAGACAAGCAAAAAGAAAAGAGACAAACATAAGCACCACATTGTTAGGTTGAACAAGCTCTCCTTTCGAAGATATATGATATGTACATAAAAAATTAATGATAAAATGATCCTATAAATACATTCTATGTCACACGCAAATGATAATACTGATATAATAGCATACTGATATAAGAACTATCTTCAATTTCCTGCAAAGTAATAAGGCTTTCATTTGCTCTTCTCTTTACGATGTTATTCACTGAGAGGCAATAAGAGAGGTTGGCTTAAAATTGACTCCCTCACAGTGAGATCTTTATCACACCTCCACTGAACAGGGAAGCTAAAAGTCTTCATCAGGTACAAGTGATAGCTGAGTTCTGGAGGCTGAGAAGTGCAAGATTCAACTTCCAATAGATTTTGTGTCTGGTAAGGGCTTTCTGGCTGGTCCATAGATGATTTTTGAGTTCTCACTTGGAGGAAGGGGAAAGTGTTATATAGTCTTAAAGACACTACTGGGTTGGGGGTTTACTCAGAGGTGTACTGCATGCTTAGCATGCATGAGGCCCTAGGTTTGAATCTGAAAACCAAATCTACAAGGAAATAAATAATAAACAGATAGATACTGCATATATTCATTATTCCACATGACCTTCTCCTTCCACCAAAATAAAAAAACAAAAGTACAGCAAATAATTTGACTTGCCAAGACAGGAATTTCTATGCCCCTCTCTGTTAAGGCAACTTCCTTACAAAATTTTAATGAAAATTCAGATTATAACAAATTCAGTCTTAAATATTGACTTTAGAACACAACTCCTCTGCAAGTTGCATCCCTACATGTAATGAGTAAGATCTTAAGCAGTTTAAGAAATCTCCAAGCAGTAAATGCTGAATTTGCAAGAAAGCTTTACATTTTTACAATTTCCTTTCAACTTTCCCTTTTAATAAGTTACCAGTTGAGCCATATATGAGAAAAATAAATTTTCTAGACAGTGTTCTGGTATTCTTACTGTTTGTAAAATAATCTCCTATATTCTACACCTCCTAGGAAAGGAAGTAGTTGAAGTTTCAGTATTAGAACACTGAAGTATTAAAACTCATATTTTTTTCAAGTTCAGATGGTAATGGTAATTTTGTGTTTTTTTAAATATTTATTTTTCCATGTTTGGCATTTTGATGCATGTATGTGTTTTGATTCCCTCCTATAGTGATCCTCTCTTATTTCCCCCAATACCATGTCATTTATTACTGACAGTAGTTTTTTAGCATGTAACTCAAGTTGATTTTTCAACTCCATTTCCATTATAGTGAATGTAGTGGTTTGATTCAGGTATCCCCCATAAACTTAGTTGTTCTGAATGCAAGGTTCCCAGATGATGGAGATTTGGGAATTAATGCCTCCTGGAGGCAGTGTATTGTTGGAGGCGGGCTTATGGGTGTTATACCCAGTTTCCCCTTGCCACTGTTTGGCACATTCTCCTGTTGCTATGGTATACCGTATGTTGGCCAGGGGTAATGTCCACCCTCTAATCATGCAATCATTTTCCCCTGCCATTGTGGAGCTTCTCTTTAAGCCTGTAATCCCCCAAAAACAACAACAACAAAAACTCTTTTTCCCACAAGCTGCTCTTAGTTGGGTGATTTCTACCAGCAATGTGAACCTGACTGCAACAGTGAACAAAAACAGTTAAGGGCAAAGTTAACTGAAAACAGCCTGTTTTACTTAATGAACCTGTGTGATGGTATTAGAAGGCTTGATAGAGAAACATGACAGATGACTACTGCATTAAGTCCATGCACCATGTTCTCATAATCCCAGATATAGCAAGGAAAGGCAGCAGGTACATTAGGAGTTTTATAAATTTCTTGCAGCCAGAAACTTACTAAGAGTACACATAGACAAAACGAATCAGGAAACCAGTGATACTTTGCAACAAACAAGCAGGAAATGTTCAGTGGACTTTGAGAAATGCTGGCATTTAATTCAAAGTAAATGCAACAACATAAATACTGGGAATCTGATGCAGATCTTTGTGAGAAAAAAAAAAAAGTTTCCTTATTTTCCTCCATCCCACCCCCCCATCTTAACATTTTCATTTAGTTATTTTTTTTCAGAAAATCCTAATGTATAAGAAACAAACTAACAAGAGTGAACAAATTCTTTTCAAAGGAAAGGAAAAGTTAAAAAGTGAATTGTTTTCACTAAGCTTCATTTATAAGAGCACACAATTACTGAAAATGGGCATTTTCTTAGTAAATGAACTCATTTTTAGAATCCTCCCAGAATGCCTTTATGATAGAATATTCAAAAGTTTTCACATGCTTTCTGTTAATAATTAATGAAGTTTTTTATATTTGTATGAACTGAAATGACCTTAGACAAAATCATATAGGCTATAAACATACTGTTCCCAAGTCTATTATTTGATGGCTAACACAGACATTCTTGTTATTTCCTTTCAGGTGGAAAACATCTGTGACTTCAAAGCTATCAATTTGAGTATGTTGAGCTCTGAACTGAAATTACTGAATTTTCAGGTACTACCCAGTACAGCCCTCTTTAATTTATCTCCTTGCCTATGATGGTGAGGCTTATGACTGCCCATGGTTAGGTTAGGTTATGTGGCAGGAGGTTTGCAGATGTAATCAAAATTCCAAATAAACTAATCACCTTTCAGTTACTTCCAAAGGTGATTTTCCTTAAATCCTTAAAGAGAACAGAGTCTTTCCTAAAAGAAGAGATTTGAAGAAGGTACAGGCTTGTGAATGGCTTATTGTGGAGCAAAGGTCTTGGAATGTTTTTTAGGATCTAACATCAAGCCAGCAAGAAATCATTCACCTTAGTCCTATGGCCATCCACAATTTGAAGGCACTGAAAGAGAATCTTTTTTACTGGAATCATACCATGTGTGCACTAATTCTGAGTACTCAACCATGACCCCAGGACAGATAGCCTTGACCAATTCATGGAAGATTCAGGCTTCAAATCATCAGGATGGTTAAGTTCTGAGGGGTTCACACAGCAGTCATTCAGTGTAGGGCAGGTACACTCCAGTCAAGGTTGTATCTATTGTCACTTACTATGTGTTCAAGATAGGCTTGGTGCTATAAGGGTCTTAGATGCATACACTTTCCCTTCTTTGGGTCAAACTTTATTTTTTTCTTATTCATCAGTATTTTAGCTCTTTCTGAAGGACACATCACAGAAAACCAACATGGGACACTAGTAAAAGATGACATTCATTTTTGCCCTCAGACAAGGTATGATCATCTGATAACTTGGTTTCAGACGTGGGAGATCCTGAGCAGAAAACCCAGTCATGCTCTACTGGAATCAACCCACAGAAATTAGGGAGTACTAAACTTAGGTTGTTCTAACTTGATGTGTTTATGGAAATTTGTTTTGTGGAAATAGAAAACTAACATATGTTCTGATGTTATTAAACTCATGACTTGTTGAGGCCACTAGATTATGACTTCTGAAATGTGGTGGTTTGAATGTAAAAGGTCCTCCATAGACTTATGTGTTTGGATTGGCAATCTTCAGTTAATGAAGCTCTTTGGGAGTTTTGTGGAACCTTTAGTAGGGGAATTTTGCTAAGTCAAAGCTGTACCTAAAACCATTCCATCCAAGTAAATATCACACCAACCTTTGTGTTGAAAACTCCTTTCTGATTAAGGTATGACTGTAGCTTATAAAACCAAGAAAGTTTCTTTTCCAGCCAAAGGTCTTAAGTGGTTAGTTTATCACTGTGGTGGTTTGATTCAGGTGTCCCCATAAACTTAGGTGTTCTGAATACTAGGGTCCCAGCTGATAGAGATTTGGGAATTAACGCCTCCTGGAGGGAGTGTATCATTGGGGGCCGGCTTATGGGTATTAAAGCCAGTTTCCCCTTGCCAGTGTTTGGCACACCCTCCTGTTGCTGTGATCCATCTTCTGTTGGCCAGGGGGTGATGTCCACCCTCTGCTCATGCCATCGTTTTCCCCTGCCATCGTGGAGCTTCCCCTCGAGCCTGTAAGCCAAATAAACCTCTTTTTCCCAGAAGCTGCTCTTGGTTGGGTGATTTCTACCAGCAATGCGAACCGGACTGCAACAGTAAAGTGGTACCGAGGAGTGGGGTTGCTGCTAGACACCTGACTATGTGGCTTCAGCCTTTTGTAGCTGATTTTCAAGAGGAAAGTGGAAGGAGTTGAAACCTTGGCCTAAGAGATGCCTTGCAGTGCTGTAAGTACAGCTTAATGGACTATTCTGGTCTGAGCTGAAAGACATGAATGCAGTAAGAACTATGGACTGTGAGGTTTGGCTTATGAGGGTGAGAAAGAGCTGTGCCTGGACTGGGCTAGCAGTTTGTGTGAGAAGCTTGCTCTTGTGCCCATGTCCTGAGAAGTTGTGCAGGGTTGCTTAGCGTAGAAATGAACTGGTGTGTGCAGAGGGATATGGCACAGAAAGAAAAATCTTTGGGTGAACTGCTGCCCGTTCAGCTGCAACTGAGAGATTACAACCTTTGAGACTGGGCTAGCTGACCTGCGCTAGGGCAACAAGAAGAATGTCAACTCTTTTGAAGGTGTCTGAGTGCTCAAGGAGTGTCCTGTTCTTCAAAGTCTGCTTTATTCCCCCCTGGATTAACAAATTGGCACCCTACCTGGTATCGTGGAGTATAAGAAATGCTGGAAAGAGGGTCATTGAGTTTGCAACACGGTCTTGTGTTTTGGAAATGGCCATGGGCAGTGTGAAGCGGGTTTGCTGGTTGCCTGCATAGAGACCCCATGGGGCCATGAGGATGAACCGTGGCTTGCAGTGGAGACCCAGTGGAGATGCCGGGACCATGAGATGGCTGCCGAGGAGCTGCCGGCCCCGATGAAGTTTCCCAGGACTGTGAGTAGCCTAGCTGGAGGGGCGGAATTGGAATGCCAGAGACTTGTTGCTGGTTAGAATTATCGAACTTGAAGATTTGTCACTGGTTTGAGTTGCTGGACTTGAAGCTACAGAGTTTGATGTTTGCCCTGGTTGTTTTGAATCTTGTATTGGTTGAATGTTTCTTTGCTATGCCCAATGCCATCTATTGCAGTGTGAATATTTATTCTGTGCCATTCTGGGTTTTTTGAGGTTATATTTTGGTATTATGGCTCAGTTAAAAGATCTTGAACTATGGGGATGTATGAACATCGTTGAGATTGATAAAAACTATGGGGACTTTTAAAGTCAGACTGAATGCATTGTATTTTACATCATGTATGGATATCAGTTTATGGGGGCCAGGGGAGGAATGTGGTGGTTTGATTCAGGTGTCCCCATAAACTTAGGTGTTCTGAATACTAGGGTCCCAGCTGATAGAGATTTGGGAATTAACGCCTCCTGGAGGGAGTGTATCATTGGGGGCCGGCTTATGGGTATTAAAGCCAGTTTCCCCTTGCCAGTGTTTGGCACACCCTCCTGTTGCTGTGATCCATCTTCTGTTGGCCAGGGGGTGATGTCCACCCTCTGCTCATGCCATTGTTTTCCCCTGCCATCGTGGAGCTTCCCCTCGAGCCTGTAAGCCAAATAAACCTCTTTTTCCCAGAAGCTGCTCTTGGTTGGGTGATTTCTACCAGCAATGCGAACCGGACTGCAACAATCACCTATTTTCCTCTAAGCCTCTTTCTTTTGCATAGATTTAGTGACGGTGAAAGTCTGTGGGACTCACCCATTCAACATTTTAACCAGTTTCTTGATGTGACAGCTCTGGGCAATGTTAACAATCAATTGGGATGCTAGTTCTGAAATTGATTTGTAACTTTAGGAAAAAATAATTACTTCTAAGGTAATTTCCCTTTCTGTAAAAAGAGACACCCCCAGGTAAGATTTTTTGACGTACTCTCAGGCTGCTCAGGGCAAAAGAGCATGAAAAAAATTCAGGGCCATTCACATTCTTCCTCTAGATGTGCATAGAACCTGTAGGGACAGCGGAGATATTCCTGCATATTCTAGTCAGTTAAAGCAATTGTTTTCAAATATTTTAACATGTGCTACTTATTAATTTATGGCAGAGGATATAAATGGGGTATGGGAAGTTAGGAGGTTTGGGACATTCAAAACTTTAATATGAAGGACATCATTAAGATGCAGGTGTGAAATATCTGATGTGATTTTATTGAGGTTCCCAGAAGACAAGAGAAAGAATACAAATCAGGTTAAAGTTTGGAGAACTGACATTTGAATCTGAATAAGGAGGTGAGGTATTCAGGAAGATCAAGTGTGAAATGTTGAAGATGCTGAAAAGGAAGTCAGTGAACAGGAGAGGGAAACCAGCCTTGGTGGTCAGATTAAATGCATTACTTTCTTTTATGCTTCTACCAATCCTGGGAAGTGCTATGATAATCACAGGGGTGGATACAGGGAATCTGACCTTGCAGTCATCTTGGTGGTAAGTGGTATGGAGGTGACTTGTATAGAAGAACTCTACCCAAGAGCCCTAACTCCTAGCCATTATTCTCAGTACAAACAGGAAGACTTGTAGCTTGGTCTTTGAGGCCAGGAGGAAGAGGAGAAATCCTGTCCCTTGGGGCCCATGGTGTTTGTGATGTCAAGAAACTGGGCTGGTGGTGAAAATTCAGGGTAGAAAGATCTGAACTTTCCTGTAACCACACTTCCTAAACAGAGATTTCTCCACAGGAACTTGTTTCCCAGAAAATTTTCATTGGGGAAAGATAACTTTCATTCATAGGTTTGCATGGTACCTTTTTGGTAGATTAATTTAATGTTCTGTCCTTGTGGCTGCTCTGGTTTGATCTGATGGATTGGACTCTTTCCCTGCCTGACTATATACCTTTTGTGGGGGGGGGGGGAGGGTGTGTATGTGTAAAGCCCTGTGCTGTTTATTTGATTTTTATAGAGATAATTGCTTTGGGGAAAGCTGTGTCTCCCAGTGGTGGCAAGACCAAAATTAGTAACTTCAAGGACCTACTTCATCACCAGATTGGGTCACCCTGGACTTCTAACCAATACCTGATTTTGGGAAAAATCAGGGCTGTTCTGCTGCCTTCTATGTGGTGGATGCTTGCTCCCATCAAGAACAAAGGTGGTGGATTCTAGGATTGGAGGCCAGAATATCCACGGAGCAACGCAGACCCATGTGGTTCCAAGGGTGAGTTCAATAATGAGCCCTAGGCCAAGACGGTGGGTTCAATGTCAAGATCTGCACTGAAGAACAGCCAACTGGACACAGGGATGAGGAGAACCAGGACACACGAAATGGCAGGCTCACTTAACATGGGATTGTATCTTTGGAGGCCTGAAGTACTGTCCTTATAAAAATGCAAAGCAGATTCTAACAAAAAGAATTACCATGACATCTGAAAGGTCAAGTGCAGATAAGCATTGATTTTTTAAAATGTTTTATCAACTGGAGACCAGAGGACTTTTTCTGATGATATTTATTTCATAAATGTAATTATTTTTCTAAAACATATTAAAATAGAAAACATGTTTTTTTGATCAATTTATACAAAGAAAATACCAATATAGTAATAAAAATACTGAAAATATATGAAAAGCACCAGAACATTAGAGAAATTACACTGGCAACAATTCTAGGAATATATTTTTCATAATTATACAATAAAGTGCTATTAAATCCAGTCAAAATTAGTGGCAAGATATAAAAACAGTTATGGTACCATGAAATTTGAGGCTAGATTTACCAGCAACTTCATTTTAGGCTACTTTCAAATCAAGGTAATGATAGATATTTTGTTCATGTTTTAATGAAAGATATATTAATTTCATTCAAAAGTGAAAAATATCTAAATCTCAATTAAATTCCTTGGTAATTTGATCATGAACAAGCAATGGCAAGATTAAAAACAATGTTATTGATCAGTATACCAAAAATAATCATGTAAATATGATTAAATAAAGCCAAATTATGATAAAACAACCATATGATATATGGTTAATGAAGATAAGTAGGAAAGTTTAGACACTTTCAATTTTATAGTTACATTTCAGTAATCTACTCAGTGATATTTATCAGACACACAAATGTTAACAACGTGTGTTACTAAATTCAACTGATCAGACATCAAGCAAGGGTATTTTAGTGAGTCAACATGGTTTTCTTATGAAACATTAAAGGGACACTGTTAGGACAGTACATTTCCAATCTTGACTAATCAATTTCTCATTCATCTGATGAAGAATGAAGAGGAAAGACAGATACTTTGGAATGAGATCAGATTAAGGCCCCAAATCTACCATGTAAGAGGAAGTCACTGTGCACACACCCACAAGGAGACACTATGCACAGTACTCAGGGTGGACTGCAGTCTGTTTCACATCTGAAGTTGGCAAACTGAAACAGAAAAACCCACATTAAGACAAAATATCACACTAGTGTCTATTTAAGGTTTTATTTCTTAAGCCAAATTTTAGTAATTCTATTGCATCACTCTTCATAGCTCTGTTTTGGAATCAGTTTCTTCAAGGTGAAAGCCTGTAACACATCTCCAAGCATGGCTTAATTGAACCTCATGATATATTTTACAGGTAGTCCAGTTTTCTTTCATAAAAAAGTAGATATACATGTAAACCAAAAGGAACTGAAACTAGTCATATTAATGATATCATAAACTAGTTTCATTAGCCTCTGCTTCTGTAAGCTGTATTGTTGTAGGAATTTAGGAACCACACTGGATAGGTACTATTGTACCAAAGACAGAAAATCAAGTTACCCAAAGAGCCCTGGTTGTGAAGGTTTCACAGTCCATTGGGAGTGCTGTTTTTCATTCTGTAAGCATAGAACTGACACTTGAGCTCCTGTTTTGGTTTTATATTTTCACACATATAGATGCTCCAGTCTTTTGTAAGTTTCCTTCTCATGGCTGATTTTAACAGGGAACATTTTGAACTCTAATTATACTTCTGAGCATCTAAAAAATAGCTTTTCAAAATATGTTACTTTAATGCCTTCCATTTAGAAATGAAGGTGATGATACTGGGCCCTTGGCTCAGAAACAGACATGAGTGTGAGGAGGGCACATTTTGTGATCCACAGAGAGACTCATTTGTTCTTGCATGTAGGTGAAGACAGAACACTGGAAGGTCAGGCCTTTATCATAAAACTGTCAAAATGTTCAGTGTCCAGATGTAGTGGACAACAGGAAGCTGCATAGAATTGACTAGAAAGGAGAACTGTTTGGGAAGACTTTCTGGGCACTGCCAACAGAATTCAAAGAAAAATCCAACCACATTTAACTTTCAATATTCTTTCAAAATGAGAGTATTCATTAAAAAGCCCAGGATTAATCAAAAGGCAGGCTGCTCAGGAACACTGAGAAACAAAGGCTAAGGTGGTTTGGCATTAGATAGGTTTACATTCCAAAAGAATATTCACTGTCATCTGGAAGTAGTTCTTAGAGTTACAAAGCCACAATGGCACAAATTACTCTCTAGTAGGCTACGTTTTTCAATATACACAGTATAGAAAAGCCAGTCAGTCAGCGAAGCTATAATAGTTCTGTCATAAGAAAAAATGCACATTACATTGTTTGGCTGCAACAAAAGCATGTTACTTATATTTTTCAGTCCAGCCAGTGTATTTACATGAGCAAACTTTGCTTTAAAAGTATTCAAATCAAAAGGAAAAAAAATAAATTATATTTAAACTACTCATTTACACAATGCATATGCCTTTACTTACTTTCCTAACTAGCTAGAGTCTCTAATAATCAATTTATCCAGCTTTGCTTTATTCAGGCAATTTATTTTCAAGACTCGTATATGTGGTATCCATCTATATGCTGTATATTTCTTCTTAGGAAGCATGGAAGTGCGGTAGTTTTAGTAGCTTGGTTGAGAAGTTGGGGGCCTGCTACTTTCTCCAACCACTGAGCGAGAGCCGTATTTCTGTGCAGGCACCATTCCTTTAGCTGTACTTCGAATAAAAGGAAGAAACAACCAAAAAGAGCAGGACCACTGTTAAGGCAAGTAGCAGCTGCTGGAACCAAATACAGTGCTGAAGTTGGTCTTCAAGCTTCCTATTGCTTTCTAGTAAACGATTGAGCTGAGAAGGAAAAAAGGAATGAATGGTTGGTATCAATAAAATGAGCCCTATCACGGGAATGACAAACTGAAATAGTAGAAATCCAAACACAGAAGGGATGGGGCCCACATGCACTGAAATGCTGGTGGGGGTGAGTATAGAAATACAAGGAGGCATTCAATGTTTGGAGGATACGTGTGTCTTTGGTGAGGCAGGAACAGAGGAATCACATCACAGAGGTCTAGATACCCTTGAGCTGTGCTTTCTATTTTGTATGTGGTTGGTATTTAGCATCAAAGTCAGGGCTTTGCCATGCTAGAGAAATCATTCTACCATTGTGCGCTATGCACTTGTCACCTTTTTTATGAAGAAGGAATTCTTTTGCACTCATCAAATTATTTTGTGTTTTGGAATTTGGCCCCTGTTCAAAATTACAATGGCCAGAGCTTTTGAAAGGTTAGGTTTCTAAAAGCAACCTACTATTTACCATATCTGATTTGGTTCTCTTTACCAACAAGAGAGCACTTCTAGATGTGGTGACTCATGCCTGTAACTTGAATACATGGGAGGCCGAGGCAGAAGGATTGCTACAAGTTACAGGCCAGCCTGGTTACAGTATGCGATGTGAGAGAGAGAAAGAGAAAGAGGAGAAAAGAAGAGAGATAAGGGGAGAGAGGAGAGAGAAGACGATGAGAGGAGAAGGAAAAGAGAAGATGAGAGAGAGACAAAGAAAGGACTATTGTACATATGCAAACAGTTTTCCCTTATGTTAATGGAAAAAAAAGAGGAACCCCAGTTTCATTGGCCCTGGAAACTTGTTTCAGTTAGAAAGAAAGCACACTTACTTGAAGATACAGATCTTCTCTGGCTTTATCTGACAAGCTAGAAATGTTGTCTTTTAACATAAGTGTGTTTGGTTTGCTGCTCTCAATATTATGGCATCTTAACCTGTGAAATTTAAAGGAAGCCAAACTTCTTAAAAGGTTTAATAAAATTTCTTATGAAAGTAAAATATAAAATGCAAAGTTAAACACAGGAGGCTATGTAATACAGGTAAAAGATTTCTTTCATCTCCTCAGATTCAACAAGAGCAATTCAGCATGAATTTATCTGTCTTCCAGGTTTTCTTCTTGTCTTTTCTCAGTGAAGATGGAAATGCACAGCCTCACACTTGCACTTGCTCATCTACCACTGAGCTATATTCTCAGCCCTCTTCTAGCTACCTAATGCATGTATAAAGAAGATAAGAGGTTATGGACACTGCTTGACACCCCAAGAAATTCAATGAAAAGGCTTTTATATGGTATTCAGTAGAATTTACTCAAGTATCTTAAGTTGATGGCAGCCATTCTTTCTTTTTTGGTATTTTATTTTATTTCTATTTTTTTTTATTTAGCAGAGAAAGAGGAAGAAAGAAAGAGAATGGGTGTGCCAGGGCCTCCAGCTACTGCAGATGAACTTCAGATGCATGCACCCCCTTGTGCATCTGGCTAACATGGGTCCTGTGGAATCGAACCTGAGTCCTTTGGCTTTGCAGGCAAATACCTTAACCACTCAGCCATCTCCTCAGCCCACAGGTGCTCTTCCTTTTATTGAGTCTTTAATACCAAGCCACCAGGCATCCCTCCTACTTTCTAGCAGAGAACAGTGATTCTCTCTTACTACTTACAGATAAGTCAGCCATTGGGAACTGGTAACACTCAAGCAAAGATTATACATAAAAACGCCAACAACATCCCCTCATTTTGTGAGCATTTTCTATGAACTTTAAATTAATCTCAAATACCATTTTTGCTTGTGTAGAATGTATGGTATTTGTGTGTGTGGTGCAGTGTTTATGTGATGTATATACTTGTGTATATATGCATGTATATGTGGAGGCCAGAGGAGAATGTCAGACATCCTCCTCAATCACTCATCTGTATATTTTCCTGGGACAGAGCCTCTCACTGAGGCCAGAGCTCCTGTTTTCATACTGGCTGACCAGTGCAATTCAGAGACTTTCTGGTCTCTGCTCCCCCACAGAACTGGAGTTACAGCATATGTGGCCATACAGAATTGTTTCCATGGGTGTTGGGGAATCTAACTCAGGGTGAATCAGGCCCCTCTGGCCCATCCTGCTTGGACAGTAAGCACTCTTACCCACTGATCCCTTCCCCAGTCTCCCACAACAACTTGATACCCTTTTAAGTTAAGTCTTTCTTAACCTTCACAATTTCCCAAGTCTTTGACCAAAAACCAATCCCATCAAATTTCTTAATACAGATAGAAGAATCTCAAGGGTCAGGACAGCCTTGGAGTATATAGCAAAACCTGCCTCACAGACAAAACAAAATGTAATTTTTGTTCCTGTAATATATTTTCAATATTTAAATGTGTAATTACTTCCCATAAAACAGTGAACATCTGCTTGGAGTGTGATCTCCATCTGCATTTCCCCCTCTGTGCCTTCTCAGCACTACCTCTTCAGCCTCCCAAGGAACTACCTGTTTTGTATCATGTATGTCTTGCCTCAGTTTCTTATATGATCCAGGAAATCATTTAATTTTTTTTCCTTTTTCTTTCTTCTTCTTTTTCTTCTCTTACCCTCACTTCCTTCTTTCCCTCCTTCCCTGTTTTTCTTCCCTTCCTCTTGCCCTCCTTCCCATCTTCCCTCTCTTTATTTAATTATTTGAAACAGGGTCGCTGTGTAGCCCAGGCTGGCCTCAAACTTGTGATCTTCCCACCTCAGCCTCCCAGGAACTCTGTGCTGGGATTATAGGTATGTGTCACCATGCCACTTGGTTTTGTTTGCTTGTATATGCTGAGGATGGAACCTAGTGCCTTGAACTTCTCGGCAAGTGCTCTGCCACTAAGCTATACCCTAAACTGTATTTAAAATAATGCTCAAATTCCTAGTATTAAAAAATCTAAGACAAGCTGGGCATGATGGGGAATAAGAACACTTGTAATCCCAGTACTAGGGAAGCTAAGGCAGGAGGATTGTCATAAGTTTTTGAGGTTAGTCAAGACTACATTGTAAGTTCAAGGCTAGCTCACGTACTACATAGTGAGGCCCTGTCTCAAAAAAAAAGAAAGAAAAAAAAAACCCAAAAAACAAAAAACAAAAACCCTGAGATAAGCAACAGCAGAATCAAATTCAGTTTTTCTTTCCAACACCATACCAGTTCCTTCCTAACTAGTTGGCCACACTTCCTGTATAGATCAGCTGCCTTCATTTCTTCAACACAAGCTCCGAACTACATAGCTCCTTTCCTCTTAGAGTACTCTCTTGAAGGTCATTTATGACAGAGGTGTCATGCCACCACCAGTGGGCATTGCCCACACCTCATCTTTCTTTACCTACACGGCAGCACTTGGTGCCACGGCTTACATCCTATTTTGCAACATTTTCTTCCCCAGGCTTTGATGATCTGACAGAGCTCATCTGCTGGTTTAAACTATCCTTCTGTGATAGTTTAAATGCAAGTCCCCCCATAGATTCTGGAGTTTATTAAAGCTTGTGACTTAGATGACTAGCTGCCAGGGTTGGAGGAGTTGTCACTGTGGGCAGATACTGTGGTCCACCACTAAGGTGTTACTGGTGGCAGATCTGAATTCTAGCCTAAGGTATGCAGAGAGTCTGAGTTCTGTGTGGGTTCCCTGCAGTTTGGCTGCCGGCTTTTGCTTTTCCTTTTGGGGGTGAGTTTTCTCTTCTATGCCATTATGGAACATCCTTGCTGGCTCTGTACGCTTCAATAAATGCCCTCCTCCCGTAAACTGTGCCTGGTTGGGAAGTTCATCCCAGCAGCATTGGAGCTGACTATACAGCACCTTCTAGCTGCCTGCTGGATCATCTTCCATGTGACCACAACATACTCCTGTAAGCTAGGTCTAATGTTCCTCTTCCCTTCCTGGGACAACCTAAGTAACAGCAGGCCTGGTCTTTTTCTTTTGCATTCAATCAACCACACTAACAGGGTTATCATTTACTGACGGCATATCTGACTGGGTTTTGAGCTGCTCTGGCCTCTCCCCGATTCTTCCTAAGGACCCTCACTTTCTCTTCCAGTCACTTCTGTTCTTTCAACCCCCTCTGTGAAATTTTCACTAGGCAGTAACCAAGAGCTGGCGGCCCCGTTTCTTATCTCCAAAGGAAGAAAACCCTTGCTCCTAGGGTACTTTTCAGGACTCCACCAGTGACTGAAAGTCAAACATCCAGAACTGATCCATGCTGGTACATAACTAGGGCAACCCCAGGGGGACCTATGCTCTGTGGCTTGCCTCTGTGCCTGCTCACTGCATGTTCCAGCTTCAAAAGAATATTGCAACAAAATAAACCAAATCCCCGAATGGCTCTGCTCAGTCCCAGCTTGCTGATTCTCTTTTCAAACTCAACTCCTCATCAACATCAATTGTCCTCATCTCCTACTTACTACCCTTTCCCCTTCCTAGAGACAAGGAACACATGACGGTGAAGCACAGATGCGTGTGACCACGGAGGTGGGTTCTGGGGACTTGAACTTGGTGGTCTTCAGCCCAAGAGGCCCTCCTGCCTTAGCAGCAAAGCTCTCTTAATCACTGAGCCATCTCCCTAGCCCAGATTAGCTTCTTCTCTAACAATACATGCTCTCCTTTCCTCATGTCAGAACAGACTTACTGGACTTTTTTTGTAGAGTTGCTCAGCACAACCATATTCCAATATGTCTCACTAGGCTTTACTAGTGGCCACTTAAATTCTGTCTTCATTTTTAAAATTATTATTATAACAATTGCAGCAATCTGCTACACACTGAGCATGCACACATAAAAATATATAATTTTTAAAAGTTTAAAACGCTTACCTATGTTCCATCACTTTGTCTCTGGGAACTTCTTTCCAGAATTGTGCCAATTCTGTTGGCCCTGAGCTCAATGACTGCTCCATTTCTGCAGCCATTATCAGAAACCGGTCTTGGGCAGAAACTGTCAAGCCTACATTCCAAAAAGATAAGTTAACATACAAACAGGAACTCCATAAGAGGCTGGCTATGTGGTTTAAGGCATTATTGTAGAAGCCATTAAGGAAAATAAGAAAAAGCAACTGCATTTAACATGGAAGAAGTGCTAAATATGAGATTTTTTTGGCTTTTAAATTAATTTCAGCTGGCATCAGTTAAAACAATTTTACTCATTAGCAAACAATGCCACAGTAATGCTGGAAAGGGTTTTGAAGACTTAAACCATCATTTCACATATGAGAAAACATAGGCCAAGAGTGAGGCAAGGTGTCTTGTTGATCCTGTTCATTTCTAAATTCTACCCTTGAAGCTCTGTAGACTCGGGGACCAGACCCAGGTCCCTGCCACCCACACATTCTGTGACCACGAAATGACAACTCCAACTCACCCCCATGTGGAGACACAACTATATCAACTGATGCACCCGGGTCACAGCTGCTGTTACTTGGTTTGACTCTGTACTTTTCTGGAGCAGTTGTTTTCACCTGTTTAGAAACACAGTGGCTATGTGATGTGTATAATTACATCCTGCATGCTTCTGAAGGCTTGGCTGAAGAGTGACTTTGGAAATCAATGAACAGGCAAGTGTACACTTGAAAGGCCAAAATGGGGGAATCTGTGAGTTCAAGTCCAACTTAACACTACATAGTGAATTCCAGGTCAGCCTGGGCAAGTGAGACGCTAACTCAAAAAAATCAAACCGGGCTGGAGAGATGGCTTAGTGGTTAAGCACTTGCCTGTGAAGCCTAAGGGCCCGGGTTTGAGGCTTGATTCCCCAGGACCCACGTTAGCCAGATGCACAAGGGGGCGCTCGCGTCTGGAGTTCGTTTGCAGTGGCTGGAGGCCCTAGAGCGCCCATTCTGTCTCTGTCTCTCTCTCTGCCCCCCAACCCCTGGTCACTCTCAAATAAATAAATAAAAATGAACCAAAAAATTAAAAAAAAATCAAACCAATCAATAAACAAAGTCTACAAAGGAACGTTGCTTGGTATGTAAGGAAGGTATTTATTCTCGCCTTCTGGACCTCTCAAACAAACTGTCCTTTAACCCTCCTCATAAGTAAAAATTAACCATCTATTACATATTTGTCCTATCCACTCATTATTTGGATTTAATAATGCAAATTCAAACTGCACGAGTGTATATTTGATCATGTATTATAACAATGTTCAGAAATTGAAAAAAAAAAAACAACAGTGGGTAATCAGACACATTCACAACACCCTACCAGTCATCTCCATTAAAGAGGAGATTTAAGAAAGGAATACCTACAGCATGGCTGCTGGTAGACTCAGTCTTGTTACACTGAATCCTCAGTATCACATTAATATCTGATAAAAATGACAGTCTAGGATATACCACATATAAGGGAAAAGGCACTTTTGATTCTATCATTTTATCTTTCACTGTTACCACAAATTAAATTATCCATATAAAAAGAGTGATTTTTCTTGGGCTTTCATTCACAACAGACATTAAATCTTGGTATTAGTTTGGACAGGGATCTATTTGGCTACATTAAACACCAAGAATGCAAATTCAAGGGCAAGTTTTAGATAAGCTATGCCCTTAGATCCAACTAGAAAGTAGTCCATGTCTAAATGTAGCATGAATAAAAATGCAGTGCAAATTTAGCCTTCATGTATCAGAATATGCCCCAAATCACTTCCCATATCACATTTTCACATACAAATAATTATATCTTTAAGAATTTTACCTTAAATGCCACCATATTTTTAGTTACATTTGTCAAGACTATTAGAGTTTTCTTCTCTCCAGATTCTGCACTTCCAAAATATAATTCTTCTGCGGGGCTAAGTGGTAACAAAAACATAATGCATTTTTATTCCTTTGATTAAATGACAATGTAATCATTAGTTTGGGAAGATATTTGGCTAACAGTCTATGCTCATTTATGTAAAGAATTTTCCCTTAAAAAGAGGGCTACAGAACAATTACCTAATACAATTTTGTATTTTAATCTTACTGATCCAATACATGCTATTTAAAAAGCCCTATGATTTTTTTGTCTAAGGTCACAAGAAAAATAGGAAGGAACAGAAGAGAAAATTGTCAAGATTTTGAATTAATCCTACAATCAACACAATCTTAAGGTTTATTTAGTGAAATTTGTTAGAAAGTTATAGATTATATAATTATAGATTATAATCAATACTGAAGGTATTGCGTCCTCAGTTTTCCCTAATTACAGACACCCTTACAATTACACATTATTTCATACCAACAGAGAACATCATAACTTAAAAAGAAAGATCGTTAGGAATATATAAAAGTAAAAGAATAATTTCTAACCATACAAAGGCATTTCTGAGTAACAGAGAAAGATAAAAAATAGGTAAAAGGATAAAATAGGCAAAGAAACAGATTTAGACTGGGAACGAAAAGATGACTTTGTTAAACAGTAAAAGTAGTGAGCCTCAAAATTCAAGCTTTACTATTAATTGAGGACTCCATATCCAAAACATAAAATGGAAAAAAAAAGATAACTTAAAGTTCATGTAGTTTAATCACATTAGTCAAAATGCATCAGGTGCCTCAAAACAATAGGTGGTCTTGTGGCTTTACATGTCTCTTTTTTTAAATTAAGTTCTATCTCTTGTGAGTCCTGAGATTACAAGCATGTGCAACCAAGCCCAGCTGAAAACACATGTTTAAATCCATTCTTTTTAAGTAAGTAATATCTATACAATGGGAATATTCATTAAATACACAATGCATTTTTAAAAATCGTCTAGTTGTATGTGTGTGTGTGTGTGTGTGTGAGCATTCACACCCAGCATGTGTGTGAAGGTCAGAGGAAAACTTTGGGTGCTGGTCCTCAACTTCTAACTTATTTTGAAGCATAGTCTCTTGTTCTTCTCACTGCATTTCCCTGCAAGCTTCCAATTCGCCTGTTTCTACCTCCCTTCTTGCATTCGCCTAGCTGGACACACATATATACTATTGTATTCAGGTGTTATATGAGTGCTGGGGATCCAAACTTGAGTCCTCAGCCGTAAGAATAGAAATTATTAAGGATGAGCTCTCCAAGAAACACCTAGCCTGCTTTTGGACAAGATAGTAGATGTATGGTTGCTAGATTAGTTTTAGGGCCTGATCTTAAGTAGCCACAACAAAGAGCAAAGTTCTAGATTTCGAAGGGCCTCTCAGCAAGCAGCACACAAGCCATGAGCTACTTTGAGAGACAGCCACTGGTCTATCTTTGTGTGCATGGAGGAGTGGCTCTGGGATTCTGCTGGGGGTGCAGGTCCTGGGTCAGTGTAGTCGAGGAAGCTGTCCCACTCTAGCTGGCTTCTATGCTTTAGACAGGCTGCCCATGAAAGAATGAAATGCATGATTTTCACACTAGTGCAGGAAAACATGTAAACAAATAAAGGGAAGAAACTGCAAAGAAACAAAACATGGGAAACAAAACATACGTGTGTGTCTTTCCCTTATGTACATATATGGATGGTACAATAAATGCACCGTAAACAGGAATCTAGTCATATGTAAAATTGTTCTCAACTAGAAAATTTTACATTATACTTTTAAGTCCAGCTATTTTTTTTGATGGGAGATAAACATTAAACAGTTACAGAAGAAGATTTCAAGGGACAAAAGATGCCACATCAGATCATCACTAACTAACTAGGGTTGGCATAGCAATATAATATAATAATGCTAAATACATCACCGACCAGAAGCATCATTGAGAAAGAGATCATTACATAAATAACACAAGAAATAACCTTGGACCTTTTTTTATCCAGGGTTAGGGATCAAGCAAAGGGCTTATGCATGTAGGGAAGTGTTCAACCACAGATCTATACCCCCAGCTCCCAGTCATATAACATTTGTATCAAATAATCTAGCAACAGAAATAAAGATATGCTGAAACTAGGGTTTAGGCAAAAGCCTGTTTTCATCATGCACTTTGGTCTTTTAGAAGGTCAAATCAACAAATGCGTCTTCTTACTCATAACAAAATATGAAAATAAACACATGCCATTTAGATTTTTTAACATATGATTATTCAATTTTACTATCAGATATATGATGAGCACCCTTACACATACTCAATGGATGAAATAAATCTTTACTACCTGATGTGTAATAAAGGTCCTTTAAATACACTCAATGGCTTTTTGAAAGCTTTCACCTTTGAATCCACTTTTTCATTTTCATCCGTTTTGGATGTAGGCTCAGTTGGGGTAATCTGAAGATAAGAGAAAATAAGAAAGAAAAAAAAGTAAAGATACTTTAGTTTCATACAAATAGTTGGACAGGCCATTAGGCCAACAAATCAACATTTTGATTCAATCCAAATTATACTTTTTAATATAGGCTTATTGTATTTAAGTAATGTATTTAACAAATATTCATAATATGACCAAACATATACATGTCTCTACTATACATAGGAAATTATTGAAAGTATAGTTTGTTACTTTCCTTAAGAGTCCTTAAATTTAATAAAGTTTGTTCTAAATTATAACATATTTATCTACCAAGCCCCTGAAAAAAATCACAAAATGTATGACTACTAAGAGCTAGTTAAAAATGAGATAAAGAGGAACTTCATCAAAGTATAGTTTTAAATGAATCATTTTTATCTTAGACAAATAATATATTTTCAAAAAAAAAACTCATTCCAGATAAATTTTGTCAAATTTTAGAAATAACAGGGAACTCAGCCCTGTTTATGTTTATACTGAATAGTGATACCGGTCAACTCACCTCATTCTTCCTCTCTCTTTTTATATACAGCAATGTGGAAGGGCAGTAAGTTAACTTAAAATCCAAAATCACTAGGAGTATAACTGGGGCAAACCACAGTTTTTTTTTTTTATTTTTATTTTTAGTGCGGAGGACTCATCGCACACTAGGCAAGTGCTCTACCACTGAGCTTCATCCTCAGCCTTTAGACCAGAACTTTAGATTAAGTTTCATTTTACTGATAAAATTACCTTTTTCAGAATAGCTGTTTGCTCCTCATTAGAAACTCTTTCCAAGGCTTCTTTACCATCAGTTTCTATATCTTCTTTACTTGAGGTTTCATCCTCACTGGTAATGGGCCCATTTTCACACAAGGGTGTCTGGAAGTCATCATCTACCAGGGGTGGGTAGCTATACTTGAAAGGATCCTAGAAGAAAAGAGATTTATATTAGTCTGCTGATAATTCCTTTAGAGTGGATAAAATATTACTTTAATCAAGAAAATTAGCTTAAATATATAGTTATATTTAAAGTACAAGATGTATTTTAGATCAGAAATAAAGTGCAGTGAATAGAGACAATTGTGAGCTATCTACCTAAGAAAAATCAAGTTATACCTTTCACTTATTCTATATATCAAAGATCATATGTGTGTGTGTTTGTATGTGTGTATACAATGATATTTTTAAACCACAAAAGTATAGGAATAATACAGAATAGCATTATAAAAACAACCAACCAAATAAGGAAACCAAAATCCTAAGTGGGGGAGGTCTTTCAGTAGATAGCACAAACTCTAGAAAGTTCCATAATCTTGATCATTGGTTAGCAATTAGCTAAGCAGCAGAGCACTTGCTGAACATGCATGAGAACTTGGGTTCACATCACAGAACTGGAAACCAAAACAAAAGAAATCTCAATTATCCAGCCAATAACAAATCACAAAATGGCACCAGCACTACCACCAAAATGTAGAAAAAAAAAAAAACTGGGCATGAGGAGGCATGCCTCTAATCTCAGCAGTATGGAGGCTAAATCAAGAGGATTGGGAGTTTGAGGCAAGTTTGGGCTAGATAATGAGACTCTCTTAAAAACAAAGACATACATCCTATCACAACAACAAAAGCAACAAACAGACAAGCAAATAAACTCAAAACTAATCAAGCAAGGAAGCAAACAAAGCATATTTGAAAGGCTATTTGTGCTTGTTTTAAAAAGGCCACAATCAGGGTTGGAGCAATGGCTTGGAAGTTAAGGCGCTTCCTGCAAAGCCTAAGAACTTATGTTTGAATATACATGCCACACAAAGCCAGACACACAATGATACAAGCATGCAATGTTACTCATGTGTACAAGGGGGCGCACATGTCTGGAGTTTGTCAGCAGTGACTGAAGGCCCTGGTGCCCTCTCTGCCTTTCTCATTCTCAAAAATAAATTTAAAAAAGGCCACATTTGGAACAATATGTATATGGAAACAAAATATGTAATATGTAATACATATTACAAAATATGTAATATGGAACAAAAGAAACAGAGGATGGTTTGTTAATATAAACAGATCAAGAAGAAAATGTAAACTGGGTGTGGTGGCTCACACCTTTAATACCAGCACTTAGGAGGCAGAGGTAGGAGGATCAGCATAAGTTCAAGGCCACACTGACACTACATAGTGAATTCCAGGTCACCCTGGACTAGAATGAACTCTACCTCAAAAAAAAAAAAGAAGAAGAAGAAGAAAAAGGAATAATAAATCTATCGAACAAAGTGACAGTTCACAAGGAAGAAGGAAGACTGCCTTTTAAATCATAAAAAAATGATCAATATCACTTATAGTACATGAAATACAAATGTAGTAGACCACCTCAGGTCGCTGAGCTGAACCTCCAGACCAGGTGCAGTTATGGAAGAAGGAATATTCATTTGAAGCTTAAAGATCCAGGGAAAGTTCGATAATGACAGAAGAAGCTGGCCTACTTTCACATGTCCAAGCAGAGAGAAAAAAGCCACAGCCAAAAGCTAAAAGCCACACCACCCAGCACACTGCAGGAATATGGAACTAGGCACTTTGCATATCTTTAGATTGGAATTTCAAATCTACCACCACACCTTGAGGCTGGAACATCAGATCCACCCAGTGACACATCCTCCACCCAGGTAGCTGGAAATCTAAGAAGTTTTAATAAAACTGAATCTATTGGAGAAGCATCCATTTAAACTACCACAATAAATTAAAGACACAATAAAATATTCTTCACTTGAGACTAGCAATGATAACACAAATGAAAATATGTGATATTGGCATGTTCCTACATTTTATTGGAAAATTGGCAGAGGGAATTTGACAATGTACCTACTGATCTAATAACTTTATCCTAAATAGGTATTTGATACATTCACTTATATACTGATTTACTTATAAGAATATTCACTGTTACAATATTTAAAAAGTAATAGAAGCTAGGCGTGGTGGTACACACCTTTAATTCCTAGCACTAGGAAGGCTGAGGGAGGAGGATTGTGAGTTTGAGGCCACCCTGAGACTACATAGTGAATTCCAGGTTGGTCTGGGCTACAGTGAGACCCTACCTCAAAACAAACAAAACAAACAAACAAAAAACAGGAAAATAACTAACAATTCTTTAAAAGACAACTGATTATGCTACAAAATAGTAGTCCTACTACTATTTTAGACATACTTTTGAAGATATATACTATTAACAAATTATAGATGGAAATAAAATATCCATTCTACACGAAAATATAAAAGTCACTTATATCAAATGATGGCTACAACACTTGCCTAACATGAATGATGCTTTGATCCCCTGAATAACAATACAACAACAACAACAACAAAAAAAAAAAACCAGAACACCACCACCAAAAACAAACTTTGCCAAACCTTGATGGCATATGCTTAATAATATCTTTTATTTTTATTTTATTTATTTATTTATTTTTTTTGGTTTTTTGAGGTAGGGTCTCACTCTGGTCCAGGCTGACCTGGAATTAACTCTGTCATCTCAGGGTGACCTTGAACTCATGGCAATCCTCCTACCTCTCCCTCCCGAGTGCTGGGATTAAAGGCGTGTGCCAGCACGCCCAGCTCATATCTTTTAAATTAAAGACTAAATAGCATAAAATGGAAATTCAGTAACTTATATTGCAAATTAGATGCTATAGTACTCTGCAGCCATACTCACGTTGTAAAGAAAAATAAATATACAAGATATAGAATACTGCACAAATATGCTACCTGTTTAAAAGAGCTGGGCAGAGCCGGGTGTGGTGGTGCACGCCTTTAATCCCAGCACTCCGGAGGCAGAGGTAGGAGGATCACCATGAGTTTGAGGCCACCCTGAGACTACATAGTAAATTCCAGGTCAGCCTGGACTAGAGTGAGACCTTGCCTTGAAAAACCAAAAAAAAAATAAATAAATAAAATAAAATAAAAAATAAAATAAAATAAATAAATTAAAAAAAATTAAAAAAAAATAAAAGAGCTGGGCAGGAGAAAAAATATATATATACACACATACGAACACATATACATGCATACAAACATCTATATATCTGTTTACTTATGCCTACTTGCTTCTATATGGAATATATTACTTTTAAAAATGTAACAGTGGAAGGTAACTGGTTGGGGTAAGGAGAAATTTAATCAAGGTCTTGTTTCTGAAAATACTGAATCCTCTTCTGCTTAGGCCCATGTAAATGTATTAACTATTCAAGCAACAAAAAATTACCAAGTTTGACAAATAAATGAACAATATCTACACTACTGCTTCCTATTTTGGGATATCTGTGCTTTATATTTGAGAGTGAAGATATTGCTCTTCTGTATTCCTTAAGGAAAGAACGCACTGTAATGAGCCATTATCCAGTGCTACTTAAAAACAAGTCAAGGCGTGGTGGCGCTTGCCTTTAATCCCATACTCGGAAGGCAGAGGTAGGAGGATCACTGTGAGTTCAAAACCACCCTGAGACTCCATAGTGAATTTCAGGCCAGGTCAGCCTGGGCTAGAGTGAAACCCTACCTTGAAAAAAAAATTAAAAAAAAAAAAACAAGTCAAGGACTATACTTACAGTTCCTCCCATATGAGGAGGCAGGTATTCTGCACTGACGTAGTCTTGGATTTCATTTTTACTTGTAAACTTCAACAAACTCACTGCTTCTGGGCCAAGCCAACTTTTCACAATTTTGAAAGCAGCTGAGGAAAAAACAATCACTTCATTCAATTGTTTTCACTGGCTTTATCTCATAACCTACTGTATGCATTAACCACAACTTCTGGAATCAGTTTGCATTATAATGTATATATATATTTTTCTTTTTCTGGTTTATCGAGGTAGGGTTTAACTCTAGTCCAGGCAGACCTGGAATTCACTCTGTAGTCTCAGGGTGGCCTCCAACTCATGGCGATCCTCCTACCTCTGCTTCCTGAGTGCTGGGATTAAAGGTGTGTGCCAACACACCCGGCAAATATGTGAATATTTATTTTAAAGTGTCATGATACTTAAATACTCTCTAATTCCTGGAGATTTCATGGTGTGCATTCATAGGTTTCAAATGTTCCATGATTGAGAAACTTTGCAGATTTTGAGCTCTAACCACTTCCGTGATCTCAACTACTACCAGGACTTCTAAGCATTGAGTGGCAATATCATGTGATTTGGAGAATAACTACACAATAGAGAAGAACCTTTACTTTATGGTTCTGATAAGCCCTCAAAGGAGAAGCAGGAAGTGGGGGAAGTAGTCCTGCTCAGTATGGGTGTGAGCCGGATCCAGACTTCCTTCCTGACCCCAAACTTCACCCTTTTCCCAGGCCTCCTAGTTTATATAACTATTATCCAACACAGTTATTTGATAATTTTGTCTTGTATCATGCCAATTTTTATTTATGTTTATTTTTAAACCTTATTTCTAATGTGACATTTGCTACACATTTTGGAACAAAATAACTTAAAACAGCACTGTAATCACTGTACAAAAATGATGAATGGAAACATGATCAGGAAATAAGAAAAGCATAAACAATAAATAGTAGTTCAGATAATTGCACTTCTACTTTAGCTCACTATGATTTAAGTTTTTGTTGATACCATATTTAAGTCTTATTAATTTCAATTTGAAAAGCTTTGGAGTTGACAGGGTTGAAGCTGTGCTACTGGAATTAAAGGAAGTGTTAAATCTGCTTCTTATGCCAGCATTATTGAAATAATAATTCATAAACAATGCTAGCTGTGGCTTTACACAGACACCCCTGATCAGGCCAAGAAAATTCTTTTCTGTGTAGTGAAGAATCAGCCTTGCTCAAAGAGAGATCTGGCCTTTGTCTCCAGTTTCTGGAAGGTTGTTACCTTCATGTTTGGTGGACTGTATTTGACTGACTGGGGACCTTGGATTACATAGGAACAATGGTTTAGGGTGGGGCATGGCCATGGCAGAAACATCAACATGTGATTTTAGGTCGGGGGGTCTGTATCACAGAAGATTAGGAGGCTTGTGGGAAGATGGGACACTGGGATCAATGATAAGGATAGTCAAACATGCCTATACAATGGAGGCCCAAGAAAAATCTCTGAATAGGCAGGCTTCAGTGAGCTGCTTTGGTTGGCAATACTCCATGAGTGCTGCACCCACATTTGGTGCTTGCCTTGGCCAATTTTAATGTGAATCCTTTCTCTGCAATAAATGGCAACTGTTAGTCTCAGAGCTTTCAGGGAGTTCTAGCACTCCTTCTAGTGAATTGTCAGGCCTGAGAGCAGTCTGAGAACTTGAACTTGTAGGTTATGCCAACAGTGAGCATGGTCTTATATGGAGTGCTATGGTTCCTCTAATTTCCAGTTCTTCTAACTCTTATCACTTTCTGTTCCTAGTTTTATTTTAAGTGCTTGTATCATGAGAAGTTTCTAGCTTTTTTTGTCAATTTTTTTTCTGTGTTTGAGACAATCATGAAGACTTTTCAATGTATTAATATAGGAGATTACATTGTATTTTGAACCAACTTTACCTTCTTGAGATAAAACCAACTTTAATCATGATTTTAAATGCTTTTTCTGGTCTTTTTAAAAAAAATAGTTCTGATAAATGTTTTAAAATATTTTATTTGAGAAAGTGAAACAGAAAGGAATATATATATATATATATATATATATATATATATATATATATATGAGTGTGTGTGTGTGTGTGTGTGTGTGTGTGTGTGTGTGTGTGGAGAGAGAGAGAGAGGACACACACACAGAGAGAGAGAGAGAGAGAGAGAGAGAGAGAGAGAGAGAGAGAGAGAGAATTTGTATACCAGGACCTCTAGCCACTGCAAACAAACTCTAGATGTATGCACCACCTTGTGCATCTGGCTTATGTGGGTACTAGGGAATCAAACCAGGTTCCTTCAGCTTTGTAAGTAAGCACCTTACCACTAAGCCATCTCTCCAGCCCTGGTTTTGCTTTTGCTTTATTTTTGTTTGTTTCTGTAATGGTGAGGATGGAGCCCAAGGCCTTGTACATGCTAAGGAATGTGTTCTAGCATTGAGGAACACACCCAGACCTAGTATTTTGTGAGGACTGGTGCATCTATAGTCATAAGGGTTACAGTCTGTAGTTGCCTTTTCCTCTGATGTTTTGACATTAAGGTTACATTTGCTTATAAAATGAGTTGGGAAACATTCCTCCCTCATGTGTTTCTTGTACCTGTTTATAAAGGATTAGGGTCAATTCTTTAACTATTTCATAGTATTTAAATTAATTCACTAGTGACTGGAGTTTTCTCTTTGGGAAGTTGTTTGAGATACTAATTCAATTTTTTTTTTTTATATTCTGATTCTGCTTAAGTCAGTCTCGGTAATCTGTGTCATTCTAAGAATTTTCCAGTTTCATCTAAGATTGTCTAGGGGTGGCCAAATATTTAAGATTATAAAATGCCACTGTTATCCACAACTGTTCTGAGGCATATTCATAATTATTCTGGGACACATGTGGCCCATGGGCCACAGGCTGAACACACATGAAAGTTATTTAATTTTATTATAAAGTGTTGCTCATAGCATTCCCTTATAATCTTTATTTCCATAAAGTCAGTAGTGATGCTTGCTATTTAATTGCACATTTTAGCAAGGTTTTGTGTTTTGTCCATTTAGTGAGAGGTTTGTCAATCATGGTGAATTGTAGAAAAAACTGAATGTTTGTTTGTTAATATTCTCTATTCCTTTTGTAAACACCAATGAAAATATACAGTTGGAGAATAGCATTAATCACATTTAAAATCACTTGGTATAAAATCTTTTTTAATAGCTTTGTTAAAAACAATCTTACCCATGAATATGACTATTAAAGGACCACATGACTACAGTGATTTAGGATGATTTTGAGCTACATCTCCCCTTGTTCAATTCTTGAAACCCTTGAGATATCACACTATAACATACATTCTTTAACATACTCTAACTGTGGGTGACAGAGCGAGGCTTCTGAAGGGCTGAATATCTTGAAGCTGTTTTCAGAAAGGTCTAGTGAGGCCTTCAGGTGTGTGGGGATAGAATGCCATTCCTATTTGCTTTAGAACAACCTTTGAGTATTCTGGCTCTAGCCTCCTAAAGTGCACACCAAACAGAATGCATTTTCTCAAACAGTTGTAGGAGCATTAATAAACAGGTCAAGTAAGACAAAGGAAAATCAAATATCTTAGGACAATGTAAATCCCATACTCACCATTCATTATCCAAGGCATATCAAAGATCACTATTTTGGCTGAAACATGAAAAAAGAAAATTAATGAATGCCTCTTAGTACCTCTTTAGTAATATCTATCTCTTATACTTGGCCAAGAAAAAAAAAATGTCAAAATGAAGTTGGGTGACCAAGTCTAATTCAGGGAAATGAACTAACATCCCACAATGGGCAGAGGATGGTCTGGGAAGATGATATGCAGGAAATCAATAATGCACTGTCACTGCCCTTTAGCAAACATCCTATTCGTTCATTCATACATCGCTTGCCCATAAGTATAAAAGAAAATAGTTAAATGAGCACTAGGATTTCTTGCTGTGGTGTGTCATTATCAGTGTTGAAAGCAACTTCACATTAAAAACATTTCCATGTCTAGTTTATAATTTCAATTATAATTTTCTGGAGATTACACTGCTAAAGTCATATGGCTATCTCCTTCCCTTTTGATAAACCATGTTAAGAAACAGAAACTGTTTCTTCTTTAAAAAAATATTATTCACTTCAGGAAGTCAACAAATTCAAAGTATAAAGAACTATTATTTACACACTGAGCTGAAGATATAAACAGCCCTATCAGCAATTGTGAGAAAGAACTAGAAATCAGAAAGGGGATTTTTGATATCAAACTTATTCTTCTATTTCAGATGAATCAATATGCAATTTCATTCTCTGAGCAGTGAACCTCTTAGGATGCTTATATTAAACTAGGACAAGTTAAGTACAGAGTAAGAGTATGGCATCAGGAAGGGGTACCTGGTACTTCATATTCTAGTCTTCAGCTGGGATATGCTTAAGATATAACACTTATATTTTATGACAGATGTGAAGGGTAGTCAATGTAAGAGTCTACAATATTTACTGTGTGCAAAACTGTATTAGGTTAGCAGAAGACACACAATTTCTGTATGTAGCTGAAATGAATAGCATTCCAGTTCATGCTTGCATGACGCTATGAGTTCATTCATAGTTCTTTCAAGATAATCCTGGGCCTATTTGATAAAGTAATTATAAGTGACTCATCACAAACTCCTTTAACATTTCAATAAATGAATGTTTTAGAAGTCTGGGATATTTTATAAAGAAAAACTATATTACATTTCTTACATTTCTGTGACTCATCACAAACTCCTCCAGATATTTTAATAAACTAAGCATTTAAGTTTTACTTTGTCCACAAGAAAAACAAGTTACTATCATGGAGTAGTAAATCTGTGAGATCCACTGACTAGCACAGCTCAGCAAGACTTAATGAGTCAGGGTACATGCCAGACACAAAAGGAGCAGTACATTTTACATGTTCACCAAACTAGACAGGGCTGGCCATTAAAGACCACTAACAAGCAGTCTGTCTGAAGAGATTGCAGTGCTAAACGCAGCACTGACTCTTGATCTCCATTTATGCTTCTGGTTTGTTCCCTGCTTCACCTTCGCAATAATATGAAAACATGCCAACATAAGATGACATTTGTACTTTAGTGTCACCAGAGTCGCAAATCCTCAAAGACTCTAAATTGTGGTATTCACCAGGAATAAAACTGACAGCTTTGTGAGTTTCTTTCTTTCTTTCTTTCTTTCTTTCTTTCTTTCTTTCTTTCTTTCTTTCTTTCTTTCTTTCTTTCTTTCTTTCTCTTTCTTTATGTGGGTTGGCAGCTTGTTTTTTTTTGTGAGAAAACCATTATATAAATGGTTTTAACAGATGAAAATGAAAAAGGGGCATATGAGGTTTAGAAGTTCATCATTCAGATAATAAATGAGAATTACAATTAAAAACAAACAAAACAGGGCTGGGGATGTTAGCTAACACTTGCCCAGCATGTAAAGGGCCAAGTTCAATTTCAAGAAACAAAAACAGTACCACCACCACCCACTATAAAACCCTCTTGATGCCATATTCAAATGTAGTACATTCTGGTTATTATTATTGTTATTTTTTTTTTGCAGGGGAGGGGATTTTGAGGTAGAGTCTCACTCTAGCTCAGGCTGACCTAGAATTCACACTGTTGTCTCAGGGTAGCCTCGAACTCACAGCAATCCTCCCACCTCTGCCTCCCAAGTGCTGGGATCAAAGGCATGTGTCACCACGCCCGGCTTGGTTAAATTCTTAATGACCATGATTTTAGAACAGTACTTAGCAACACACTGTACTTCATATATCGATATTACTGATTATTGTATTTTATAAGTATAGCTTATTTGTTCTTGCATTCATGAAGTTCTAAGGAATAACCATTATTTTAAATAAACTTCTAAGTTGAAAGATCAGTACAAATGGGTTAATTTGTAAATGTGTGTTTGCATGCACCTGTGTATGTTACAGAACATTAATTTAGAACTTCAATTAACTCTGAAGGAGAGTGACTACTTCTAAAAAATTTCTATGTACCTATCACGAAATGCACATACAAGTTTGTCTGTGATTACATTTAAAGGTCTTCATCAGAAAACAATGCTTTGGGCATGAAAGTCTATCAAATAAAGCTTTATAGTTTTCAGACACAGTCTACAGTTCAATATAGTATGTTAATATAAAGGAATAAGTTACTTACAGAGATATTTAGGGTAATAAACCTTAAAGCAGTTGATGATAAAGCGTACAAAGTCCATGTCCTAAAATAAAGATTAAATCTTTAAGACTGTCCACAATAGAAAATGTTAAATTCCACATTTCCAAGAGTGATAAATTATTAAATAAAATTGGGTCAACTATTAAAATTCTTAAAAGCAAGCTCATATATAAATATTTACATTCCCAAGGATTAAAGTTTTAGCTTAGTAAGCTAAGAAGGGGCCTTAATATTGAGTTGAAGAAATCAAGAGAATTAGTGGTATGTTGAAATCATTTCTGTTACCTCAAACTAGTTACATACTTCAAGTTACTAAGGCAACAGGACATATAATGGATATAAAATCAATCCCCACAAAGAAATTCTATAAATCTATTGAACTAAAATTGAAGCAAGTATACAAACATTTTATAACCTGACTATTTAGAATAACATGTATACATATGTATTACAAATTCTGGGACAGTATTCACTTTCTAAATGTTTTTCCTCCTAAGAGCTACTATCAAATAGATTGTATTAGATATTTCCACAACAGTAAATCAGATCTCACTGATTTACATACTCTACATACTTTATATCTTGTATTTTCCTTTTTCATTTAGGGACCTCAAATTAGCTTTTTGGTTTTATATCCAAGTGTTGTTCACTTACTCCAACTTTTGTGAGACTTTACAAACAGCTGTCTGGTTAGTTCTGCTGCTTTAATCACAAAAGGAAATTACTGGGGGCTATTATTCACATTTTATTCCATAGTATTCCATATCCACAGGTTGTTTCACTAATCCTCCTCACCCAAATTATAAACAGTGCAGGATGAAAGACCTAAAGCAGGCAACCTGAAATCCACCACAATTGCCTAAAGGCAGGTTGTTCTAAACATGAGCATCTATATGGTCATTCTCAGCATGTGAATTCCAACTTCTTTACATGTAGTACACTGAAAGCAAGCATCTTTAACCATCTTTACTGTTTATTATGAGGTAATCCCTAGTATATACTGCATTAGAGAGATGTCTTGTATGTTAAAGCACTTGCCTGCAGAACCTAAGGACCCAGGTTCAATGCTCTAGAACCCATGTAAGCCAGACGTACAATGTAATGCATGTACACAAGGCCACACCACACATACACACAAGGTGGTACACATGTCTGGAGTTCGAATGCAGTGGCTAGAGGCCCTGGCACACCAATTCTCCTACTCCCTCACTTACTTGTTCTAGCTCTCATAAAAAATTGGTTACTTAGTTTATAATATGTGACTGTGCCAAGACTTTTCCCAATCTTTACGCAATAGTCTTGTTACCATTGTTTATTTAATTGAATATTGTTATTCATCAAAACTTGAGTTACTGCTAATTCAAGTGGATTTGACAGTGTTTATCTACCAGTGGACACTACATACATAACACAGCTCCATGAAACCAATTGCTATGCATTCTATAAGGTTGTTTTTGAGGATGTTATTATCTTGTAAAACATATGTCCTTTGAGGAGCCATGAATAAATTTTCTCTCTAGTTCAACTATCAGGAATGGATACACTCCTCCTAAAATGCAGGTTTTACTTTCCAGCTGTTTTACAGTTTTAAATGAGTCCATTTGTTTCAGCCAGACAGCTAAAGGACTGGAACCAACCTGGTAGTCCCACTCTGACCAAAGGATTTCCTTATATTTCCTCTGTCTGCATCTTTAGAGCTGACTTAAGTCCTTTGTGAATCATGAGATCATATATGAAAATAAATTATCTAATACAGATTCAAGTATGTACAGCATCAATAATAGCTAATGTTTAGTAATGCAAATAGACTTTATTTACAAATTAATAGTAGTTTGAAAAACAACAACAGATAGCTGACCCCCTACTAGGTAACAAAAAAATGTAACATTCATTTCTCATAGCTGTGGATTAACAAATCATTAACCAAATGAAAATATAATTATGTTTTATTTTTATGGAAGATTTGTTTATCTGGGTAATTTAATTTTAATTTTGAATGTAAAAAGATTCTCTGAGACTGATTGAGATGGGGAGGGGATATGATGGAGAATGGAATTTCAAAGGGCAAAGTGGGGGGGGAGGGAGGGTATTACCATGGGATATTTTTTATAATCATGGAAAATGTTAATAAAAATTGAGAAAAAAAGAGATTATCTCTCTAATGTGCTATTTGTTAAAATCTAAGGCTTCTTCTCTTGGGTTATATATCACCATGTTGCATGTTTCAAAAAAAAGTGTTCTGTAATAATACCATTATCAATTCTTTGAAAACACCATCTTACACAGCTACATATAAATCTGTTAGGTATTTCACCATGTTGGACATTTATACCTTTTCTAATTTTTTTTTTTAATTTTTTGTTTACTTTCATTTATTTACTTGAGAGACACAGAAAGAAAGAGGGAGGGAGGGAGAGAGAGAAAAAGAGAGAGAGAGAGAGAGAGAGAATAGACACACCAGGGCCTCCAGCCACTGCAGACAAACTCCAGATGCGTGCACCCTCTTGTGCATCTGGCTAATGTGGGTCCTGAGGAATCTAGCCTTGAACCAGGGTCTTTAGGCTTCAAAGGCAAGTGCTTAACTGCTAAACCATCTCTCCAGCCCCCTTTTCTAATTTTCACTATTCTTTTAAAATCTTTTTTTATTTACTTATGAAAGTGGAAGAGAAAGAGTAAGTGTGTACTGGAGAATTGAATCCAGGCTGTCAGGCTTTACAAGCAAGTACCTGCAATCACTGTGCCACGTATCCAGCTTCATTGTTTTACAATTATGATACAGCATCTCACTATGCTTCCCAGGCTTGCTTTGAACTCCTAAGCTGTAATTATGCATCTACTTCAGTTTCCTGACTAGCTGGGACTACAGGCTTGTGACACTGTAACAAGTTGATTAACCATGTTTATGCTTGGCAAAATTACTTGAAGAAAAGTAGTTTCCAAAGCCAACCAAACCAACACATTCAAAGAGGGTTAGGGAAAAGTGACCAGCAAATCCATAATGTACTGTATGTGTAGAATTCATGTGAACAACTTACAACTGTAAAACACGATATAAAAATTCAGTCATAGAGACCACACATGTGTTTATTCAATATTTACTTACTGTGTTCCTCTGTGCTAGCCATGGGGGTGGGTTCTTTAGGATATTAGCTATGGTAGAAAAGTTTACTGTTACCACACCAACACATGCCCTGCCAGTTGCACCCCACCATCCAATGTATCAGATAGGGAACATTTCTAGGAAACCTAATGCCATTGCCAAATCCTGAAGCAAATTTCAGTCTCTGCAAACCCTATCCCATGTTTGACTTCATTCATAATACAAGGGGGAAAAGTAACCTTCTTGGATTCAGTTAGCTCCAATGTATAGCAGTATTTGGTTGGCAACGAAGACTGGATCAACAATGACTTAGGATTAATGAAGAATGCTTACTATGCTATTTAGTCCAGTTTCTGACAGGTCAAACATCACTGTTAGAGGTTTCCCATTTTCTCTCTTAGCGTAACGCTCCAACCAGAATGCTATAAGCTTCTTTTTGTCCATTATGGTTTTCTGGTCTTTTATGTGATACTTCACCCTGATCCAGACTTTAAGCAGAAAAAAAGATAAAAAAAATCACCAGATTTATAACATTTTCATATTGTTTTTATATACAATTTCCCCATGATATGTTTCCTCATTTATAGTTCATTTTGTTTCACAGAATAAAAAATATGTCTTCATTCTTTTAAATGAGAAAGAGTTGCACTTGGAACCTCTAAATAAAAAAGCAGCAAAGAGATAAACTACTTTTCTTTCCTTTAGGAAATAAACTTGCCTTTTAAGGAAGGGGAAAAATTCAGCTGAAGAAACTTGCTTGGTAATGACCTACAGATGCTCTTCACTGTTGACAAAGAAAGCCAATGGTTCAGAGAGACCTCAGCAGAGGCAGGAGGGAGATGCAAGAGCATGCTAGGCAGGGGAGAGAAGTATGTACACCTTCCACGTGGTGACAACAAAGACAAAATGGAGTGAGTGGTAAGAGGAGAAGATGATGAAGAGAGACAAGAGCTGAGGAATATGCATGAAGTATAAGGCTGCTAGGATGTCCAACCTTTTAAAATTGTGACATGATATTGTCATCTACAACATAGGCCCCCTTCCTACCTATCCGGGGAAGCACGTGGTCCCTGGGACACAGGCTAAGCTCACCCACCAGTTAAGGCATTGTACTTTTACTACTTTAAAATACTGCTTAGGCAGTAGCACAGGAGGTAGGTGTGAGAGGCAAGGAAGGAAACCCAATAGAGGATGATATGGGAAGGTCCTGAGAACAAGGGGCCAGGGAGTAAGTCAAGACTGAACTGATCAAGTGGCTGGTGAAGATGGGAAAGAGGCCAAAGCCATGCTAAACTAGAAGAGCCAAAGAGTGGGCTGGACCTGGGCAATACAGAAGGAGGGCAAGTAGCAAGACACAGGCATGAGCTGCATGTCCTGTTGAAGGCAGCTGACAGTCAAGTGGTGGTGGGATGCGCATGTGGCCTGGGGATTGCATGGGATCCTCACTGATGGGCACGAGTTTGAGATCAGCTACAAAGTACAGGAAGCCAAGCAAAGAATGTGGCCTGCAAGGCAGTTTTAGGGGGAAACCACTGAGGAGATATAAGAAAAAAGTTTGAAAAGGAGTGGACAGAGATTAAGAAGAAAATGCAAAATACAGTACAGATCACGACCTAAAGAAAAAGCAAGAAAATGGGCAAAGGGCAAAGGTTTTATACCTGTGGTATTTAGCCAAGCTGGATTTGGTGAAAGTGGGAGGTAGACCGGGGGGGGGGGGAGGGCATCTGAACAACACAGTTCACTATTCCTCCAGTGTATATATACTTATGTTTCATGAAAAGCAAATGGGGAAGACTAAAAGAGGTTTAAAAGTCCATTTAATGGTCGGGCGTGGTGGTGCACACCTTTAATCCCAGCACTCGGGAGGCAGAAGTAGGAGAATCATCGTGAGTTCAAGACCACCCTGAGACTACCTAGTGAATTCCAGATCAGCCTGAACTACAGTGAGAGCCTACCTCAACAAAAAAAAAAAAAAAATTAATTAAATTAAAAGCCTAGTTAGTGACTATCAAAAAGATTCTCAAATAATAATAACACAGAATGGAGTATTAAAAAGAAGAAAGGACTCATAAAAAAATAAGAAAGAAAGGACTCAGACTGAATTGACTTTGGTGATGTCATATGATACAGCATTTGTGCTTACTGCCTATTTTATTATAATGCAAATTCTGCCCCATTACTAAGTATCTGACATGGATCCGGAATGGCCCTACATTTATAATTGCAGAGCACTTGCTGTGTGTACATATGGAGAGTTCTTTAGATTGTTAATTCAACTAAGAGACCTATACTTCAAAGTCTTGAAAAGCCAGTGCAGAAATTCAATATACTTACATAATTTGTTACCTTCTTTGTCATAACCATGGAGATAAATACCACCAATTTCTAATAACCATCTGGGAATGGAGGATTCATTAAGGTCTAAAAAGTGATAAACTTTGATCAGTAATGGTAATTTAAGGCCCTAAATATAAAACTCACAATGTAAAGGGAATGTTATATAGTAGTTCTGATAAGACTGATTCAAATTTGAGCAAGATACAACTTACTTAAATGTTGAATAAAGTACAACTTATTTAAATATCTGGAAAGGGTCTTTTTTAAGAAATGATTTATTAGCAGAGAGAGGGAGAAAGCATTTGAAAGAGGTGAAATATAGACATGACATGGCTTCTTGCTGCTGCTAATGAACTCCAGATGCATGTGCAACTTTGTGCATCTGGGTTTATGTGAATACTGGGGAATCAAACCCAGGCTGGCAGACTTTGCAAGCAAGCTCCTTTAATTGTTGAGCCATTTCCCCAGCCCTGCTAAGGGTCTTTGACAATACAAAACACTTTTTCCTACTGAGCAAACTCACTGCAAAAGACTCACAGGTGATAGAAATGAAACAAAGAAACAAACTACATTTTCATCAGTATCTCAGCATATTTACACCAATCTCTTTGTAAAGTTCTGGTCCTGTTTCTCAGAGTGACTTGACTTGTACACAAATAATCACTCTGATAATTTCAAGACAACAAAGTAGGGCCTCGGTGGCAGGGAATATGTTTAGTATGTACGAAGTCCTGGATTCAATCTCAGCACATAAATAAACACAAAGAAAAAGAAAAAGTCATGTTAATAAATAGTCAAACAGCCTCAGAATCAGTGAAAGGAAAATTCACTATTGTTTTTTCTAGAAAGATGGTAATTTTCTACACATTTTGATATTTAGTACACTCTACATGTAGGACAAGTGGAAAAATACTTCTAGAAATATGCAAGATCTTTTAGCAGGTGGAACAAAGAACCCAGCCAGTCGCTGGAGAGGTTGAGAACCAACATGGCAAGGCTCTTGTTTCATTCACCAGCAGTTCCCTGAGAATGTTCAAAGATTTATCTCCCCAATTCTTCCTACATCATTGCTCTGCCACCTGTTCACCAGAAACTAGCAATCCACACTAAAACACAAGGATTGTTGAGTTTAAAAAGTTTATTCTACACTTACATGATTTAGAAATTATAGATTTGTAATTTTTTGCTCAAATAGTAAGAGATTCTCTCTGTTGAAATTACTTATAACTTTTATATTTCTAATCACTTCATTTCTTAGATATCAGATATTCTAATTCTTGTAGTGTCCTTCTACAAGTATGAGGCCTGGGGTATACTGTAGATTTGATCTGTGGCTGTTTGGTATGAAGTCTTCAGGCTTACTTTCTGTAGAGTTTTAATCTCCAATGAGAGCCCTTCAGGTCTAGTTAATACTGGTAGCTATGTTGGTTTACTCTTATTAAATTATTAAGAGGAAACAGATTAACTGGTAACCTTGCCTGTGCAGAGTTCTTCATATACTTAAAGACCACAATAAAATCACTTTAAGATTTAAAACTCCATTCTAAGGACACATTTTAATCTAAAGGTGGACCTGAAAATTAAGAAGTTAAGAGAAGGCTGCTATAGTTGTCTTTGGGTATAAGCATAATTTTCTGGGATCAGTGTTCACTTATAGAAGACCCAGAAGCATAAGGAACTCATGGGCATCAACTAAAAAAAGACAGAAAACTGACACCTCCTATTTCTAGGCGTAACATTGAACATTCCATCTTGTGACAGGTGAAAGAAATCAAGCCAAACAGAGATTGTGTGACCATATTGCAGGGAAGAATGTGTCACTGTGCTCCTGGTGATTTGACTTTTTTTCTTTTTTACAAGTTATCCTATTTACACGATTTTCTTATAAGCTGTTCTATTATTGAGCCTCTACAAATAATTATATTCTTTTATTTATGACTGCCAAGAATATGTGCAAATACACAATTAGGGAAATGCAATAGGTGTACAAGTGTTATTCCTCTGTCGTAGTTACATGAAACAGCTTACCATTGACAGAAAATTCTTTCCTCCACTGAAAACTCTCATCAATCATCTTTAGTGTTTCATCTACAACATTATGCCTCCAAATTAAATAATTTTCAACCCAGTTGTCATCTTGTTGTAGCCGTTCAATGTCACGTGAATCATATTTGTCTGATTTATCTAGAGAAAAAAAAACACAACAACAAATATCCAAGTCAGATTAATTCTGGAGTGAAAAATAACCAAAATAAATGCCAAAGGAGAATGAAGATCTGGGAGGAAAAAGCCATCCTTTTTGAGGTAGACACACATGTAATTCATAGAAAAATGAAATCTAAAGAACAAATGTGATTTCTAAGTAAGGGTAGAATAATGGAATCTAGAATGCAGATTTTTGTTGTTGTTGTTGTTTTTGACATGGTATCTTCACACTATGTTGTCCAGGTTAACTTTGAACTCTTGAGGCTCAAGTGATTCTCCTGCCATTGTCCCTTGAGCAGCTGGTACCCCACATACATGTCACTGTGTCTGATGGAAAATGTCATTAAAAAAAATAAATAGTGGGTAGTGGTGCATGCTTTTAGTCTCAGCACTCTGAAGGCTGAGGTAGGAGGGTGGTTCTGAGTTTGAGGACAGCCTGAGACTATATAGTGAAGTCCAGGTCAGTCTGGGTTAGAGGTAGATTCTGCCTCAAAAAAAAAAAAAAAATAGATAAGTAAACAACAAGCACACAGACAGACAGACAAACAAACAAATACCAATTGGGTATGGTGGCGCAAACCTTTAATCCCAGCACTTGGGCAGCAGAGGCAGGAGGATCGCTATGAATCTGAAGCCAGCCTAGGATTACAGTGGGAGTTCCAGGTCAACTTGGGCTAGACCCTACCTCAAAAATAAATAAATAAAAGCAAACACCAAATGGAAAACAACATATATGAAGTGTGTTAGCTAGGTTTTTGTTTCTCTGACAAAACATATAACAAAACTAAGGGAAGAAGGATTTTTTAAGAGACAGGAAGGTTTCTTAACTCAAAATCCTCCTGCCTCAAACTCTTGAGGTTGATGAAGGATTTATCATGACTCACAATTTTGGAGGGTTCAGTCCATGCTAGCCCACTATATTGTTTCTGGGCCTGTGGAAAAGCAATGATTATGGAAGAATGGCACAGAAAAACAAAGATGTTTGTGCCATAGCAAACAATAAGGAGATAGAAAGAGACCAGGGATAAGGTATACTTTTGAAAGGCACACACCCAGTTATCACTTTCCTCCAGCGAGGCTCCACCTCCTGAAGCCACTCATCTATGATTAGTCCATTGATGAAGCTAGTGTCATCATGACCCAATAATTTTTCAATAGTGCTGTCAGCTGGGGACCAAGACTTGAACATATGAGCCTTGCAAGGAACACATCTACAACATGCAGTATTAGAGTATTTACTATTTTCAGATACATAGGCCAACATTTCCAATAGTTTGTTGAAGTAATTTTTCAAAATAATTTCTCATTTTCATTTGCATGCTGTACTTCTTCTAACATCTACAAAGAGCATTCCTTCTTGTATGCTGTTCTCACTATCTGGTCTACCTGAACTCTTCTTGTCTCCATGTAATAATCTCTGCATATCCAAACTGTACCGTTCTGCAAAACTCTTTTCAGATATTCCTTCTTTCACAAAAATGTCCTCCTGTAACCAGCAAGAGAAATTGACCTAAACTTTTCTTAAGGCACTCATGAGCCTCTGCCTTGAAGCTACTGATATGCACATCATGTTTCCCAAGCAGACAGTCAAAGTCAAGAGTCTGCACACCCTAAGAATACTCTAATGGAAATAATAGAAGTGCCAATGAAAGACCCTTCAATAAACATTTATTGTAAGACTATATTCTGTCTCAATTTTTTTCTTCCTCAGCTATCCATATCTTCCCCAAAGTCAAAAGCAAAAAGCTCCGGAAAGTTCTCTGGCTCCTTCATTTCCTTTTCTTTCACATGTATTTACTAGCCAAGCTTTATAGTGTCTACCTCCACTCCATTTGTACTGTCCTTATTTTAGGGCCTCTGAGATAATAGCTGAAAGGTCATGAAAAGATAAAAGTGTATCCAGACAATTGTTCTCTGTGAGTCTTCATTTCCTCACCCTTATGCTGGTTTAGACTCTGTATGAGGAGCACATGAAAAAGAATATGTGAAAGTACTTGGAAACTTAAAAAACTATAAAATGAGAGGCCACAAGTCACACATTTTTGGAATGACACTTTGAATATAGGTTAATATATGGGATCCATTTTTCTAATCTAAGTGGGTCTGTACTCCTTAAACCTTGGAACACATTTTTTAGCTCTGCTAGTTGATGATTCATTTGTATTCAAAGCACATGTCACCCTTTAATTATAAATGCCATTTGCAGGCCTAAGTTGGATATAAAAGTCTTCTGTCCTCTGAAGATGGAAAATTTAACTAAGCCACTGGACCAATAAGATATTTTTTTCTCGAAACTGCAAGATGACATCACACATTTCCAGAAAAATTCTCCTAAATATCCATGTCTGTATAATAATAGTTTATTTATCAGTTATTTTTTTCCAATAAAAATGGTGGTCAATGATAAAAGTGACTAACTCAGCTAACCATTCAAACATGCTCAGCACATACCTTTCAAAGGTCAAGATTTCATGAAATTTTCTGTATTATCATGGACTTTGGAAAATATATTTAGTGTTTCTGTTGTTTTCATGGATAAAAAAAGACTGCAGTGGCTACTTGCCTTGATTAGGGTCATAGAGTCAACAGTTTCACCCATCACTGTTTCTGTATAATCAGTACAAACGTCAACACAGTTAAAAAGGTAGATGGTGCCAGGCATGGTGGCACATGCCTTTAACCCCAGCACTTGGGAGGTAGAGGTAGGAGGATCACCATAAGTTCGAGGCCACCCTGAGACTACGTAGTGAATTTCAGGTCAGCCTGAGCTACAGTGAGACCCTAGCTCAATAAAATAAAATAAAATAAAATAAAATAAAATAAAATAAAATAAAATAATCAATCAATCAATAAATAAAAGGTAGATGGTATTTAGGATTATTATGAAAATCAGCTTGACCTAACAAGCTTCTAGAAGAATCCTGGTTATCCCCTAGGGTCCCAACCTATACTGAGAGTACTTATTTAGAATAATAATTGGCAAGTAATACAAACCCAGTAAATATTAGATAATAATAAGGAAAAAAAAAACATTCTTAACATTATTACCACAACTGCTACTGCTATAATTAGAGATAGCATGATAGGAATAGACAGCACCCATTTTTGCTAAGAAATTTAAAGTCCACTGCTCTTTGGTAGCATTAAAGGGTACAGATTCCTGAAATTAGGAAGTTCTACTTAACATAATTATTGTTCTTAATAGACATATATTTACACAGGAAATGCTGGATTAACCATCTACCTCTAGACAAACAGAAATGAAATCAGAGAAATGGCAAAGAAACCAAGAGATAACTGGACAGGGGAATAGATGGAGATTGACAGAGAAATAGGAGAAAAGTAGAAGCAGAAAGAGTAGAGAACAAGAGAACAGAGGGGAGAAGTGAAGGGAAGAAGACATGGAGAGACAGAGATGAGGAGAGGAGGTCAGGAGAAGAGGATGGCAAAGGCAAGCAGAAAATGTATAAAAAGAAAACAAAATGAGATGATCATTCAGCATTTAGTGGCTTAGGACTGCAGGGCCATGAGGCCATCATTTGTAATTATGGCAATAATATATGCTATTTTCATACACAGCCCTCAGACAACCAAGTCCTTATGGGATGGAAGTTTTTCAGAAAACCTTTAGTAAATCCACCTGTGCTATGCTGTACATAGATTCCCCTCTAAATTCACTGTGTCTATAATAAGAGGTAGGGCCTTTCAGAAATAATGAGAGCTGGGCATGGTAGCACATGCCTTTAACCCCAGCACTTGGGAGGTAGAGGTAGGAGGATCATCATAAGTTTGAGGCCACCCTGAGACTATATAGTGAATTCCAAGTCAGCCTGAGCTAGAGTGAGACCCTACCTCAAACAAACAAAAAACCAACCAAACCAACCAAACAACAACAACAAAAACCTTCACCAGGAAATTCTGGAGCCTTGACATTGGATTTAATAGCTTCCTGAAGTGTGAAAAAATAAATTTCTGCTGTTTTAAAATAAAATTTCAACTCTTTGTTTTCTTCTATCACAGAGTAAGATGTTATATGCAGAAGCCAATGATATATATTTAAAGGTTCCTGAACCCATAAAAACAGTTCTTCACATACTTACAACTAAAACAACATTTTGAAAGAGTATCAATGGTTAAAGTATAGAAGTAAAAGAGGGTTTAGTTTTATAGAGATATAGATGTATGTGTATATGCTCTCATAATAATTTGTCCCCAGCAATTTTCTTTTCTCCACTCCCCACAGAACTGGGTTACAGGTATGTGTGGCCACACCTAGCTGTTTTGGACACCGCTGTGGATCAAACTCAGACCCTCATGCTTAACTGTCAAGCATTCTTTCCAGCCCAACTTTTGAATTTTTAAGCCTCATCTCTGCATTTCTTACCAGTAATTCACTTCAATGGCACCTTTGTTAGGGTACTTTCTTAATAAACCATCAGTACAGTGATGGTTCACTGGCCCTTTCAACTATTTCTTCTTATACATACGTTGAAAACATTCCAAATTAAAAGATAAGGAGACTCTATTCCTATGTGTAAACCAGCGACATTACCAATACTGACATTAGAAACTGGGTTTTAAGGTGCAGTGTAAAATTTTTCTGGTCATATTCAGGATATGGGACAGAATGATATAGTTAGAAAACCCATGCTGTTATGTATACTGAGACCAAGCAAGTCACTCTGGGACTGCTTTTCTACTCTACTCATAGTCTTTGAAAGATCAAGAAAAATGAAAAAATCTAAACACTATATAAATTTCAGTTAACATTAGGGATAATACTAACTACTAGCTAACCAGATAAGAAAATCCCAAAGTATAGTGTAGTTACTATAAATGTGTCTAGGTTTCAGATAAAGGTGAAAAAATGTAACAGTATTGAGATACTAAAAGTTAAAGAAAAAATTATTAACTTGGCGTTATAATATTCAAAACAGCAATCATGCAACATTTCATTAATTTAAAAGCACTTATGATTTCCGCCATGACTCTTAAGTATGAAATTAGCTGACAAGGTCTTGAAAGAGAGAGCTAAATTGTACATAGGTCAAGAATGGAAGTCATCAGACCAAAATAAAAGAATATTCCTGCAAGAGTATCCTTTGCTATTTGGCTACAGCTTCCCCTGACTCTCTACTTGAAAGGCTACTAGCAAGACTGAGTGGCAGGTGATCTCTTATGACAGGATGAAGCCACTGGCTTATAGCACTGTTTCTCAAGTTTCAGTATGTATCAAAATCACAAAGCACAGCCTGTTTAAACAGGAATAATTGGGTCAGATGCTTAGATGTTGAAGTTTGGGCGAGATCCAAGAATTAGCATGCTGATACAAGGACCACACCCTGAGAACCACTATTCCACCATAGTGGCTCGTTTCTTGTAGTGAAGACTTTTAAAATCTAACTGATAGTTAAAATGCATATATCTGCTTGCACCTGTAGCAACTATTGTCAACACTGAAATTACTTCTCTGACTGACTCTGTGGGGTTTCTACTAACCATGCTACATTTGTTTTCCTTTCTTCTTGCTAGAGAGAGATGATGGTTATATACTATTCATCCTAGTTTCATATTTCTACTCATTTGTAACATTTTACTTGTATCTCTTAGTAGTTACCCTTAAGTAGCTACAATGCATCCTTGTCCTGAACAACTGAAGTCCTTATAATACTTTTCCAATTGCTCTTTTTCCTATTATTACTGTTAATGATTTCACTAGTCTGCATACCAATTCCTTTGCTTCTCATTGCTTTTGTACATCTTTGTTACCTTTTGCATTGCATTTACTTACTAATCATGTGATCTCCTAGCTTACTTTATTAGCAATAAGCATCCAATCTACATGGCTGAAACATTTTACCTTCACTTTGGAATAAATAGTCTAAGTGGGCAGTTATTTTCCATAATTCTTTCAGAGAATTAGTTCACTGTTTCCTTGAATCTTTCTCTTTATTCTTCATGTTTTCAGTTTAACTATGATACTCTTTAAGATAAATTTCTTTTTGACAATGCTGATTGTTATGTCTCTTTAATGTAAGGATCCAATGTTTTTCATAAAGGTAGAGTAATTGTTAACTGTACCCTTATTTATGTTTTTGAACAGTGCTTTATTTGTCCTTCTGTAGATTGTGCTAAATGTGTACAAGGTTTCCCATATCTTTATTTACTTCTACATTTTCATGCATTTTTTACCTCCAGTTATTTGGTAATAAAGTACCTATATAAAAACTTAAGAAGTGTCTGAGTACCTTATGTCAGCTATAAGTCCACAGCAGTATAATGAGGACAGATTTTGGAAAATAATTAATATAAAAATATTCTTGAGTTAGGAGGAGTGCAAGTCCACCCTGAGACTACATAGTGAATTCCAGGTCAGCCTAGGCTAGAAAAAGACCCTCCCTCAAATAAAAGACCCAAAAATGTTCAAACCATAAATGGCAAATTGTGTCATCAACACAAATTCATCTGTTAATATATTTGATTAAAACATGACAGATTTTTTTTTAGCTGGGTGTGTTGGCACATGCCTTTAATCCCAGCACTCAGGAAGCAGAGGTAGGAGGATGGCCATGAGTTCGAGGCTACCCTGAGACTGCACAGTGAATTTCAGGCCAACCTAAACTAGAGTGAGACCCTACCTCGAAAAACCAAAAAAAAAAAAAAAAGACAGATTTTTAAATATTTTATGCAATATAAAATGGTTACCAGGGGAAAATATCTTTTTAGAAATTCTATGAGTTCTACTCATTCCTCTAGAGATCTGTGCTATAGTTGTTTTGTTTTTGTCAGTGTTTCATGTAACCCTGGCTGGTTTCAAATTCACTATGTAACTGAGGCTGACCTTGAACTCTTGATCTTCCTGGCTTTTCTAGAGATCTTATAAAATCAGAGTCATTGTGAGATTACATTTTCAATAATGAACAAACATTCATGTACTCTATTATACAGAGAACACAACACAGTTAGAGATGTAACTCAGTGGTATAGTGCTCATCCAGCCTGAGTGAAGTCCTGGACTCTATCTCCAGCCTGATTCAAAAAGAGTACACTGCAGACTTGGTAAACAGATTGCTCTTCCTGGACATGGTTTACAAATGACGACAAACTAACACACCCAGTAGGAATGATAAGATTGTTTTAACAGATGTTTGTATGTTGTTAATTTCACTACATCCTGAAAATGAGGATATATAAAAAATAGGTATAAATAACTTAAAGATATAAACTTTAGTAAAAACAACAACAACAACAACAAAAGGATAAAAGAATCTGTGAGGTACTATAACAAGTCATTACTGAGAATAACAATTCACAATATTTTCTTCTATCAAAAAATTAATACTCAAGCCTCTAGGAAATCACAGTATTATATTCTCTAAAGCAGAAGCTTAGTACTTTTAAATACATAAAAAGGATAAAAATTGATACTTTTCAAAAATTAATTTTAAGGTAATATTATCACACATTTATGATATACATGGTATTCTGATATAATGCAGGAAAAATAAATAAATAAAGCTAAATAAAATGCATACATCATTCAACACATATCATTTTTATTGTAAGGACACTTAAAAAACCTCTCTCAACAATTTACAAGTATGTCAGGTTGTTGTTAACTGTAGTCCCAATGTTGTTTCAAGACCTCTTAAGGGCTGGAGAGATAGCTTAGTGGTTAAAGTGCTTGCCTGAAAAGTGAGAGTACCCAGGTTCAATTCCCCAAGACCCACATAAGCCAGATACACAAAGGTGGTGCATGTATCTGGAGTTTGTTCACAGTGGCTGGATGCCCTGGTGTACCCATTCTCTCTCTGCCTCTTCCTCTCTCTCTCTCAAATAAAAAAAAAAAAGAAGAAAAATATTTTTAAAAATTCTCTTGAAATTATTTCTGCAGCCTGACATATTTTCTATCCTTTATGTGTGCATCATACATGGGTTTCAAATGTTCATAGCAACACTGTATATGATACAAAAGCCTAGAAACAATCCCAATTCAATTGATAGTACAATTAATGTACTAACTATACAATCCAAACAGGAAAGAGTTAGTTGTATTTCATTATAAGTGTGAATTATAAACAAAAGCAGATCATGAAAAACTATATTGAGCTTTAAAAAATATTTTTATTTATTTGCAAGGACAGAGAGAGAGAGAGAGAGAGGGAGGGGGGAGAGAGGGAGAGAGAGAGGAGTAAAAGAGAATGGACATGATAGGGTCACCAGCTATTGCAAATAAACATCAAATGCATGCACCACCTTGTACATCTAGCTTTACCTGGGTACAGGAGAATTGAACCTGGGCTGTTAGGCTTTGCAGGAAAGTGTCTTAACTGCTGAACCATCTCTCCTGCCCCTATATTGGGCTATTACATAAAATTTAAAAGAGGTAAAACCATAAGCTGTTAGTGAGGGTTACTTCTTAGGCACAAAAAGTAATGAAAAGTGAAACAATGAATACTATCACAGGAAAAGTAACTGTCACTTGAATGTCAGGATACATGGGAAGTTTCTAGGGTATTGGGAAATTCTAGGTCTTTAGCATAGTATATAGATTGCTTGTTTAATTCTTACCTATTATATACTTAAAACTAAAAGAAAAAAAAATGAGAAACAGCAGAAAAAGCCATTAAGCGAGAAAAAAAATACTTAATAGTAATGGAATAAATTACAAACTAATGGTAAATTTTAAATATATTTTAACAAACTGCCAAAAAAGTGTAAGTGGAATTAACATAAAAAGCCTATATCAATATTAAAGGCCACACTAATGAAAAAAAAAACTACAGATGGATATAATCATATGATAGTAAGCCTGCCCTTCCTACCAATAAAATGCAAATTAATTTATCAGTTAAGAAATGATAGCTCTACACATAGATAATGTAGTAAGACATTCTCTTACAAGGCTAGTATGAAGGAAGTTTAACATGTCAAATGTGTCCAAAGTATTAACATATGAGAACAATAATTTGATTTCTATAAATGTATCTAAAGGAAATAATTTGAACTACTGTACAAAAACATAATAATAAAACTTAGAAATAATCTAAATGTCTAAAATGGATTATTTAAACTAAAAGATTAAAAAACAATCATTTATTTATAGATCCAAATGTTCAATGGTAATACACAATGTTTACCTTCTAAATAAGGGGAATAAGAGGATGTCAAAATGACTCCAGTGCACTGAATTAGAATCATATCATTTGGCTGTCCAAAGTTCTCTTACTTGGTTGTAGCTATCCCTTCTCAAAGCTTATCTACAGCAGAGTTTCTATTGCTTCTTGATCATGTCCCATACCTTTTTGCCTCAGTATCTAGGTTCAGATGATTTGACCCACCTGGATCACTTTTTCTACTTGGCTAAGTTCCACCATGTCCAGAAGTTCATGAGAAACACGACCTGGGCTAATCAGCGTTCTGTCAGCACAATAAATACTGAGATAGAGAAGTGATAAAGAGATAAGGTTTATTTTGGCTCAGAGCTTTTAGAAGTTCAGAGCATGATTGGTTGGCTCTGATGCCTTGTGGCCTGTGGTGTTGAGACAGGAGTAGTTCAAACCTGCTTCAGCTCATGGCTGTGGAGCAATAGAAAGAAGAAGCAACAGCACAGTCCCACTTGAGTGCACATCCCTAATGACCAACTTTGTACTATGCTACAGCTCTTTTCTTGTTGTTTATTTATTTATTTTTAATGTTGAAGTGGAAACTTTATATGGGTACATCATATGTCGGTACCATCACTGACATCCCCAATGACTTAAGACCTTGCACTGAGCTGTACCTCTTAAATGTTCACCCATCTCACGATAGCACCAAGCCTTTTAGGTTTGCAGCAATCTGAACTATAGCATCAAGTATGAAGTGTCTTCTACCTGTGATAATCCAATCACCAACCACTGGTTACCTGTCACTGTCTCTGACTTACAGAAAACACGTCAGTTCTTTTGTTACTCTGTTGAGGCAAGGTTTCACGTAGCTTAGGCTGGCTTCCAACTAACTTGCTACGCATCCAAGGATGACCTTGAACTCCTGATCTCCCTGCCTCCACCACCCATGTACTGGGATTACAGGCATATGCTATCATGCCAGGGAATCTTTTTGCTCTTATAATTGTTACTATAATTTGCCTTAAATTTAATTGTTATCTGTTTTGATACTTTAATTAGACTGTACACGTTTTGAAAAGGTTCTATCCTTCAGCTTTCTTAAACACTGACACACTGCTTCCCAGAATTAAGCAGATAATGAGTACTTGAGGAACTGAATAAATTATTGTTACAGAGAGAAAAGAAGAAAGCACAGGAAATGTTTCCCACTTGAGACTTAGAATGGAATTTTTCATAGTAACAATGACAAAAACGTATTACAATTATGGACCTGTATTTTATTCTTTTGCCATGTTTAAAAAAAATCTACCCATATTTGGTAACATTTTCTACAGGCATAAACATGTTTTGGAATTTTTAAGAATCCACTTTCAAAAGGATGCCTGAGGAGATATAATTGCAAAGAATAAGTACTTTTCTTCGAGAAAAACCTTTTACTTAAGTCTGCCTTAAGCCTCTTATAAAAAAAAATTAACAGCAATAGAGACTGTGAAAAACAGATGAATAAAAGTGGATATTTGGGAAACTAAAGTTAATTTGTTATCATTACATTATTATTATTATTATTATTATTATTATTATTATTATTTTCTGAGGTAGGTCTTGCCCTAGCCCAGTCTGACCTGGAATTCACTATGTAGTCTCAGGGTGGCCTCAAACTCTCAGCAATACTCTTACCTCTACTCCTGAATGCTGGGATTAAAGATGTGTGCCACCACACCCGGCTTTGTCACTACATTATTTAATATTTACATTTTAAGTCAAAACTTCACTTTATAATACAAACTGGCCTAAAGCTTGTCATAAAGCCAGGTCTAGCTTGGCACTCATTTTCTTGCCTCACCCTCCACACATTCTTCACCAACGTTAATTTCTTTTCTTTTTTTTTATTAGTTATGTACACAGTATATATACAGTCACGTTGGTACCATCATTAGCCTCCTTCCTGTCCTCCCTCCTCCACAGGGCCCTTCCTCATTAGGGAATATGGGTCATGTATTGTGGGGTCAGCCATCAGTTATGGGTAAGAGGCAATGTCTCTGTGCATAACGACCCAACATGTGGCTCTAACATTCCACCCCCTCTTCCGCAAATTTCCCTGAGCCATCTGATGTTATTTTCTAAAAGGCAAACTTAAAAAAGGGAACACAGGTAAATTTAAAGCCCTTTATACCACATTCTAGCTCCACTTTTATCTTATGTGATATTCTAGGAAACAAGTTCAACTTTTAGGTGAAAGTCTTTAAAGGTTTCTACTTTCCTTTCCATCCCCCAAATCTTTAATTTCCAACTGAGTTTAATTAGTCAAGTGTATATATTAAACCATAAAACACTGCCAACACTTAATGTCATACATAGTGCTTTACTTTGAAAATATGCTTGTGTTTATGAGGCACATTGTGAAGCATATTCTTTGCTAGACTGTGTGGGAAAGGGGAGTTGGGACAGATCTTAGTTTAGAAATGGATTCATAGTCCAGTGTATTTCAATACTGCTACATTTATCCAAAGAGTATGTATTGAGCACTGTGCTAGGTAATCAGAGGTGAGTAATCTAGATACATAAGGCTTCTGTCCACAGGTGGTTAAGGAACCCATATATAACCTACTGCAGGAAACAGAAAGCAACAAAGTAACAAGACAATTACAGATTATAGTAAAAGAACAGGACAGAGAAGCTACTTAATAATCAGTGAAGGCTTCTTCGATACAATGAAACCTTGAAAAGATAAAAAGGACCTAACCTTGTACACTAACTGGGCAAGAGCCTCCCAGGCAGACAAGTGGAAATTTCCCAACATGCAAACAGACTCATTCTGTTTGAAAACCACAAATGAAGCAGTGTAGTCAAGTTTTTCAAACTGACAGCCATGTTTTAGATTGTGATGTCAATAGTGTGGGTCATTGTATTTTTAAAAAAGAAATCAAGTCTGCAAAAAAAAAAAAAAATCAGTCACATGTTTGCAGAGTATTTGTTAATGAATGTTTGCTTCAGGTGTGTGAATGTGTGTATACAGGCACTGACTGGATTGCAGTGAGCATGATTCTCAAGGCAGGGAGAGGAGGTCAAAACTGCACTAAGAAACAAAAGCAATGACTGGTTAGGATGGAAGATGGGTGGTCAAGAGCCTCATCATATGTAGCCTTCCACTGTGAGAATTGGGACTTTATTCTAAATACAGTGGGAAGACCCTGAAGGGTTCCAAGCTAGGGAGTGATATGATCTAATTTTACACCATGGTGTTTGCTGAAAGATTAATATAGTGAAATCTAAAAGGCCTGAATAGTAGTCCTCGCCAAGTCTCTAACACCAGGGATTTTGAGAAATTGCTCAATGTCTCTCTACCTCAAACTTCCTTCTTTTGAAAAATGAGAAGGTTGAAACAAAATGACCTTTCAGATCTTTTCTAATGTTAAATTTCCACCTATTTACTGTTTCCTCCCTGGGCATAAGTAAATGACTACTGCAGAGTCACCAATTCATTAGGTCGAGTTCTGCATTACATCTTAAAATATCATAAACCATGTAGCTATCAGTTATATTTCTAAAGAAAGCAATGTTAGAAGTATGTCTTTATTGAAACAGGCTGTGTGAAATCTCTGGGCTAAAAGTGAATCAAATGATTTTTGCAAATCTCTGGTATAAAGTTTGATACATGAAGAAAATTGACAATGAGACATGAAAAGAGTTATGGACCAAGCTATTTGGCAAAGATTGCCTTATTTGTTTTAGGTCATCAACTTATGGATGATCTAGGACAGTTCAAACTTGCAGGAATCTTCTATTCAGCATCAAAGTCAAGATATGGAAGGGCCATTCCTTTCATAGGAACCAAAAAGACTGGGGCAAAATATTCATGGACAATCTAGTACATTTAGTTCCATGTTAGATAAAATGATGTGTTTTTCTTCATTTCATTCCCACAAGTTAATTTGTATTTCACAGATAGGGAAACAGGTGCTCAGATTATATAAGTAAGCAATTTGATGGCAAGATCGCGATTAGAATTAATCAAGGCAGAAAACAAATAGCGCCTTCCAAATTAATATTTATAATAACTTATTCTGCATGATGAAAAATACTGCACAAGTATTAAGTCATCAGATAAGTACCTGACAAGAACTACCTGTGACATTTCGACACAGAATGCTGAAACAATTCTCTACTCATAGACACTCTGTGATGAAAAGGAAAGAACTTGTTTTAGCACTGGAAAGCATACACTGTGAGTAGCATTTTGGGTTGCATGAAATGGAATTAAGCCAAATATAAAAGGAGGCATACCAAATTGAGCACATATAAACAGTAATATGGCAGCTTACTGGTTCATTTGCTGCAGGTTTGCTGGTAATACGCCGGCAGAGGAACTGTAAACTGTACTGCAAGTTTCACAAACGCTTGGACATGCTAGAAACTCTCCGATTTCTAACTTCCATTAATCTTTTTTAAAGGTAGCTTTGGGCGCACCATGTGGCCACTTGAAACAGTGTACAAGGCATGGCATGGAGAAGCAAACCTCTGAAATGTGCACAGCATCATCCTCGACAGTGGAAAGGGTCCTTAACACCTTACACAGCCATGCACTAGCAAAGTTGGGGGTTCTCGGTGCACACCTGTTTCAATGCTAAGAACACAGTGCTCACCTGTCACATACTCAGCTTCGAATCTCCGTCGGGTCTCAGACACGAGCTTGGCTTTATTCTGGGTGTTATTCTGGATGGGAGACAGAACAGGACCTTAGTCACTTGTCCTCTACCCCTTGCAAACCATCAAGCCCAGCCCACCTGCACTTGACAGCACGACCCAGGGCCTAGAAGGCTTCCAGGTCTCGGGGCCCTGCAGCAGAACGATCGGATCCTCACCTCGGCCATGATCGCAGTCGTGTTTGTGATTGCACTTGTTGTAGCCTTCGCCCCTTCCTTCCGCCGCCGACAGCCAAGAATCTCATCACCGGCCAGCCCAGCCCAGAGGGAGACCAAGTAGGGAGGGAGGGGGAGGCGGTCGCGTGACACCGGAAGGCAAAAGGAAGTAAAGACAGCGCGTCCAATCCGAGATATCCGTCTAGGCCAGGGGACGGGACTACACGAGCAGCTGGGGCTCCATTCGTTTCTGCAAGGAGAAGCCCCGCCTTCCCGCGTCCCCCGCACTGCGGTCCCGCCCCTGCCCTCCCGGTGCCCGCCACCACAGTCCCCGAGGCTCCGCCCCTCGGGAGATTCAGCCGACCAGACCAGTGGATTTCACAACCCTCCCGCAGGTCCGGCCTCCTGGGCCAAGGCTCCGCCTCCTGTGCGGTCCACGCAGCCGTCGGGCGGGGCACGTGTCCCGCCGGCGGGAGGTTTGGAGTGCGTGCAGGAGAGTTGCCGGTCTCGAACTTTCGGCGGTGGAGCTGATAGATGACCTAGGGCCACACCGAGTCATCTTCCCTCCTGAACCTTCGCCGATGGGGCCTCGGGGCCCGACTTGCGCACCTGGCGGGAAAGGCGGAAGGGAAGCAGCCTGGGACTGGTCTCCCTTGGAAGCACTGGGTTGTAAGTGTTTGCCACATTTGGAAATTATGTTTCTGGAAACTTTCTTCTCCCATCTTCCTAGTTGGACTGTGACATGCTTGGGTTTTGTCTCTGCTTTTCTCCCTCCCCGCTTCCCCTTTTCCTGCTCCTGCCCTCACCATGCTGGCATCCAAATCACAGAAATCCTGTCTCTCCTGTGCTGTGAGACACTTCAAAAGAAAGTATCTTTGTTATATAGTTAAATTAGGAGCTGGGGGTGTAGCTCATTAGAAGTGTACTCGCCTAGCCTGTGCAAAGCCCCGGGTACGATCCCCAGCTCTGCCAAACAAACTCATGAGTAAAGTTAAAATAAAAACAAAAGGCATGTTTCTTGCCACACGTGGGACATTTATCCTGGGTAAAATGTCAACAGCGCCAAGAAGATAAAAGCTTTAGATTTATAAAGTACTAGAGTAAATAAGGTTATTTGGTTCAAAAAATATAGAGATAGTTCAGCATACAAAACTGCCTTTCTTGATTTTTCAAAGTAGAAAGCAGGTTCTCCCTGTAGCCCAGGCTGACCTGGAATTCACTGTAGTCCCAGTGTGCCCGCCGCTGTGAGTTTGACGCCACCCTGAGAAAACTGCCTTTCTTAAAAGTTTGAAAGATACTGAAAACTGCAAAGAAGTTGGAAGTCAGCCGTAGACTACTTGACTATCTTGCTGTGGGTTCAATCCCCAGATCCACAGAAACATCACCCACAACTACTCTATCCCAAATACCATTTGTAGCCAGTCTACCTTAATATGGTATGCAGTACCATTTCGCTACACTGTTTCTATATTGCATTTCTATGAGAAAATTGAATACATAGTTTCACAGTTGTTTCAATACATTCATAAAAAATTGAAAGATAACTCAAATTTCCCTGTGGTAACTAACCGTGGTTTTCATTCCCGTGACGAGAATCAATAGCCCTTCAGAATTCGTTTAAAATTTATTTCTGTCCAGACTGCTTGGATTTGGAACTTAAATTCTTACACTTTTCTGTAGGCCTTTGAAAAGTCATAGAAATTTGGGTCTTAATTTCTCCATTTGTAAAATGATCTATTAATAGTGCCTGCTGTCTAAGGATGTCATAACATATAAGTGATTAATCCAAATTGCTTAGAACAGTGACAAACACTATTCTCTGATAAAAAAAAAAAAAATACTGGCAGGATTATTACCTGAGAAAGCACTTAGGGAATGTAACTGTTTTAGGTAAACAGAAAATATATGATGCTGTCTCCTGTATTTTAATTTATATAGATAAAACACTGCCATACAGTGTATTCATATTTTTTTTAGACCAAGTCATAGTGATATACCTAGATGTAATACATTCCTTTTAATTATATTGGGATATTTCATCGGTATTTATTTTCCCATTGGTGGTCATTAAGATTTCTTTTTTTTTATTTTTTGTTTATTTTTATTTATTTATTTGAGAACAACGGAGAGAGAGAGAGAGAGAGAGAGAAGAGTCAGAGAGAGAGAGAGGATGGGTGCGCCAGGGCCTCTAGCCATTGCAAAGGAACTCCAGACGCATGCGCCCCCTTGTGTATCTTGCTAATGTGAGTCTAGGAATCGAGCTTTGAACTAGGGTCCTTAGGCTTCACCACTAAGCCATTTCTCCAGCCTAAGATTTCTTTTTTATATTGCAAGTGAATGTTCTAGAGCAGAATCCTTGAGTATGTGCAGATCTGTTTTTCTGGGTTCAGGTCTGGAAATGAAATTGTTGAATATATATGCTTTTCTATTTGCTGCCAGATTACTTCTAAAGTTATTTCTCATTTTTGTTAAGTGCTCATAATTTTCATTGAATGGTTACCTTTGTTTCCAGTCTCAACTCATCCACATATTCCAACACTGTCACTTGGATGTGATACTACATTTAAAAAAAAAAAAATCTGGCTTTGAAGTCTTTCCATGGATCCCTATTGCTTATAGGAATGACTCAATATAGCCATTGAATAAAGAGTACAATGTAGTCTTTATATGTTTAATATACAGTGACGTTCCTTTAAGTTGGATTAATTTTACTATTTCTCTCAAACTGCCTTTTTCATAACCAATGTGAACAGAATGAGGAAGTGCCATGACAGTGTGATCAGTATTTTAAGAGTAGATTAGTGCTTCAAGCTTGGGAAATGTTCTAACCTTTGTTTAAATAAGGTTTTCACATTAAAAAAAAATAGGGTAATAAGAATAAAGAGAGTAGTTGTGATCCTTAAATGAAATGTTGCATTTATTGCACCTGAGAGATAACAAGCATGAATGATTGATTGCAATTACATCATTCTTCTCTTATAAATTGTTTCCATTCTCAATTTTCCCTATTTTAATCACGAATAGTTTTCTTTGGTCTTAAAAATGCATTACTGTAATGTAAGATTTATTTTTGTTACTTTCTTAAGTCTTGTATTAGCACCTCCTATATGTATTTCTGGCATTTCTTTTGTCATAGTGTTTGTAGAATCTTTTCTAGGAAGCGGAAACCCAAGTGTCTTGGTTGTGAGAACATTCTAATACAGAAACCACATATGAGGAAGAGTCTGAGTTTCAAGATAAGTAAACTATTAATAAACTGAATTTTGTTCTACATGCAGTCATATAGAACCTGATTAGAGTTAGTAGTTTGAAACAGAGAGGGGACAGAACTCATAAAAACAATTCCTAGAGCCAGAATGTCTGATGTCATTTATTTTATTTTTTATGGATTCTCTACAGCTCAAGGCTGGTCATACTCCTGCATTTACCTCTTCATTGATGGGATTATAATTGTGTCACCATATCTAACCTGAAGACAGCTTTATGGGGCATCTAAAGCTTTAAATACATGCTGCTAATACATTCAGCTATCTTTTTATTTTTACTTAGTTATTCATATTCTTAGAAGTTTTTGTTAAGGGATAAGCAAAAATAATGTTGGAGGATTTTTTTTTAACAAGTATGACATTATCATCATGTACGTTGGTGCATACCTGTAATACCAGTATACTGGAGGCTGGAGTATGGTGAGTTCAAGGCCAGCATGGGTCCAAAAAGCTATGGAAATTTATAGCTATCTATTTAAGAGTTTTCAAACAGAAATGTCCGTTTTCTTTTCAACTCCACCTACTTCATGGCATTTTTCCTTGTTTCCTTTTTAGGATGAAATGTATCAACTGGAATCCACTTGCTTTTGGAACTGGGATCAGCACAAAGACAATATATTGGATGGCTAGCAAACAAGCAATGTCATTTCACACACAAGGAAGACTATTGTGTTATAATGGGGAAGTCCTTGTTTTTCACCTGAAGGAAGGAGATTTTGCAGATAACAGGCCTGCAAATGGATCCATATTACATGTCAGAAGAATGGTGTTTGATGGCCAAACAAGAAAGTTTATTCTGAAATCCACTGGTTTTTTTAACATGAAGGAGAATCATTCCAATTTAAAAATTGTGTCTTGCAACTCTGTGTCAGATTTCAGAACTGGAATTAACCTCCCTTGCATATTGATACAAAACACAGAATACAATAATGTTTTCAATTATTATTTATTACTACTTCATAGAACCAACAAATTTGAAAGGTGTTTGAGTTTCAAACTAAACTATGAATTGAAGAATGACTTATGGGTCCTAAATGGCCCTCTGGTTTTTTGGCAACATGTGAAAACATTCTTTTGTGTCTCTTCCCAAGTTGAGAAAGTTACTAGTGTGTCAGTAAATTTTTCCTCTATTAAGTGGATAGGTGAGATTGAAAATAGAGGTATGGTTTTATTAGGACTAACAGAACATTTTTCATTCGAGAGAGGATCTACTCCAGAGCATTCAAAATCAGATTATGCAGTGTGTAATACCAAATTTTGTGCTTATGCTCTTGAAAGTCAAGAAATACTAAGTGATAGATACATTGTCCCTCCTATTTATAGTAGTATAGTAACCTGTGTGCATGTCTGTACAACTGAGATTGTCAACAATCAATTAAGAATGTCCCTGATCATCCTTACTCAAAAGAATCAACTCATTTTATTTCAAAATGGAAGTCCTAAAAGTGTGTGCCATCTTCCATTTCCTGACCCCTGTGCAGTTCAAGTCCTAGATTCAGGTAAAGGAAAGCTCTTTTTCATTGTGTCGTTTAGATCCAGTGATGCTTGTGCAGTTTCGGCGAAGACGTTCCAGGTACAGTAATTAATCTCACAGCAATTCACTTGATATTGTTAGGTGTTTGTTGTCTGTTGAGACAGGATTGTGTGACATAGTCTAGCTTGCCAATTCCTGACTGCTGGGATTACAACCTTGCACCACCACTCCTACCTATTCTTCAACTTATTAAACACTCTTAAGTTTCATAGTTCATGTAATTTTCTGTTCTTGCCAGTTTGTAGTGTTACTTTCATATTTATTCTATAATTCTTTGCTTTTTTAGCTGAATTCTTTCTTCATTTTATTTTATTTAATTTCTGAATCCTACCTGATTTTTTTTTGCCTTACTGTTTTGAATTATAAAGCCTTCGGATTTGAAAACATATGTGTGTAAATATAATTATTATGTATTTATTTGCCTGTTAATGTAACCAATTTTTACTAACATAATTGTATTAGAAAGCTGAGGTTAAGGGAAGAACAGTGCTTACATTTGAGCATTTGTACTGTACAGTTAGGAGGAAATTGTAAATATGGTGGGTTTTATATTAATGAAACATACTACAAGGAAATTCTTATATAATTGTGATATTCTGTAAGAGGTTTAGGATACTAGAAGGAATGCCATATTAAGTAATAAAATCGTATCATTAATAGCTTTGTTTCTTAATAGAAAGTAACAAGAAAGAAATCTTTCTTTGTGTTGCCTAGGAATCCCAGATCTATCTGTGCTTTTGCTATCTTATTGAAAGTATTAATTCCTTAAAAAGATAGGTAAAATGCACACAAGCATAAATTAGAGTAAATGAGACTCCATCCACATCAGTGGGCTCCCAGTCAGCCCTTCATAAAAGCCCTAGCCAGATGTGTTTAATTCAGCAATAGAACTTGGTTACCTTTTCTCTTACACTTTCAAGTAGAAATTGTCTCTGCAAGTTTTGACAAGAATCTGTGTAGCATAGGCATTTCAAAATGGTAGTCATTATCAGGTACATATGAAGCACAGATATTACTGTGTTTTTAATAGGTTTCATAGATTACTATGTCCTGTGTTTGTGATGTCTAATATGGCCACTAGCTACATGTGATTATTCAGTGTTTGAAATGCAGCCGATCTGAACTAAAATATGTTACAAATGTAAAATAGACTCAATAGTTCAAATATTAATAAAGTGCCTGGTATGCTGGCACATTGTAGTCTCAACACTGTGGGAGTCAAGCAATGTCGATCTAGCCACTCTACCTTTAAAAAGGATTTAGTAGGCTGGGCGTGGTGGCGCATGCCTTTAATCCCAGCACTTGGGAGGCAGAGGTAGGAGGATCGCTGTGAGTTCTAGGTCAGCCTGGGCTAGATTGAGATCCTACCTATAAAAACAAAACAAAACAAAAATTTAGTAAAAATGTCAGTAAAGTATTTTGAGTTTTATATTGAGATGGTAATGTTCTGGCCATCCTAGTTGAAAAACAGTCAACTCTCCATATCTAAGGGCTCTGTGTCCATGGATACTCCAGCTGCAAACTTAAAATACTAGAAAAAAACTAGGTCTGGACTGAGAATGTGTAGACTTTTGTTCATGTCCTTATTCCAGTACTAGTACACTATAAACATGATGATGTAGACTGTGCATTAGGGATTATAAATAGTCTAGAGATGGTATACATAAGTAGATATGAACAAATACTGTAACACATTCTTTTCTTAATATTTTATTTTTATTCATTTATTTGAGAGAGTGAGAGAGAAAGAGGCAGAGAGAGAGAATGGGAGCATCATGGACTCCAGCTGCTGCAAACAAAGTCCAGGCACATGCACCACCTTGTGCATCTGGCTTATGTGTGTCCTGAGGAATTGAACCTTGATCCTTTGGCTTTGCAGCCAAGCACTTTAACTGCTAAGCCATCTCTCCATCCCCTATGCCATTTTTTTAAAGACTTGAGCATTCATGAAGTTTGGAATCTGTAGAGAGTATAGGAACCAATAATCCTGTTATGTTAAGGGATTGCTGCATATTAAATTTATTTTCATCTTTTCACTGAGGTTGAAAATTATAGGTATGCCAGGCATTTATTTCTTACCTATATTGATTAAGTACTACATTGTTTTCAAGGTATAAGTTACAAATATGTGAGTGTAGTTATGTACATTATTCTAATGTTTATATGGTCGATCAAGTTTTTACTACTAATATCTCTTCCATAGCTCATTATGATCCATGATAATTGTGTGAAAGTGGATGGATTTTCAATTTTGCTGTCTTCCTGTACAAGTGAAGAGTCACAGTTTTAGAAATTGGCCTTTAGTCTGGTATGGTGGTTTATGCTTATAATTCCAGCATTAAGGAGGCTGAGGTAGGAGGATCATGAAAGTTTGATGACACCTAGGCTATCCAGTGAGTTTCAGGTCAGCCTGGACTACAATGAGATCCTGTCTCAAGAGAAAGAGAAGAAAGAAAAGAGGAGAGGAGAGAGAGGTGGACAGCAGAGTGGGAAAGAGAAAAGAAGTAGGGAGCAAACCCCATAAGTCCAGGATTGATACTTTGAGCCTTACTTATGTTCTTTCTGTAATACAAACCACCCTCCTATGTGCTCTAGATAAATCTGTGCTTCCACGATGTTTAAATATGATTTTTAGCTTTTCTGCCTCAGAGAGAAGGAAAATGTTATCCTTATGGTGTTAGTTTTCCAAGGAATCACTCTGGAAGCTTTGGGATTTCTGGATCGTTAAAAAGAATCTATTTTAAACATGGTGCTCCCTATTCTGACAGAAAAATTTTCAGATCATTCCATTAAAGTAAAATGCTTGTACATATCCCACTGTTAAGGATCTCTCATCTCATATGTCCCTGATAACTGTGTCTCTACCTTCACCACCAGGGTGTGAGCTATTAAGTTCAACTTCATACTATTTATAGGTTATTTTGCTTTGAGAGCTCTTGCGCTTTCTTGTTACCTAGTGCAAATGAATTCCTTGGGCAATTGGTCTGTTTATAAACAATGTATCCACCAAGGCATGTGGGAATTAGGGTCAGCACTTAAATTAGTCATGCTAGAGAAGAAACATCTGTACAGTTTTACTCATGATAAATGTTATAGAAGTGGTAAAATTTATATACAAATTATGCTAAGTTTATAATATAAAAACTACCTAGATTAGCATTAGTAAAATGGGACATAAGAATCTTGGTATTCGGGCTGGAGAGATGGCTTAGCGATTAAGCGCTTGCCTGTGAAGCCTAAGAACCCCAGTTCGAGGCTCAGTTCCCCGGGTCCCACGTTAGCCAGATGCACAAGGGGGCGCACGCGTCTGGAGTTCGTTTGCAGAGGCTGGAAGCCCTGGCGCGCCCATTCTCTCTCTCTCCCTCTATCTGTCTTTCTCTCTCTGTCTGTCGCTCTCAAATAAATAAATAAATAATTAAAAAAAAGAATCTTGGTATTTAACAGTTATTATAATTCCTTATGTTTTCTGATCCTATATTATCTTCCTTCTTAGTTTTTATGCAACCCTTTTCATTGTTTCTAAGACTGAAACTAACAAATTGCATGAAATGAAAATTAGCAATTTGTTTCACTTGTTTGTTTTCTGTATTCCTCTAATACTTTCTCTCAGGTTGTTGCCAAGTGGGAAAAACTTAGCTCAGTGCTGGTAGATGACTTCACTGGAGCTGGAACTGAGCAGGTGCTACTTGTTTGGGCAGACTGTCCAAGCTCAGATCCACTGATATCATTTAAAATAACAGATATTATAAACTACTCGGTAAGTTCTCTTTATTTACTGTAGGTTACTGTAAGAACCATCTTAGAAGATTGAAGTACTAAGGAGTTTGAGCCACCATTGAAATATATGTAATTTCATACTTAAAAAATGTTTAAATGTATCGATTGAATCTTTTTAAAATTTTATTTGTTTTTGCTATTTTATTTTTATTTATTTGAAAGAGAGAAAGTGGAAGATAGAGAGAATGGGTATGCCAGTGACTCTAGCTGCTGCAAATGAACTCCAGATGCATGCACCACCTTGTGCATATGTCATTACATGGGCCCTGGGGAATGGAACCTGAGCACTTTGGCTTTGCAGGCAAGCGCCTTAACAGATAAGCCTTCTGCCAGCCCATTCTTTATTTATTTGAGAGAGATAGAGGGGAAGAGGCAGATAGAGAAGGAACAGATACGCCAAGGCCTCTACTTGGTGCAAACGAACTCCAGACACATTTGCCACCTTGTGCACCTGGCCTATGTGGATCCTGTGAATCAAACCAGGGTCCTTTTGCTTTGCACGCAAGCACTTTAGCCACTAGACCATCTCTCTAGGCCTTTCTTTTTATTTATTTTTATCTGTTTTGAATCTTAAATATATATGTTAACCCTTTCTACAAATGTTAAACAAATTGGCTATGGTTTTAGTATAAACTCATATTATTGTATATCTGCACACTTAAATGACAGTAATGCTATAAATGAACTTTATTGTTTCTGATAAGTCACGTTTTATGGCAACAAACAAATTCCATTAAGGATTAAAATGAAGCAAAGCTGTTTTTTTTTTAAAATTATTTATTTGTGTGCCTTTGTGTGCATGTATGTGTGCACAATGGTCCCTTAATCATTGCAAACAAACACCAGATGCTTGTGCCACCATATATGGGGGTCTTGAGAATTAAACCCAGACAGGCAGACTTTACAAGTAAGTGCCTTTAACTGCTGAATATCTCCCCAGCCCCCAAAACTACCTTTTAAAAGAAGAGGCAGTTCAAAATGTCTTAAAATCGTGAACATTAGAGGAATTTAATTCTCCTGAAGTTTTAGACCTATGCATACTCAGAATCACTCCAGTTTTTTTTTGTTTTTTTTTTTTGTTGTTGTTTTGTTTTTGGTGGTTTGTAAAGTGAAGGCAATTATTCTTTTCTGTAGTTAAGGAATTTTAGAATTTATAGAATGCTAATGTATTGATACTTTGTGATGCAGTGTATAAATTTTAGGTGGCAATAGTCACAGATATAGTAATTTTTCTAATTATAAGAAGATGTAGGGGGTTGGAGAGATGGCTTAGCAGTTAAGGCATTTGCCTGCGTGGCCTAAGGACACAGGTTCAATTCCCCAGTACCCACATAAGCCAGATGAACAAGGTGGTACATGCATCTGGAGTTCATTTGCAGTGGCTAGAGGGCCTGTTGTGCCCATTCTCTCTCCCTCTCTCTCTCTCTCAAATAAATAAATAAAATTAAAACTTAAATTAAAAGATGTAGGGCTAGGCAGATTGCTCAGCGGTTAAGGTTACTTGCTGGCAATGCCTGATCAGTAGTGTTGTATTGCTCAGTACTCATGTGAAGTCAGGTGCACAAGGTGGTGGTACATGTTTCTGAAGTTCATTTGCAGTAGCAGGAGGACTTGGTACACCTATGCTTTCTCTCAATTTTTGTTTTTAATTTTAAAAAAGTTGTAGAAAATACCTATTTGCCTTTCATGGGGACCTCTGGATAAACTGTAAGTATATTTGGTTAATTTAAAGTTTATTTCAAAATTTCAGTTTTTAATTCTCTATTGTATTATTAGAGTGACCCACTGGATTATAAGGGAGATGCTTTAATGGAAGGCCAACATGAGAATTGTTATTTGGTGGTTTCACCTTTGGAAGTAAGATGTAAAGTGAGTGATTTTTTTTTCCTCTTTTGCTTATGATTAATGCTATGATAACTGGAGCCAATAATAGTGAAAGTAAGGTATTTACAATATTAAGGAACTCAGTGCTTGGTTAAATATTTCATAGTATCTCTACTTCTTGAGTACCTCTTTAAAAAATGTGTGAAGGGCTGGAGAGATGGCTTAGCGGTTAAGCGCTTGCCTGTGAAGCCTAAGGACCCCGGTTTGATTCCCCAGGACCCACGTTAGCCAGATGCACAAGGGGGCATTTGCGTCTGGAGTTCGTTTGCAGTGGCTGGAAGCCCTGGTGCGCCCATTCTCTCTCTCTCTCTCTCTCTCTCTCTGACTCTTTCTCTGTCTGTCACTCTCAAATAAATAAATAAAAACAAACCAAAAAATAATTATAAAAATGTGTGAAACTGAATATGGTGTTTCAGGCCTAGGATCCTAGCACTTGAGGCTGACACACAGTGATCATGAATTTGAGACCAGTTTGGGCAATACTCATTGAATTCCAGGCCAGCCTAGGCAACATAACAAGATCTATTTCAAAAAAATGTATTATGTTATCACTTACAAATACATCATCTAAGAATGTTACAAGTGAAGCAGAATGTGGTAGACTTAATTAAGCATATGAATGAAAAAATAAGAACTTACTTTGGAAAACTTTCTGCCCTATTTCAGATGACTATGTCAATAGTATCTCTTTTAGAGGGACAACAAATATTCTAAGCATGAAATAGTGTTTGCTCGTGTTTTCTATTGAACTTTCTTTAAACACCAAGTATGACGACATACCTGCAGGCCCTCATTTGGAGACCTTATCAGGTTTGAGAGTGTAAGGCCAACCTGACTATACAGCGAGTTTCATGCCAGCCTATGTGAAATCTTCTCACAAACAAATGAGCAAAATCGTTGTAAAATAATTATTGTTTTTACCCAGATGTACTAGGGATTGTACTGTATTAGTTTATGACACTTACCATACAAAAACAATTTAAGGGAGGAAAGAAGATGTGCAAAAGTTGATCGGCATTTCTCCCCTTTTTTGCATGTTTATGTATGTGTTGTGCATGTGCACATATCTATGTGTGTGAGTACATGTGATGTGCGACATCATTGTTGAGGTCCTCCTCAGTCACTCTTCACCTTATTTATTGGAATAGAATCTTTTGCTGAACCCAGGTCTTTTCTGCTAGCCTACCATGTCACCAAACCCTGGGAATTCTCCTGTCTCTACTTCTCCAGTGCTGAGGTTTTAGGTACGTGCTGGAGGATTTGAGCCAGCTTGAGGAGTTCTTTGGCTTGCAGTTGCAGACGTGGGCTAACTCCATTGCTTGATACCTGATTGCTGAATATGGCAGCAGGAACATGGGAGAGCACCATCTCATGTTAGGAGCTGCTCATCTCACGGCAGCCAGGAAGTGGAGAGAGTACGTCTGTTATTGGGATTCCTTCCTTTTTCCTTTACTTCATTAAGACCCTCAGCCTGTGGGATGCTACTGCCCATGTTAAGGATGGTCTGATTTCCTTAGCTCATTATGTCTGGAGATGCCCTCACCTATGCACCCATGGATCTTTTGTACTAATACAGGTGTTCTCAGTCCAGTCAGGTTGACCATCAGGAGCAACTGTCATCTATGCATTAATTATAGGATGCTGAGACTATGTAAAGGCAAGAGAAAAACGATTATCTGTGATTCTACTCCTAATAAACAACCAATCTTACATTTTTTTGTGTATTTTTACAGATATTTTATGCATAGATGCAAATATACATGGAAATGTGATCATAAGATTTATGATTATTGTAACCTATTTTCCATTTAAAAATTTGTAATATGACCGGGTGTGGTGGTGCACGCCTTTAATCCCAACACTCGGGAGGCAGAAGTAGGTGGGTCACCGTGAGTTCGAGGCCACCCTGCAATTACATAGTGAATTCCAGGTCAGCCTGGGCTAGAGTGACACCCTACCTTGAAAAACCAAAAGAAAAATAATTGTATTATGGTCAGTAACTATATTAAGTACGTTATGGGAGTAAATTGTCACAGGATGGCATACTTAGAGCACTGAAAGAAGAGAGCTGAAGCTACTAGTGGCAACATGATATACAGAGGGATTCTATCTATAAAAGGTTCAGAAGCAAACACACAGAAGACTCTAATTATTCCTTAGGAATGCATAGAAATGCACTAAACTGAGGAAGACAACGTAATCTAAAGAGTCCAGGGTAGGCTTGCCTCTAGCATTGCCATTTGGCTTGGATATAGTTGTGTGGGTGTTGACTTTATTACTAGTCCGGAGACCGTTTTCTATGTTGTAAACTCTTCTGCATATATATATGTTTACTCACAGTAAACATGAAAGCAAGTGCTGTGCAGCGAAGCACGTTCCAGTTTCCTCTGTTTGATTTTGTGGTTTAAGTAGATGAAAGAAAACAGTCCTTAACATGTACCTGCAAAAATTCTGGAAAGCTAAACTATTTGCTACAGGATTATGCATGTAGGAAAAGAAGATGAGGAATACAAATATATTGTTTAAATTTCTTACAGTGTGCTTAGTTTAGCTTTGTGACTTTTTAGATTATCTTGCTTAATGATTTCCTAATTGGTCCTGGAGGAGGGGACATATTGAGGGAAGTAGGGACAAGAGGCCATTACTAATTTCTAAGAGTTCTTTTCCAGTCTGCCAACCATTGATGGATACATATACCTCCACCCAATTGCTAGTTACTGAGTGCATGAGCAAGGGAAAGTTGAATAGTGGGGTTCCCATTGCTAGAACTAGGTCAACCTAAGCAATTTTAAGATAATAGCTAAGCCGGGCGTGGTGGCGCACGCTTTTAATCCCAGCACTCGGGAGGCAGAGGTAGGAGGATTGCAGTGAGTTCAAGGCCACCCTGAGACTACATAGTTAATTCCAGGTCAGCCTGGGCTAGAGTGAGACCCTAACCCAAAAATCAAAAAAAAAAAAAAAAAAGATAATAGCTAAACACTTCATGTGCTTTTTTGATGAAATAAGATAGGAATAATTTAGTCTTCATCCTTTAACTTCTACTCACTGACAAAAACAAAATTTGCCTGCCTTAATATTTAATTCAAAAGAAAGGAACCCACAAAGTGAATGCATTTTATTTCTAAATAGAGAAAAGCATATTTTATTGAAAGCCAGATTAATACTTAAACAGCCTCAGATATCCATCTAAAATGAAACAACTTCTATCAGTTCAATGACACAACACTTTAAATTTTCAGTAGCAAAAACATATTCCATGAATGTTTCATCCTTAGAACTGAAATTTATTTATCTTGTGTAATAAAAGGAATGAATGCATTGCTCCATGTCCCATTCTGAGTTACAGTTATATTTTGTAGTGGTTTTCAGTATTTTTTTTCAGCAGAGTTTATGAGCTTAAAAAATAAATTTAAAACAGATTGTGGACTATTAATGTGTTAACTTTATTTTTTGTTATAAAGGGTATATGTGTATGTAAAGGTTATATGGTATATATATATATATGAATATGTATATATGTATGTGTGTGTGTGTATGTATGTATGTATGTGTATATATATATATATATATATATATATATATATATATATATATATATATATATATATATAAATGTTTATTCATATTCCTGATGGTATCTTTGCTTACCTGAGATGCTTAATTTTTGATGCAGAAATTATCTCAACAAGAAAAACTTTTTTTAATGTGTGAGTATTTAGGTAGGCCTTATTTACTGTTGGTAAATCTTAACTTTTATTCATACTTATTTCTAGTTTTTAAATTAAATTAAATTAATTTTTTTAGGCAAGCCCAAGAGACTGTCCTTTTTTTAATGAGAGAAAGAGAGAGAGGGAATTGGTACACCAGGACCTCCAGCCACTGTAATCGAACTGTAGACGCATGCGTCGCCTTGTGTGTCTGGCTTACATGGGATCTGGGGAGTCTAACACGGTTCCTTAGGCTTTATAGGCAAGTGTGTTAAACACTAAGCCATCTCTACCAGCCCTATTTTATATTTTTGATGCTTATGCAGTGTAAGGTACATTTCTGATATGTGTATGAATAGTATGTGCATGTGGTTGAGGAAGCCAGACAAGAATATCGGGCGTTCTCTCTCTCCCTTTGACTTTGTTTCCTTGAGACTGAACCTGGCACTCACTGTTTTTCAGTCAGATTGGCTTACCAAGGCTCCTCAGTGATTCTCTTCTCTCTGCTCCTTGTCTTTCTCTTTCTCTCTCTCTCATATCCACGCAAGACTGAAGTTATAGGTATGTGTGCCATGCCTGGCTCTTCATGTGGGTGCTGGGGATTGAACTTAGGTCTCCATGATTGCGTAACAAACACTCTTACCCACTGATTCATCTCTCTAGCCCCAATTCCTAGTTAATAAATTCAGTAAGGGATACTAATGTATCAACATTCTCTGAGTGTGACACATGATCTCCCTCTTGTAGTTATTTCCTACTCATTACTTTGAGAGTGAAAGCACTTTTTATAGTAATAACAGAATATATAAATAAAATCGTTTTGCTCTGAGAAGTGAAAATGAGTTGCAAAGCACATTTAGAGAAAGTACTTCTTGAATGAATGATATGTTTGGTTTCATTTGTACTTCAGGCTTTGGCAATGTTTTTTTGTTTTTGTTTTTGTTTTTGTTTTTTTTCTACCTTACAGGCTGATTTTACTTTCATTCGTGGATTAAGGCAGCATCTCTTGCTTCAGGAAAATATTATTGCAAAATCTTGGAAAGTTTTGATAAATTTAATTCAAGGAAAAGATAATAGTACGTCAAGTGAAGAGGAGGTAAAGTTAATCATGTAGCTATACTATAATTTCATGAATTGAAAATCAGTAAACTGTTGACATTACTCAAACAGAAATGTTGGAACACAGTAGAAAATACTGCTCAGTGGATTGAGAAGAAAAGTGGCAAGAATAATAATGATGGACTTTAATGGTACTGTAAAACATTTGATTAAGCAACCAATGTTATACTAATTTGCATGTGATTCTGTAAGATATTAAATATCAGGAACCTTGAGGAAGAAGTCCTTTTGCTTAAAAATGTTTAATAATTAATTTGCAAGCTTGGGATGGAAATTAATCCTAATTAAAACAGAGAACTCCTGTGTAATGTATATGTTTTTTCAAGTTATGACTAGAATATACTGAGATAATAATATTTAACCTCATTTTCGTGGTGACATAGTTTTATTATTAGTATTATTATTTTTGTAATCAGTTGCATTGTTTATTTCTAAGAATATTTATTCCTCTAGTAAATATCCTAAAATTGCTTTGATTTCTTCTTAATCTTTTATAATTTTACTCTATTTCTTTTATAACTATTTCTCTTCAAGTACCTTGAAGCTATTTATGCTAGTATATTAATGTAGAAGTTGGCAGACCAAAATAATACTTATGCATCTTAAATATATACACAGTACAGTTAAAAATTATTCAAGATAAGTTGAAACTAGCAGAACTTAATGTTGCATTTTATCCTCTCAAACTACTTAGGGTAGAGCTCAGACTTTCTCTAAATTGACTCTTTGTTTGTCATGTCTTATCTGAATTTCAGTCTTAGAAATATGGGAACTTTAGTTCAAAATATGATCATGTTAAGGTAAGAAACATAAGAAAAGCCCATTATGTCGAATCTTCATATTGCTGTTACCTCACAAAATTTATGATAAAAATAAAGTCTCTTAAGCAGTCAGGAGGCAGAGGTAGGTAGATTGCTGTGAGTTCAAGGCCACTCTGAGACTACATAGTGAATTCCAGGGCAGCCTGGGCTAGAAAGCGAAACCTTACCTTGAAAAACAAAACAAACAACAACAAAAAAGTCTCTTCCCTTCCCTTCCCTAACCCTCAGGGAATTTGCTAGTATTAGAAAGGGGAAGGAATGTTTAAAATTAATAACACTGCAGCTACTATGTGCAAGGCTCCATTTCTGGCCCTTTGCATTCTAAAAATAAACCTGGCAGCCAGTAACAGTAACCTCAGGTTTTGATTGAGTTATCTGTCCTCAGTCATCAGAACTTGTAGCAGAATCGTTAGTTTTCTGGGATTGCGTTAATCTACTACTGAGGAAGTGCACCTGTCTTTGTGTCAGCACTCATATGGTTAAATTAAAGCATGGGTTTTGAACCAGTTGTCAGTTCAGTGCAGGGCTAGATTCGCCACTTGCCATCTCTATGACTTCAAGCTTCACTGTGCCTCATTTTTCTTATTTACAAAGTATAATGATAATACAGTCAACAACTTAGTCATTCTGAGGGTTAAATGAAATTGATATGTGAATAACATTTAGAAGAGAGCCTGACAAAGTGAGCCTGGCATTTTCTATTATTTTAAATCTGTAGAAATGACTACAACTATTTTAGCAAAAACTTAAGCATTCTATAAGCAGGTTATTTGTTTTACTAATAGAGAACTTTATTTATACTCAGTGCAAGTCACAGAAAAGTACAGAATGCATTGCTTTTGCTGTACTTGGAGTATATGTTGTCAGATATTCTCCCCACTGGCTCTGTTGGATAATCTGTCTTCTCATCATGATTCTTGACCTGAGTACATATGTTTCATGAATTTTATGTTAGTAAGTGTATATATATGACTTATGATATAGTGTACTATAATTTATTTAAAAATTTTTCCTAGGATGTCTAACTTATTGACATTATGCTATGACATTGTCATCTACAGATGTATTGGGCCACATTCATAGCTACCTTGGAATGCATGTGTTCCATGGGACTCAGGTTGGACATGCCTATTTTAGGGTGTAAAGCCCAACTCAAAGCTGATAAATAATACAGACATTATTTTAGTTTACTACATTCACTATAGGTTTCATAATCAGCTAAACTCATTTTTTAAAGGAATCTCTTGTTCCATTTTTTGATGAAGAAAATTGTGTTCATGCTATCGATGAAAACTTACCAGACAGTATTCAAGACCCAGAAGTTGTAGTTGAGAAGATGTGGTGCCACGTACTGGATGATAGCTTCGTTGTCGGAGTGAAAGTCACATCTGTGAAACTGTAAGCAAACTCTTCACATAATCGTGCCATACCAATGCTGTAGATCAGCACTGTTGATCGGTGCCCACCACATTAGTAGTTTTCAGTGTTCTGGTAGATAGAAGCAAATTAAATTAATTTCAATGTTGTATTGTGCCTGTTGTATCCATGATATCATTTGAATATGTAATCAATACAAAAATTATTGAGGCCGGGCGTGGTGGTGCACGCCTTTAATCCCAGCACTCGGGAGGCAGAGGTAGGAGGATCGCTGTGAGTTCAAGGCCACCCTGAGACTACAGAGTGAATTCTAGGTCAGCCTGGGTAGAGTGAGACCCTACCTCGAAAAAACCAAAAAAAATATATATATATATATATATATATATATATATATATATATCGAGATGTTCTAACTGCAGCCATAGAAAGCTTTTTCATATTTGCTTTGTATTATAGCTCTAACGTGTTGACTTCACACTAGCCACATTTCTAGTGCTCAGATTTGGCCAGCCCTCTCTACAAGGATCCCTTTTATACAGATGCCTTGAGTTAATATTAAGAGAATGATATTTATGAAATCATAATGCTATTCTCAGGGGGGATATAATTTGCATCGCACAGATTTTTTTATCAAGACATTTTGAAGAATTAGGAACATCTTAGAGGGTATTAAATGGCACAGATTGGAGAAAGTTTATTTAGTAACAAAATGACTCTGATAATAGATTTTTTCTATGTCACTATGGAAATTGTGAATAGGGAAATAATGTGTATTCTTTTTGCAGCCTAGCAAATAGCATTTTACCCAAAATGGGCTAAATACAGGGGTTACAGTACTACATTTGAACATAAGTAATCAAGCAAGGAAAACAGTTAGTACTTAGAGACACTGGCTATATATGTCAAACAACTTGTCAAGTGGGATTGAGATACCCCATTTATTTTTGTTGTTGTTGTTTCAATGATTTTTTTTTATTTTTATTTTTTGAGACAGGATCTGGCTGGGTAGCTCACGTAAGGCTAGAGCTTTTTGTAGCCCAGCCTGGCTAAAAGTTTTCAATCCTGTCTGCTGTCTCAGCCTTCCTGTCACCAGGATTTTAGGTGTGTGTCAGAATCCCATGCTTGTTTTTGTGAATTTCTCAAGTGTTTTGGGCTGATTGATCAAACAGGCTTTTGGTCCTTCTGTTAATGAAGTTGGTTATGTTAATCAATTTTTTACTATAAAACCAGTCCTATATTTTGGAGTCTTCCAAATCTAAATTTATTCTATAGTTTTGGAACAAGGATTTAGTTAGTTAATATTTGGTCAAGAATATTTGCATTTGTGATTCTGAGTGAAATTGGCTTGAAATTTTCTTGAATAATACTTGGTTTCACTACAAAGGCTGAACTAGTTTGTCTGTTCATTTGTTCAGTTGTGTTCCTGTGTGCCTATGCTGGCCTAGAATTCCTGAATTCAAGTCATCATTCTCCCAACTCAGCTGCACAAGTAGGAAACAAGTAGCTGGTACTATGAGATTGTGTCAATACACCCATCTGGTCCTGTTAGCTTGGAAATGAATTGAGGAGTGTTCTGTTTATTCTTGTTCTCTGAAAGATTGTATAACATCAGAATGATTTGAGCTTTAATGCTTGGTTGTATTGACCTAGAAAGCAGGGGAAAACTGCTAGCTTTCTTGAGAGATGATTTTTTTTTAATTTTTTAATTCTTTTTTTGTTTTCTTTTTTTAAAAATATTTTTGTTCATTTTTTATTTATTTGAGAGTGACAGACACAGGGAGAAAGACAGATAGAGGGAGAGAGAGAGAATGGGCGCGCCAGGGCTTCCAGCCACTGCAAACAAACTCCAGACGCATGCGCCCCCTTGTGCATCTGGCTAACGTGGGACCTGGGGAACCGAGCCTCGAACCGGGGCCCTTAGGCTTCACAGGCAAGCGCTTAACCACTAAGCCATCTCTCCAGCCCCCTTTTTGTGTTTTCTTGAGATAGAGTGGCTATCCTGAAACTCACTCTAGTCTCAGGCTAGCCTTGAACTCATAACTATTCCCCTACTTTTGCTTCCTGAGTACTGGAATTAAAGATGTGTGCCACCATGCCCAGCCCAGTGAGATGATTTTTAACTACTGATTCAATTTATTTAATAGTGATAGATAATTCCTTGTCTTAATTAGTATAAGTTTTTCATAAAATACTTACAGGCATTTGCCAACTGTATTATCAGTACTTATCAGTCTTTTTCATTCTAAACCTTGTATCACTTATTTTTGAGCAATTTTGTGAAAAGTTTATTCATTTTACTAGTCTTTTCAAACAATTTTATGATCTGGAATTGAGTGGTTCCTGTTTTACTAATTTCTAGCCCTTTATTAATGTTTTCTTATTTAATTAGGCTTATACTGTTAACTCTGTTTTCTATTTCATTATTGTAAGGTACAGGACCTTCTCCAAGACCACGGAGACCACTCTGAGGCAAAGATGGAAGCTTTTATTGGGGAAAAAATATGAGCTGCCAGGACTGAGTCTTAGGAGCAGAGCAGTCAACCTTTGAGAATATAGATAGTGGGCTTTATAGAGATCTTTAGTTGGAGGAAGGTGAGGAAGGGGAAAGAACTCCTTTGTTCTTTACATTAGCCAGTTCATGTAGCTAAGGTTTGAGACCAGAACAATGAGTAGGTGGGAGATGAGGGGGCAGGAAACCTAGACCTGGGGCGTTGTTAGGCAAGGAAGGGATAAAGGCTGGGTGGTTCCTTGAAGAATGTGGATGACCCACTTCCTTGTGTCTGTTGCCATCTTGCTGTCTTTGGTGAGTCCCTTTTGGGAAGCCCATCTTGACCTAACAATTGAGATGTGATTAGATGTAGATTTGTTTATATTCTGTGTTACTTTGTTAAATTTCCTGGCCCCTGAGAATTAAAGGATTTCCTTCCTTCCTTCCTTCCTTCCTTCCTTCCTTCCTTCCTTCCTTCCTTCCTTCCTTCCTTCCTTTCTTTTTCTTTCCTTTCTTTTTGTAATTCAAGAAAGTGTTTGAGGTCCTAAGGGCCTGTTCTCTGTGACTCCAGGATTGTTTCTACTGATCTGTATTCTGCTTGCTGATTTTCTTTTCTGTTCTCTGTTTAACAATTTAGTCATTGAATCTATTTTTTATTTGTACTTGCTATTTATCTTGTTCTGTTTACCTTTTTAGATCTGCCTGGAATTTCTTCTCATATTTTCCACTCTTTAAAAATTCCTGTAATAAACTAAATATGATAACTGTTAAAATGTTTTTTAATGTACATATAGAACATTTCAAACATACCAAGAAAACAGCATGATAAATGCCATCTGTCCATCACTAAATTCTGGTAATTATCAACTCATTGCTAATCTTGTTATATATACTAATATACTTTCATTCATTCCTTGCCCCAGGCCTCCAAGTTATTTTTTTTTGAAAGTCAAGCAGAATGCAAATTTATTTATAGGCCTTAAGAGAAGGAAAGAAGGCAAAGCTACTATAAAAATGGAGGGGCTCAAAGGGGTTAATCTGTTGTCACATTATTTGAAGTAATCAAAATCATATTATTTCATCTGTAACTATTTCAGAGCATGTATTTAAGCTATAAGAACTTTAAAATCCTGTACCTAATTACCCCTCTCATAAACTAGCAGTAATTCCTCTAGTAAATATTCACAGTTTCTACTTGGCTCAAATTCAAACTAATGTTCTTTAAATCATACACCAAATAACATCTCTAAATTGAACTTGACTAGGTCTAATTCTTTGTAGTCTGTACATAACTCTTTCTTGCCATGTTTGTGCATTTTGTCTTGTAATATATGTTTTGAAGCAAAGCAGCTTGGCCTATGAAGTTCTGTTGACTAGATTTTGCCAATTTTACACTTATCTCCTGTGTTCCTCTAAACTGGAGGTTAGATCTTGAATTTTTCTTAACACAATTCCTAATGGATATTGTTTTCTTCCATTAAGAAGCATGTAAAGTCTGATGAGACTGATAATCCTATGTCTCCCCCCACCCCACCAAGATCTCATTCTAGCCCAGCTGACCTGGAACTTACTCTGTAGTCCCCGGGTAGCCTCTAACTCACAGTGCTCCTCCTACCTCAGCTTTCTCAGTATCCCATCTTGCCCAGCTACCAGTTTATTTTAATTTATTTATTAACCATTATACTTTTGTAAAAAGAAACTTCTCACCAGTTGTTTAGTTATACCCTTAACTTATACAGGTTGTAATCTGTAACCACAAATTCAGACATAAAAGTTTCTCATTTACGTCTGAGTAGAATGCTGTTTCTGGGGGTTGGGGATTTAGCTCAGTAAGGCCCTGGGTTCTGTCCTCAGCACCAGAAAAAGAAAAAAAAAAGGGAACTAGAATGTTGTTTCTGGCCTTCCTAGAGTGCAGAGATAAGATGTTTGGGTGGTTGGTTGTGGGCTTTTTTTTTTTTTTTTTCCTTAGTGAAAAAACCTAGTATAAATCAGTGTTGCACTTCAAAGTCACACTAAAGACTTCATTCATGGTCTTTACTTACCACCGCCAGCCACACATGTGAATCTTTCCTCCCTTGTATAGAACTCAATCCTTGTATCATTTTCTTATTCAACAATCTGTATGCTAAAGAAAAATATCAACAGTAGGGCTATTACAAATTATGTGTTTTGGGGGGCTTCTTTTTTTGGTTTTTTGAGGTAGGGTCTCACTCTAGCCCAGGCAGACCTGGAATTCACTATATAGTCTCAGGGTGGCCTCGAACTCATGGTGATCCTCCTACCCTTGCCTCCCAAGTGCTGGGATTAAAGGCGTGTGCCACCACACCCGGCTTTTTTTTAATTTTTTTTTTGGAGTATAATTCACTAGTCATACAGTGGACTTATTCTCTTTTGGTCATGCTACCAGTCTAATCTCTTTGACTTGGTAATTTTTGCAGAGCTGGAATGTCTAAAAGCCTGTATGATGTTTTCAAGTTGTTAGAAATGTAAATCTGGGATGGATTTCTAAGAGATAAACAATATTTTGTATTTTAAAAATCAGATTTATGGGCTGGAGAGATGGCTTAGTGATTAAGCACTTGCCTGTGAAGCCTAAGGACCCCGGTTCAAGGCTCGGTTCCCCAGGTCCCACGTTAGCCAGATACACAAGGAGGCACATGCGTCTGGAGTTCGTTTGCAGAGGCTGGAAGCCCTGGTGCGCCCATTCTCTCTCTCTCCCTCTATCTGTCTTTCTCTCTGTGTCTGTCGCTCTCAAATAAATAAATAATTTTTTAAAAAAATCAGATTTATTCAGTCATTTTGGGAAGTAAATGATATAGTTCTTACTTCTGTAGTACTAATATGGTAAATGATTACCAAAACAAACTGAAAAATCAGTAGTATTTTTTTGTTGTTTAGAAAGAAATGCAAGGGCATGAGAAATGGCTCAGTGCTTAAGGACACTTCCTGCCCAAGGATGAGCACTTGAAGGAACCTGAGACCACCTGAGTTTGATTTCCCAGCACCCATATGAATAGCTGGATGTGGTCACACATGTCTGCAACCCCAGTCTGGTGGGGATCATATACCTGAGAATCACTCAAAAGCAGCCAGCTTTTCAGGCAGTGAGAGATTCCCTATCAAGGAAGCAGGCAGATAAGTGAAGAGGGAGATACCTTATGTTCTCCGCTGGCCTCCACACATTTGCACAGGGTGCCACACTTGCGCACACATGTGCGTACACCACACCACACATGCTACCCTACACATTGTGCATTAACACATGCACATGTGCACATAAAAATTAAAAGGGGGGGAGTCAAACCTCTAAAATAAAATTTGAGCATTACTTTACCATTCCTTTGCTTTAAAATTGTTTTCTAAAATTTCAGCATATTTCCAGTTCTGTTGCCTGCCTGTTCTAAGAGAAGTGCCAATATAGGACCTTTTGAGATTTGTTTAGCTTTTACTGTTAGCTGTGATGTGTTTTACATTGAAATGATGTTTCCTAAGACAGGAAGGTTTTTTCTTTTTCTCTTTCTCTGTTACCATGTGTGTGTGTGTGTGTGTACGTGCGCATGCACACACACACTCATTTAATCATCTATTTGTTTTTTTTCAAAAGTTCTTATAAAATCAACCAAATGTTACTTTTTTTTCCTAGATCTTCGAATGATGTGACTTTATCACTGTTAATAGATCAAAGCTGTGGCTCCACGTTTCAGCTTATTAAATGTCAAAATAGGGTGATGAGTACAGATTGTTTCCCAGAGCCATACTTGGTACCTTGTGAAGAAGATCCAGAGGTAAAAAGGATCAAGTTGAGTGCTGATAGCAAGGGAGATGAAAGCCATTCTTGTGGGCAGCCATTGAAGAAAGCATCTGTGTACATCATCACTGCTGTGGCGTCTCTGCCACCTCTACTGGCATTCAGTAAATTTCATTGCACTGTGCTGCTACACATTAGTGAGAGAGAGAGTGATGGATATGCTGAATCTCGTTGTATTCCTTGTGGCAGACTTCATCTGAAGCTGGAAGATCTTTCACGTAGGAAATACCTATTGACATTTCCAAAAAAGAATTCAATCGGTAATTTTGGAAGTATTTTTAATTGTATAATTATTTAAATCAGAAAAGTTTCAGAACAGTGTAGCAATGCATACAAATTAATTCTAGGCCATGTAATATATTTTTCTTGTAGAGAACATGGAAGATCTTTTTTCACTTCTCGCAGTATTGCACAAATCTTGTTTTTATGTCACATCACCTCACTATGCCTTGAATCTAATGAAGATATGGCTTTTGGAATACATGAAATGTGAAGTCATTAGAGAATTTCCAGAAATATACTTGTATAAAAAGCTGGGAAATTGTTGCAAGATCCTCTTACACTGGAAACAAAGAACAGCGTTTGAAGGAATCTTAACACTGTATTGCAGGTAATGAATAGCCAGCCGGAATCAGAGCAGAGGAGGGAGTGTGTGTGAGTGGCGAGTGTGTGACCCAGCAGCAATCTCCGTGTTGAGCTCTGGGCCTGTCATAGCTTGAGTACATAAAAATTTAATATCTCTGCTTTCATTATTTGTTTTTATGTTTTAGAACCTAGTAATTATCTTAGCATTTCCTTTTACCTCCTCTCCATAGTGAAGTTGGATAAAATATACTGCTGTAAAAGAAAAATAATCAAGCCAGAGGTATGAATAATCTTAGATGACTTTGTATAGGACACTTATATTTGCTATAGTCAGAATTGTATCAGTGAAAGCATGTATTTTTTGCTTTATTTGGCATTATAGTGTTTGCAAATACATATTGATTGCTCTAATATTTTTATATAACTTTGTCCTAATTTTATCATACTTTTTTTTTGTAATTTCAGGAGTCAACGAGTTTTGCTGCAGTGCCTTCATGATCTCAACATAGCTCTCCCTGTAAACTGTTGTTTCAGATATCTGAAATTCGGAAGTGAGGGTTTCCTAATTGATCATTTGGCATCGGCTTTGGAAAGGGAACTTGTTACACTAAGTTCTCTTTCTATGTTGGCCTCAGATCATGTTAGAAGCAAGTTCGTGCAGGAGTGTGAAGCAAGCCAACAGCAACATAGTGCTTTGTCTCCAACACCAGCCAGAACAGAGGTTCACAGAGAAAGGGCTGTGCTGGGCACCAACCTTAAAGTGAGTGGTACAGCTTTTACAGAGGGTACTTTGAAATTAGCTGAGACTGAGCTGAAATCAGACCTCATTGCAAAGAAACTAGCCTATTTATAATTGTAGTGTGTTTGTTTTACAATGTTGCCACTGCTGTAAAGTTTCTTGTTCCACTTGTCACATGCCTCCTTTGTTAATTATTATAATAATTAAAGCTGATTTTAATCAATTGCAAGTTTTAAGCCTTTTTTTTTTTTTTTCTTGAGACAGTGTCTCTTTCTGTAGCCCATGCTGGCCTCAAACTTGTGGCGATCCTTCTGCCTAAGCCTCCCAAATGCTGGGATTATAGGCATATACCACTACCCTTGGTTCAGTCTTTAGATTTGATGATACACAAAGTAGTATTTCTAATACAGTAGTTGTTCTTTCTTGCTGATTAAAATCTAAAACTTTATTTTAAAAAATTACATAAACCTAAACCAGGCATAGTGGTGCATTCCTTTAATCCCAGCACTTGGGAGGCAAAGGTAGGAGGATTGCCATGAGTTTAAGTCCACCCTAAGACTACATAATGAATTCCAAGTCCACCTGGACTAGAGTGAGACCCTACCTCAAAAATGACAAACAAAATTGCATAATACTCTCCCACCACCTTCCTTGGCTATCTACCTTATGTTCCTTCAGTGAGGCCTCTCTTCTTTACTACTATTCCCTTTTATATATTGACACCATTTTAAATATTTATTTATTTGCAAACTGAGAGATAGAGAGAAGAGAGACAGACAGAATGGGCACATCAGGGCCTCCAGCTGCTGTAAGATGCATGTACCACCTCTGGCTTTACGTGGGCACTGGAGAATTGAACTCAGCTCATTAGGCTTTGCAGGCAAGAACCTTAACTGCTGACATTTTTTTTTTTTTTTACTCTCTATCATCAATAACCTGTTGATTAGTCCAATAGTATGCTGGTCTTGTGAAAATAATGAAAGCTGCTGTGAAGTCACAAATACAATGGACATTGTATGTCCAAAGCATTCCTCTACATACTTTGACTCTTACACTCTTTCTACCACCTTTTCTACTATAGTCCCTAAGACATTGGAGGATATGGTAGAGATGTCTCATTGTCTGAATATTCAACTTCTTGGCACTTCTACTAGTTTTGAGTCTCCTCAGGCATCACCACTATCTGAAAAGAGAAATTTTTCTAACCAAATAGCCAAAAGTGAATGCAGTACTAATATATAGGCATAAAAATAAGATTTAGAGCCGGGTGTGGTGGTGCACACCTTTAATCCTATCGCTCGAGAGGCAGAGGTCAGAAGATTGCTGTGAGTTCAAGGCCAGCCTGAGACTACATAGTGAATTCCCGGTCAGCCTGGGCTACAATGAGACCCTACTTTGAAAAAAAAATAAGATTTAGAAGGGAATTTCATGGGCATGATCTATCTGTATAGCCAAACAACAGTAAAAACTTGTCCCCTATGGCTTAAACCTTCCCAGCCATAGGCTTTTGGCTATATTTTCAGTATCAAGCATGGATTTCCTCCCTTGGAGCAGGCCACAAATCAATTAGACAGCAGTTGGTCACCCCATAACTTATATACTACTATTGCACTAGTGTATTGATTTTGCTTAGCTTGCAGGGTCCACTGAGTAGCAGTTTTTAATGTGGGTCAGATTGCCTCTGTCTGCTTCCACTCCCCCTGTTCAAGTGGTATTTGCCTATGTATGGAAGCATTTTTTGGTTGTCAGAAGTTTAGGGTAGATGTTCATGGTGTTGTCTGGCTTTAATCCTAGCACTTGGCAGACAGAGGTAGGAGGATCACTATGAGTTCAAGGCCAGCCTCGGACTACAGAGTGAGTTTCAGGTCAGCCTGGGCTAGAGTGAGAATCTACCTCAATAAAACTAAAAACCAGAAAAAGTGGTGTGGTAGTATGTTATATGTCTAATCAGCAAAACTAAGACAAACAAAAAAAACTAGGTTAGGTACATTTTGTACTAGATGATTCTTTGTTATGGGGGACTCTCCTGTGCCTCTAGCCACTAGGTGCTCATAGGATCCCCAACCCATCCCTAGTGGGTAGTAGAGACCAGGATGCTATAAAACTTCCTGCTATGCATAGGCCAGCCCCCCACAACAAAGAATTAGCCATAAAGGTCAGTAATTCAGAAGTTGAGAAATTTTGTCTTAGTTTTACCACTTATGTGGAGATAGAAATTATACAGTCACATTTGAGGTATTTTAAACTGAATCTTTTCCCTGTATTCTCTTTAGTAAAGCAGCATGTAAAAAAAAAATAAAATCACTCTTCAGATGGTTAAGTCAAGATTGTCAGGATGTACAAATTTCTATTCATATCTGGCTCTTCTGGAAAATTAACAGTTGTTCTGAGACAAGTTTTTGAAACTCTGGCTAAATTATATTAGCTGCTTTGAATTATGTTTGTAGTAATAAGAAAATTTTAGATAGCTTTTTGAAAAGTACATATCTTTCAAAAGGCTAAGTATACCCCAAAAGCTACTTTTAAAGGTAAAATTGAAAGTACTTTTAAGACATCTGAAATTCCAACTGTAAAAAACATAAAATTTAAGTACATGGTTCTACTTAGAGGCTTAGAAACTTAAAAATAATTGAAAATTCATTTTATTAAAGCTGTGATATAATATATAAGGGATACAGTGAAAGACTACTTGAAAGGGATAAAAATTCGATCCAGTACTTTTTTCTGAAAAAAAAATATTAATGAATAACAGCATTAGGAGAGGTAAAGACATGGAAAAGGACATAGACAAAAAAGAAATGCTCTTGATTCTTTTTGCTTTAACATCTTTAAGTAAGACAGAAAACTTCTTTCTCAGAAATAAAGATAATTGTAGATAGTGGCATCCTTTGCATGGGGGTATGAACTATTAACTAGCCCTGTATTAAAACATTGTAAATAATGATGCCTAATGATCTGATGATACAAATGATTTTTAGAAAATACTTGTTATTTGTTGTTTTACTTGGCTTTTGTGATTGTCCATGTAGTAATTCTTCCTTTTTCTGTATATTTTTATTTATTTATTTTTTATTTGGCATACAGAGATTTAGGTATTATTTAACATTTTCAAATATCATTTGTTTTTGTTGGTTCTCATCACCTACTCTTCCCAACCTCCTCTCCCTCTCAAAATATTCCCCTCTCTCCTAATATCTTTTCCCTAGCCATCAGGAAAATGCAAAATTAAACCACATTGATATAACATCTAACCCTAGTCAAAATGACTGTCATGAAGAAAACTGACAACAAATGCTGGTGAGGATGCAGGGAAAGAGGAGCTCTTATTCACTGCTAATGGGAGTGCAAACTAGTACAGCCATTAGGGAATTCAGTACAGAGGAAAAAAATAGAAAGATGACCCACCTATACCACTGCTGGCTTTATTCCTTAAGAACTCCATACCCTATTACATCTCTGTGTATTGTTGTTCTATTTACAATTCTTTCTTCTTTCTCTAAGAATTCATATGAAACTCTACTGTACCACTCCATCTCTATGAAATGAATGTCATTAGAACATATTTCACACTTTCTGCAAATAAAAAATAAAATAACTTCAAGATTAATTGTGAAAAATCTGAAGATTTATATCCCGTGCTACCTTTTGAAACTGTCTATAATGTTCTGAAATAACAGCCAAGTATGAAAATACAGTAAATAGATTGTGAGATGGAGGTTGTCAAAAGATTAAAGGAGATTTACTTGTAATAGTTTGTCTGAAAGAGAAGTTAGGATATTAAAATACAGCACGTCACATTTTTTACATGTATGAACACAGCCAAAAACGTATTTTTATATGATATAACTTTTTAAGTTGATTTTTTTTTGCTACAATATATTTTTCTACTTGCAACAAACTAGAAGAACCTGTCTTTAAGGAAATGACACCCTTGTCACTTTCATGATTCAGTTGTCTGTTTGCATCTACAGGCAAATTCCACTGACCACTGTCTTGGTAAGAAGTCTGTGGTTTGCCTCAAAAAAAAAAAAAAAAAAAAAAAAAACAATCCTCCTAAATGTATACTGCTGAAATGAATGTCAGTGTTGTTTAGGAATCGGCCACTTAAGTATTTTTAAACTAATAACTTTCTGTCAGCCCAGACCTTATAGCTGAAGAGTGTGTTCAAGCCCGCTTAATGTAACACTACCTAGTTCAATGCCTGAGGTTAGTGAAGGGAAAAGAAATGCAGCATTTGTTGACTGGTAACTGTATGCCTAACAGTAATCTTGAGGTGTATATAGGCACATTCATATGCATATCTGTGCCTGTATATGATCAATGTTTTGTGTAGTTCTAGAGTCCCATTCTTGCTTATCAAATGCTATACCACTGAGCTAGCCCTGTCTTTTACTTTTTACCTTGAGACTATGTGGTGCAGTGGGAAGCTTGCTGATACATAAATTCATACTTGATTCAACGCTTGAAGGTTTTCTTCTGTTTTCTCTTTGGGGGCTATTACTGTTACTGAAATTGTTTATTTTGTTTTATTTATTTTCACGCAAACTAATAGAGAGAGAATAGGTATGCCAGGGCCTCTAGCTAATGCAGATGAATTCTAGATGCATGTACCACTTTGTCCATCTGGCTTACATGGAAACCAGGTCATCGTTAAACTTTGCACACAAGCGTCTTAACCACTTAACCATCTCTCTAGCCTGTCAAATTGTTTATTGACTAAGCAAAAAATGTTCTATCTTAATATGGTGTGTACTCTTATAATGCTAGTAGTCTGATTATGTTCTCTTTTAAAAGACCAAGTTTTTTTATTATTATTATTTGAGAGCAACAGACAGAGAGAGGCACACACAGAGAGAGAATGGGTACACCAGGGCCTCCAGCCACTGCAAACGAACTCCAGGTATGTGCGCCCCCTTGTGCATATGGCTAACGTGGGTCCTGGGGAATCCAGCCGTGAACTGCGATCCTTAGCTTCACAGGCAAGCGCTTAACCACTAAGCAATTTCTCCAGCCCAAGACCAAGTTTTATTTGTACTTTATAAATTCAATGTACCTCTAGCTTTTTACTGCTATTACAGAAAAGGCCTTCATTTATATCTATATCCTTATACCAGTGAAACAAAAATCCTCTGGCATGAGCCCTTACTTCATCTCTTTGCTTTAAGGCCCTTACTTCAGTAGTCCATCTTGCCTTTTTATGCAGTAGAGTCCCAGGTCCTCTTCGGGTACTGTACTGAAGTTTCACAAGGGCAGTGAATCAGAGCGCCCACAATGCACTACTGTTTGTACTGGTGCTGTGTATGCTTCTGAGCAGCTGTGCTGAACAAAAGCACTAATGTCTGCATCTGGGTTGGCATGGCCTGTGGTAAGCTAGGAAACTCTTTGCCATATTTAGCATACCTGTAAGAAATCATTTCACCACAGCATCAGACACTTATGTCAAAGTTCAAGTGGTGGTATGGCAAGCAAACCATACCATTTGTAATCAAAGCAATCAACATTAGGCAAGGTCGGTCAGGAATTAGAAAAGTGGCGTGCTCTGTTGATTGCCTCATATATATCCATTTCTTCCCCATTTTGGAGCAGAACTCCTGTGTTCAAGAAGTTTCATTTAGCCCAGCTTGTATGGTTGAGAAGGTGTACTCCATCCCTAGTTGCAGAGGTTAACTCTGACTCTTGTAAGCTAGTAAACGTAAGAGTTTGCCTTGGCAACCATTACTGGTCAGCAGCTGGCACAAGATCACCCTGTTGAACCTGCTCCAACTGAGGGAAAGGACTTGGTTCTCTGTGGAGGAAAATACTTTCTATAGATCCTGCTGGAAGTAGCTTTCCCTAATTTCAAAAGTTGACTTTTTAGTTGTAATGATAAAGAAATCAAGCCTTATTAGAGTGAACTTAGTAGTAGACCACACCATTTTTATTGTTGTATTCTGAATCTAGCCCAGATTTTGTCTTTGCCAGACTGCAAACTTCAGAAAGAATTTCCTTGTGACAGTCACGAAAGATTCTGTTACTGCTGAAGTTGTTTCTCCTTGCTACCTTTAATGGAAGTATATACCTTAAATTAAAGCTTTATTATTGTTATTTGAAAAGTCTTTTGAGACAGGATCTCACTATGTAGTTCAAGTTGGCATAGAACTTGATATGTAGCCCAGGCTGGCCTTGAACTCAAAGCTTTCATCTTTATTTTTAGCTTCCTTCGTGCCGAGATTATAGGTGTGTGCCCTTCCACCCTCATCCTCAGATATTTTTATTATTATAATACCAGCAGATCAGCTTTATTATGCCTTCCTCATTGAGGAGGGGTATATATCATATTATTTAACCTGTATCTTACTATTACCTCTCCTAGAATGCAGAATGATAAATGTAAGGATATTATCTTTTTTAATGTGTTTCCTCAGAATCTGAAGAATTCACTTTCTGTTCTTATTTTTTGTAACAGTTCTTCCAGTATTCTCAGCTTTCCCATAGGAACAGGAAGAAAATGTCTATCAATTTTTCTTCTGCAGTTTTTCTATAGGTTAAAAAAAAACTGATTTGATGTCATAGAGCTGTTTGGGAAATACAATGCTACACCAAGAAAGGCACAACTTTATTAATTTTGAGCTTGTATCTTTTTCAAAGATGAGATAAAGTCTAGGGAATGAAAGATAGCTATTTCTACTGCACTGTAACCTTGTCATCAAAACAAGGTGATGGCAATTTTTAGTTTAATTTGTTTTTGAGAGTCTGGTGAGGTTTTAAAGTTTGGATTGAGTAATTTGATTATGCCATGTTCATTAATAAAATTCTTACGAAAGTTGTCCAAACAGGAAATTGATATACTTCAACACCTTAAAGATCCTGATAAAAGTAATAAAATCATTTGGTTGTGGGTAGAATCTGAAGGGTGCCAGAATCAAATGTCTTACAGGTGACAAAATAATCTAAATAATATACAAAGTATATTATGGGTCTATTATGATGGGTCTTGGTATGCAGCCTGCTGTGTTTCCTGATACTAGTGCAACCTGAAAAAAAATAGCCAGGAAATAGAAATATTGTGAAAGAAAATTTTCTAGGGACTGGAGAGATGGATTTGTGGTTAAGGTGCTTGCTTGCAAAGCTTAATGATCCAGGTTTGATTGACCAGTACTCATGTAAATCCAGATACTCAAAGTGGCACATGTATCCAGAGTGCATTGGCAGTGGTTACAGGCTTTGGCATGCCTATATTCTCATTCTTTCATTCTCTCTCTCCTCTCCTCTCCTCTCCCCTCCCTCTCCCTCTCCCTCTCCCTCTCCCTCTCCCTCTCCCTCTCCCTCTCTCTCTCTCCCTCTCCCTCTTCCTCTTTCTCTCTCTCTATTCTTTCTGCTTACAAAGAAATAAAATATTAAAATAAATTGTCCGTATAGTTTAGGTCAAAAAAGATGAAATAAACTAAGCTGTACTCACATTTTAGTTTTCTGTTTGGATTGCTAAATACTGTCTAAATCTCAATGCTCTGCTCATTCGAAATCTCTCTTCCAGGGTAGTAGCCACTAGCTATGTGGCTGTAAGAATTTGCATGTGTTAGGTTACATAGAATAAAATTTAAAAATTTAGTTTCTTAATTATAGTAGCTAATGCTTAATAGCCTCATGTGGCTAAGGGGCTAGCAATTGATGAGAACTGTAGAATCTTCCATAGTCAAGGAAAATTATCTGTACATCAGTGCTGCTCTCTGATGTGTACCATTAACTAGTTCTTGTTTACAGATAAAGAAATGGAGACCCAGACTGGGGAAAAAATTGACCCAAAGTCACATAGTTTAGTACGGATTAGGGCCAAGATTTACTCCCCCCTGCAGTTTGGTTCTTTTAACCTTTGCTCTTTCTCACTTTTATTTTCCTGCTTATAGTCAGTTTATAATAAAATATTGCCATGTGCTCATAGTTTTATAATATCAAATTTTATTTATAATTTTTCAAAGAGGGAAGTACACATAACAAATGTACAATTCTCTAAAAAATATGAAACTGTTAATACAATTGAAATCTCAGGGGAAGGGTGGTAAATCCTGCAGTGGTTAAATTGTCACAATTGAGAGATGGATCAGCTGAGTTTTATCCCATTCCCTATTTCCTTTCAGCTGTCTTTGTTAGAAATGTAGTTTTCCAGAGTTATTGTATTACCATTGTTGGTTCATATTTGGAGATTTCTTAAGTGATTGTCCGTTCTCTAACTCTTAAGTAGCTTCTCTTTGAGACACATGTAAGTCATGAAAGTAACTGAACTATTGGTCATAGGCTAACAATCACTACAATAGACAGCTTCAAATTATAAGGAAATCTATGAGCTCTCTAGCGTAGACAGACACTTTACATCTTCATTTTATGTGAGTGTTGTATCACTTGACGAAAAAAGGAGATGAAATTACATAAAAAGGAGATGAAAATACGTTTTATGTGTTTATCCTTTGTCTGCTGTAATCTGCCCAGATGATATGCCCATAGAAAACATTTCACTTCTTTAAAGATAGCATTGATATATGAAGTGGAAGGAGATAAAGAGATCTGCCCTTTCAGTCAGGCATTTTCTTGAGATTTTGTTGACTGCATTGTGTACATCTAGGTGCTGTAGATACTAAGATAAATCTTTGCTTTTAAGTAGCTTACATTGGGCCAACTCCACAATGCACGACCCATATACCTCAACAAGGAGGGGCCAATGGGGAGGGAGTATGTCACAGATGAGCCTAATAATGATCCCAAACTGCTTGTATTTGCTGAATAGAAAACTAATTAAAAAAAATAAAAGTAGCTTACATTCTTAAAGAGAGTCAGTGTCAGAGCTGTATTCTAAACTAAGGTAATTACTATAGTATTTCAGGGTTTCCATGGTAACAACTTTAAAGAACTCTATACCCCATAGGAACATAGTCCAAGAGAAGAGGCATTAATTTGGGGTAACTGAGAACCTGAAAATAGCAGAGGATATTCATGTTGGAGGTAGTCATAAGATTAAAGTGTTATTATAATGCAGTGTTTTACCTCCTGAATCGGAGAGAAAAGTATATACAAATTGGTATACAACAGAGCACCTTGAACAGCATAAACATATTTTAATTATAACTAAGTATACACAATATTTTGAAACATTTCTAGGTTTTTGTGGTGCTTGGAATGTTTAACCTAGAGCCTTATACATGCTAGGAAAACCTTCTAACACTGAGCTACAAACCAGCCCAGATTTCTTGATTGAAAACGTAGTTCTATTGAAAAACTAATGAAATGTTTCAAAACTGTTTTATAAATAAATTTGTTTTAAAATTAAAAATACCTACATATATTAAGGCCAGTAACTGATTATCTGAATCTTTTTGATTTATTGTGACTAAAAAAATCCACATAATGCTCAGTTCACTACCTTAACCATTTTCAATTGTATATTCAGTGTTGTGCTATAGATCTCACTGCTGAAGACAGACCTTTTTCATCTTGTAAAACTGGCCAGTAAACATGAAGTCCCTCTCCCCCTTTACCAACATTTGTCTGTTTCTCCAGTTCAGACTACTTGAGATAATATACCTGGAACCCTACTCGTATCCATCCTTTTGTGCTAGATTTCTTTCATGTCATCTAATGTCCTTCTGTTTCATTCATGATTTAGCATGTGGCAGGATTTCTTCTCCTGTAAGGCTGCATACTGTTCCATTGCATGTGTATGTCATATTTTGCTCATATGAGTTTCTTTTGACTGTAATCTACATTGTGATTTACCAGGTCTTGTTCATGGGCCACTCATTGAGAAGAAAGATTATAAGTATGGGGTAAAATACAAGTTTTTTATTTTTTAAGTTTTTCTGTTTATTTTTATTTATTTGTTTGAGAGTGACAGAGGGAGAGAGAGAGAGAGAGAATGGATGCACCAGGGCCTCCAGGTACTCCAAACGAACTCCATCTGCATCTGGGTAACATGGGTCCTGGGGAATCAAGCCTCGAACCGGGGTCCTTAGGTTTCACAGGCAAGCCCTTAACCACTAAGCCATCTCTCTCCTGCCCAAATACAAGTTTTTAAATAGAGCTTTGTTGTTATTAAAAAATGTCCTCACAGCCAGGTACATTTGCTGAATGAATACATACAGGGCAGTTCATCATTGTTGGTGTGCTTTCATTGATAGAATTTGTTCGCAAAAGTATTGTCCAGCATTATTGCTTCTCTGAAAACTCTCTCTCTCCGTGTGTGTGTGTGTGTGTGTGTGTGTGTGTGTGTGTGTGTGTTATATTAGTTACTGGGAACAGGATCTGGGCTCATGCATACACTAGGCAAATACTCAAACACTGAGCTACATACCCAGGTATTTTCCAACATCTTTGATGGTGAAAGGGAAAGCAAGACATAAGCTTAATATTTTGTCTTCTTTAACATTTTTACTTCTTATTCTGTCTTCCATGCCTTATGTCAGTAATCATTATGGAAAGTATTTTTTTTTTTTTTGGTTTTTCGAGGTAGGGTCTCACTCTAGTCCAGGCTGACTTGGAATGCACTATAGAATCTCAGGGTGGTCCCGAACTCACAGCAGTCCTCCTAACTCTGCCTCCCAAGTGCTGGGATTAAAGGCATGTGCTGCCACGCCTGGCAGAAAGTATGTTTTCTTTAAGTGAAAAATTGCTTTGAACACAGAAACAACGGGAAAATTACATCTTTTCAGTGCCTGATGACACCCTTTATCCATTAACACAAACTTCAGGAAAACCCACCTCAAAACAATTTACACATGAAAACAATGCAATGGTTATTTTAGCAGCTGAAGGAAGTTAAAACTTGAGTTATTTTTGTTATCAGGTCAGCAGAATTTCAAAATTAAACTTCATTCTAAGGTTTGACTTCCCCCATGGCATAGAGGGGCTACCACACTGCCAGGGCTCATATTTACACATGACTGCAGCTAGGAGACAGAGCTTACAAGAAAATGAGAAACCTCTTTCAAAGGAAATCCACACCCAGTCCACCTTCATTCCGAAAAGATGGGGAGTGACACTGCACATTTTTCCACTTTCTTTTAAATGTAGGTATTTATTTATGGGCTGAGTTCGTGTTCCTGCAAAAGGTATTGAGGGTGTTGTATTTGTTTCTATTGCCTTTGATTCTTATTTCTCTGCAGTATTACTTTCCTATTAACCTACTTTTAGCCTATTCATCCTTCATGTCTCGGCTCTTAATTCATCTCCTCATGTAAACCTCGAATCCCCCAGACCAGGCCACCCCTCCCCCCATACACACAACACATTCATAGTATACCTTGCTACTTTTTTAAGATTTAGAGAGTTTTCGAAAGAAGAAAGTACAGAGTTACTGCCGTGTGGAAGGCAGGAGGAGGTAAAGCCCAACCTTGCTAGTTTTTAGTGGTCACAATTATACTTTATTCCTATTTATAGGCAGATACTGTAAATTAACACCAATTTCAAATCATGGCTATTCCTCTGAAATGTAACCTTCTTCTTGAGAAGAGCTCATTTTTTGTCTTGACTACTGTGGTAGTTTGAATAGATGACCCCAATGTACTCACTGTTTTATTAGTTTGTAGTTTACATCTGCAGCCACCTGGTTGGAGGCAGTGTCACTGGGCTGATTTTAAGGTGTGGTGGGTTTGAGATTTCAATCTAAAGATATGCAAAGTGTGCCTAGCTGGAGTTCCTGAAGTGTGTTGTGGCTTTTGGCTTTTAGGCTTGTCCTTTTCTCTGTCTGCTTGGGCCTGTGAAGGCAGGCCAACTTCTTCTGCCATTATGGAACTTCCCCTGGATCTATAAGTTTCAATAAATCCCTTCCTCCATAACTGTGCCTGGTCTGGAAGTTCATCTTAGTGAACCTGAAGCTGTCTGATACCTCCACCATTTATTCCTTCTAGTATAGTGCATCATACATACTACACTAATATTCGTGAGATACATATATGGTTTTTCAAGATAGGGTCTCACTCTGGTCCAGGCTGACTGGAATTAACTATGTAGTCTCACGGTGGCCTCAAACTCACAGTGATCCTCCTACCTGTGCCTCCCAAGTCCTGGGATTAAAGGCATGTGCCAGCACGCCTGGTTTTAGTATAATATTTTTAAGTGAAACAGTAAATGCAATTTTTTTTTCTAAATTTAGTGCTGGGAATTAAATTCAGTACCTTGTGCACACTAAACACACAGTATGCCTGACACACCCAAAGCTTGAAGTAGTTTTTAAAAATAAGAAATGAACTTTAAGGGGTGAAAGCTGCTTTTATTGCACATTAAGTAGCTTGTATTTTGTCCTGTAATCTGGTCCAAATTGATCATGTAGCTAACAGTAATTTTTATAACTGGAGAGACCAACAAAGAATTTTAAACCTTTTGTTTTCTAGAACACAGCACTCAAAAGTAGCCCCTTGCTACCATCATTCATGAAACAGAATATACTGATACTAAATAGAAAATATAGAACACATCATGTGAAATGAATGCATTTGGTTTCACAGAGAATCATGTTTGAAATATTCTTCTCAGTCTCACTGCAATACACCAGTGGAATTGTATGTACTAGCATTAATCAGTGGATTGATGTGTAGCAATCAGGACATTTGGAAAGAATTTATGTTGGCATACAGCAAGGTCATATTTTTGTTTGACATAGATGACTTTATCAGCTATTTGGAGGCAGGATTGTAAGTGGTAAATAAGGACCTTGTTAGAGTGACCTAAGTACAAGATGATGAAGTGTTGATTTAAATTAGCAATGGCAAAGATGAAGCAATGTATAGATATTTTATACATGTGGTCAGGTGGATGTTGTTTTTAGTTCATGATTACAATAAGGCACACACAGGATCATTGAAGTTGCCATGTGTGTGTGTGTACACATGGGGATACATAAATATATGCCTAGCTAGCCCTCAACTGGATCATTAAGAAGAGAACCTGGCTATATGCATTTTTTTTAAGTGGAACTGATGATTCTAATGGCTACCATTAGGTAAGTGGTCAGTAGAAGGAATGGAAGGGATTATGGAAGACTATAGTTTCTGTTTAGGCTTAATCAAAGCATTTTGAGCTCCTTCAGTGAATCTGTTTCATCCTGTGAAGAGTTTCATTAAATGTCTGAACTGGGTGAGAGCAATGTTTTGTTGCTCCTTCCCCTTTACCCTCAAACACTAATTCTGGCTCATCCCTATCCCGATAGATTCTTTGGAACTTGTTATATACAGAAGGCCAATCTCATTTTCAGATATTGAAAAGTTCAATATATGTGGTTTTTTCAAAATAGAACTATAAGAAAGCAAATACTATAATTATAGTAGCAATAGAAAAGTGACCATAACAAGAAATATATAGGACCTGAATGAAGAAAAGATTTTTGAATAATTTCAAAGGACTCCAAATAAGACTTAAGTCTTATTTGTACATTATTATTAGTACATACAATCTGCTTGGCTAGGAAGAGCACGGGAGGAGTGGCATCCCCCAAGTGGATATTAAAATACATAGTAAAATATCAGTGTCACAATGTTTCTACCACAAATAGACAGAACACAAAGTTCTTAGAGAAGACCAAATGCATGGGAAATTTTGGAACACGGTAATGGTAACCTTACACTTCAATGAAGAAACCATGAAGCTGGGTATACAGCTCAGTTTGTAGAATGGTTGCCTAGCATGCAGGAAGCCCTGGCATCCATCCTTAGCACTGCAGGCATAGCAGTGCACCCCTGTGGCATTCCAGCTTTCAGAGAAGGGCAGAAGTTCTAGACCATCCTTGACTACATCAAAGAGTTCAAGGCTAGCTTGGAATACATTAGACTATAAAAATGAGATGATTTTCAGAAATCCAAGTAGCTGGGAGAGAAAAGAAAATCAAAATGTGCCTCTCAATAGGATTACTTTGTATAGATTAGTGTTTCACACGGAAACACTTGAGGTGAAGCAAATGATATTTCTTTTTTTTTAAATTTTTTTTAATTTTTATTTATTTATTTATTTGAGAGTGACAGACACAGAGAGAAAGACAGATAGAGGGAGAGAGAGAGAATGGGTGCGCCAGGGCCTCCAGCCTCTGCAAACGAACTCCAGACGCGTGCGCCCCCTTGTGCATCTGGCTAACGTGGGACCTGGGGAACCGAGCCTCGAACCGGGGTCCTTAGGCTTCACAGGCAAGTGCTTAACCGCTAAGCCATCTCTCCAGCCCGATATTTCTTTTATGTTAGAGATAATCTGTGTCACCATATTCTAGAAATAAAGTGCAGTAATGAGCTCATGAATGGTAGTACACACCTATAACCCTAGCAACTGATCATTGAGTTGGCAGGATCTCAAATCCAAGCACAGCATAGGCAACATAACAAGGAAGACCCTATCGTGCGTGGGCTTAGAACTGAGATCCTGGCTGCAATCTCCAGTGCCAAAACAAAAGTCAAAATGTTTCACTAAAAATGGGGAATAGGGGGCGGAGAGATGGCTTAGAGGCTCATATAATACTGACACATATAATACTCACTACATAAGCCAGATGGACAAGGGGGTGCATACATCTGGAGTTCATTTGCAGTGGCTGGAGGCCCTGGCACGCTCATTCTCTCCCTTCCTCCCTCCCTCCCTCCCCTCCCCCTGCCTCTTTCTCTCTCTGTCTGTTGCTCTCAAATAAATAAATAAACGGGGAAAAGAGCTGAAGAGATGGCTTCATGGTTAAGGTGCTTGCCTTTGAAGACTAAGGACCCAGGTTTGATTCCCAAGTAGCCACGTAAAGCCACATGCACAGAGTGGCACATACATCTGGAATTTGTGGTGGCTGGAGGCCCTGGAACATCCATGCATTCTCTATCTGCCACCCCTCAAATAGTAAAAAGGGTACATCTAGGGAGATGGCACCATGGTTAACAAGAATTTCTGCTGAAGTCTGAGAACCCCAGAAGCTGCATAAGAATTTTGGTGTGGCCCCACACATATGTAACATCAGTGCATGGCAGGGGTGGGGTAAAGGAAGACTGAGGACTCACTGGGCCTCATTGAAAACTAACAGTTCCAGGGTGAAGGGACCTCAACTCAAGCAAACACAGAACTGAGTATTAAGAGAAGGGCACCCAGAGTTTTCTGGTCTGTACACACAAAAGAGATAAACACTGGAAAAAAATCTCAGTGACTCATATCTTATATTAAAGCTAATTTTGGGCTGGAGAGATGGCTTAGTGGTTAAGCGCTTGCCTGTGAAGCCTAAGGACCCCGGTTCGAGGCCCGGTTCCCCAGGTCCCACGTTAGCCAGATGCACAAGGGGGCGCACGCGTCTGGAGTTCGTTTGCAGAGGCTGGAAGCCCTGGCGCGCCCATTCTCTCTCTCTCTCCCTCTATCTGTCTTTCTCTCTGTGTCTGTCGCTCTCAAATAAATAAATAAATAAATAAATAAATAAGTAAATAAATAAAAAGCTAATTTTCCCAGAAAAAGGCTTGGAATCAATCAATAGGAAAAGGGGTAAAGAAAATTAAACATAGTTAAGAGTAAAGGAAATGCAAATAAGACAATAGTAGACATAACTTCATGTAGGTGAAGTGCTAGTTAAGGTTGTATTAAAAATGGCTTTCACATAAGACTGAACAAAAACAGATTGTCACCTCCAAACAAAATTGGATATATTACAGTGATCATTTTAGGACCTGGGATGTAGCTCTGAGGTGGAGCACATGCTTAATGTTCGTGAGGCACTGATATTAAGCTGAAGCAACAAGAAAAACAGAAGAAACATTGACATAAATGATAGATCCACTAAAAGTATAGAAAAGATCCCATTTATGTTTGTGAACATGTCACTGTGAAACCCATCACTTTGTATGCTTTCTACTGTGTTTGTGTGTGTGCATATAGAGAGAGGAGAGAGAGCATTATTGCATTCTGGATATCAGGAAACTAAAAATTGCTATAGATTGAAATGCAATAAGACCAAAATATGTGTTGCAATCTATACATTAAGCATTAAAAGTAGAAACTTCGGTGGCTTAGCCCTAGTAGGCATTTAACAAAGTAAATGAAAACAATTTTTAAAGAAACATTTGTAACAACAATACTTATGATAGCTTTTTACTTTTTTTGCTTATTTTTATTAATTTGAGAGCAACAGAGAGAGAAAGAGGCAGAGAGAATAAGAGAGAGAGAGAGAGAAAGAGAGAGGGAGAGGGAGAGGGAGAGAATGGGCGCGTCAGGGCCTCCAGCAACTGCAAACAAACTCCAGACGCATGCTCAACCCTTGTGCATCTGGCTAAATGTGGGTCTTGGGGAATTGAGCCTGGAACTGGAATCCTTAGGCTTCACAGGCAAGTGCTTAACCACTAAGCCATCTCTCCAGCCCACTTTTCACTTTTAAAAAATATATTATTTATTTATTTATTTGACAGACAAAGAAGGAAAGAATGAATGGGTGCACCAGGATCTCAAGCCACTGCAAACGAACTCCAGATGCATGTGCCCCCTTGTGTATCTGGCTAATGTGGGTCCTGGGGAATACAAAACTGGGTCCTTTGGCTCGGCAGGCAAATGCCTTAATCGCTAAGCCATCCCTCCAGCCCAGCTTTTTACTTAAAAAAATATTTTCACCTGTGCTTGTGGGGGGGATACTCACTACAAATAAATATCAGATGCTTGGGCCACTTTTCACATCTGTGGGTGTTAGGGGAAAGAAAAAACATTGCAAGCAAGTGCTTTTAACCACTGTGCCATCTCCCTAGCCCTGGTAGCTTTATTTATAATAGCCCCTGGACATAAAAAATAATGTTGGCTGGAGACAAGGCTCAGTGGTTAAGAAGTTTGCCTGCCAAACCAAAGGACCCAGGTTCGAATCCATGGGACCCACTTAAGCCATATGCACAAGGTGGCACATGTATCTGGAGTTTGTTTGCAATGGCTAGAGGCCTTCGTGTGCCCGTTCTGTCTCTATCTGCCCTTCCTCTCTCTGTGTCAAATAAAAATTAAAATTTAAAAACATGTCCTTCAATAGCAGAATATATAAACAAATTATGGTAGTACATCCAAACTATGAAATACCAGTCAGAAATAAAAAAGGAATAATGTCATAGATTAAACTTATAGACAGAATGCATAATATTTGAAAAATTCAGAGTAAATACTTTATGATTCCTTTTATGTGAACTTGTCTAACAGACTATGAATTTGGGGCATGTTAGCTGGAGAGGTACATGGAAGCTAGGAATGATTGAATGTTTCATATCATGTTTGATATAATATTTATAAAAGTTTATAGATTTGTCAAATCTCATCAAGCTATTTAAAATCTATGCACTTAATTTTATCTCAATTTTGCTAAGTTGGTCATAAGATATCAATATAAAAATACTTAGCAAAGATGTTATTGATCCAAAAACAGTAACTAGACAGCAGGTACATTGGTTTAATAGAAAGATGGTGGGTTTAAGACCAGGTACATCAGTACTTACATTAAATGTGAAGAGACTGAATATTTCATGTAAAGGAAACAATGTGTCAGTATTATATGTGTCTTTTTTTAGTTTAGATTTTCTGTACTATATGCATGAGATGTACTTTAACCAATGAGGTAAAGAAAGGTACACAGTGATAGTGCAGACAAAAATACTGAGCTAGGAAACAGCAGAGTGGAAAAATAGGTACATATATCTAGCCGGGCGTGGTGGCACACGCCTTTAATCCCAGTACTCGGGAGGCAGAGGTAGGAGGATTGCTGAGAGTGTGAGGCCACCCTGAGACTCCATAGTGAATTCCAGGTCAGTCTGGGCTAGAGTGAGACCCTACCTCGAAAAACAAAAAAAAAAAAAAATAGTAATAGTAATATATATATATATATATATATATATATATATATATATATAATTTCCTTTTGGTACTAGAAATCAAACCTAGTGCCTCACACATGCTAGGAAAGCTCTCTGTTGAGTTAGGCATATATACACCCCAAAGTCATAGCATAAGGAGATTAATCTGCAAACAATAATAGAATCATTTTGTTTTGTTCATTTTTTTATTTTTTTATTTGAGAGCGACAGACACAGAGAGAAAGACAGATAAAGGGAGAGAGAGAGAATGGGCGCGCCAGGGCTTCCAGCCTCTGCAAACGAACTCCAGACGTGTGCGCCCCCTGGTGCATCTGGCTAACGTGGGACCTGGGGAACCGAGCCTCGAACCGGGGTCCTTAGGCTTCACAGGCGAGCACTTAACCACTAAGCCATCTCTCCAGCCCTAGAATCATTTTTTTAGGCTGCATCCTGTTTAGAAACTTCTGAATATACTTGGATATAAAGTTAATGCCAAATCCACATTTCTTAATCAAAAGCCACTGTGGTTCAGATTAGTGAGGGAAATTCTTAGACAAAAAGAGCAGGTACTTCTTTTCAGTCCTTGGAGGGAAACAAATCTAAAAATGTAGTTGTTGAGAATTATCTAGAGTTTGTAGATTGAGGATAAAGTTATTCCCCTCATCCACACACCTCAATTCAGGAGGGTTTAAATAAAAAATTAATGCCAGAAACCTGTGCATTATTTGTAGCAAAGAGCAACTATTATTGTAAAGTATGCCACTAAAAAAAAATTGTTTATTTTTATTTATTTGAAAGTGACAGAGAAAGAGGCAGAGAGAGAGAGAATGGGTGTGCCAGGGCCTGTAGCCACTGCAGACGAACTCCAGACATGTGCATCCCCTTGTGCATCTGGCTAACATGGGTCCTGGGGAATCGAGCCTCGCACAGGGGTCCTTATTCTTCATAGGCAGTGCTTAACCACTAAGCCATCTCTCCAGCCCTGCCATTTTTTTTTTCACTCTGCATGTAATGGCTCATTTTATGGCCTTCAACTAACCATATATGTTATCAAGAACACTTCTTAGAAACAACCAACCAGAGTTCAAATCTGCTGTCCTCTGCATACTAGTTGGGAATATGAGGCTAGTCTTTTTAGCCTCCTGTAGCCTAAGCGTCTTCCAGGGTCAGAACTGCAATCAAGTTGTACAGTAATTGCAATATAGATTTTGGAATCTGATTCATACACTACTGGTGAAAATAAAACAGGTAAAACTTCAGGGATGTTCTGCAGTATGTATCAAGCACTGTAGATACTAAGCTCTCTTTGGGCAAATGCACCGGTGAAGTGGATTCTAAGGAAGCATCCAGTGTGTGAGAAAAGATACATGTGTCAAGATGATTATTTCACCTTTTCAAACAATAAAAACTGATGTCTGTCTATAGGAAGTTTTTTTCAGAATTTGTTTCACTCATATGATGAAGTATTCTACAACTCCTAAAAGCAGTGTTCACATATACACAAACAATTTGCCAAGGTAATATTTTTCATATATAAGACTGGCACACATCCTAATGTTCTTTGACAATGCATTCTGTAGTCAGGGGCATGAGCAAACTGGCACCCATACTTTATAGGTCGGAGTATAAATGGTTACATTCCTTAGGCTATTTGGCAATAACTACACTGAATTACAATTGCATAAACAATTTCACAAAGAAATTTTGCTCCTGGGAAATTACCCTAAAATATGTTTGAAAATATACATGTTTATATATATGCATACGTGCATACAGAATTGTTTCCCTTGCCATTGTTTGTAATGGCAAAAAATACAAAAATAACAGAAAGGAACTAGTTTAGTAAATTACAAATGTCCATTCAATGGTATTCTATGTAACTGGAAAAATAGAGGATGATCTCTTTGCATTGATGTAAAAAGATCTCAGTACACACACAGGTTTTTTTTTTTTTTTTTAAACAGGGTCTTATTATAGCCCAGGCTATTGCTGGAACTCTATGTAACTCAGATTAGCCTTGAATCATAACCATTTTCTCTCAGCCTCTAAAATGCTGGGAATACAGACACAGAATCAACATATGTTTTCAGATAAATAAACAAAAGTACAGAAGACAGGTTAAATACTTTTTGCATGAGAGTGGAAAAGTGTCAATAAACTTGTATCTTCTTCCATTTGCTTATATTTAGAGATGTATAAGAAACTATAGTAGATTAAATAATGGCTCCAAAAGATAAATCTACTTCCTCATCTTGGGAATGTATAATTACCTTATGTGGTAAAATATATGATCAAATTTAACATACTACAGAATATATATATATGAGGGGTCCCCAAGTTTCATCACAAATATTCTTATAAGAGAAGCAGAGAGGGATTACACACAGAAGAAGAAGCAGCTAATAAGTCAAGGAATGCCCACAGCTCCCAGAAGCTGGAAAAGACAAAGAATCAAGTCTCCCTTCTAGCCTCTAGAGTGATTATGACCCTACCAGCCCCTCTCTGTTTACTCAGTCATACTAAATTCAGATATCTGGCCTCCAGAAATCTGAGCAAATATATTTCTTGTTTTCTTAAGCCCCCGCATTTTGTAACTAGTTATAGTGACCAAATGATGCTAACAGAAATAATCACAGGGTTGATTGAAACACAGACACGCCAAATAGGGATTTTAGATAATGTATCTTTTTAAATTTTTTGTTTATTTTTATTTATTTGTGAGAGAGAGATTGAGAAAGAGGCAGACAGCAAGAGAGAGAATGGGCATGCCAGGGCCTCCAGCCACTGCAAACGAACTCCAGATGCATGTGCCCCCTTGTGCATCTGGCTAACGTGGGTCCTGGGGAATCAAGCCTCGAACCAGGGTCCTTAGGCTTCACAGGCAAGCACTTAACTGCTAAACCATCTCTCCAGCCTGATAAATTATCTTTTTATATTTCTTATTTTCTGAATAAGGTGAATGAATACATGCACATCTTAAATTTTTAACTACTAAAAATTCATCTCATTCAACATAAAACTTCTCCTTAGTTAGTTAACCCCAAATTCTGTACCCTAGCAATGGAGGAAGGGATAAGAGATTGTATTCTGGACCTCACTCCTTTTGCTACTCCTGCTGCTTTGTGAATGGACACTGGAGACAAAGAGTAAGTCTTCATTCATCTTGGCACAGCCTTAGTTGTTCGTACTTCTGTCACAACAGATGGCCAGCTGCAGTCTTTATCTCATGGCTTTTCTGACCTTGGCATTCCTTGTGGAGGCTTTGGCATTGTTGCATTCTCTGATCAGGGTCAGCATGGTTTCAGGATTCTCCTTGAACTCCTTTGCTTTGGCATTACATCTCTTGGGGCTCTCCTCCTCCTGGAAGACAGCCATTTTGGGCAAGATCATTTCCAAATAGCTCTACTTGGCTACCTTCCACAGAGGAAGGTACCACTCTTTTCCCCACCAATCTTGGCAGTATACCTGCTCTTATTGCTTCTCTCTCTTCCAACTGTGGCAACTTTGGCCTCTCTAAATGACAACCTTGTCCTAGTTTAGGGGCATCTCAAAGGCCCAGGGTTCCTTTCAGATCTTCCCAAGAGTCTTGCTGCATATCCTGTGGATAAGCGTAGCTTAGCAATCAACAGATGCTAAGTGAGATGCTCTTCTGAGAGGCATGCTTTCCATCTATCCAAAGGAACTTTTTTCTGCCCTTCAGTCTTCTTGAGGAAAGAGAGAATGTTCCTTTGAAGACAACAACACAAAAACCAGGATGCTCTTCATTTCTTTTCACTTGAAGAAATCACTTCTCTTCTCATTTGCCTAGCAAGCCTCTCTGGATTACTCCTAAATGAAGTAGAGATACATGGTGGTCACCGAACTGGTTTGTCTACTTCTAAGTCAGCACCAGTCTGTAGAATGACTAGACACTTTGATACCTGTTGGCCTCAACTTGGAGGGCTTAACAATATTTTCCAGACAATAAGGAAAGCCCTATATGAAGTTGTAGCAGATCAAAGTGAACCAGAATTGTCATCTGCTTAAATGATGGGGTTATAAATGTCAAAAGTTATATAAAATGCTTTGTCATATTCTCTTAGGTTCTCTCCTGTGTCATGTGTCACAACTATTTGTCAGCTGTATGGCTGAGGGTTAAATTTTTAGCAGGCAGAACTCTCTGGCCAGGTATTTTAAAATATGATTAAATCATGAAATTGTATAGATTTTCTCTGCTAACTGGCTTTTATCGACTTATACTAATCTCAGCATAAGGCCTCACTTTTCAGATTTTTTTTTTCTCACTCTTATAAGGTTTTTCTCCAACTGAAACACATAACCTGTTACTGAATTATAGTAAAATTATATGTGATTTAGTTAAGTTGACTGGGAAGTTTTTAACTAAAGTTCCTATTTTAGCCATTACAGGCATTATGTAATACTTAGAATAAAAACTGATTATGGTAAAATCTTAATTTTCTGTATCTTTACCATCATAGCAATAACAGAAAGTTGTGATAAACTGAATTCACTATGACACATTTAATAATGCAATAAAGAAAATATTTTAGGCACCCTAAATATGTATCTGAAATCCTAAGTCAATATTTGCTTTGGAAAATGTTCAAATTTTTATATCTTTTGGCTTGACATTTTTGTGAAGTTCCTTTTGAAGGAAACTGCATAACTGCCACAAGCATTTTAAAAACAACAATTTGAGACTTTTAGATTTGTTTCCTTGGAGTTATAAAAATGACTAGGAGAGAGAGAGAGAGAGAGAAAGAGAGAGAGAGAGCTCTTGTCATAATCCTCTGAGTTGTTTTTAATGAAGAGATGACATATTGTGAACTATGTTTTGAAAGAACGCCCTGGCTATCATCTGGAGGGCTGACTGGAGTGGAGCAATATGGAGCAAACAGCACTGGGAAGGTGCAACAAAAGTGCAGGTGACAGATATGCCCTGGATGAGGAAGTGGCTGGGCAAATTGATGGCATTGAGAAATGTTTTGATATCCAAAATGGCAGAACTGGGTGATTGTTTTTGTAGTAGTTTGCCAGTTAAGCTGATTGTGGTAGCTCATGCCTATAATCTCAGTAACTGGGAGGGTAAAACAGGAAGATTGCTGAGCTCAAGGCCAGCCCAGGCTATATATTGAGTTCCAGCCCAGTCTTGGCTACCAAGTGAGACCATGTCTCAAAGGCAAAACAAAACAGAAACACACAGGTTTGCCTGTTAAGGCAGACATTGAATGTGATTCCTTTGACAGGCAGTGTCCTTGAAACATTTTATGTCATGGCACTGACCTCCTTTGGTTATATAATTTTACCCAAAACATGTGTGTAAAAGAGACAACAGTGGAAGAACACAAATAAAAGAAGCAGGCATCATCCCATTTATTCTTCAGGCTTGTCAATTCCTCTATCCAGTGGCTTCTCAGCTCCCCAGGTCTTTTCTATTTCATTTCTTCCTACCTCCAGTAGTTCACATTTTATTTACTCAGTAACATGTTCAGAGGTCTCTCCAATTAATTTGCTTCTGTTTTCTTTCCTCAGTTTGGTTGCAGATTATTCTCCCTAAATACCTTATTTTGTTTTTATACTGAGAATTAACAAAAAGTAGCATTGTTTCTGGAACTAGCTCTTACATAGAGTTGCCCTTCATGGAGTCTGGCTCTGACTTCCAAGGGCCTTAGGTCCCTGGGCAACCCACTTTCTACCCTAAGTCCACCTGTAGACCTGAGCTTCCTCAAATGTACATAGGTACTAGCCTTATGTATTATCAAACCTTTGAAATTCTTCTGAGGAGAGGGTAAAACACTGAGCTATTAATTAATTGGTGTTTCAATTTAAAATATGAAGCAGTTTTGTAAGTGTGGAAGTGATTATTAATGGAAAATGAGTTTTAGTATTTCATTCAATTACTAGAAAAATTTCAAGTGTATTTAGAACTACTTGGGTGAGTTCATCTCTTTTTGCATATATGTGCGTAGAGTATGTGTGTGATGTGTGCATTTGTGTGTGCAGATATTTTTTCTATACATTGTGTACAGACCAGAGGAGAACTGTAAGTGCCTTTCTCTCTAGTTCAACTATTTATTTTCTTGACAGAGGGTCTCACTCTCAACCTAGAGTTGCCATTTGTCCACCAGCCCCAGTTATTCTCCATTCTCTGCCAACTTCTCCATTGGACTAGGGTTACAGATGTGTGGCCACAGTCAGCTATTTTTTTTAATGTGGGTTCTGGACAGTTGAACTCGATGGTCCCTAACTCAAGAGGCAATGTACTTAAGCTGTGAGTACTCTTAAACACTGAGCCATCTCAACCCACATTCAATTTTTAGGCTATCAGTTTTATAATATTTAAATGTACATCAAGTGTTTCAGAGGACAATTGTATGTCCAATGAGATATGCTTAAATGTGAAATGCACCTTAGTTCTGAAATACTTGGTGCAAGTAAAGGATTTGAAAATACCTAAATAATATTTTGTTGTTGTTGTTGTCTGGCATGGTAGTGCATGCCTGTAATCCCACAATGTGAAGTCATCAAGCTGAGGTAGGAAGGTGCTGAGTTAAAGGCTAGCCTAGATGATATAGTAAGTTCTAGGCAAATCTGGGCTGCATAGAGACTGTCCTAAAACAAAATTTTGTGTGTTGCTTACTTATTGATAATATCTTGAATCTATTGAGCATGACTTAAAAGATATAATTAAAAGTAATTTCATCTGTGACATTTTATCTATTTATTATTGTAGTTTTAATTCTATACATTTGCTGTCATATATTATATAGCAACAAACATAAATGAGTACCTCTCTGATACAATGATTTCATTTTTTTGGATATGTTCCCAGTTATTGTATTGCAGGGTCATATGATAGCCCTATTTTCAGGTTTTTTTGAGGGGGCCACTCCTCATATTTTCTATAATAATGGATATACTAAGTTATGTCACAGTGTGGTAGTTTGATTGTGAATGTCTCCAGCAGCCTGATTCTGGGGTGGGGGTTGGAGAAGAGGTCTGATTCGAGCCCAAAGGTGTTTGAAAAAGTTGAGCTCTGGCAGGTTCGTGCTGCCTTTTGGTGTTCGTGTTTTGCTTTCTGCAATTGTTTCTCACTGTTTGGATGTATGGAAGTAAGCCACTTCTACCATTGATGGGACTTCTCCTGGACATGTAAGCTTGAAATAAATCCCTTCCTCCCATAAACTGTGTCTGTTTGGAAGTTCATCCCAGCAATGTGGAGCTGACTACAACACATACCAAATGACTTCCCTGTTCTCTGAGTTCTCACTCGTTATTTCTGAGTTTTTGTTCACAGCCATTCTAAAAGGAGATGAACTCTCATTGTGTTTTTGATTTGCATGTTCCTGAAGATCAGTGATCTTAAGGAATTTTCATATATTTCTTAGCCACTTATGAATTGTTTTCAGAAATGTTTTTTTTTTTTTTTAGAAAATTTCCTTAAATTTTAGGTGTTTTTTTTTTTTTCCTTTTTGCTGTTGCAGTCAGGTTCACATTGCTGGTAGAAATCACCCAACCAAGAGCAGATTATGGGGAAAAAGGTTTATTTTGGCTTACAGGCTTGAGGGAGAAGCTCCACTATGTCAGGGGAAAATGATAGTATGAGCAGAGGGTGGACATAACCCCCTGGCCCACACCAGGTGTACAACAGGAACAGGAGAGTGTGCTAAACACTGGTATGGAGAAAGTGGCTATAATACCCATAAGCCTTCCCCCAGCAATATACCACCTCTAGAAGGCATTAACTCCCAAATCTCTATCAGCTGGGAACCTAGCACTCAGAACACCTAAGTTTATGGGGGACACCTGGATCAATCCAGAAGTTCCTTATATGTTCCAGATATTGACTTATAAATGAATACTTTTCCATTTTGTATGTTTCCTATTCTTTCTGCTGCTTGTTTCTTTTGTATGTATAAGATGCTTTTTTTTTGATTTAATCTCATTTGTCTACTGTTGCTCTGGTTATCTGTGCTTCTGAAGTCTTAGCTAGAAAATCTTGGCCTATCTTTACATGTTGGATTGCTTCATATAGGTTTTCTTCCAGTAATATCACAGGTTTAGATCTCAAGTTTAGGTTCTTAATTGATTTTGAGTTAACTTTTTCATGTGATGAATGGCAGGGGTCTAGTTTCACAATTCTTTATATGTATATCATTCTCCCAATAGCATGATTTATGTACCACATGCCTGGTTTTATGTGGTACTGGGGGTTGGATGCAGGGTTTCATGCATGCTAGACATGTATTCTATCAACTAGGCTGCCTCCCTAGCCTCCAATGTATGTTATTGACACCTTAGTTGAAAATCAGTTGTATATAATGTATGAATTATTTTCTGGATTTCTTCTTCTGTCAGATAGGTCTGTTGAGTCTATTTATCTGCCACATCTATGCTTATTTGATTATTGTGGCTCTGTACTATGTTTTTAAGTCAAGTGTTGTCATATATCCAGCTTTTCCACTAGAATTTGTTTTGGCTATTTCGAGTCTTTTGTGATTCCATATTGTATCAATTACTTTCTCATTGTTGGGACAAAATACCAAACAGAAGCATCTTACATAAGGAAAAGATTTATTTTCAGCTTGCAGTTTTGAAGATAGATTCTATCATGGCAGGAGCCAGTGTCACATCAGCTTGGAGGGAGTAGTATAGAACAATGAATGCTGAATACTCAGCTGGATTCCCCCCTTTTTATACAGTAAAGGAACCCAGGGTATGGGTGTTGCCCACTTTTAGAGTGGATCCTCTTACCTCATCTAAGCTAATCTAAGTAATCCCTCACAGACATGACCAGAGATTTGTTTACATGGGGATCCAAAGTCTCGTCAAATTGACAACCAGGGATTAACCATCAAAAGTCAACACTAAAACATAAAACATTTTAGTAATAACCTTCCACCAGTTGATGATTTTTCCCAAAGATTGTTTTACTGTGCTGTTTTGGTAGGCTACACTTACTTTAGTTCCAGTTAGGTACCATATATACCCTTCTTCATCTATAGTTCATAGCTTTGGGCTGAGTGCATGTGATGGCTAGATCACAGGGCCATTTGAGGGTGTGGTCATTATAGTAGCCTGGAAGGTATAGAGATGATTGTAGATGTATCCAAAGAATTCACAAAAGTTAATACCAGTGGTGTCAGGGGCTTTTAGCAGTGTAAGTGGTGGCTCTAGAGTGGTTGACTTTATCTATCTATCTATCTATCTATCTATCTATCTATCTATCTATCTATCTATCTACCTACCTACCTACCTATCTATCCATCCATCCATCTACTGGGGTTACTAGAAAATTTTAAGCTAACATGTGTGGTATGTATTCTGCTTTTTACAGGGTGTGCAGGTATATAGCAGATGAGCCATTTTCCGTATTCTCTCATTAATTCAATTTAAGATTTTTTAGGAAAGGCTTAGGTCTTACTAATTCCTGTACCAGTAACTTTTAAAAACAACTTATTTTAAAAAAATAATATGACTGACTGAATGGCTTGAAAAATCTTACCCAGGTTTCTACTATATCATAGAGTTTTCTTTTCTCTCTTTTCCTTTTTTAATATTAGGGAATGAACCCAGGGCCTCAGACCTTGTGCATGCTCAGTAAGCACTCCATGCCTGAGCTATAACCCAAATCTTCCTCCTTGTGTTTTCCAATGTTATTCTTTGTATCTGTTACCTTCTAGTTTTCTACCCTGCATCTTTACCTACTTTGGGTTACTCTCTCTTTTCAGTTCTCGGAATGAACATAGTGGTGTTGTTATACCTGCCAACACAGTGCTTACAAACTTTTCTATCCCTCTTATTTATTGAAGATAAATCTTCTCTTCACGTTTAGAAATGGAAGTCACCATCTTTTCTCCTCCTTCCTGCCCCCATCCCACTGAGGGGCTTCCTCTGTGGGGTTGTTGGTATTCCCCATAGGGTTCTAGGTTATGCGTTGTGAGGACAATAGTTAGTTATTGGGTGGTGGGGGGCACTCATAGTGTATCAATACACAGTATGTTCTTAAGACCAATTTATATCAACAAGGAGGGTCCAATGGGAGGGGATAGATCATGGATGAGCCTAAACAATGGTACCAAACTGCCTGTATTTGCTGAAAAGAAAACTAATAAATTAAATTAAAAAAAAAAACACAATGGAAGTCACTTAAGTCAAGGACTTTCATACTTCTTGGACACATCTAACAGATCCATTGTTTGACTGAACAACACACAGGTCCAGTTAGCATCAGTTAATAAAAGTTGCCCATTGAGGGAATATTTGAAGTATATACCTATTGAGTGGTTGAATTTGAACACTCTATTTACATTCATGAAAATGCATATTAGTGGAAGAAGCAGTTGCCATCTAGTAATCAAACTGAGGATTTTATTTTAGTTCTGCATCTCTGTTGCCTGACCTTGTGTAAGTGTACCTTTCTTAGACTGTCTTCATCTAGAAGACAAATTAGATAATCCCTAAGGTGCTGTGAAAATCACATATTTTATGAGTCTATGATTGAAATCTTGCTTGAATTCTTTACACACTACACTGGATTTGTTAAATAGAACATTCTGAACAGAAATTAACATTTTTTAAAATGTCAGAGTCATTATTAGTAATGTCAGTTATTATTCAGTGACGATGTAATGCAGCTGAAGGGGTTATTGTGATGTGTACAGCAGCTTACTCTCCAGAGCATGTGTTTTTTTTTTTAAATTAAAGTATGCCCTTTAATTTCCTCTTTTAATGTCACATTGTTAACTGTCACTTTTTACTACTGACTCCAGTCTTATCTGTATCAGTGCTTTCCTTGTCCCTATCACACCTAATTTGGGGCTTCTAACCCATGATGATGTGGAGAAACCCAGGAGCATTAAGCTCATTTGACATGTCTCATATTGGTTACTTAGTTCTTCAGCAGCCATTAATTGGTTGCTTACACTGGTCTATGACACAGGGTAGTGTAAAGTCTGAAAAGCAAATCATTTGTTAACCTTCTGAATCATTTTGAGGACTTTATAGTGTAAGACATATCTGCGGGCCTTTTGCAGGTCTTTTTCTACTTCTCAGAATAAGTCTTTTTTCCTAGGGCTAAGTTTTCTAAATAAATCTCCTATGAACAATAGAGGACTGAATAATAATAATGACTAAGCTGGAGAGTAAGGTACTACCAAAGGAATATGCAAAGAGATAATAAGACAGAAAAGAAATACCAGATATTAACTCCCACATATATGGGAACTGTGATTACTAATAGCAGCTGTTTCCAAAATTAAAGAGAAAAGAACTATTTTAGTGCTTGATTTGATTATTCCAATATGCTAGTGAGTCAGGTGACAGTATTATTCCCACTTTGTAAATAAGGTAAATAGAGGTTCAGAAACATACCCAAAGTCATAGTGGAAATCAGGGTAAATCTGGGAGAATAGTGTTTCATATTTGACCTATTTCTAACTGACCCTAATTCTGGGTCATTTCCTGTGTTAGATTATTTTAACCTTTCTAAATTAATCTAGTCCTTAATGGAAGCAAATAGACAAAGAACAACCCCCTACTCTGTTAGAAGCATTTCTCAATATCAGGAAACACTTTCAGTGGGAGTGCTTCGAGCATCTGGTGGGCACAGACCCATGATATGGTGTAATGTACTAACAGTTCCCTGAAATGTCCCCATCAAATTGCCATTAATACTGAGGTTGAAAAGCCTTATGTTGGATAAAAGCTCTTAGTTTATCACTAGTGAGGTGAGTGGGGTTACAGTAAATAAAGTGCTTTAAGTTTGTTTTATAATATTTTTGGTCATTATACCAAACTTCAAGCAAGGAACAAGCAAGAAGGTAGGCAACAAATTCTCTGATGTTTGAAAATGCCCAGAACAGAACTATTTTAATTTTATTTTTCCTATAAGTTAGATCTAAAACTCTGATATTACCTATAATAGATATCACTAATGTTTACCAGTATCTTTCCTTTTATTGGTTTTCTGTGGGACCTTGAAAGACCCAGATGTGAGGCCTAGTGGAACTTCCTGAGCCTAGCTAAAGTTTGGCAATCTGCCTCTGGCCAGCTATGACTCAGCAAGATGCCTAATGGCCTCTGGCCTGTTACTTCTGCATAGGAGTTGGAATTCTCATGCATGTGCGCTTAGAAGCAATCATTTCAAAAGTTACAGTATACTATTGGCCCTTACCTCTCCCCCCATCCTAGAATCCCCACCCTCGTTCTCAACACTATATAGGCAACCGCCTGTAACAATAAAGTGAGTTCCTGCTTCGACAAGACTCCTGGCTTGGTGCTGTGTTCCTGGCTGTCGACACTCCTCCTCCTCCTCAACCCCTTGGGAGGAACCAGCGGGCCTGGTCCTTCCTCAACACTACCTGCCAGGGGAGCCTGGCAGTTTTCATTTATACTTACTTCTGGCATTTTTATTTTTAAAAGAAATGTTGTTTTTCCTTCAAATGATAGGCTCAGGCAATATACCTTCTTGAGCTTCCCAATTAGTTAGGATTACCAGTGTACCACCATATCTAGCTTATTGATATTTCTAATTCTCATTTTGAAAGATTATTTTAAAATTTTTCATAGTATTGCATTTTATGTATGTAATATTTTAAATTTTATTTCAAATAAATGTCTATATTTATGGGATGAATATAATATTTTATGTGTTCACAATATGAAATGGTTACATCAGGCTAATTAGCAAATTCACTATTTCACACAATACATTTTTTTGGCAAAAGCACTTGAAATTTACTTATGATGGGTAATTTGGGGTGTCAGCTTGTATAGATTGAAGAATGTCTATGGAATGGAGAAACCATTATTTCTACAGTGTCTGGGCATGTGTTTCCAGAAAAGACTGTCATGTGTATCAGTAAACTGAGTGATCATGAAGTGATATTAAGGCCTAAGTGAGGTCAGGGGAAGAGATTGAGTAAAGGAAAGGTGGAGGAAGGGCTTATCAAAATCGATGAGGATATAAATAACTCACACAGAAACCTACTTTTTTGGACAATGGAGCACTCAGGAGCCACAGATTGTTACTAGAAAATTTTCAGTACCAGGGATGGGATACCTTCCAGTGAGTTGTTGTCCAGGAAGGTCTTATTCCCCAAAAACATTATAGACCATTGCTGATGCCCTTGGTTTCCCACCAGGAAGAGATGGTAAGACCCTATTGCTGAAGACTCCACATACTTGGGCTGCAAGGTCACTCAGAAGTCCTGCTGGAACTGAGCTGATAACTTCCTCCATGTAGACCAGCTGACAGAAAGCTGGAAGAAGCCATCCTGCATGCAGTTCAATGGGAGAAAGAGAAATCACCAGTGAAGATACTCAACAGTGGACACTGCAAGCCTTATATTTTGTCAGCCAGGCCAAATGAGTCAGTGGGTGCAATAGTGGCATGTTTGTCATGGGGGAAACCAAGTGCCTTCTAATTGGACTAGAGGTCCCCTCCATGGGTGGGAATACATTCCTGATACTGAAAACCTACAACAGGGGTAGTCATGAGCCCTAAGGGTGTAACATCTGCTGCTGTCTGGCTAAATGTATATTCTATGCTCACATATCTGCCCAGTAAGCACTTCTCTTAATATTCATAACCATATAATAATGCTACTCTCACTTTTGGTAGAGAAACTTCTCGTTTCAGATGGTAGTGACCTTGGGATTACTCCGAAGGCATCATGGTGCTGGGAACATGTGACAGAGGAGGGCTCATAATTGAAATATCTCTATCGTAATTTCCAAGGCTCAGGGTCCATTGCAGAAGAGGTGGCGGAAAGAATGTAAGAGCCAAAGGAAGGGTAGGACTCCTTACAACGTGCTCCCCCCAGACACAAAAAGGCCTGGATATCCATGACCTCACAGTGCGTGACACTACCTACACAAGACCATCACAAGAGGAGGAAAAGATCATGACATCAAAATAAAAGAGAGACTGACTGAAAAGGGGAGGGCATATGAAGGAGAATGGAGTTTCAAAGGGGAAAGTGGGGAGAGGGAGAGAATTACCATGGGATATTGTTTACAATCATGCAAGTTGTTAATGAAAAAAAATAAATGAATTAAAAAACCACAGAAGAACGGGTGAGATAAGCAAGAGTGCTGCTTCGATGGTGAGCCTGACAACCTGTGCCAAGGTGATGGAGACAGACACTGAGGATACGCAAAACATACCAAATCAGAAATCCAAATGTGGCTGAGAGCTCAACACTAAAGAAGATTTAAAAAACATCTAAACACACAGCTCAGGGAATTTTGTGGAAGAAGGAGTGGAAAGATTGTTAGAGCCATAAGGTGGGGGGGAATATCCAGAGCCACCCCCTCCCCACGACAGACTGCTGCTCTTACAACTCATCCACAACCCCATGGTGAATACCAGCAATCCCACCAAGGTGGGCCCTCAGTGAAATGGGGACAGGGAGGAGGGAAATATGGTACCAACAGGTGATGTACCCATACAAAGTTTTGACTTGATTAAAAAAAATGGACCATTTCTGGGTGTGGTGGCTCACGCCTTTAATCCCAGCACTTGGGAGGCAGAGGTAGGAGGATTGCCATGAGTTCGAGGCCACCCTGAGACTCCATAGTGAATTCCAGGTCAGCCTGGGCTAGAGTGAGACCCTACCTCAAAAAAAAAAAAAAAAGGACCATTATCCCTCATCTTTCTGGCTGCATTTGTGTTGTGGTTTGTTTATATTTCTGAAATAAATGTAATTGACACATAAAATGCTAGTTTTAGATATAGGACTCTGTTCTTTTTAAATGATTTTATTGCATATATTAAATATACCAAATAATTGGATTTGTTATAATATTTGCATTATATATATATACATATATATATGTATATAGATAGATAGATAGATAGATAGATAGATATAGATATATATGATGTATTTTGATCATATAAATCCCCTCATTACCTTCTCTTCCCTTGCATTGGTCCCCTTCCCCTTCCCAAATAGCTTCTTTCACAATCTGGGTAAGGTGGTTCACACCTTTAATCCCACCACTCAAGTGCCTGTGGTGGAAGAATTGTCATAAGTTTGAGATCAGCCTAGTCTACATTGAGTTCCAGGTCATCCTGGGCTAGAGGGAGAACCTATTTCAAAACAAAAATAGTTCCCTTCTACTTGCATATCTTTATAGTATAGATTGCATATATAAGAGAAAATGGCGATATTTGTCATTCTGAGGGTGACTTGTTTCACTTAACATGATGCTTTTCAGTTATGTCCATTACAACATGGATTTGCCCTTCTTAATGGCTGAACAATACATATATTTACACATACAGGTTTATTTCACATTTTTTGTTTCTATTCACCCATTATAGACACCAGGCTGGTGATATAACTTGATTATCATGAGTAGCACAATGATAAACATAGGTATTTAGAAATCTATATTATGTGCTGACTTTAGTTTCTACAGGTATTTACCCAAGAATGGTATAGATGGATTATATGGTAGTTTTAATTTCAGGTTTTGAGGACTTACCACACTGATTGCCAGAATAGCTGTACTAAGTTATATTCCCACTGACAGTGAATAAGGATTCCCCCAAAACACATATTCACACCCTTGACAGCATTTGTTGTGTATTTTTTGTTATTTGAATTTTTTAAATTATTTATTTACTTGAGAAAGAGATTGGGAATGGACATGCCATGGCCTCTAACCACTGCTAACAAACTGCAGAGGCATGTGCCACCTTATGCATCTGGCTTATGTGGGTACTGGGGAATTGAACCTGGGTCCTTAGGCTTTTCAGGAAAGTTTCCTAGCCTCTAAGAAATTTCCCCAGTCCCTGTCATTTGAAATTTTAATAAGTATATTTTCTTTTTTTAGAACAAAGATCCAAGTTTATTGAATATAATGCTGACTGTGCTACAAACTAGATTGAAATTTATCTTTTATTTTTTTTTACAAACTCTGGACACATGTGCCACCTTGGGCATCTGGCTTATGTGGGTCCTGGAGAATTTAACCTGTGCCAGCAGCATTTGGCTTTGCAATCAATCACCTTAACCACTAAGCCATGTTTCTAGCCCCATTTTCATATTTTTAACATGTTATCATGTATGCTTCCCACTTCTGAATGTTATCCTTGGCCAAATTATATATATATATATATGTAATATGATATGTATGTAGAATATATAATTATATATATTTATATGTATTTGAATAGATATACATATGTGTGTATTTATGTATATATATTTACACACACACACACACACATATATATATATATATATACATACATATATATATATATATATATATATATATATATATATATATATATATATATATGCAATTATATGTATTTGCAAACAGACAATGGACACACCAGGGCCTCTAGCCACTGCAAATACACTCCAGGTATAAGTGCCACGTTTTACATCTGGCTTTATGTGGGTACTAGGGAATCAAACCTGGGTCATTAAGTTTTGCAGGCAAACACTTTAACTAGTGAGCCACCTCTCCAGCCCTTATATATGTATATTTTTAATTTTTTTATTAAGAACATACATTTTATGGATATATCATGTGTTGGCACAACCTTTTCCCTCATTCCTGCCCCCATTCCACTGGGGTCCTCCTCAGGGTGGTTGCTGGTATTCCCCATGGTGTTGTGGGTTATGCACTGTGGGAGCAGCAGTCCTTGGTAATGCCTCTGGACATGACATCCCAACCTTTAGCTCTTACCATCTTTCTGTTCCCTCTTCTGCAAAATTTCCTGAGCCTTGTTAAGTGTGTTTTAAGTCTGCTTCTGTGGTGAGCTCTTAGCACCCTCTGGATTTCTGCTTTAGTAGGTGTTGAATATCCTCAGTGTTTGTCTCCTTCATCCTGGTGCTGATTGGTAGGTTCACCAGGGAAGCAGCACTCTTGCTCATCTTTGCCACTACTTCTGTGGTTTCTTCTGGGCCTTGGCTAATGTGCAAGGGGTGGTTTATCTCCTCTGGTCTCACTACTTAATGAAAAAAAAAACAACAACAGATTCTCCAATGGAGCGTGAAGTTAACATAGGTTAAATTGGAGGTATTAATTTAGGGCATTTGATGGATGTAGTCTCTCTTTTAGACAAAGACTAGTGGGAGCTTGACATTGGAGAGCATAATCTTTATCTCCATGGTATGTTGACTTGGTTCCCAGTTTCAGATATGGGTTCCTTTGCACTGAGTGGATCTCTTAGCCAATCAGCAAACCGTTGGTTACCCACCAAGGCTGTGTTCTACCATTGCACTGGTGTGTACTTCTTGTCAGGCTGGTTGCTTCTGAGTAGCTTACACCCTTGCTTGCTCCACTGTTGTTGGCCACTTTCTCTCAGTAGTTCATGTAGCTCTCCTGTACTAGACAGGTTGTCTGTCTGGGGACTGGCACTCTTTTGGATTCTAGCCAAGTCTCTCCGTGTTCTGTGCCAGCAGCATATGGTGTCTTTAGCAATAGGGTCTTACCTTTTATCTCAGGTGAATGACAGAAAACTGTTTTGTAGGCCCTCACAGGTCTCTCCAAACAACAGCTCAGTGTGTGTAGCAACCGATTTCTGGTACTGGGAGTTACAGGTCAGAACCAAAATTTTAAGGTTAGGTTTCATCCCATCTTCTCCATGGACTTTTTTTTTTTCAGATACTTCCCCATACTTTTGTTGAGGGTTAAATCTCTTAGTTATTCTTTTATGACACTTTCATGCATGAGTATGCTTATCTTATTTCCTCAATTACTCTCTTAATCCCCCTGCAAACAATAACACTCTTTTTTTTCTTTATAAATCTGCATCTTTCATGTCTTTCTCTTTTTTTTTTGTTGTTGTTGTTTGTTTTTCGAGGTAGGGTTTCACTCTAGCCCAGGCTGACCTGGAATTCACTATGGAGTCTCAGGGTGGCCTCGAATTCAAAGCAATCCTCCTACCTTTGCCTAACGAGTGCTGGGATTAAAGGTGTGTGCCACCACGCCTGGCCTTTTTACTGAGATTTCCCACTGTGATGAAATACCTCTGGTGAGGCCAGCCCTAAACATGACTGCATATTTCCTTGCAGCTTGGCATTGACTTGAAATTTGATCTGGAGAGATAGCAGGTGTGAATAATTATTAAACACCCCATGCCACCTTTTCCCATGTATACCTCTTCTGTAGGAAAATCCGGTATGAAAAAAGAAGGCTCATTTTTGGTAATTCATTATTCTTATTAACAAATAAATCTAGTACTATCAATAAAATACATTTGTTATAAATAATCAGCTCATTTTTTAAAATTATTTTTTATTTTTTATTTATTTGAGAGCGACAGACACAGAGAGAAAGACAGATAGATAGAGAGAGAGAGAATGGGTGCACCAGGGCTTCTAGCCACTGCAAACGAACTCCAGACGCGTGCGCCCCCTTGTGCATCTGGCTAACGTGGGACCTGGGGAACCGAGCCTCGAACCGGGGTCCTTAGGCTTCACAGGCAAGCGCTTAACCGCTAAGCCATCTCTTCAGCCCCAATCACTCACTCTTTTACCTGTGGTGTAGATTTTAAACATACTAAAGCCCCACTCCCCATTCTGTGCTGTGCAGTATTTTGTATATGCCTCAGATTCGAAGCTCAAGGGAATGAAAACAATCTTAGTCCTACTCATATCGTGACCCAACACAACTGTGTTACTAAGTAACATCCTGAGCCAGGTATCTTATAAGACCAAACCATGGCTCAACCCTTCTTTGAGCTAAAAGCTTATTATTTTGCTTCTGTAAGCCACTTGCAACTTCCTTCCCATGTCCCCAGCCACATAGCCCGGGAGTTTGACTCACCAATAATGTAAAGAACTCAAGGTAATGTCAGATTGTCTTCCACACTGTCTTTAAAAACTCTGAGCTCTGGGCCGGAGAGATGGCTTAGTGGTTAAGCACTTCCCCGTGAAGCCTAAGGACTCAGGTTTGAGGCTCTGTTCCCCAGGACCCACCTTAGGCAGATGAACAAGGTGACATATCCATCTGGAATTCATTTGCAGTGGCTGGAAGCCCTGGCATACCCTCTCCTCCCTCCCCTTCTGTCACTCTCAAATAAGTAAATAAAAATGAGCAAAAAAATAAACAAAAACCTCTGAGCTCTTAGAGCTTATCACTCAGGCTTTGAAGTTATTTCCTTGAGTCCATGTCAACATGAATAAATTGTCTGATTCTCCACTCTATCTCTGGTGCCAGTTCTATGTGATTCAATTTTCCATAACATAACTATGAATCTAGAAATTGGAAGCTACAATCTGCATGAAAGAGAACATATAGCATTTGTGTTTCTAAGGCTGGGTTGCTACACTCAGTAAGATCCTTTATAGTCCCATGTATTTTCCTGCCATTTTCATAATATCATTTTTTTCTTACACCACAAAAAACTCCATTGTGTATATGTACCACTTCTTCATAAACCATTCACCAGCTGATGGGCATCTATTCTGATTTCTTTTCCTAGCTATTGTGACTAGAGCAGCAAAAAACATGGATGAACAAGTATTTCTAAAATAAACTGTACAGTGTTACTATGATTTTATAGTATAACTTAAAATCAGGTATGATGATACTTCCAGTAAAATTATTTTTTTGCTTAAGACAGTTTTGGCTATCCAGGGTCTTTTTGTGCTTCCATATGAATTTTAGGATTCTTTTTCTATTTCTGTGAAGAAATGGCATTTTGGTTGGGATTGCATTGAATTTGTAGATGAGCATGGTAAAGCTTTCAATCTTCAAATGTTTTCTTCAGTGTTTGAAAATTATTGTTGTATAGACATTTCACCTTCTTGATTCAGTTTGTTACAAGATATTTTTGAGGTTATTATGAATGGAATTATTTCCCTGATTTCTTTCTCCATATGTTTGTCCTTGGTACATAAGATGCTATATGAATTTTATATATTAGTTTTGCATCCTGCCATTGTGCAGAAAGTTTATCACCTCTCAAAGTATTCTGGGGAATCCTTATGGCCCTTATATATAAAATCTGCAAAGTAGGACACTTTAACTACATCCTTTCCTATTTGTAGTCCTTTTATTTCCTTCTTCTTTTTTTTAAATTTAATTTATTAGTTTTCTTTTCAGCAAATACAGGCAGTTTGGTACCATTGTTTAGGCTCATCCATGATCTACCCCCTCCCATTGGACCCTCCTTGTTGATGTAAATGGGTCATGCATTGTGGAGTTAGCCCACAGTTATTGGTACGATAAATGTCTCTGCATATCATGACCCAACATGTGACTCTGACATTCTTTCTGCCCCCTCTTCCTCAAAATTTCCCTGAGCCATGTTGGGTTCATTTTTGGTCTGCTTCAGTGCTGAGGTGTTGGGGGCCTCTGAGGCTCTGGCTCTCTGACTTGGTAAGAGTTGATTTTTCTCTGTGTTGGTCTCCTTCCCCTTTGTGTTGGTATCATTTCATCAGGAAAACAACACCCTTGCTTGTTTCGCCAATTGTCCTTAGTTTCAGTTGGGCCCCTTTTGAGGTATGTTGGGGCAGCTCTCTCCTTAGGATCTGCATCTATCTGAAAAAGAGAAGCAGATTCTCCAACGGAGAGTAAGTTAGCACCCGGAAAATTGAGATAACAATTACTTTTTTGATAGAGAGTTTGATAGGTGTAAGCCCTCTTCTAGCCCATGATTGATGGTAGCTTGATATTGGAGAGTGGGCTTATCTTTGGGTATGGTTCTGACTTGTTTCCCAGCTCCAGCTATGGTTCCCCACCATGGCTATGTGCCACTATTGCACTTGTGTGGGCATCACATCAGGTTATTTGTTGCTAATTAGGTTAGACAATGAGTTGCTTGGACAGATATTGGTCATTTCCCCCAGTCGCCCATGTAGCACCTTCTGGCACTAGACATGCTGACTGTCTGGGGACTGACTTTCTCCTGGCTTCCATTTTACGTGTCAGCTGTGTATGGAGTCTTCAGCAATAGGGTCTTACCACTGGCATTTGGTGGGTCATCAAGTACTATGACAGAAGTCTGTCATTGTTTTGGGAAACCTTGTAGGTTTCTCTGATCAAAAGCTCATTGTGGATGATAGCCCCAAGCTGGAAGTGGGGGTTACAGGTCCAGTGCCCACTAAGAAATTGAGGAAAAACATAACTAATATACAAGAGTTAGAGAGGAGAGAGAGAGAGAGGGGAGAGAGGGAGAGGAAGGGAGGGAAGATGTAGAAGATTTAGGTTAGTCTTGATCCTATCCTCTCCAGTGTCTTGTGGTTCAGGTGTTTCCTATAAGGGTCTAGTGAAGGTTCAGCCATTTGGTCTGTCTTTTAGGAAGTAGAATTTTATGGTACCATTGCCATTTGGGACCAGATTAATGTTTTTCACCCTTTGATGCCCTTCCCGCCCTCCCCATCCATCCTACTGTCTAGTCCATGAGGTGCTTGCTGGGTATGTAAGTTATCTTGGGTAGATTCAGGTTAGGTGTTGTAGATGAGTGAGACTATGTGTCGATTTTTTTCTGTGATTGGGTAAGTTCACTGAGAATGATCTCTTCCAGGTTCAACCATTTTTCCTCAAATTTCTTTGTGTCGTTTTTTCTTACTGTTGTATAGAATTCCATTGTGTAGATATACCACATCTTTGTTATCCATTCTTCTAATGATGGACATCTGGGTTGATTCCAGCTTTTAGCTATTACGAATTGAGCCGCTACAAACATGGTTGAGCTTTTTTTTTTTTTTTTTACTGCTCTAGCTGAGACTACAAGCAGTATGTTGATTAGGAGTAGAGAGGGTGTGCACTCTTGTTCCTGACAGTGGGAATACGAGTTTTTTCTCCATTTAGCACAATATTGGCTATAGCTTTGTTATATAGCCTTCATTATGGGGAGATCTACTGTTTTAGTCCATAGTTTCCCTTTTATCATGAAGGGTTGTTAGATTTTTTTTCAAAGGACTATTCTGCATCAACAGAAATAGTCATATGATTTTTTTTTTCTCTCCAGGTCATTTAGGTGATAGATTACATTTATTGATTTATGAATGTTGAACTGTGATACTGGCATGAAGCCCACTTGGTTGTAGTGTATATTGATGTGCTCTGGAATATGTTCTATAATGATTTCATTGAGAATTTTTATATCTATGACCATTAGGGAGATCAATCTATAATTTTCTCTTCTTGTGCCTTTATCTGGTTTTGGTATGAGAATAATACTGGCTTCATAGAAACAGTTTGGAAGTATTACTTACATTTTAGTTTTATAAAATAATTGGATAAGTATTGATTTTAGTTCTTCTTTAAAAGTCTGGAAAAAGAGCCGGGTGTGGTGATGCACACCTTTAATCCCAGCACTTAGGAGGCCTAGGTAGGCGGTTTACTATGAGTTTGAGGCTACCTTGAGACTACATGGTGAATTCTAGGTCAGCTTGGACTCAAGGGAGATCCTTCCTTGAAAATTCAACAAAAATGTCAAGAAGAATTCTATGTCTGTATTTTTTAAAATTTTGTTGACATCTGTTTAGTTTCTCCCTTTTTGACTCTAATTTTACTAAGTTAGAGCTTCCTCTCTTTCTTTTGGTTAATATGGCTGAGGGTTGCCAGTCTCATTCATTTTCTCATAAAGCCAGCATCTTGTTTCATTGATTCTTTGCATTTGCATTTTTTTTCATGTCTATTTCATTGAATTTTGCCCTGGTCTTATACCTTTCTGTCTACTGCTTTTGGGTTGTATGTGTTCTTGTTGTTCTAAAGCACTAAGGTACATCTTAAACTATTTATGACAATATCTCTTATTTTTCAATGTAGGCATTTAGCACTCTAAACTCACCTCTTACGGCTGCCTTCATTGTATCCTATTTTGGTATGTTGTCTTCTCATTTTCATTCAGTGCTAGGAATTTATTTATTTATATTTCTTCAATAATCCATTTGTCATTGAAAAGTGTATTGTTGGTCTGGTGCCATGGCTTTGCAGTTATGGCATTTACCTGTAAAGCCAAAGGACCTAGGTTCATTTCCCCAGGACCCACATAAGCCAGATGCACAAAGTGGCACATGTGCCTGGAGTTCATTTGCAGTGACTGGAGGTCCTGGCATGCTCATTCTCTCTCTATGTGCTTCCCGCCTCTCTACTTATTTTTTTCTCTCTCAAATAAATAAATAAAAATAAAATATTAAAAAGTGAGTTTATATGCTTTCTATGGTAATAATAATAATAATTATTATTATAGCCTTATTCTCTTGTGGTCAGATAGATATAAGAGAATATTTAAATTTTCCTGTATTGAGACTTACTTTGTATCCTAATATGTGTTATGTTTTAAATAAAGTTCTAGGGACTGCTTAGTAGAATGCATATTCTGTAGTATTTGGGTAGAATGATCTGTAAATGTGTGCTAGGTTTGTTTGATCTATGATGTCATATGACTCCAATGTTTCTCCTTATTTTTGTTGAGATGACTTGTCAATTAGCAAGTAAAGGGTATTGAAGTCACTCACTATTTTTGTTTTCAGGTTAATCACTAAATTTATATATAGTAACGTTTGATTTATAACATTAGCTATACCTGTGTTTGGTGTATATATATTTAGAATTGTAATGTTCTCTTGATGAGTTAGTCATTCCCTTAATCAATGTGAAGTGGCCTTCTTTATCTCATCTGATTAATTTTAGTTAAAGTCAATTTTGTCAGGTATTAGAATAATTATGCCTGCTTGTTTCCTGGTTACATTTGCTTGAATTATGTTTTGTCATCCTTTTACTCCAAGGTAGTTCCTGGCTTTTATAGTAAGTTAGCTTTCTTTGGGATAACAAAGAGATGGATCCTGTTTCTAATCCACTTTTCTAGTATGTGACTTTTGGTTGAAGAATGGCTTATTCCTCAGGGTTATTACAAGGTTGATTGATTCCTGTCATTTTGTATTATTTAGTATTTTCTTATTTGCAGTTGCTTAACAACTATCCTAACATCTTTTATTTTTTCCATGCAGCTTCTTGGATATGTTTATCCTTCTCTTCACTCTTCCTTCCACTATCATGTTTAGAACTGGCTTGTTGTGCATAATTTTTACCATTATTTTATCATCAATTTCTTTTTTCTTTTCTCCTTCAATTATGAGTGATAGTGTTGCCCAACATAGTAAGGGTTGACAATTGTGGTCATTAAGGAGTTAAAATACATCCTTTTAAGCCCTTCTTGATTTTAAAGTTTTGGTTGTAAAGTCGACTGTTACAATGGGCTTGCCTTTATATGTGACCAGCTATCAGCATTCTTTCTTGGCCAGGGCAAGAACAGCCTGAGGACTCTTGGTGTTCAGGTCCCACTGAAAATGGAAATCTGAAGTTGAAAGGTCCCAGGAGACTGCAGAGAAGAACCAGATAAGTGTCTTGGAAATTTTTAATTAAGAGGCTTCCAATTATGCAATCTACCTCATTCTATTCTTCCATAGTACAGAGGAGAAAGGGATTGCTTCTAGACACTACAGAAAGGGATTACACTGCAACAAGAGAACTCTTTCACAAGAATAACCACCAAAGTACCCACACCTTGGACTTGGCTCCAGAGAAAGGGAAGTTTGCCACTCTGTGCAGTGACCTTTAGGAAAGAAAAGATGTATTTTCAGCTTACAGTTTCAAGGGGAAGCCCATCATGGCAGAGTACCCATCATAGAACTAGGAAACCAGCTCACATCCTTACATTATCAGGGAAGAAATAGAGAACTATGAATGCTGAATGCTCAGCTAGCTTTCTTTATTTTATACAGTCCAGGAACCCAGCTCATGGAATGATGCTACCTACATTTAGGGTGACTTCCTCCACTTCAACTAATCTAATTTAGAAGATTTCTCATAGACAAGAGATTTGTTTCCATGGTGATTTAAATCTTGTCAACTTGATGACCAGACAGTTGCTGTCACATCCCTGACATTTTTTTTTCTCTTTTCCTCCAACAGCTCTACCTTCTACTCATGCTCCAGGCCTTTACTTGCTCTACATCATCTTGATACTAATTACTTGTTCTATGAAGTTTTTTTCTTCTTTATCTTTTTTCTGTCCTCCCAAACCCACAATAACTAATACATTAGTGAATGCAGTACTGTCAATGTTCCCTTATACTCTAAACTTAGTATCACTTAAAAGGCGATTGTTCATAAGCAAATTATTACTAGTTTTGTAGCAAATATATACTAAGATAGTGGCTGATATTGAAGGCAATATTCTACTTGAAGAGGAAGACTGGGGATAGAGCCTAGTGTAATTAATACAAGTTTAACAGAAGATGACACTGTAACCCTATAATGTAGTTTATCCAGAATGTAGCAAATACCTCCATTGAAAGAAGAAAGATGAACTATTTAAAAAAAATCAACCAATGATCTAACCCCAAATGTGAAAATCTAATCATAAACACAAGACAAAAACATTGTTATAAATCATGATAACATACTTCCTTCAAAATCTACTAATTCCAGAGTGAGGCCCCCTGATACAGTCACTTGGATATACTTCGAGATTAAAAGAATTAAAAGAGGGATGGAGGGGAGAATTAGTTTTTAAGATGCTTGCCTGCTAAGCCTAAGGTCCCAGGCTTGATTCCCAAGTACCCACATAAGCCAGATACACAGGGTGGCACATACATTTGAAGTTTGTTTGCAGTGGCTATAGGCCCTGGTGCACCTACATTCACACACACACTCTCTCTCTCTTTTCAAATAAATAAATAAATAATTTAAAAAATAAAGTTGTGATTATCTTAAAAAAAATTTTAAAATGATGTAAAAATTTTTGTATTTAATGGCAGCCATACTGACTGGGGTGAGATATAATCTCAGTGTACTTTTGATTTGACTTTCCCTAGTCACTACATATATTGCTTATGCTTTTATGTAGTTATTTGACATATTTACTTTTTCAGAATTGTTTGTTCAGTTCATTAGACCCCTTATTAACTTATCTGTGTTATTGGCATTTCATTTTTTGAGTTATTTTTATATTTTGGATATTAATTCCCAACTGGGTGAATAGCTCCATGAGATTTCTCATCACTTTGCCAGTTGTTTCCTTTGCTGCATGAAAATCTTCATTTTATGCAATATCACTTGTCAATTCTTACTAATATTTCCCAAGTAATTATGGCCTCTATTCATAAAGTTATTGCCTATGTCTTTACATTGAATCATTTCCCTCTGATAGTCTTAAAGTGTCAGGATGTAAATTAATATATTTGATCCATTTTTAATTGAGTTTTGTACATGATGACAAATGGGGACCTAGTTTCATTCTTCTGTATGTGAACATTTAGTTCTCCCAGATCCATTTGTTGAGAATCCTGTCTTGTTTTGTTTTGTTTTGTTTTCTCCAGTTTGTTTTTTTAGCAGCTTTGTCAAGAATTATGGGTTAAGAAGGCAACTTAGTGAGTAAAGTGTTTGCCTTGTAACCAGGAGGACCTGAGTTCATTCCTCAGAGCCCAAATTTTTTAAAAAAGTTGGACATTATAGTACATGCTTGGAATTCCAGTGCTGTGAATGTGGAAACAAGGGGATCCAAGGAGCTTGCTGTACAACCAGTTTAGCCTACTTGGAAAGTTCCAGGAACATGAAAAACCCTGTCTTAATAAAGGTGGACAGTGTCTGAGGAACAACCAAGGTTATCCTCTGCTTTCCATACACAGGTGCACACCACTGCAAGTGCAACCCCACACTATATACATACATGCACATACAAGCACACATATGTACATACACACACACACACACACGAAGAAAAGATTCAAATGTCTGTAACCCTGGGGATTTAATTCTAGGAACTCTTTTCTCTTCTGTTGGTTTATATATTTGTCTTTGTCTTTTCACCAAAGCAATATTGTTTTCATTATGATGAAGAGTAGTACTTCCCAGTAAGATGGCAACATACTAGGCACATCAAAGCAGTCTAGAGAGGGAAATAAAAAGAAACATAGCAAAATACACTCTTTGACCAAAAATTAGAGGTGTATAAGTGCTGAAGAGCTGCATGACACAGTTCCAGCCCAGCTGTCTCTTCCTTGAAGTCCAGTGTGGCCCCTCTATAGAAAAATCTCTGACTCTCTACGCTACAGATATCTGTGGTTTTCTGTATAATGTTTGTCTTTCTCTGTCTTTCACTTGGTGTACCAATCTCTAAGTTTACATTTCCAGTAAAAATTGGTGTTAGTGAAGTGTTGGTCAATGTATCTGAAAGAGGCTCTGGCACAGAATTGGAAAAACAAGAAAATGGCTCAGAGATAATTGTTTTCCTTAAAGGCCTTAAGAAAGTCAGGCATGGAGTACAGTACATTTAGGAGGAAACAATGAACATCCTGGAACAATGTAAAAATTGTTCTATGACTAATTTTTTTTAATGGTGGCAATTGCACAAAACTATGACTCTTTACCAAGAATCCTTACGGGAAAAACACCTGAGGTCAGAAAGTGTTCAATTGGGGGTGCCGAAGTCTAAGTATTGGAGAGACATGAAAAGGAAAATTCAAAATAAATGATTGAGGATTAAATGAGTTTATTGGACCAGTGATTAATGATGGGAACCCCCATTTGTGGTTGTTTTGTTTCTCATCTTTAATATAGTAATTGAAAGTAGAATTTCAGGAAATCACAAGTGCTTGACCACACATACATGGGGAAAGTGTGAAAACAGTTAATCATTATAGGGGCCTGATGACTTTACTTGAGGTGAATAATTACGGGATTGTTTGATGAAAAGGAATAACAAAAAGTTTTTATGAATTCTGTGAAATTGTACCTTTCTTGAAGTTTGTTCTTGCAGGACGTGATCAGAAAATAAAAGACTGAGGATAAGAGCAGTGGCAGCAGAGGAGTAGACAAGCAAAGAAGCAGGGAAAAACAGAGAACAGAGAAAAAGACAGAAAAAAGAGACAAAGAAAAAAATAAAAACAGAAAAGCAGAGAGAGAAAGATGGAAAAACTCAGCTGCCTTCAGCACTAGCCTGTCAGCTTGCACCAGAACTTGACTTCGAGTCGTTATTGCACTGTTCCCTTTCACACCTCTCTTCAGGGACCCTCCTTGAAGCCAGGGCTGGACCCCAGCACCAGATGAGCAGCTGCTGAATGAGAGTACAAATCGGACCAGCTGAGCAGCTCCAGTATGACTCCAGGCACCCTGGAGTGCCTCCCACCCCCCAACCATCAGGGTTGTGACTGTCTAGGGAACACATTCACTCCCAGCCACCCTGCACCAAGAGAGATCAAGGTGGTCGCTCAGCTTTGGTGAGATTGAAAGTCATCCCAAAAGGTAAAAGAGCTTACTTATACAAAGCCAGATATATAGGCCTGCACTGAAAGTGCTAATCTCTATTTCCATTCAGGAAAGGTTATGTATTACATTTGAATGATATATTCTTGGTTGCCTTTATCATTCACAAATAAGCTGTGTTTTGGTGCTGGTTATTGTTGCTTTTGAACATTTCCTGATTTTTAGGAACTTTATCTTGTTCTTTTGTCATTAATGGGGGCAGGGTCTGACTGACCCCAGGCTGATTTGGAACCCATGTCAGACAAGAAATCTCAACTCCAAGTTGACAGGATTAAGGATATGGGGGAACACACACCCTTAGGGACTTTGGCTTTATTAGATTATCTGTTTATTTTTAATCCTCATGCTATGTAAATAATCTGTGATTGTTTTGATTGAACATGTATATTGCTCAGTTGAATATTGGAATTGGTCAGTAATTTGCTCTACCCAGTCTACTACAATACTTGAATAGCAGGCAAACCTAGGGTCGCTTCTGCTGTTTATCTTGGAGTACAAGAGCTACACCTGGCATCTTAAATTCCTACCCTGAAGGTGTATAAAGTCACATCAGCTAAGAAAACTGCAGACAATTAGGAAACCCAAGCATCAGATTAACTCTAGATGCAAAAATCTCTATAATACATGAAACATAAAAAATCAAGATAATAAAATCCCACAAAAAATATAAATGCAACAGAAATGATGTCCAGTGAGACTGCTTTAGATGAAATGCTTGACACAAAGCAAAGGTGGAGGCTGGAGTGATGGCTTAGCAGTTAAGTGCTTGCCTGTGAAACCTTAGGACCCCGGTTCGAGGCTCGGTTCCCCAGGTCCCACGTTAGCCAGATGCACAAGGGGGTGCATGCGTCTGGAGTTCGTTTGCAGAGACTGGAAGCCCTGGCGCGCCCATTCTCTCTCTCTCTCACCCTATCTGTCTTTCTGTGTCTGTCGCTCTCAAATAAATAAATAAAAATTAAAAAAAAAGGAAAGGTGAAAGGAGGGCTAATCAAAATCTAAGAGGATGCAAATAAATCATATGGAATCCTCTGGTTTCGGACAATGGAACACACAGGAGCCATAGATCATTGTTAGAAAATTTTCAGTGCCAGGGATGGGATACCTTCAGTGAGCTGTTGGCCAGGGAGGTCCCTGGTGCCCCCAAAACATTATAGGCCATTGCTGAGGCCCTTGGTTTCCCACCAGGAATAGGTGGTAAGACCCTATTGCTGAAGACTCCTCATACTTGGACTGCAAGACCACTGAGATATCCTGCTGGAACTGAGATGATACCTTCCTCCATGTAGACCAGCTGACAGAAAGCTGGAAGAAGCCATTCTACATGTATTTCAATGGGAGAGAGAGAGAAATCACCAGTGAAGATAATAAACAGTGGACACTGCAAGCCTTATAATTGGCCAGCCAGGCCAAATGAGCCAACAGGTGCAATAGTGGCATGTCTGTCATGGTGGAAACCAACTGCCCTTGAATTGGATTGGAGGCCTGCTCCATGGGCAGGAATACATCCCTGATGCTGAAAACTTAAAACAGGGGTAGTCATGAGCCCTAGGGGTATAACATCTGCTGAAGTCTGGAAAAATGTATATGCTATGTTTATCAAACTGCCCAGTAAGCACTTCTCTTAATATTCATAACCTTATATTAATGCTACTCTCACTTTGGGTAGAGAATCTTCTCTTTTCAGATGGCAGTGACCTTGGGATGACTCAGAAGGTACCATAGTGCTGGAAGGAAGTGACTGGAGTACTGAGTAACATCTCGATCCCAACTTCCAAGGCTGAGGGTCTAACATGGAAGACATGGCGGAAAGAATGTAAGAGCCAAAGGATGGGTAGGACTCCTTACAACGTGCTCCCTCCAGACACAAAATGGCCTCGATATCCATGACCTCATAGTGCCTGACACTACCTACACAAGACCATCATAAGAGGAGGAAAAGATCATGACATCAAAATAAAAGAGAGAATGATTGAGATGGGAGAGGGGATATGATGGAGAATGGAATTTCAAAGGGAAAAGTTGGGGTGGGGAGGGAGGGTTTTACTATAGGATTTTTTTTTGTAATCATGGAAAATGTTAATAAGAATTGAGAAAAAATGATTATATCTATACTCAAAGAAATAAAAGTAATCAAAGCAGAAAAGAAATTCCTGAAGGAATCCCAAGGAAACACAGGAAACCAACTTAATGATATAAGGAGGTCAATATAAGACATGAGTAAGGAAATGGAAATAATGAAAAAATACAAATCAGAAATACTATAAATGAAAAACAAAGTAAAATAAAAAATTCTATAGAAAGTCTCACCAGTACAATGAATCATGGAGAGGATGGAATATCTAAATTAGAAGACCAAGTGGCAGGTCTGATACAGCCCAACAAAGAGAACTATAAACTAATAGGAAGGCAGGAATGGGAATTTCAAGACACTCAGGACAATATTAAGAGATCAAACATAAAAATTCAGGGCATACTAGAAGGAGAAGAATTTCACTACAAAGGCATATCAGGTATTTTCAACATGCCAGTACAGATACATGAAGCCTATAGAACACCAAACATGCAAAACCAGGAAAAAACTTTCCACTGTCATAATACAATTAAATTACAAAACACACAAACCAAGGGAAATATATTGAAAGCAGTTAGAGAAAAAAAAAAGTCATATTCAAAGACAAGCCCATCAGGGTAATAACAGATTACTCAACACAAACTTTAAAAGCCAGAAAGGCTTAGAATGATGTATTCCAAGTCCTGAAAGATAACATCTGTCAACCAAGATTACTTTGTCCTGCAAAGCTATTCAACCAAATAGATGGAGAAATAAGAACATTCCACAACAAAAGCAGGCTAAAGGAATATATGAACACTAAGTCAGCTCTACAGAAAATACTTGAAAGGAGCCTCCATTTGGAAGAGAAAGAAAAGCACACATAAGGAAACAGGAAAAAATAAGCCATACTCACTAGTTAATACAAGAGAGTAAAGGCAAAACCAGGAGAACTACAAAACAAGGAGAATAAGGAGAATAAATACAAACCTTTCAATAATAACAACTCTTAATAGCAGTGGGCTCAGTGCCCCAGTCAAAAGACACAGGCTTGGAGACTGGGTTAAAAAGCAGGCTCCTTCTATTTGTTGCCTATAAGAAATTAACCTTGCCACAAAAGATCAACACTTTCTTAGGGTGAAAGGTTAGAACATGGTGTTGCAAACAAATGTGCTTAGCAAACAAGCAGGTGTCACTATCCTAATATCTGACAGGGTAGACTTCAAACCAACATTAGTTAGAAAAGATGAGGAAGGTCATTTTATATTGATTAAAGGAACACTCCAACAGGAGGGCATTGCAATCTTAAGCATATATGTGCCTAACATGGGAGGTCCCAGTTTTATTAAACACTATTAGAATTAAGGTCACAGATAACATCAAACACAATTGTACTCTCATCAATTGATAGGTAATCCAGGCAAAAAATAAACAGAGAAGCATCTGTATTAATGAGGTTATAGAACAAATGGATCTAACGTGTCTACAGAACTTTTCATCCAAATGCTATAGAATACACATTCTTTTCACCAGTACATAGAACATTCTACAAAACTGACCATATATTAGGACACAAAGCAAATCTTAATAAGTACAGGAAAATTGAAATAATTCCTTGCACTCTATCTGACCACAGTGGGAATAGAAGAAACATATCTCAACATAATAAAGGCTGTTTATGACAAACCTACTGCCTACATAATACTAAATGGATAAAAATTTAAAGCTTTTCCACTAAAATCAGCAACAAGACAAGGGTTTCCACTGTCCCTACTTTTACTTAGTATAGTACTGGAAGTCTTAGCCACAGCAGTAAGGCAAGAGACACACATAAAAGGTATATGAATTGGAAAGGAAGAGTTCAAATTATCATTATTTGTAGATGGTATGATTCTATACATAAGGGAACCTAAAGACTCTACCAGCAACCTGGTAGAGTTGATACACTTATAGCAATGTAGTAGGATAAAAAATAAATACACAGAAATCAGTAGCTTTCCTATATGCTAACAATAAGCACATGGAGGATGAAATCAGGGAATCACTCCCATTCACAATTGCATCAAAAAAGTAAAATACCTTGTAATAAACCTAACCAAGGAAGTAAGGAATCTTCACAATGAAAACTTTAAAAACACTCAAGACAGAAATTGCAGAAGACACTAGGAAATAGAAATACATTCTATGTTTTTGTATAGGAAGAATAAATATTGTGAAAAATGGTGATCTTACTAAAAGCAATCTACACATTTAATGAAATCCCCATCAAATTTCCAATGGCATTCTTCATGGAAATAGAAAAAAAAAAAAACCCAAAATTCGTTTGGAAGCACAAAAATACCTCGAATATCTAAAACAAATGTGAGAAACAAAAATAAGGCTGGTGGTGTCACCATACCCGATTTTAACCTAGATTTCAGAGCCATAGTAACAAATTGTGCTGGGAAAACTGGATATGTATCTGTAGAAGGTTGACAATAGACCCTTATCTCTGTACATACACTAGAATCAACTCCATATGGATCTAAGACCTTAATATAAGCCCCCATACTCTGAAGCTGCTACAGGAAAATGTAGGGAAAAACCTTCAACACATTGGTATAGGCAAAGACTCTCTGAATACAACTCCAATTGGTCAGGACATAAAACCACTGATCAACTGCTGGGATCTCATGAAATTACAAACCTTTTGTACAGCAAAGGACACTGTGAATAGATCAAAGATGCAACATACAGAATGGGAGAAAATCTTTGCCAACTAATCACCTGATAGAGGATTAATATCCAGGATATACAAAGAACTCAAAAATCTAAATAATAATGCTGGGCGTGGTGGCACACACCTTTAATCCCAGCCCTTGGGAGGTACAGGTAGTAGGATCACGGAGAGTTAGAGGCCACCCCGAGACTACATAGTTAATTCCAGGTCAGCCTGAACCAGAGTGAGACCCTACCTCGAAAAACAAACAACAACAAAAAACCTAAATAATAAGAAATCAATCCAATTAAAAGATGGGCTATGGAATTAAACAGAGAGTTCTCAAAAGAAGAAATACAGATGACATATAAACATCTAAAAAAATTTTACATCCTTAGCCATCATGGAAATACAAATTAAAACTACTTTGAGATTCCATCTCACTCCTGTCAGAATGGCTATCATCAAGAAAACAAATGACAATAAATGTTGGTGACGATCTGGAATATAAAGAGTCCGTTCACTCTGTTGATTGCTTTTCATATTTTGACCACTTTTACAAAATTAATTTTTCTTTTTTTGTTATTCTTATTTATTTATTTGAGAGCGACAGACAAAGAGGGAGAGGGGGGGGGGAAATGAATGGGCGCACCAGGGCCTCCAGCCACTGCAAACGAACTCCAGACACATGCGCCCCCTTGTGCATCTGGCTAACGTGGGTCCTGGGGAGTCCAGCCTTGAACCGGGTCCTTAGGCTTCACATGCAAGCACTTAATGGCTAAGCCATCTCTCCAGCCCACAAAATTATTTTTTTTAATACTTGAACATTGGAGTCCTTTCCATTTTTCAGTGTTATCTTTAGTTCCTTTCTTTGGTGTTGTGTCATTTGCATTGTAGTGATGTATCAAGTTCTTGTTTACTGTAATTTATTTATTTATTTATTTATTTGAGAGCAATAGACACAGAGAGAAAGATAGAGAGAGGGATAGAGAGAGAATGGGTATGCCAGGGCCTCCAGCCACTGCAAACCAACTCCAGACGCATGCGCCCCCTTGTGCATCTGGCTAACGTGGGACCTGGGGAGCCGAGCCTCGAACCAAGATCCTTAGGTTTCACAGGCAAACGCTTAATCGCTGAGCCATCTCTCCAGACCTTGTTTACTTTATTATCAAGCTATCTATCTACCTATCATCCAGGTATCTATCTATCTATCTATCTATCTGTCTGTCTGTCTGTCTGTCTGTCTGTCTGTCTATCTATCTATCATCTATCTATCTATCTATCTATCTATCTATCATCTATCTATGTATCTATCTATCTATCTATCTATCATCTATCTATCTATCTATCTATCATCTATCTATGTATCTATCTATCTATCTATCTATCTATCATCTATCTATCATCTATCAATTGATCGATTGATCTATTACCTATCTCTCTCTTATTTATTTTAAGCCTAATTTTTAAATTTTCTATTAATTTAGAGAGAGAAAGAAACAAGTACAGAGAAAGAGGGAATGAGTTTGCCAGGGCCTCTAGTCACTGCAAACAAACTCCAGATGTATGTGCCACCTTGGGTATCTAGCTTATGTGGGTCATGAGGGAGGCATTGAGCCTGGGACCTTTGGCTTTGCAGGCCAGGCAAGTGCCTTAACAGCTTAGCCATCTCTCCAGCCCTTAAGACTATTATAAATAGGATTGTTATCCTGATATTTTTCTTAGCATATTGATATTGGTGCCTTAAAAATAAACTACTGAAGTTGGGTGTGCTGGCGCATGCCTTTAATCCCAGCACTTGGGAGGCAGAGGTAGGAGGAAGCCACCCTGAGACTCCACAGTCAATAGTGAATTCCAGGTCAGCCTGGGCTAGAGTGAGACTCTACCTGGAAAAACTAAATAAATAAACTACTGAGTTTTATATGTTGGATTCCTATCCTGATACATCAGATATATCAGTGTTCATTAGGTCTAAAAATTTGCTGGTGCAGTCTCTACAATATTTTAAGTTCATATTGTTTGTAAACAAGGATAATTTGGTTTCTTCCTTTATTATTTCTAGTCTTCTTTATTTCTTTCTCTTGCCTATGTGTTATAGCTGATAATTCAAACATTACATTTGAATAAGAGTGAAGAAAGTAATTATATTTATCTCATTACTAATGGGAGTTATTTTCCCATTCTGGATGATATTATTAGCTATAGGTTTTTCATACATAGTCTTTATTGTGTGGAAGTATGATTCTTATGTTCCTAATTTCTTTTAGAATTTTATCCTGAGGGAATGTGGATGTTTTCAAAGGCTTTTACTGCATCCATTTGATAAGATTATATGACTTTTGTCCTTGATTCTAGTTATATACATGTACTTATTTGTGTATGTTAAATCACCCTTGTAGCATTTTTTTTTCTTTTTTGAGGTAGAGTCTCACTCTAACCCAGGCTGACCTGGAATTCACTATGTAGTTACTCTGAGGTTGTTTGTGAATATACAGTGAACCTTATACCTCAGCCTCCCCAATGCTGGGAGGAAAGACGTGTGCCCCCATGCCTAGCTCCTTGTAGCCTTCTATGAAACTAACTTAATCATGGTATATGATATTTTTAGTGTGTGGTTAAATCTGGTTTTCAAGTGTTTTGTTGCAGTGTGTTACATCTGTGTTTGTCAAGGAAATTGTTCTATAGCTTTCCTTTTTGTTGTATCCTTATCCAGTTTTGGTATCAGGGTAACTACTTCTAGCTTTGTTGAATGAGACATGAAAAAACTTGAAGAGCACTTGTGTTAGTTTTTCAATAATCTGGTAGAATTTAACAGCTATTGGCCCATTTGGAGCTAATAACAGACATTCTTTAGTTTTATAGATTTTCCTGATTTTGATATGTGTCTAGAAATTTCTCTCTCTCTCTCTCTCTCTCTCTCTCTCCATACACACACACACACACACACACACACATATCCCAGTGATCATTCAAAAAGCATATTGCTCAGTTCAATGTTTCCTTGAAGTTTCTGTAGCTCTTGTTGAAGATGTGGGTGGTATCCTCTACTACCTCTCTACTTCATTATAATTTTTAGCTGCACATTCATCTCTTCCTTGATTCCTGATGCTCTTCCTCTATATCTTCCTTAGAATATAACCTCTCCTTTGCTGCCCTGACTCTTCTCTTTCACAGAGTCACTAAAAGGGGATGTTGATCTGCAGAAATCAAAAATTTGAAGTGGCACAGAATACTATCTATATGTAGAATAGTGGCCCAAACCCACTCTCTCAATCTGTTTAAGACTTATATGAGTAAGAAATAATCTTGTTCTAATTTTAATATAAGTACTGCCAAAGTGAGAACATAATTTTGTTCTGCACAGCTGAAAAATTTGAACTTATTACTGTAGCAATCCTACATCCTAAATCCTGATGACTACATCAAAGGTAATTAGCAACTACCCTGGAATCTTTGAATCTCCACACATTTCTGGCGTTGTTTTTGCTTTTGCTTTGTAAATCAGAGTGTATAATTTACATGCATATTGATTCATACTGCACTCTCAAGTTCTGATTAGCTCAGAGGTCCTAGAAACATGTTACCATCCATTAACCCCTGGAAACTGTACAGTAAATAATAAATATTGTTACATATAGCTGTTGGGGTTGTGTGTGAAGAAATTATTTGTAAGACTTTGAAATGTATTTTATGTCAAACAATTTCCGGTGGTATTGAAATTTGTCTTGAATTGTGACTTCGAAACCTTGACTTTTACCTACCTATTACATAAATTCTATTATGTAAGATAGAATGAAAATTTGATTTAGTTTCAGAGTTACTACATTAGAAATAGAAAATTTTTTGACAGCTATAATACCCTCATCCTTCTCACATACTTTTTGCTGTCTTTCACATGAATTTTAATCAAATCCGTGTAATTATTTCTCTGACCCATGGAAAATATAACTTTCCTCATAACTTAAGGAGCCTTAGAATAAAGGCCAGTGCTTTCTTTATAAATTATTATTTGTTATTGCTGTGTGAACTGTTTCTGAAGAGATGTGAAAAATGTCTACTTACCATAGATAGGGTGCTAACAACAGAAACAAAGAAATAATTCCATGAAAGTATAGCCTATTGATCCAGTGAGGATTCATTAGGTCTTCTTAAAGGAATATAGAAAAGTATGGGTGGCTACATCAATGAAGAAAATGTCTGATTATCTTCCCCAGCAACTGATATATCGATATATACTTGAAGAGGGACAGGGGCTCTCCCTGTAACAATTATTGACTGTCTCTAACTCCTGGGAAATGGCATGGCCTCATGATCCCCTCTCCTGTAGTAGCTGTTAATTGTCTATAAATACTTGGAAGTATTTGGCTTCATCTGCTGCTCCCATCCATGATGAAAATTTAATGGTTTCCATCTTTTATGGGTCTTCTGGTAATTACTGCTGCTGAGACATCAACAGGACAATGGCTGTGTCATGCTTGGAGGACAGGAGTATACTACAATGATCTTTTTTATTTTATTTTATCATTTTTTCCTTGAAATTTTCATACCTTTATATAATATATTTTTATCCTACCCTCACTATTGCTCTCTCTTATCCCCCTTCCAGTCCTACTGGATCCCTTCTTTTCAGTTAATCCTCTTTCTATATTCTTGGTCTTTTATCAACATCCTTATCCATCAGGAAAATACAAATTAAAGTCATTTGGAGATTAAATCACACTGTGGTCAAATGGTGTCAGCAAGAAGGAAATGCTGGTAGTATGTTTGGGGAACAGGAACTCTTACTCTTGGTGGAATTTTTAACTGCTACAGCATTTATGAAAATTAATGTGGATGTTTCTCTAAAAGCTAAAAATAGCAGTAGTGACTCTGGAGCTGATCTTACTCCCAATCCCAGGGAAGTGAGTAGTGATGACCAGAGCCCAGTTAAGCTTACACCCTACACCCACGTGAGGTACCCAGCCACCCCCTTCCCAGGACTTGGTAATGGCCACACTATTCATAGATACCCTTTCCCCTCAGCTTCTGCTGCTCCCATCAATAGGAATTCCAGAGCTGATCTCACTCTAAAGCCCTGGAGCAGTGAGTACATTGGGCATCCAGGGCTCAGGCTCCACAAGAGCTTTTATTGTTGTATTCTTAGGAATACAGGACTTGAAATTAGGAAATGAGGAGTACCTTAAGATGGGCAAACCCCAATAATGCAAGACACCAAGGCAAGATATTACCATCAAGAATACCTAGTCACATAGAGGAAGCCTCCAATGAAAATTCAGAGAAAACTCCATACTGTATTGTATCTCAAAATTAAATTACAATGAAAATATTAAACCAACATTATGACCCTATGAACAACCTGCTGGATGAAAAGAAAGAAAAATAAGCTAGGCATGGTGATGCCTGGTTTTAGTCCCAGCACTTAAGAGGCTGAGGTAGGAGGATTACTGTGTGTTTAAGGTTAACCTTGCATAGTGAATTCCAGGTCAGCCTGGGCTAGGTTGAGACCTTATCTCAAAAGATCAAAAAAATGTGAAAATAACTCAGAAAAGAAAATAGATCGCTGAATTAAATGGATTATAATCATAAAACTAACTCACTAGATCATGGCAAAAGAAAATAAACAGAGATGGCTGGAGAGATGGCACAGTGGTTAAGACACTTGCCTGCAAAGCCTAAGGACCAAGGTTTGATTTCCCAGTACCCACTTAAAGCCAGAAGCACAAGGTGACACATGCATATGGAGTTTGTTTGCAATGGCTAGAGGCCCTGGTATGCCCATTCTCTCTCCCTCTGTCTTTTTCTCTGTCTCAAATGAATAAATAAATAAAATATTTTAAGAAGAAAATGAACAGAGAAATAATGGAGCTAAAAAACACCAGAGAATGAATAGACTTAACAGATACCTACAGTACATTCCATCATAACTTCACATTCTTCTCAGCAGCCCATAGAGCCATCTCTTAAATAGATCATATATTAGGACATAAAGTAAGTCTCCACAAATTCATTAAAAGAGACATAACTCCCTGTATTTTATTGGGATGCAATTCAATAAAGCTTGAAATCAACAAGAGAAAGAGCAGAAAATATGACAATCACTGGAGACTGAACTAATTTTTTTTAAAGGAAGGGTTTTATAAAATTAATTAATTTATTTGTTTGAGAGCAACAGACACAGAGAGAAAGACAGATAGAGGGAGAGAGAGAGAATGGACGTGCCAGGGCTTCCAGCCTCTGCAAATGAACTCCAGACGTGTGCGCCCCCTTGTGCATCTGGCTAACATGGGACCTGGGGAATCGAGCCTCGAACCGGGGTCCTTAGGCTTTACAGGCAAGCCCTTAACCACTAACCCATCTCTCCAGCACTGAACTAATTTTTTTTGAACAATGAATGGGTTATTGAAGAATTTTTTTTTTTTTTTAAAAAAAAGCAAGTTAGGACTGGAGAGATAGCATAACAGTTAAGGTGCTTGTCTGAAAGCCTAAGGACCCATGTTCTATGCTCCAGATCCAACATTAGCCATTTGCACAAAGGTGAGGCAAGTGCAAGGTCGCATATGCCCGCTAGGTGGCAAAATCATCTGAAGTTTAGTTGCAGTGGCTGAGGCCCTGGAGCTCCGATTCTCTGTTTCTCCTCTCTCTCTCACTTTCTCTAAAAAAATTTAAAAAATTCTAAAATGAATGACAGTGCAAACACAACATACCAAAACTTATGGGAAACAATGAAGGATGCCCTAAGAGGGAGGGTTATAGAATTAAATGCCTACATCACAAAAGTAGACAGACAAAAAAAAATGTATATTTTTTTTACAGAAAGAACTTGTACTTTGATAACATAAACAAGATAGGTTAAAAACCCATGACCAATTTGGTCAAAAGAAAAGAGAAGACTCCATAGGATTAGAGATGTAAAAGATCTTACAATAGCTACCCATGAAATTCGGAGACTCATCAGGGCATATTTCAAAAAGCTATATTACACAAAATTGGAAACTTTGGAAGAAATGGATTAATTCCTTGAATCATAACACCTACCAAAATTAAACCTAGATGAGATAAATTACCTGAATAGAACCATAATATCTAACAAGATTGGAAAAAATAATTAACACTCCTAACAAACATAAGTCCAGGCTGAGACGGACTCACTGATTAATTTTACCAAATCATCATTGAATAACAAACCACTATTTATCGAGTAATTTCACAAAATTGAAAAAGAGGAAATTCCCCTGACTCCTTGTATGAAACCAGCATTACATTAGTACTAAAAGAAGAGATGCGATAAGAAAATTATAGACTAATGTCCCAGATGAACATAGACTAAGGAAGTGAAAGTTCTATGCAATGAAAACATAAAAACACTGAAGGAATAACTTTAGGAATACACAAGAACATTGAAAGATTTTTCATGCTCATGAATCAGAAGAATTAATATTGTGAAAATGGCCATCTTGCCAAAATCAATATGCAAATTCAAGGAGAATCAAATCAAAACTCCAGCAATATTCTTCACAGATTTAGAAAAAAATAATCTCAAAATTCATATGAAAGTGCAAAAGGCTTTTGGATAGCATCAAAAAGAACACTGCTGTTGGTGTTACCATACCTGATGTCAAAATATACTACAAAGCAATAGTAATAAAGCCAGGTATTGGCAAGGAACTAGAATGAGGCTTAGGAGATAGTGTAAACATGGACATAGGAGAGGAGGACATACTTGCCAGGCAAATAGAGGGTCAGAATGCAGGGTGTGGACTGGTCATGGGGGGACGGGAGAGTGGGAGGAATATCACAAAACTAATAACAGCGTTGATCAGTACCACAGAAATTTTTCTCCTGGTGAGCTAATTAAAAGACATAACTTTAATAAGAGGAGAGGGGATTGTCTGGGTCAAAGTACCCTGCTGGGGATAGATAAAACTTAACCATAAAGTCATAGAATCTGGCTGGTAAATTCCGCTTCTAGATCTGGGTTATCCCCCACAGAGAGCTATTGATCAGGAAGGCCCATGAGGTCCCTGAAACAATTCAGAGTATTGCCAAAGCTTTTGGTTACTCACCAGAGCTAAATGGCAAAACTGAAGACACAACAGGCTGTGATTGCAACATAACAGGAGATCACATTGGAACTGAGAACGAAGCTCGCCCTCATAGTGCCTGAAAGCTATGTGAGCTGCTGGTGAATAATGGTCACTAACAACATGAACACACATAGGATCCTGAAAGCCACGAATCAACAAACTAAGCAAGATATACACACCTGTGCAATCGGGTAATCAATTGCTCTCTGATTGGCTACAGAGCCTGTCCTGTAGGAAGAAATTCATCCTTGGTACTGAGAGAAAAGTGAGAATCCTATAACTAAGATGCTCATAGATTCTAGAGAGAACCCCCCACTGTTCTTTAGCTAAGAAGAGAGAGTATGCCTATTAAAAAGTCTTTGAAAGGACTTTACTTATGTTCACTTGATCTATGGTACTCTTTATTTTTGGTTGGAGAATCTGTTTTTTATAGATGGCAGTGAGTACCAGGAAGAACCATCAATATGACAAGAAAAGATAGCTGACTGCCTAGCACAAGATGAGCCACTTCTATCACATCTGTCAGTGTCCAGGAGACATTACAAAGGAAGTAGTGATTTAAACCTGAGTGCTGGTCTCACACTAGCCTGACAACTTCCTCTACAGAGATGGTGGTACACACAGAACAGATGCAAAACTCATTGAAGCAGAAATGCAGAGGATTCAAAGAACTCAACATTGTAAGACCTACAGGCTGGGTAGGTGGATGCATCCTGAGGCATTGTGCTCCCCCAAGAGACTGGTGCATTCATGGCCCTACAGTGAATACCAATAACCCAACTGAGGAGGGCCCTCAAAGGAATGGGGGCGAGTGAGATGGGATATAAGCATATAACTCAATGACATCATGACCAATAAGCAATATGTTCATAGTATAAATTTTATAATAAAAATAATAATTTTAAAAGCTAAACAGAGAACTTTCATATGATCCAGATATACCAGCCCTGGGCATAAACCCTAAAGACTGTACACTATGTCACTGATAATTGCTCAGCTATGTTTTTTGCTGCTATATTCATAATAGTAAATGGAATCAGCCAAATGATGAAAAATTTGAAGATGTGGTACTTATACACAATACCATTTTATTCAGCTGTAAAGAAAATTGAAGTTTGCAGGAAAATATAGTATTGAGTGGGGCAAGTTATGCTCAGAAACAACAACGATCTTATAAAGTTACTTCAACTCTCTAATGAAATTTGATTTCACCAACCCCTTCATATAAGTATATGCATTTCATTGTATATTTTAAATAGTTTATTATATTCATCTATTCATATCTATTTATTTATTTTATAGCAGTTCTGTGATTTCTCATATAGGCTCCAAATGTAACACAGTTGCAAGTTGTCTGGAAATCTCTTTTCTTCTGATATGATATTAAATAAACTGCCCTGAAACACAGTTCCTCAGAATGTTAAAAAAAAAAAATCTCACATACTGGCTGAGAGGACTGTTTAGCTTTATAATTCAGCTTTTCTTATAGCTGAACCTCATTGTTGATTTCTTCCTTGTTACCCTTGGGAATGGCAGCTTCTGTATTCTCTCCACACCTTGCATCATCTCTAGCTTGGACCACTATTCTACACCAATACAAAGTACCAGCACAACAGATTTATACAGAAGTTTTAGGAGTCATTAAAGGGCTCACATTTCAGAAGACTCACAACAATCTATGTGAAATTGATGTCAAGTAGGCAGCTCTAGAGCCTTAGACCTTTGTTTCCCCAGATTTAACACACTTGAGTTTCAAACATCAAGCAAGTATAAAAAGTTGGTAGTTATCAGTGAATCATAGAGTGAAAAGCCGGAACCCTCTAGAGGGTGGGTGGCAAGAGTATGCTAGGTAAAATAAGTCTAATTCCATTTACTAAACTGCAACCTTTGATGTCTTAGCTCTCTTAAGTGGTGTAAAGGTGAGAAGTTGGCTCCAGTATTTGGAGTTTTCTCTACTTTGTACAAGGCACCCAGTCAGAACTGGCAGAGACAGGCAGATCTTTACAAACTGTGATGGTATTGAAGTGAGTAATGAATTTGGAAGAGATGTTGAATTCTAATTCACATCAAGAAAATTATATATTTGTTATCTGTGCATGCTGTGAGTGGAAAATAAGCATGGTATTTGAAGCCAGAAGATGTGCTATTTTTCACTTCTAACATTTTAATTTTTCTTATTTTAAGTTTTCTGATGTGTATATGATTCTTCTTCCTCCTACCAAAAAAAAAAAAAAAAGAGAAAAAAACTTGGCAGGAATTTCTTCTTCTCACAAGCATTTCCTTTCCCTCCATATCTGCATCTAGATTTTTCCCTCCGAAATACATTTCAATATGAACTTCCCTCATTGGTGAAGACACATATGGTTATCATTTCAAAATATCCAGTGGAAAATGGAATTCCTGATTTTTTAAATGAAAATAACCTGAATCCTTATTCAATAATAACATTTGCTAACTCCAAGTTGATGACCAAAACTCAGGTGGTATCTCTTGTTTTGTAAAATATTTTATTATTTATTTATTTATTTGACAGGGAGAGAGACACAGAGAGAAAGAGAGAGAGAGAGAGAGAAAAAAAGAGAGAAGGGGGTGGTAGAGAATGGGCATGCCAAGGCCTCCAGATGCTGCAAATAAACTCCAGACACATGCATCACCTCATGCATCTGGCTTACATGGGTCCTAGGGAAACAAACCTGGGGCCTTTGGCTTTGCAGACAAGTGCCTTAAGCACTAAGCCATCTCTCTCGTCCAGCATATCAGTTTTGCCTGTGGACTGTATGGATAACCGACAGGCGGATGTTGATATTCTTAGATGTTCTGTTCACCTTTTCTCTAAGAATAAAAATTGTTCCCTCTAGGAAAGTTTGTCTGAAGTGTGAATAGCCAGTCCTTTATGTGTATACAAAACAGTTAGTTAAAAAAAAAATCAGTTAGTTCATTAGATTCAGAGGCACATTGATGGGATGGGGTCCATAACTTGGCCTGACTGAATATTCTTTATTCATCTCAACATCTTACCTTGGTTGTCCATATACTAGAACAACAAGAACATGTTTAACCCAGTCATGAAGACAAACACCTTTAATCACAGTAATCAGGAGGCTGAAGCAGAAGGGTTGCCATGAGTTCAAATCCAGCCAGTACATACTGAGTACCAGGCAGTCAGAGCTACATAGCAATATTGAGTCTCAGAAAAAAAAGTTCACCAAAAAGAATGTATTCAAGTCTTAGCAATATCTAAGATCAGACAATACCTGCATCTGCACTGTAATTTTTCCAGAATTTCTTTTATTTGTTGCATATTGATATTTTTCTCCTAAAATATATCTTAAAGGCACACAGTAGAAATCATTGCCTTATGACATAAGAGGTAAAGATCAATTGACCGAGGCCTGCACATTTAATGGGTTGATTGTATCTTGGCTTGGGATGTAAAAGAAAGAATGCCAGAACCAATTTTTTTAATATCCTAACTGACCTGAATATCTTATAGGCACATTGAATCAGTTTGGTCCAAATCATGCTCATTTCCCATCCTATATTTGTATACCCCTTCCATCTGACCAATCAAGAAGCCTACATATTCTTGCTTCTTCACCACTTTCCACATTTTCTTCACTCCATTTCTTCAAAATCTATTTCCCTTGCTTCCTTCACATTTGTACCACTTTAATTAGATCCCCACAATGTCTAACCCTGCCTTCAAACAACCCACCACCCTGTTGTCAGTAAGTGACTTAATGCTTCTTTTAAAATGACCCTCCTGTGTGTCAAATCTGATTACTTGAGCATCATATGACCCTCTAGGTGCCATGCAACACTGTAGGATAACGACAAACTTCTTTGTGGTGCTGGGGATCAAATTCAACTTTTTTTTTTCATACTAGGAAAATACTCTACAACTGAGCTATACCCCAATCCATTAGCATACCCTATTATATCCTTTAATGCTTTACTTCTTTGATCATTTATCTGGTGTCCTACCGTTATGCTCCATCAACTAATGTTTTAGACGTATCATATGATACCATGCTATGCTATGACATACTAAGTTCCATAGTTTTGCTGTTCAGTTCTGGCATCTAGCCTCCAGAGGCCCTTCAGGGTGCCCCACCCTTGTGTGACTGGCAAAAGAACATTTTATCTTTGGTAGTTACCTATCCTGTTTTCTTTAACCCCACCCTCATCAAAGCACTTCCAATGTTGCTGTGAATGATTCTTCCTTAAATATCTCTGATTTCAGCTGAGCAACTCCTTAAGGATGAGATGCAATCTATTATATTTGATCTTTTTCACCTAAATTTAACTATAATCCTGGGAGAAAGATAGTTGGCCCTAGTGTCAAGGTCTCAAGGAAATCACAAGTCGATTCAAAGAGCTAAAGCAAAAGAGATCTTCTTTGTATATTTTACCATTTTGTTTGTGTTTTCTGGGGACTGGAGTTGTTGGAATTCATTCGTTTCTAGCAGGCTGCTGGCCTAAAGACACAGTATTAATAAAAAGAATTGGAAAGGTGGCTTCATTAACTGCACAGGGGCCCACTAGTCATTTTTAAATTGAAGATAATTTCAAAATCATGATCATGTCCTAGCACTGTTTTTCAAATTTTATATAACATGACCACTAAAAAGATATATAGTATAGGACTCTGCCATGACCCAAAGCATATGTGTTACATACACACACACACGACAAAACATGTGTGATAGACAAGAGTGATAGTACATGCATGGAGGATGCATTGGGAGGATTTTGAGTCTTGGGATATTCTGGGAAACATAGAATATGAGGTCAGCTTGGTGATAGGTCAAGACCCTGTCTCCAAAAACAAACAAATAAACAAGCAAGCAAACTAACTAAACAAACAGCAAAAATAGGAGTAAATAAAGTGAAATGAAAAGGTTGTATAATATGTTTCTACATGGCAAATATTTTGAAATTTCCTATTTCATTTAGTTAATTTTCTTCTACTTTATCTTTTAAAATTTATGGTTATACACTAAATGATTTCATAGGTCACCAACAGGTAATAGCTCATCGTTTGAGGAATTCTGTTGGTTAAGCTGCCTCCATTTCTTTCACTCAGACATATGTTTGTATGTGACTGAAAAGTCAGGCTTTATTTCCAAAAGCCCTGCAAGAAACAGCTGCTGTGCAAAAGAGTGCTGGGAGTCAGTTGAGTCTGCAGCGAGCTAAGTAACAATCCTTGCATTTTAAAGAGCTAAAAGAAGTGTGTAATGTAGTCCAATCTTGACTCTTCCAAGAATTGAAAGCACTTACCTGATTAACAGAGCATGAGCTCAGAGTCTGGATTCTATCTCAGCTACTCAGGCCTAGTGATTTGCAAGACTCCACTTTTTGAGAACACTACCATTGGCCATAGTGGTGGACAGTCTAATTAATGTCATGTTGCTGCAACTGGGGTTATTTACTTTGCATACCAGAATGATTGACAGTTAGTGGCCCCGTATGTAAATGAAGCCCATGGAGAATTTAAATCTCGTACTATTGAGTGAGTAAGATGCAAATAGACCACAATGATCAGTACTATAACAGATATGGCCTAAGTCGTGCTTTTAAGAATAAATTATTAGTCAAATTATTTAACAATTTAATCTAATACTTATTAAATTGTTTATCTTCTATTTCCAAGGCAGGTACAGAATAGATGTGTAGTTTCAATACAAGAGGATATTTTACCTAGGTAGAATAGTTTAAAAAAACCATTTATTTATTTACATGTGTGGGGGTTGGTGGGGGGACACTCCAGGACCTTTTGTTGTTGCAAACTAATACCAGATATGGACACCATTTTTTTGTGTCTGGCTTTACATAGGTAAACCCAGGTGGCAGGCTTTGCAAGCAAATGTCTTTAACCACTGAACCACCTTTCCAGTTCCTGTTAATATCTTTTTGATATTTGCTGTATTAGTTTCCCAGAATTGCTACAGCAAAGTAGTACAGAGTATTTTAAAACACTGAAATATGTTCTGTCATATTTTTGATATCTGAAATTGAAGTATTGGCAAGATCATGCTCCTTCTAAAAGCTCAAGGTCAGGTTCTTTCCTTGTGTCTTCCTAATGTTTGGTAGTTACTGGCAAGCCTTCACTGCCCTTGGCTTGTTAATGTATCAATCCAGTCTCTTCATATGGCATTCTCTTTATCTTCATATGGTATTCTCCTCTCTTCTTCTCAGTCCAGGTTGACAGTGTTTCAGCTAGTATAAGATTCTCAAGAATGTGTCAGTTTTCCATGATGTTATGGAGTTCCAAGCCATCCCCATCCCTATTCTGGTCTACTGCTGAGGTGGTTGGTTGGAATTGTAAGTCATATGCCTTCCAGTTACATTTTGGTAGTCTCTGCAGAGCACACATTCCTTCCTTTCTTTTCTTTTTTCTTTTTTTCTGTTTAAGCAGGTTGATGAGTTTTTGGTTAGTAAGTACTATTCATCTTTGAGTAATAATTATTTTCTCTAATATATCACCATAAGCAGCAAAAAGGGAAATGCATGTCATAACTTCCACAGTTTGGTTGGAAATATTCTTAGCTAGCTATCCAAGTTAATGATTTACAATTGTACTGTCTGCAAAATACTAGAACAGATTCAGCCAAGTTCTTTTCTACTTTATAATCAGGATCACATTTCCTTCAGTATCTATTCTGAGGCTTTACTAGAAACACATCTAACTTTCCTATTTCTAGTATCGTTCTGTCCATAATCATTTCCTCTGAGACACAAGAAAATCCTCTTCTGTGCACGCACTTCTATTTGTGCTTTCCCCACTTATAGAACCAGTCCTCTCTTCAAGATAACCGGGGCTTTCTCTCTCATGGTCCTGAAAATTCATTGAGCCTGGACATTTTGTAGAATACAAATTTACTCTTCCAGTGTCCGCCCCAAATTTTGCATTGCATTTTGTTGCAAAGGAAACCAAAGATCAAAGTTAGAAATTTTTCTTTAAAGATGCAATATAACAAAAATAGAACCATATCTGGTTAGTGATCAACTTATACTATGAATACCTAAAGGACACCCACAGCACTTAAATCTTATATTGAAATCGAGAAACTGGATATTCAAGAACCCCTTTGTCTTATCACAACTCAAACATTCGTGATTTCTTTTTACTTTAGAAAGACACCTTCACTCAGAGCACCTAACAAAATTTGTGGGCAGCCATAAAAGTTAGAAGAATCACTGTTAGTAGGGCGCTACTGTCCCTTTCAATCACACCCTTTTGTACACTCTCAATTTGGTTTGGAAACTACAAACTACATTGGGTTTTCCTATCACACACAATATGAATCACATTCTCTCCATACTTTACAGATTCTTCCTGAACAAGTTTAGCCACTGCAGTGATTGTATATCTTGGAAAGTGTCAGCAAGAAACAGGAAGAAGTGTGGACTTGGCATTTAGTGAGAATGCCCTAAATCCTGCCTTTTTAGAGATACTTGATCTCCCACACCTTTGGTGTCCTCATCAATAGAAATAATACACATCTCAGATTTGTCATGGATTATTTGAAAAACAGTTTTTGTGGTGGTAGTTTCTTTGCCTGCTATATTCACAGGTGACTTCCAAAAATATGCAGCTCCATTTTTCTCCTTACATTCAAACCCATGATTTCAAAGGCATCTGATTTTCACATAAAGATTCAGCTCATATCCCCTGTCATCTTCTCTCCTCTGATGTTTGCTAGTTTAATTAACAGCAACATCACACAGTCACCCAACCTAAAGCCTTTTGCATCATCTTCTATCATTCTTCTTTCTCTCCTTCAATCTTTATCCCCAGGATCTTTCAATTAACAAACTTTTTATTTTGCCTCAAAAACATGTTAAATATCTAACCCTTCTTCTTTCTTCTCATTTGTACCCCTTTTGGTTATCACTGTTCTTAAATCTTTAGCCTGGATCTTGGCTTGACTCTGAAACAGAAACATGTCACTCATCTCCTTATGCACAAGACAACAGTGCCCTATTGCCTTGAAGCAAAATAAATTTATCATGGCATAAAAAGTCCTTCACATTCTGGCTTTAAACCACCTTTACACTATTATTTCCCATGACTAACTGTTCTTGTTTCCTGCTCATTCATACTTCCTAGTTGGTCTCCTTATTCAATCCACGTATTACTTCTTCCACAAAGTCCTGAGCCCTGGCTCCTTCAAACACAAGTTAGCATTCCTGTCTCTTTAAATGCAAAGCATGTTTTATATAGTCAACTTAAAAAAGAAATATTGCAATCTTGTCACCCGCTGCCTATGTTCAAATCAAGGCAGGAATTTATTCCTTACCATGTTAGCCTAACATTTGACTTCTGTTTAGTGAATGAATAGCTTCAACTATTATAGAACGAAGAGTTTAATTGAATTTCTTCCTGAAATAGAGTATACTTTTGTAGGTTTAAAATTTCACATTATCTTTTCATGTAGCAACTTTATTGATATATAACTGATATACTATACAATTTACCCAGTTAGAGTGTACAATTCAATGGCTTTACACTTGATCTTAGCCAAACTCCTGAAAAGCAATCAGTTCAGGAGTTTTAGTGTAGTCACAGGGCTATGCAGCAGTTACTACCACATTAAGCTTAGAGTGTTTTCATCTATCCAAAAGAAACTCATGCACTTTAGCTATCATCCTGAAATGACTGATAATTGACTTTCTGTCTCTATATATTTGCCTATCCTGGACATATTATATTATATAAATGGAGCCATAATATGTCTGGCATTTTGTGATTGTCCTCTTTCACTTAGTACATTATTTTCATGGACATATAATATAATTATATATTATGTATATTTATATATATTATGTATTTATTCTATAAATGAAGCCATACTATATCTGGAATTTTGTGATTTGTATCTTTTACTTAGTACATTATTTTCAAGGTTCATGTCATTCTACACCACTTCTTAAGGCTTTTAATTCAACCTATAAGGGTATTAACATTTTTCAAATGGGAAACATTCTATATGCTAAAAGGCATAATTTAATTTAATAAATTTATTTAATTTAATATTTATATAATTTAATTATTTATAATTTAATTATTTAATTTAATAAATTAATTTACCCCATATTTGAATATCTAATTACTTAACATATTAAATTATCAATATGTAAGTATGGAGGATTAATTGGCTAAGTTATATTACCACTAAATGCCAATACAACTAATTGAATAATAGACTTTAGAAATGTGGAATTAGCTACAAAACCTCTACTTTTATTTGATATTACAGTTGATATAAGATATTATGAAAATATAAATTCACAAAATGGTAATGGGAATATATAAAATAATAAATCAAATATTAAAATAAATTCTCCTACAAAATGAGGATAAGTTTTTTTGCCATGAAATAAAATTCATTCCTTCAATTGCTATTTATGTTGAAAATGTACTGATGAGGGAGAAAAAAAGTCGCTTTATGATGTACTTTAGAATGTATTTAATGATAAGAGTGATTAATGGAGAGAAGGAGGGGATATGACGGAGTGTGGATTTGTGAAGGAGAAAGTGGGGGGGCATTATCATGGTTTATTGTCTGTAAGTATGGAAGCTGCCAATAAAAATTTGGTAATACTTTTCATTCCTTATTCAACAACATAAAGTATAAATAATGCATTTTCTTTTTGAATGTATAATACTATAATGAAAATACTATGGTGACAAAATTATGCGGTCACTTCCAACCTACTTTCTGTGTTTTAAACTCTGGACAAGTTATAGCCCTTTAAATATGAGGCAATGTATTAAATCTTTGAATTCAATATATCAGATTTTTTTAAATGGTGCATTGATTTTGAAACCCATCTCCTGCTTTTAGTTGATCAACAGGGTTCAATGTCTATATTCATTCCAGAAATTGCTTCACTATATGGAGGGGCATGTCAGCCAGGCACACAAGAAAGCCAAGTTCTACTCAAAGTAGGCCATGAGAAAATCTGCATGAAGAGCCTTGCTCTTTCTTCATATCAACCTTATTCAGTGTCTTGAGCAAAATTCCTTCACTAATTTGTGCGCATACTTCTGAGTGATGCTTTTGGGTGGAAAGAACAAAATGACAGAGCTTGAGAGCCATGCTTTTAGCAACATATTCCTGACCCAGTTAGAGAATCTGAAATTTCAGGGAATGAAAAAGAAATGTTCCCAATTTCTTTGGCAGTTGTATGATACATTTGTTGTGAGTCCATCACAGTTTTTAAAGCTTTTCCAATATGAAAGATTGTGAATACAAATGGAAGATTTTTAGATGCAACCAGTTATCATACATCTTTTTGTTTTTGTAATTCTCACCCTACAGGAATGGAACCACTTCTGGAAATCAGGCTGCTAGGATGTCTTATGTTTTCAAATGTGTTAACAAATATAATTGGTTTATATCAAAGAGGAACTGGAAACTTGATGGTTTCTCTAGGAAGAAATAGAATATAAACAATAGAGGAGAATGGGAAGGTTTAAATTATTTCAAATATAATTAACATATAGAAGATACCTTGGGATATTCAGTTAGTGATCCTAACCATTTCTTGTGGGGTTGTTGAGAACCAATAAGGTAATCTGTCAGCCTCAGTATTTTGACCATCCTTGGGCTCTGTAGCAGGTCTTTAATGTTCCTGTTACCTCCCTTGCCCACTTGTAGCTTCAGCCATAGCTGTGATACAGAGTTCTTTCTGCCTGAGCACAGATTCTCCAAAAACTGAGTAATTCCTCAGCAGAAATATATTGTCTGTATGTTACAGAGGTTAGAAGTATGACTCTATTCAAAGGGTGCTAGGAAAGGAAATGTGTAAGGTCAGACCTCTTTCATGGCTCCTGCTTTTCCTTTAGCTTGATGTTTTTCTTTTTCTTTTTAATCATGTTCTCACTTTGTTGGCTATTTCCTGCCTAAACTTCCCGAGTCTGGGGATTTCAGGAGTATACCACTATGCCTGGAATTGTTGTGATCTTTTATAAGGACACCAATCATTTTGGATTAGGTCTCAACATAATGACCTTATTTTAACTTGATTACTCTCTGTACAGACTCAGCATGCCTGCCCCTTCCTCTTTATTTCTGGTTTGTTCTTATGTGAGCTGCTTCACCATGTCCTCCCTGCAGGGTGAAGGGGAAAGGTCACAGAAAAGGAGAAAGGCAGATCAGGGTGATTTATGATACTGTTGCCTCATCCAAGTGAGAGATGCTTGTTTTGAGCAGCAGGGCACTGGGCACAATGGGAAATGATCAGACCTGCTTTTGTCCTGCAGGTGGAACCCTATATTCTATGGGTTGGATGTGATTAAGGACAGCAGAAAATAAACTAAGTGTTGGCTGTCCCAGCAGCTAGAGGCAAAGTTACCAATTCTGTAATGGATTTGGCTTGGGGCAGAAAGAGAAGCCAGGTGTGGCTCTCCTAGAAGCTGGAGGGAAAAAGAAGAAAGACTATTTTCAAATAAAGTCACATTTTTTGGTATTGGAGTTAGGATTGTAACATATGAAATTCAAGGGGAAACAATTCAACCCATAGTAGTTTCACACCATAAATTCACATCTTACATTTTGCCTCGTGGTTTTTATTAAACTAAATGTGAGGAAGGCAGTTGGGCATACAAGGTGGGGTTGTTGACATCTTTGAGGCAATTCTCATCCAAAATGGAACACAGTGGGAAAATGTATTAGCTTCTTCTCCTTTGGTGGAGTGCTTTTCTTGGCTCTTCTCTTTCTTCTCAGAAGTCCTGCTGTGTCTAGGTCCTGACTGCCATAACAGCAACCTCACTAAATACTCTCCCCTTTTCCTAGTGAAATTTTGGGGATCACCACTCAGAGAAATTGCCAACAATGCTGAGGTTCTGTCCTTGGCTCAGATTCTGTTAGTCTATTGTTATCCCCAGTAGGAAAACTATGACAACAGTGTTTATGGTTATGTTACTAAGTATGAAAAATACATTTTCCTAGTCTTCATAAACTCAGCCTGTCTGTTTAGTATGATCATAGCAACCATATAAAAATTATTTTATTGCTAAAAATACCCTTGAGATCCTACTCCTAGTTTGGCAGGTGAGAATACACACTTAGAGTGTCATTAATAATACAAGAAATTAGAAATGGTAGCATCTATATTATCTGGTATATAAGTTAGCATTCCACCCACACACTTAGTTCTTATTTTCATAAACACTTCATTTGTTAGTAAATGTGATTCCTTTCAGAGGGTTGTTATAAGTTCATAAAGTAAAGGAATGTAAATTTAATGATCGGCATGATGCTGATGCCTACCTATTTTTCCAAAAAATGGTGTTAATTTTTTTTCTAGAATGTATGCTGCTTAGATTATAATGTCATGGAATTTTGCCTGGAATATTCACTGATATATCCAAAACCCTAAAATAGTGCCCAACACATAGTAGGCAATTGATAAATATTTACCAAATGAAGAAATTAATCTGCATGTACTCCTCAGACAATAAGTGATTGTTTCTGTCTCAAGCCTTCCATTAATAATAGTACAAGTCTGCATGATGAAAATGTTTTAGATGATTTGAATATGCCCACAATTTTATTTAATCCTTATAAGGCTTAAAGGAGTTTAGTAGCTATGGCAATTCCAAAGCTAGTTATTGTTCTAACCATGTTTTCACCATGTTGCCTCTTATTAGCATAACAGATAACATCAGGGTTAATATAGAAAACAAGAGTGCAAGGCAATCCAATAATCAGTACTATAGTAAACAAACATCTTGCAAGCATCATAAACTGAAAGATGAAGGATTCAATTTAAGCTATTTCTAGACATTCAATGTGATGGAGTGTGGTGACCCATCATCAAACCAGAAAGACAAGCTTTATTCTTCCCTATTGGGTTATTGTTTTTCAGGAGTAAATTTTATTAACTGAAATTACTTTCTTTGTCATAAAACCTTATGCTATTATGTGCCACTCTTCATTGTTTTGCTTTTTTGGCCCAATTTATACTCAGAAAACCACATTCTCTGGCATCATGGCAAACAAATAAAATCTCCTTCTTGTGAAAGTGTGGGCTATCTTTGACAACCTAAGACAATGCATTACAAAGGTTAAATCAGCTGGTGTGTAATCCACTGTGTAGTTTTGACAAGTTTGTTACAATCTCTAGAATCTGGGTTCTAAACCTAAAAGATAGTATTTAAAAAACAGCCAACAAACACAGCTATGATATTAAATGAAAAGTGTAAACAAAGTGTTCTCAACGTACTCACTCAAATTATTGCCTTGATTATCATCAAACTGAAGAGTCTTTTATTAATAATGTGATACTGATATTTGTTTGAGGAAAGATCACCTTTTCCTGGGGTATTCAGGTTTACATGCACAACATAAAAGTTAAAACTTTCCAAGGGATCTGTATCTCAGGTAATTTGGGTCACACTATCCCTTAGAACCATGGTGTACAATATTGCAATCACCAGCCACTTGCAGCTCTCAAATGTAGCTAGTGCAAATGGAAGAGTGAATGTTTAATTTTGTTTAGTTTTCATGTGTTTAAATTGAAACAGCCATGTGTGGCTAGCGGAAACCCGAGTGGACAGCATTACATTTTGTCATGACGAGACTAGGACTTTGCCAGCTGATGTCCTAAGGGTTGGAAGTAGAAGAAGGTAATTGTTCCTTTTGGTCCAATATTATTCCTTTCACCTATTGTCACCAAATCAGTGCATCTTAACCCTGACAGTGAGAGTTGCTTCTATTAATTGCCCCATTTGCATTTGTACTCTTCACAAATTATAGGAGGAGCTGGGCAGACCTTCCTTCTCATAGACTGAGTTCTGTTTCCATGGGGACCTTCCTTCAAACCTTGAGGTTCCAATAACCAGCCTCTTATATAGTGGGTGGATATTGCTTCAGCTTCCTCTTTGCAGTCCTCAGTTTTCTTATTAAGTCCCTTATGATTAAAATCCTGGCACCTCAGTCCATGTGGGCACATTCCCACTACTAGCCTAGAATACAGTTCCACCTTCAAGATCTTACCCAAGTCTTCCTTTTGACCAGTCTAGCCCAATGCCACTTTTTCCATTCAAACTACAAGAATTATGCTCTTTCCAGATCACTGCCTTTGCTCAAATCGAACACCTGGAAAGAGCTATGAATTCAACTGCTAGTGTATTTCAGTAAGAAAATTCAGACTTGATCAGTTCAAAGTATGAATTAGATTTTCTGATATTTCCTTCATGCTCCTATAAGAGACAGGGAAGTTTTAAAATGCACGATTACACAAAACCTTCATTTTAATCTGTGCTTGGAGATGAACATTTAGACATATGAGATTTTGGTTCTTCCGTGTCATCAAGAACAGGCATCCAGCTTAGTGACTTCAGCTCTGTCTAGTTTCAAAACCTCCTGGGTTCCTTTATCACAGTGTAGGCATAACATTCACTGCATTTTTCTTCCCTACTCAACATATAATCTGCAATCTAACAATGTGAACATCCTTCAGTAGTACGTTTGAAATACACCCCTTCAGTCTCTATTCTAGATCTGGTGAATCAGAATCTTCATTTTAGCAAGGCGTCTAGATGGTCTGTATGCACATTAACATCTGTGAAACATATGCCACACTCTCTTGTTTAGATAAACACAGCTAGATTGCAAATTAAGCTTCTCACCATCTCCTGGCTCTGCATTTTTTCTTGTGACTGAATTTGAGGCTTCAAGTACTGGTCCCAGTGTCAACATAGTCTGGGTCATCTCAAATATAGTCCTAAGAGGAAAGAACATGATTCCTCTCTAAGAAGCAAAATGATAATTTCCTGTGATAATTCTGACTGGGTCACAGTTTATTTCTGAACCAAGTTGTAGCAAAACAGATGGCATACAGTGGGCATGGTGAAGGGGGTTCAGTGTTATATCAAGTGATGAGGTCCAGTCATTAATACCCATATACCCAGTGAACCTTGTTTAAGAGTAGTTGGTGGGATGTCTCAATTGGATATCTAAAGGTTCGAAGCAAATTGTTTTACCAGGAAGGTAAAATATGAATTGAATTTTTTTTTTGTTTTTTTCAAGGTAGGGTCTCACTCTAGCCCAGGCTGACCTGAAATTCACTATGTAGTCTCAGGGTAGCCTCTAACTCTTGGCGATCCTCCTACCTCTGCCTCCCAAGTGCTGCAATTAAAGGCGTGTGCTACCACGGCTGGTAAATACGGATTGTTGAAACCACTTTCATTGAGGATGAATTCTATTTCCTGGTATACTTTGTTTCATCTCTGTATGTCCTCTTGCCCAATTTGATTTTAGACAATACTATGTCTCATCATCCTCTTCTGAGTGAAGAACTGGGGTTGCAAGCTAGCACTATATTATGATTCCTCCCAGAAAAAAAGTTGTAGGGACTCGTCCTTTGTTGTACAAACAGTGTCCTCTCTACTACGTGTGAACTCATCTAAAAACCACATACACTTACCCTTAGGAACTTCTTCAAGAACATTATATATTGGTCCCCTTGGGCCTGCAATTGTAAGTTTTGATTTTAGGGATTTGTTTTTCCAATTCTTGACCAACATTCCTTTCATTGTCTCTGACCAGTTGGAAAGACCCTTAGGATGTTGGCTTTCTTCTGGGTGTTTATTTTTACAACCTATAACTAACTTAGTGCGTAGAATATTGATCTCATATTCGTGATTTTAGATTTGTAGAGAAATCAAGGCTATTGTCTACTATGACAGACTTTCTGTTCCTTGTGCTGCAGTGCCATGACCTACTTGTGAAGATGGATGCTGTCTTGGTAGGAGGTCCCCAGATAGGCTAGAAGCATTCTATTTGGCTTGTGCCATAGTACATGAGACTTTGATGACCCACAATTACAGTTCTTTACAGATAAATTTATTTACCATAAGTATTAAGTGAAAATTGAATTGTAGTATTATCTGTCAAGTACACACTGAAATCTTTCTATGTTACATGGAAGTGATTTCTTTCAGAAATGACTCAGACATTTTAAAATATCCAATTTCTATATGACTGTCATCAATAACTTGTGTTTTAGACCTTAGACTAAGATTTAGTATTATAGGAAAATAACTTCTGGTTATATGCATAGAAAATAGAGCTTTAAAAAGTCATAACCCTATTTTAATATTTAACTATTGGCTTTTAAATAATTTATTTAGTGGTTAACACATGTAAGGGAACAGGAGGAAACATTTAATAAGAAAACAAAAAGCAAACATACTTTTCTTAGCTAATAAGCACTGCTGTTTTGAGTTACAAAATTAGACTATTACAGAGACAAATGTTCCCTTTTATCAAATAAGTGGCCCCAGGCCTTAGGAAGCAAGTCTCTTTTTTATGGTTGGCCATAATCACATTTCAAAATTATTTGATCTATTCACATATTTCTAGAGCACAAAGCTTCTTTGTACACAGAAAGTAATCAACACCTAAGAATTTTTTCATTTTTCTCCATTATAGTATGCTGTACTTGCAAGTTTCCCATTACTTAGTAATGCATTTGGAAAGTGTCCAATAAATTAACTTTAGTATCAGGTAAGGTTTATTAATGTAGCCAATTCTGTTTTATGCAAAATGTTCTCCCTTACTGAAATATCATTAATAAATGTCCATTGCTGATAGGATATATCAAGATACCTTATTAGAGTCATACAGGGTACAGCCCATCTCTCTGACATTACTTTCACTGCCATCTAGTCCACACTTCTGTCTCTGTCTTCCTGAGTAATGCCCATTCATTGACCCAGGTGATTTTGTGCTGAAAACATCTGAAGAAAATATCTGAGAATGGAACTTTATAAAGAGCAGAAGTTTGTTTTCCCATAGTCCTGATGTCTGAGAAGTCCAAGATCCAGTTGCCAGGATTTGGTTTCTGGTGAAGGCCTTCTTCATCTTCACATTGCAGGGAGCAGAAAGGAAAGCTAGCTGATACTAAAAGCCTCTCTTACAAGGAAGTTACTCCATCAAGAGAAAAATGTACAGGGATGGAGAGATGGTTTAGCAATTAGGGTGCTTGCTTACAAAGACAAAGGACCCAGGTTCAGTTCCCAGGACCCATATAAGCCAGATACACACACACACACACACACACACACACACACACAGAGAGAGAGAGAGAGAGAGAGAGAGAGAGAGAGAGAGAGAGAGAGAGGGAGGGAGATGGTACATTTGTCTGGAGTTCATGTGCAGTTGCAGCAGGCCCTGACATGCACATTCTCTCTCTCTCACCTTCTCTTTCAAATAAATTAAAAAAAAATACTTAAAAGAGAGAGAAGAATGTTTACCTGGACATGGTGACACTTACCCATAATACCAGGATTTGGGAAGCTAAGGCAAGAAGATTGCTAGTTTCAGGATTAGCCTCAGCTATAGGGTGACCTTGAGGTCAATGTATGTAGTAATTTCCTGTCAGAGGGAGAGAGAGACAGAGAGAGAGAGACAGAAAGAGAGAGACAGAGAGAGATATTGGAGAGATTGACTGACTCATGGACTATTCACTTCATAAAGGCCAACCTCTTACACACCATCTTCCGAAGTCCAGTTAAATGTCCCTTTCCTCCTAAAAGTATCTCAACATACCTGATCTATAAGACATATTTATTGGATTGGATTCTTTAGAAGCTGACCCAGAAAAAGGATTTGTGTATATGTGATTTCTTAAGGAAGTGCTCGGGAGAAAATGGGAAAGTTGTGGAGAAAGCAGGATAAAGGAGCATATGAATTTAAGTGAAGTCCTGCAATAGTACTTTAACCTGATCCTTCGGGGGTTTCTAAAGTGTGAGTTATGCTTCTGTCCTTACTTAGCCTTGAGAAATAACTTCTGGAGTCTTGTATTCTCAAAGCTTTGAGATGTTAGCTAAAGGATGCTCACTTTCTAAAAGAATCCCAGGCATCCTTTATTTTCCTTGTATGTGAGCAAAGTAGCTATAGGTAGCTAAAGTAATCTGAACAGAGACAGTAATAGAAACTTACTTGAGGAAATGTACTGAGAAACACAGTCCACATTGGCTCAGATTTGTTATCCTAGTGCTCAAGAGTCTAAGGGAGGAGTGTTGTGAGTTTGAGGCTAACCTGGTCTATATAGCAAGTTCTGGACCACCCTGGGTTATTCAGTGAAATCTTGCTCAGTAAAGGTGTTTAAAGCCATGGAAGAACACATAGAAGTGGTAAGAGGAATTTGATTTCCTCACACATAATTACCTCTAGTGTGTGATTGCCTATAGGCCCTGGCACACCCATTCTCTCTCAAATAAATAAATAAATAAATAAATAAATAAATAAATAAATAATGGCAGGGCCATCATTACCTCTAGTATATGTACCATCAGTGCTTTCATTTTATGGAGAAGGCTTTATGAGTGAGCACAGGCTTGCTGTTTACCCAGTGGGACTCAATAATATGAATAACTTCTTGATCTCAAATTGTGCTTCATTAAATAAACACACTTCTAACTACCTCAGAGAATTATTCCACAAATGCAAGAGGTTTCTTGGGAAGCTCACACATAGCAGATCTTCCACATATGTTATATCTGAAATTGCTCTGTTTTTCCAGTCTCCAGTAAACTGCTGCTCTTTTGGCCACACTCTAGTTTTAGTTTCTACTACATGACACAATGAAATAGAATAATGAAACTTTATTTACAAATAATACATTGATTTCTCACTGGGTTAGATGGTACTCCTTGAACTCAGCACTAGTGACAATGGGCTATGTGGTGGTTTGATTCAGGTGTCCTCCATAAACTTAGGTGTGCTGAATGCTAGGTTTCCAACTGATGGAGATTTGGGAATTGAGGCAGTATAATGTTGGGGGTAAGCTTATGGGTGTTATAGCCAGTTTCCCCATGGCAGTGTTTGGCATGCTCTCCTGTTGTTATTATCCACCTTATGTTGGCCAGGGGGTGATGTCCACCCTCTGCTCATGTCATCATTTTCCCCTGCCATCATGGAGCTTCCCCTCAAGCCTGTAAACCAAAATAAACCTCTTTTTCCCACAAAATGCTCTTGGTTGGATGATTTCTACCACTAATGCAAACCTGACTGCATCAGTAAAGTGGTACCAAGAGTGGGGTTGTTGCTAGACAACTGACTGTGCAGCTTTGGCCTTTTGTAGATGATTTTCAAGAGGAATGAGGAAGGAGTTGATACCTTGGTCTAGGAGTTGATACCTTGGTCTAAGAGGTGCCTTGAAATGCTGTAGGTACAGCTTGATGGACTCTTCTGGTCAGAGTTACAAAACCTGAGTGCAGTAAGAACTATGGACTTTGAGGTTTGGCTTATGAGGGCGAGAAAGAGCTTTGCTCTGACTGGGCTAGCAGTTTATATGAGCAGCTTGCTGCTGTGTCCATGTCCTGAGAAGTTTTGCAGGGTTGCTTTGTGTAGAAATGGACTGATGTGAGCAGAGGGATATGGCACAAAAAGATGAACTCTGGGTGAATTTCTGCCTGTTCAGCTGCAATTGATATATTACCCCCTTTGAGATTGGGCCAACTGACCTTCACTGGGGCAACAGGAAAAATGTAGACTATTTTGAAGGGCCAACTGCTCAAGAAGTGCCCTGTACTTCAAAGTCTGCTTTATTCCCCGCTGGTTTAACAAATTGGCACCCTACCTGCTATTATGGAGTATAAGAAATGCATGAAGGAGAGAGTCACTGAGTTTGGAACACAATCTTGTGTTTTGGAAATGGACATGGGCAGTGCGAAGCAGGTTTGCTGATGCCTGCACGTGGACCCCCATGGGGCCATGAGGATGAACCATGGATTGCAGTGGAGACCCAGTGGAGATGCCAGGGACACGAGATAGCTGTTAAGGAGAGTTTTAGGCCCCAGATGAAGTTTTCCAGGACTGTGAGTAGCCTAGCTGAAGAAGGCAGAATGTAATTCCAGGGACTTTTGCTGGTTAGAATTATTTGACTTGGATATTTGTCACTGGCTAGAGTTGTTGGACTTGGAGTTACAGAGTTTGATGCTTTCCCTTTTTAAATCTTGTATTAGTTGAATGTTTCTTTGCTATGCCCAGTGCCATCTTTTATAGTGTGAATATTTATTTTGTGCCATTATGTGTTTTGGGGGGTATATTTTGGTATTATGGCTCAGTTAAAAGACCATGAACTATGGGGATGTATGAATACCATTTGAATTGATACAAAGAAAAAAACCTTGGGGTCTTTTAAAGTTGGATGATTGCACTGCATTGTACATCATGGATGGTTAACAGTTTATAGGAGCCATGAGTGGAATGTGATGGTTTGATTCAGGTGTCCCCCATAAATTTAGCTGTTCTGAATGTTATGTTCCCAGATGATGGAGGTTTGGCGATTGGATCCTCCTGGAGGCAGTGTATTATTGGGGTCGGGCTTATGGGTGTTATAGCCAGTTTCTCCATGCCAGTGTTTGGCACATTCTTCTGCTGTTATTGTCCACCTTATGTTGGCCAGGAGGTGATGTCCACCTTCTGCTCATGCCATCATTTTCCTCTGCCATCATGGAGCTTTCCCTTGAGCCTGTAAGCCAAAATAAGCCTCTTTTCCCCACAAGCTGCTCTTGCTTGAGTGAATTCTACCAGCAATGCTAACCTGTCATGGGTGGCCATCCTATACACTGTAGGATTCTTAACACCATTCCTAGTGTCTGCACTCTTTATACTAATAGCACTTTCCAAATTTGTGACAAGCAAGCATGAGAGAAATAAAAAGGGGAGAGGAGGAGAAAAGATGTGACAAGCAAAGGGAGGAGAAGAGAGGAGAGCAGAGAAAAGGAGAGGAGAGGAGAGGAGAGGGAGACTTTTATGGTTTAATCACCTTCTCTTAATTGCCTACCTCATAATGCCACCACACTGCCAACTTCTTAACTTTGGAAGACATACATTCACTCTGTAGCCTCTTTGAAAGCTCAGTTGATAATCACAGGATTCCAGAATTTCCCAGGAATTGGGTAAAGAGTTCATTCTTGGAAATCAGTAGATTGGTAACAACATCATCATTTTAATGCTAGAAATATCTGTCCTGTTTCCTCTTTAAATAGTGACTATTTTCTTGTATGGTGGGTTATTTCAACTCTCTTTTCTTTTTTAATTGAGAAGGCTGGGTTCTTATCTTGTTTTATACATTCATTTGGAAGAAATAAAAGGGAGAAACTTCACATATTCCAGGTGAATTTTGAGGAACATCATGTTTTATTAAATTTTTTTTGTTAATTTTAATTTATTTATTTGAGAATGACAGAGACAGAAGGAGAGAGGGTGGGAGAGAGAGAGAGAGAGAGAGAGAGAGAATGAGAATGCACTCGCCAGGGCTTCCAGCCACTGCAAACGAACTCCAGGCACGTGCACCCCCTTGTGCATCTGGCTAACGTGGGTCCTGGAGAATCGAGCCTTGAACCGGGGTCCTTAGGCTTCACAGGCAAGTGCTTAACCGCTAAGCTATCTCTCCAGCCCAGAACATCATGTTTTGAGCAACGTGTTAATCTTAGCTGTCCAAGCAACTTGCATGTATGTTACCTGGGTCTTCTTGGAATCCAGAGGTATAATTCTGATTGCCTTTGTCTAGTTAATGTTTGTTAAGTAGCTGCTTAAAAATTATCATGTTGGGTACTGGTTGACTGTTTCCTACAGAATATTTCAATAGAAATTAGAGGAACACTGTGAATATTACTAGGTAAGGCAGTATGCACCAACTTCTTTAAAGACAGGTCAGCAGTATTTTGTGGCAGTGATTCTGATAGTGCTTATGTAGCACTGAATATTTTCATACAAAATGCTGCCCACTAGTTTTACCTCTGTATCACCTATTGGTTCCAATTTCAATTTGCTTCATTCATACTTGTCAATGAGAAAGCCGGTGTAATTAAAATCATCAAATTATTGTAATTGCACTTTTATGTTAATCCAGTAATTATTCTCTGAATTTAGTTTTCGATACGAGCATTTATGTCTCTATTAGGAACAGACAGAATTGAAAATAATATCAAGCAAAGAAAATTTGAATCTCAGGAATTTGAACAATAGAGACATTTATTTCCCATGCTGGAAAGTAATTTGCCATTTTCTAAATAACACGAAGTGATGATAGATAACTGCCAACTGAAAGACACTTCTCACCAGGGACCTAATATGTAAACCCCTGAGAAAAAGAAGTTTATTTATGACCAGTAGACCTTTATTGAAGGAAGGATTTTGATTTCTCAGTGACATACAACCCAGGTATGTAAAGTCTTTAGCAAGAACGTGCTACCATATAGTTCTGGTGGGCAACCAGGAACCTTGGAAATTCTCTCTAATGTTTTGGGGACTTCAGGGACTTCCCTGGCCAACAACTCATTGAAAGGTATCCCACCATGGCACTGAAATTTTCTGTTAATAATCAATGGCTTCTTGTTCTACTATTATCCATGGCATATTTCTGTCTCTCTCTCTCTCTCTCCATATATTTATATATATATATATATATATATATATATATATATATATATATATATATATAATTTTATTGGCTAGCAAAGAAGTATGTTTGCATATGGCTTATTCATAGCATCTTAAATTTTGATTAACCCTCTTCCTACCCCTTCTCTCCTCCATCCCTTCTCTCTGATCCCATATAGACCATTCCACCCCTAGTATTCTGCCCCTCTATGTAAATATCTACAATATTCTCCCCTCAATCCCTATCCTCTTCTCTGTCCCTCTTAGCTCCTTCCTAGTGAGCCTCCTCCTGGTTGACTAGCCATCATAATTCAGGAAAGGGCTACGCAGCATGCAGCATTTTTGGAGAGAGAAGTCTTCAGTGGTCTTCACCAACAGTATACCTGCAAGCCGTAATCTGGCCACTGAGGCCAAATGTGCGAACTCATGCAATAATGGCATGTCTGTTATGGAGGAGAACCAACTATGCTATGATAAGACTGGAAGCCCACTCTATGGGAGGGAATACATGCCTGGTACTGAGAGCCTAGTCAAAAGTTTATGGGTGGGGAGTTTATAAGCCCTAGGGTAGTAACTATTACTCTTGCCAGGTAAATGCACATAGTATACCCACAAAGATGCCCTCTAGACACTGATGTTTATGCCCATGTCTAAATGCTACTCTCACTTTTGGTTGGAGAAGCTTCTCTTTTCAGATATTGGTGACCACTGGGGTGACTTAAAACTCACCATAGTGCTGAGAAGTGACAGTGGAGTGTTCGGCACTAAACTAAATGAGATTTCTATCACACCTTCCATTATGTAAGAGGAGATGGATAGAATGTGAGTCAAAGGAAGGGAAAGAGTGCTTATAACACCGTCTTTCAGACACCAAATTGGCTTGATAATCATGACCTCATAGTGCCTGGCAATAACTACACCAGACCTTCAAAACAGGAAGGAAAATGATATTATCAGAATAGAAGAGATACTAATTGGAAAGAAGAAGGGATTCAATGGAGGGAGGATTTGGGAGGAGGAAACAGGGGCAGTGGGAGGGAAATATCATGGTTTATTGTCTGTACTTATGGAATTTGTCAATAACAAAGTTTAAAAAAGGCCTTTGAATATTTATGACTTAAATTTGTAAACCCTTTAAGAATTTCAGTGTTGGAATGAGAATCTGCTTTCAGACTCAGATTTGCAAGGTTCCAGAAACAACCCATTTTCACATGTGATAAAGCAAGAATTCCTACTGAGACCAAAAGGTGGGTGAATGACATTTCTCCTTAGGGACTTTCAGTTACCTTCAGCCCACTTCATTATGTTCCTAGTAGTCTTCCTCAGGCTCCTCTTTCTACCTCCAATTCTAACGTATCACCCTAGCTTCACTTCCCTAATGGTCCTCACAAGCCAGCATAACATATAGCCCAGGTCAGAAGTCCCATTTTTCTCATAATTCTTACACAGTTGAGAATGGCACTAATAGATCAACACTGTTCTACATTGATCAGTTCTCACAGCTTTACTGTGATGCTGTCTTGTTAATTATAATTTTAGTTTGGTTAAATTATTGTCCACCTTTATTTTAGCATCCATGTTTGTCCTTAGAAATCAAATCAAATAAGTATCTGGGATGTGTGGAATAGGCATGAATGCTATTACTCGGAGAGGAGTAGGGTTGGAGACTCAAGGCCATAGCTACTTTCTCAGCTTAGGCACTCCATAGAACAGAATAGTCCATGTAATACTACCATTGTCCTCCCTTGTTTATATTTTTTCCACAATTTTAGTTAGCTATTTACAGCATAGCTATGCTGTATAGGCTACTTGTCTATCTACTTGTCTATTAGCCATGATTTTGCAGGACACTGTCTTCAAGGCATAACATGGCAAGTGCCATTTTGAACTGTCAGCAGCTATGACTACTAGGAGAACTATACGAGATTGGACCCACTAAATTTCCATCATAGATGGTGGAGTCTTACATCAGGCACTTCACCAAGGATTTATAGACAGTTACTAGGTAAGAAGAGCTCATGAATCCATACCCTCTTCAAAATTTATAGGCAGATAACAATTGCTAAAGGGAACAGCATAAAAGGCCCTTCCCCTGTTCATCCCTAAGGATCTATAGACAGTTAACTGTTGCTTGGGGGAAAAGAGAAAATTTCTTTAGTGGGGTGACCATCTATAAAAGTAACCTTTCATTTATGGTCCTATAAATAACCTCAAACTCACTGGTTCACTAAGTCTCACTTTGTTTGTAATTGTTTCTTTGTTGTTGTGCCCTGTCTTCAGTGAGTAGACATATGTTTAAGTCTCCTTAGGAAAAAAAAAAATCACATAATACATGCTTGTCAGATTAGCTGTCATGAACTCTCAGTATTTAACTCATGTAACCATTATTTTATTCAATTATATCTCCAGCAAACAAGAGTAGTGGTGATAACAACTGATGTATGCCAAAGGAAAAAAAATAGGAGTCTACCATGGTAAAGGGTTGTATCTTCAAATTCATGACTTAGTTTATCTTCCTTACTTCAAAAACTAAGAATAGACGCACAGGTAAATTCCAGCACAAATTCTCAGTTTCATTGTTTATTTCTGACAGAGACAATATTTGAAGTGGTCCAATGCACTTTCCCCAACAGCCCTTCTAATTCTCCTGACCAGATTTTCAGTAGGCATTTTTGACAACCTGAAGCAGGTAGGCATTTTCTCTAAAATCAGTGACCCAAATCAGTCTGAACTACTTGCTTTATCATTACTGATGAACCGAAAAACACTCTGAAAAAATACTATATCCAATAATACACTCAAGTTGAAGTATAGCTTCTCGGAAGGAACTTGTCTTTCTATTTCTACCATTTTAGTGTCAGGTTCTCCTTCCTCCCTGAACCTCCACATCAATGTTGTCTAGTTTTTTTTAATTGTTTTTGTTTATTTATTTGAGAGTGACAGACAGGGAGAGAAAGACGGGAGGGTGGGGGAGAATGGGCATGCCAGGGCATCCAGCCCCTGCAAATGAACACCAGATACATGTGCCCCTTGTGCATCTGGTTAACGTGGGTTCTGGGGAATTGAGCCTTGAACCGGCGTCCTTAGGCTTCACAGGCAAGCACTTAAACGCTAAGCCATCTCTCCATCTCAACACATCAGTGTTTTTAAGGATCTGTTAAAGCATAAGTAATATGCCTATAAACAAATCTTTCTTTTTAAAAAAATTATTTATTTATTAAAGAGTAATAGAGAGACTGGGTGTGCCAAGGCTTCTTGCGACTATAAACTAACTTAAAATACATTCCCAACTTTGTGCATCTGGGTTTATGTGGATTTTAGGGAAAAGAAACATGAGCTAACAGCCTTTGCAAACCAGTGCATTGAACTATTGAACCATCTTCACAGCACCTAAAATATTTCTTTTCAAGTTTGGGTCTCATTGTATAGCCTATGATGGCCTAGAGCTTGCTACATTACTCAGCCTTACTATGAAAGTCCTGAACCTCCAACTTCTTAAGTAATGGAAATTGCTGGCACATGTTGCTTTCTAGGCTCAGATTAATTTTATTCATGTTGTTTTTCTGATCTTTACTTCTCCCACTGATGATATGGGCCCTGATAACCTGCATATCCACTAGCACTGCTGTTCTTGCTTGGATATGATGTAAAATGAAGAATCTCTTGTTGTGTATTATTCTCTTCATAACATCTGTTTATGTGCTGATACCCCATGGAGCCTCTGTAAATGTGAATAGAAACCCTCCATAAGTCACAGACACTTGTCCAATAGGGGATTCTGGATATGGTAATAACTTTACATAACTAATGCCATGTAGTATTCAAAATAACCCCAACACTATGATCACTGACTGGGAAACTCGATGAAGCTTGGGGTATGGGATCTTTTGTTTTGCTTCAGGAGGTTGTATATATGTGTGTGTGTGTGTGTGTGTATTATATATATACATATATATTATATATATTATATATATGTATATATACATATAATATATATATAATATATATATATTAAGTTTTTTGTTTATTATTTATTTATTTATTTGAGAGTGACAGGGAGAGAGAGAGAGGGAGGGAGGGGCGGGCAGGCAGGCAGGCAGAGAGTGAAAGAGGGAATGGGCACGCCAGGGCTTCCAGCCACTGCAAACGAACTCCAGACACATGCGCCCCCTTGTGCATCTGGCTAACGTGGGTCCTGGGGAATTGAACCTCGAACTGGCATCCTTAGGCTACACAGGCAAGCGCTTAACTGCTAAGCCATCTCTCCAGCCCAGGAGGTTGTATAATTATATTAACAAGCAAAAAGAATATTGGCAAGTTCAATCAACTGGGCTCAAAATGAGATTCCATTATGCCCTGAATAGTAAATCTCACAATTTAGGCCTTGCATAAAGCTTGGTCCCTCTTTTGTCCCATGAGCTGGTCTTTTAAGACTTCCCAGCAAGCCAAAACTCACAGTATACTGTCTCTTGACTCATGTAGTTCTTTTGACTTTCCCTGTCACACAATACCTAATCAAACATTGACTGATTTGAAAGATAGGGTAAGGAGGACAGTAGAAACATTGGCAGCAGAAAAAAAAAAAGTCACTCCTTTTACCTTTGTAAATATGGATCAAGTTCCAGTGCATGCCTAAAATCATGGGTACTACTGAGAACCCAATCAACTATAAGTTTTCCTGTACACATGTAGCCCAAATTTGATGCCTTCTTTATCTTGACAAAGCACTTGTCATGCAAGGTGGTTGTAACTTTTGTAGTTTGATATGTGATATGAAACTTGCACCAATTTTATTTCCCCTTCTCATAATTTCATGGATTAAAAGTTAATTCTTACCATAGATCTTAACAACCGCAGCATGTGATTTTTTTATTGCTTTTCTTTCTTATTTTTGTATTTTGAGACAAGATTTCACTATTATAACCAAGCCTGACATCACATTTGCAATATTCCTCCTAGCTCAGTCTTCCAAATGTTGGAATTATAGTCCTGAGCCACCATGTCAATTCCTAGCACTTTTAAATTTGCAAAGTTTTAAACCACTAATCCATTTGGACTTGATTTTGACACATACTGTGAAGTACCACACCAATCCAATTTTGTCTTTTATTGGAGGACTACCCAACTGTCCCTACGCCATTTTATTTATAGGCCCAGCTTTTCCCAACAGACTTGTGATACTCATTCTGTCATATGCTCAACTTCCACATGTATTTGTATACCACACTTCTGGACTCTTCAGTTAATTTTGCATTTTTCATTGTGACTAGTTCTATATTTTCAAATCATTGTGCCATTATGAATGTGCTGGAGAGATTCCTTAGTGGTTAAGGCACTTGCCTGCAAAGCTGAAGGATCCAGGTTCGGTTCCCAGCACCCAATGTAAAGCCAGATGCACAAGGTAGCATATGTGTCTGGAATTAATTTGCAATGGCTAGCAGATCTGGTATTCCCATTCTGTCTCTGTCTCTCTCATAAATATAAATAAATAAATTAATAAAACATTTCAAAAATAAGTATGCTTTAAGATATAGCAGCTGTTTGGAATTCTTGGTTGCCTTTATTATTTTTCAAGGTTTTATTAAGTTATTCTTATCTATTTCCTAATTTAACCTTACGGTTTTCTTGCCTAGTTCTCAGCAAAATATACTGACATTTATTGTGATCTTATTAAGTTTATAAAACATAACAAATTTTAATGTTAATTAGTTAATACTGGTACTCCCCAATTTAGTTTTCTGTTTTGAATATTTAACTTATACGTATTCACTTTTTTTCAGTTTTATTTCTCACTCTGATCATACAATTTAGAAAGGCACTATGAAAAGGAGAACCATACCTTGTCTTGAGAGTTAGTTTAGCAGAAAAATCTAAGTCTCAGGCCATGCCAGTCGAGTTCTTTTGGGAACTCCAAAGTGGAAACCTTATTTGGTGTACAGCTGAGAAGTTGTGAAGCTCAAATTATAAGCACGAATGCTTTAATATTATGGAGAACACAGGAGCAAAAAAGGAAGTTGTCATTACAAAACACCATGGCAACATACTTTGTAGGGTATCTCTAACTAGAATCTCAATCTTGCTGGTTATGACAACCAAGCAATCTCATTTTGCCAAACTTGGTTTTAATTGAAGAACTCATGGTACATATAAAACATTATTTTCTCTCCCTCTCTTCTTGTCTTTGCTCACTGGTGAGAAATTAATTTACTACTTAGCCTTGTCTAAAATGCCCTGACAGCCTTTTTACTTTCTTTCCTTTTCATTTAGTTTTGGTGATGGGTATTTAACCCAGAACCATGCACACGTTAAACATACTTTACCACTGAATTGCAGCCCTTAGTTCCTAAACATGGCCTTTTCACATCTCTCTTCCTCCTTTTCTATATATAGCATCTTCCATGTCAGCCAGACTGCTTTATTTTCAGTTATTTATTTATTTATTTAATTTGGCAGAGAGAGAGAGAGAGAGAGAGAGAGAGAGAGAGAGAGAGAGAGAGGGAGAGAGAATGAGTGCACCAGGGCCTCTAGCTGTTGCAAACAAACTCCAGATGCATGCACTACCTTGAGCATCTGGCTTATGTGGGATCTGGGGAACCGAACCTGGGTCCTTTGGCTTCACAGGCAAACACCTTAAACACTAAGCCCTCTCTCCAGCTCTATACATTCATGTTTGCTATATATGATACATGATACCAAATTTGTTAGCCACTGACCATAAATGGAGTATTTTAGATAATCACAAGTTAGTAGAACTGTGGTGTCCTAAAGTGGACTGAAACCTGTCCTATTCTGATTCCTGTAGCACTACTGTGACACCTCTGCTCACAAGTGATGAGTGCAGAGCCTGCCTAGGCCCTGGCCATTTCCTAACTTCCAAGCTTCAGTTTTGGTGTAGGGCCTGCATGTTTCCTAAAACACCATATCTTTCATCATCACTAAGGTTTACTTTTCACTTGATTGGTATTTTCGAAAACACACCTTTTTATCCATTTCAGAAATTACTGTACACTACATTAGATTAGGTGAATAAGGTTCTAAATAGATGCTTAAGGGGGGCGGGTAAAGCTGCTTTTTGTCTGGCTTCTGAACTTCCATGTCTGGTAAGCCTCCCCTACCTCTATGCCCCCCTAGAGTTTCTAGCCTTCCTGCCACCCACATGGGAAGAGCTCTCCAGATGTTCATCTATTTCCTCTCACACATTGACTTAAGGATGCATTCTACAGCTAGCCCACAGTGTTGTGACAGCTCTTACCCAAATGTTTGCCTTAGGAAAATAACCCATTCTTAGAATTACATAGATATTTCTTTGAGGTTAATATTTAAGAATTGTGCTTCGTTTCTTCTCTTTTCCTATGCATGTTTAATATTAACTCAAAGTTTTGTTTTCTCCTCCCTCCCCACCCAAGGTAAAGACACACATATGATTTATCTCCCAAATCACTTCCAGGTGCTTACTAATTTATTGAATACCAGAATAAATTTCGTATGCACATTTAGTTTCTTTCCCCAAAACATCTGTCACATTGAAAAGCTCAATAAAATTTTGTGAAATAAAAAATAAATGTATGACTACATGAATAAATCTAGAATTAATAAATAAATAAAAGTGTAGACTGGATTTATGAAAGTTCCTGACTGTTAGAGAATTAGAGCAATGTGATTTGATAGTACAACAACTAGTTCTATGTCTCTCTGTATCAGGGTTTCTGATCAGTTTCTCAGCAGTGATGACATTTTTTTTTTTGATGCTGACTGTCCTGCACATTGGACAATGTTTAGATGCATCCCTGATACATATTCTTTAGATAACAGTAGCACCCACTCCCCATTGGTGACAATCCAGAATTTTCTAGATATTCCCAAATGTCCTAGAGAGAAACAATACAGTCCCCTAGTGGAGAATCACTGATCTTAAGAACCATTGGCTTCCCATTTCCACTCTTCTCTCCAGCTACATGCTTAATAATGTGTAAATCATTTTTAAACGTCTTTCTATTCCTCCAGCAACAAAACAGACACTGCTCAGTTTCTTGGTTGTGTAATGTGCATGTGCCATTTCGATCCTTGCTTGAGGAACTGCGAGACCTTCTATTTACAATAGGCATCACTTGCCTGTCTTCAGCATTTTCAGGCTGAATCAAGCTGTCAGGCTTTGTTATGTTGAAGCTGCTTTTACCCATTTGGGTAAGCAAGGACAACAATAAAAAAAAAGCCTCTGACTTCTCTAACAAGGGGCTTTGTTTGACAAATTTAATTCAATCAAGTAGCTTCAATTTCAATGCAAATAGAATAGTATATATTCTTTTACACCTAGTTTCCTCCAACTCACAATTAAGTTTAGGAGATTAATTCATGTTGTTACATATGGCTAGAGTTACTTTTTTGTCTTATGGATACATAGTATTGCCTTCATAGAAGACAATTTATTTACATTATTTCAGACGATCTGTCTTGGTTTCATTTGTGACTGCTATATGTGGTGCTACGGTGAACATCATTGCTCAGGATTTAGTGGAACAACAATGTAGGTTGAGTTGATATCCAAGAATGAAATTGGGTCACATGCAAAGACACTGGACTCTAAGTCAGGGAATCCCCTAACATACCTTAAGGAGAACTGAACAAGCTAGCACTGTAAGAGCTGAGTTTGGACCACTCTGAGGCTCAACTATGCAGAGGTATTACTGGTCTAAATAGAGAAATGTAATCCAGTGCTAAATTGCTCAGTACCTGCATGTCACACTAGCACTCAGACTTTATTCTTTGGAACTGTTAACATGTTTAGTATGTGAAATTAAAGGCCAAATTCCATTTAAAATATATCTTCCTTGTTATATTGTAGAGAATGAATGAAAGGGAGCAAGCCCAGCATATTGAGACAAAATGACTAATATTAAAGTCATTTCAGGGCTGGAGAGACAGTTTAGTGGTTAACATGCTTGCCTGCAAAGCCCAGGGACCCAGGTTCAATTCTCCAGTGCCCACATAAGCTGTACGCACATGGTGCCACGTCCATCGGGAGTTGGTTTGCAGTGGCTAGAGCCCCTGGCTTGCAATTCTATGTATATCTATCTATCTGACTCTCTGTCAAATTTAGAAAAAAAAACTCATTGCAAATCCCACTAAAATTTGATTCTTTTTCTTATGATTTTTTTAAAGGCAGGGTTTCACTGTAGCCTAGGGTAGCCTCATACTCATGACAATTCTGCTGTCTCAGACTACTGAGAGCAGAAATTACAAATATAAGCCATCATGTCCACACACAATTTGAGTTTTAAGAGTTTACTGAGTCAGGTGTTGACATTATGATCTTTCACTTAACCAGTTTGTCTTCAATGAACAGGCCAAGGACTTACTTGCCAGGATTTTTGTTTGTTTGTTTCTTTTTTCTTTTTCCTTTTTTTGTTGGTTTTCGAGGTAGGGTTTCACTCTAATTTGGAATTCACTATGTAATCATGGCGATCCTCCTACCTCTGCCTCCCAAGTGCTGGGATTAAAGGTGTGCGCCACCACACCCGGCTTTACTTGCCAGTTTTCACAGGCTTGCAGCCATTACAGGACTTGCCAGTTTGCTTGCATTGGCCATCCTGCCCACCTGTATAAATTGTTTCCCCTGCAAACACCACTGTAATGACAGTAGGGAAATCATGAGGAGCACTGTTCAAATTGCAGCCATAGACTATAGCAATATTGTTAGTTATGGGGAGCAAGCTTAATCTCAACTATTTAATAATTGAAATGGAGACTCAAGCTTGAGCAAAGAGGCACTCTTGATTCTGTTTAGTTAGACATGTTGCTTGCCTTCCCCTCACTTGCACACTGAGAGGGTAACATCTGCATGGCCTTCCCCTTATGGACTAGTCAGGCTTTTCCACACTAGCCTTTGCTTCCAAGTTGCTTCATCATGCTTTCTTTATTTAACTCTCCCCAAATTACTCACCATGGCAACAACATGGATAAATTTATAGTATACATTCTATAAATATGTATAAGTATGATATCTACAAGAGATTGGTTCCAGGATCACTACAAACACCAACATCTACAGATTGTCAAGTCCCTTGTGTAAAATGATATAATATTTGGACATAAGCTATGCATGTCCTCATGTATACTTTAAATCATCTCTACATTTTTATATTATATAATTCAATGTAAAAATCCATGTAAATATTCTTTTTTTTTTTTTTTTGGTTTTTCGAGGCAGGGTCTCACTCTGGGTCAGGCTGACCTGGAATTCACTATGTAGTCTCAGGGTGGCCTTGAACTCACTGCGATCCTCCTACCTCTGCCTCCCGAGTGCTGGGATTAAAGGCGTGCGCCACCACGCCCGGCCATGTAAATATTCTTGACCTATTATTAAATATTGCTTGGTGAATGACAAGAGAACATGTCTATACATGTTCAGTGTAGACATGATTTTTCCAGGTATATTTAATCTGTAGTTGGTTGAATGTGCAGGTGTGGATTCCAAGAATATGGTGGGCTAACACTTTGCTTCCCCTCTCCCACAAGGATTCTATCAGAAACTTGTTTCTTGTCTTTTTCCATGAATCTTCTACCCACCCTACATTCTCCACTCCTTTCCCCCTCTGTCATTATCTGCTTATCCATTAATATCCATCCACTGAATACTAATTAATCTTAGAAACCATCTTCTGTCCAGAATTTCCTATTTTGATTTGATATGCCTACACTTTAGTCTTTCTGCATCTCTTGAATGGTTGTTACTTAACTGCCTGAATTTTAACCTATCCTATGAGTCCATACATGTGATGATAAGATGCAAAATTTCCCATACCTTGGTTTCTTATTCTCTTTCCTTTTCTCTTCTTTGCCAGTATACCACATCTCTTGTTCTTCCACTTGGCCCTAGGGCACTCACGGTGCCGATGCTTTTGTGAACATGCCATTTTGGTAGTCTTAACAGTTGTAGTTCAAGGGGGATGGTGTATTAATTTTCAGAGGAGTAAAACTGACCAGTTTACATGGGTAAGGCGTTCTTAAGTTGAGATGAGAAATGTCTGTGCCTTATGCTTGGCAAAGCTACGACATCATAGAAGTGCCACCCCACATACTTCAAGGGTTAGCTCATAGCCCATTGTGAGATAGTGACTATGCCCATGGGCCATGGGGAGCCAGGACAGTGTAATTTTTGCAGAGCCCCCTATCAATTCAACATAGTTGGCTCAGAGAATTCATTAAAGCCCCTACATTTCTAGAGAAAGAATAACCATTTTCTAGCCATGTGTATTAGGTACGTTTTTATATTACTATGGCTAAATAACTAACCAAGAACAACTTAAGGAAGGGTTTATTTGGAGTCTAGAGTTTGAGAGTACAGTCCGTCATATCAGGGAAAGTATGGCAGCACATTAGCCAGAGATAGCTTAGGGGTTCAGCGTTTGTCCGTGAAGGCTAAGGACTCCAGTTCGAGGCTCGATTCCCCATTATCCACATAAGCCAGATACACATGGTAGCTCATGTGTCTGGAGTTCCTTTGCAGTGACTAGAGGCCATGGTGTGCGCATTCTGTCCCTCCCTCTCTCTCTCTCTAATAAATAAATCAAAATAAAATAGTAAAAAAAAATAGACAAGAGTCAAACAAAGATATGGAAAGTGTTTGTGTACCAGGGCTTGATGTCACTTAGCATGGAAACTCCATAATCACTATTATGTGTTTGAGCCTAGATTAGCCAGCCTGTTGTGTGATGAGAGACACAGAGCTAATTCATCCTTAGCAACACAGCTGTTACTTAGCCTGCCAGACATGAGAGTGAGGTCATCTAGACCATCCATCCACAGCCAAGCTTGTCCAAACCAAACCAAACAGAACCATTCATCTGGTTAAATGGATCACAAGAGAAAAATAATTTTCACTGGAATACTTCAGTGTTGTTTCTGATGCCTCAACACATTTTATTAGGGTTTCTTACAGTAGCATGGGGGAGAGATTATTTATAGGAACATAGGCTGTAAGTAGGCTATAGCACTGAAGTAAATGATTCCCTCAGCAACTGTTAACTGTCAGTAGCTCTTCATGGAAGGGTGGGACCTCATGAACCCCTCTCCCACCAATGATATAATGTTGATGGGCCCAATCTTGTAGCAGGTTTTATGTAGGTAACCACAGCTGCTGTGAGTACAGTGATCATGTCATGTCTGGGAGAAAGATTTTTTTTTTCTCTCCCCATCTTACATTCTTCCTACTCTAGACTTGGAGGGATGATATAGATGTTCCATTTATAGCTGAGCACTCTCCAGTCACTTATTCTTAGCACTTTGACCAATTATGAGTCTCTGCAGTGGCCACCTTCCTCTGCCAATGAAGCTTCTTTGACGAAGGCAGAGAGCAGCACTAATGTATGGGTATAAATATAAATAATTAGAAGGACTTTTAGCCAAACAGAAGCAGTGCTTTCCCCACAAGGGCCTATAACCATCCTACTAATGGAAAAAAAAAATTTGTTTTGAGACATTGACTTTGGGAATGATTTATTATATAGCAAAAGCTAGCCAATATAACTAAGTAAACAAGTATTGTACTAAAGAAAAAAGCATTGTGTTTTTCCATAATGTCAATGTTATGAAAGTAAAGAAAGAGCAAAGAATTATTTCCTGTTGGAGGAGAGTGAAAGGTATGAAAATCAAATGTAAATATTATACTGGGTTGGATCTTAGACTGCATGAGGTGAATTTCCCAAAGAACATTACTGAAATAATTGACAGAAATGTAATATGGATTGTAGAATAGTTAAAAATACATTATGTAACACCAATTTTTAAATTTTAAAATTTGATTATGATTATACAGTAAAATATCCTGTTCTTAGAACATGCACACTGAAATAATATGTGGAACAGTGACATGATTAATTACAACTAATGCAGCCAACTCTTGTATAATTGGTAAAAATTACTAACAAGAGAGAGGGAGAACAGAACTATGGCAAAACATTAATGCTAAAAAATCAGTTTGGATAAAGTTGTGTAGGTGTTCTTTGTAATATTCAATCTTTTATTATTTAAAAAAGTTCAAAATAAAGTAAAAAGAAAAATTGAAAGAAATAGTTGATACAATTTCCTACAGAACTTGCCTAACAATGTTATCTCAACAGATTTGTTTCAGGAAAAATTCAAAATACTTGTTTATTGGATCTGGAGGCTTTTGATTGACATAGGAAGTTGAAAATACTGAAATCATGTTCATTTCATGCTGCGTTGCCTGTGAAGAGAAACTAAAGCCTTTCAAAGGTGTGAGGTACTGAAAAGGATGCTAGAGAAGGGTCAGAAAATCTGACTTTTGTTTCTGTCACAACTGCCTTTATATTGTAAAGCAAGGTTTGCAATTTATTTTCCCTAAATTTTCTTCTGAGATTAAATGGGGAAGTGATATCTAAAGTTTCCTACAGACACTAACATTTAGAAAAAATACTTTATAAAATGAAACAAAATGTGTTGATTAATGACTTGTATTCTTTTAATCTCAGTGACCCTTTATTACTGTGGCATTTTTAATATACTTGTCCCCATATGTGCTTATGTTTGAATACCTAGGCCCCAGCAAATTAATGGTTCTTGGGAAGATTGTGGAACCTTTAGGAGGTGGAGCTTTTCTGGAGGAAATGTGTTACTGGGGGTGGGCCTTGAGGTGCTAGAGCCTGGTCTCACTTGCTGGGTTCTCTTTTTCTGTTTCCTCCTTGCTGATGTGAAGAGTTAACTCCTGAATTCCACTCTTTCCATGCTTTCCTCACCATGATGGACTCTATGCACTGGAACTGTAAGCTGACATGCTCTTTCCTTCCCTAAGTTTCTTCTGGTCAGATATTTTATTTTATTTTTTGTTCACTTTTATTTATTTATTTGAGAGTGACAGAGAGAAAGAGGCACCTGGAGAACCGAGCCTAGAACCAGGGTCCTTAGGCTTCACAGGCAAGCGTTTAACCACTAAGCCATCTCTCCAGCCCTGGTCAGATATTTTACCCTAGCAATGAGAAGGTAGCTGATAAAGTTATGATGAGATAACTAACTGCCAATAACCTATTTGGAAGCATAATAGATACAGGCTTGAGTTATTATGTGGTCATCTCTGCTTAAGCCAGAGTATCTGGGAGTGATACTAATAAAGAGTGAATTTTACATGATCATAACTTTGAAATATCCATTGATGAACAGAGTAAGTAATAAAAACTGCAATGATTGTGACTAGTAATGAGTACCCCCTCACACTAGATCCCTGAAAATATCAAAATGACAAAAGAAAGAAGAATCACAATGATAAAAATGACTTGGTAGCACATGTAACAGAATGATACATTATTATCTGGAAGACTTGTAGTGGATTGCCAGTAAGCAAGGTTTATATTTTTAGCTGCATTAAAACTTAACCCAAATAAAATTGCAATTCTCACTATAGAAAAGAATTATATTAACCCTTTTGTAATTGCAGGGATTTCAGGTGTCTAAGAGAAATATGACTTGGGATAGTGGTAGATATCTTGAGCTCTTAGTGCTCTATAGCCTTATTCTGTTTTATTAGCACTTCTTCCTTCTGTATGACATAATTTTATACCTCTTCACTCTTGCTTCTTTTCCTTATTAAAAAAAAATGTGTTATTGAATGTGCATGCCACAGAGTGCATGTGGAAGTCTGAAAACAGCTTTTGGATGTCTGTTCTCACTGTCATGTGTTTGAGGCAGAGTCTCTTCATTGTTTGCTGCTATTCTAATTAGGTTATCTCCCTTTGAGCTTCTGATTCTCCTGTCTCTGCCTCCCAGCTCACCCTAGGTTCACTGGTATTACACATATATGCTACCATGTCAGGCTTTTAAAATGGTGCTTGGGGGCTGGAGAAATTGCTTAGGGGTTGAGGTACTTGTCTGCAAAGGATAAGGATCTAGGCTCGACTCTCCAGATCCCACCTAAGCCAGACACAGAAAGTGAGGCAAAAGCAAGGTTGCATATGCCCAGTAGGTGGCACAATGGTCTAGAGTTCAATTTCCATGGCTGAGGCCCTAGCTCACCAATTCTCTTTCTCTCTCTCTCAAATAAAGATTAAAAATATTTTTTAAAAGGTGCTGGGAATCTGAATGCAGGTACTGTGGTATCCATGCTTGTGTGGCAAGTACTTTATCCACTTTATCCTGCCCTAGCCCCACTTTGCCTCATTTCCTTTTCCTTCCAGGTGCTAGTGATATTTATGAGAATATTTAAGCACTTTGGTGGAGGATCAATGTTTTAAAAAACTTTATTGACATTAGTTTAATGTATTTTCACTGGTTGAATGCACCCTGAAACCAATCCCTCTACCCACAAAGAGAATATTATCTGCTTCCCACAAGCCATCCTCATGTCTATTCCCTAGTCATTCCCACTCACTAGTTCCTTTTGAAGACAATAATAATCCTGATTTCTCAGAATGAATGATTTCTCAGGCTAAGCATAATATATAGCCACCAAAGTCCAGCCCAAAGACCAATTCTCTTCAACTAGGAGACAACTCCTAAGTTTCTATGACCTGCCAGTAGCCCATCAAATTATGAACCTATCAGTAGATTATTAATGTATTGATTAAGTCAGTGCCTTCATGTATCAATCACTTCACAAAAGCCCTACCTCTGAACATTACAGCATTGAAAAGCAATCTAGACAGAGGTTTTAGCACATTTTAAACATGAGTCTGAGGCCTACATCTACAGGTACAAGCTTTTCCTTATTTCTTCTGTTTCAAGATTATTGTATTAGCATTTTGTAACTCTTTAAAGTTATTGTAAATAAGTCAAATTAAATGCAAAAAGGTTGAAATAGGCTCATAGTTTTGGAGCTTTCAGTCTATGACCAATTGACTATGTTGCTATAGGCCCATGGTGGCCCAATATGTCACTGTGGGAGCATGTGGCAGAAGATGCTGAATCAATTCACTTCATGAATGGGTGTGAATAAAAATAAAGCTAAGGAGAAAGACTGGGATCACATAATCCCCTTCAAGAAAGTGTTCCCAAAGACTTAAAACCTCCAACTAAGCCTCCCTCTCCTTAAGTTTTCATTTGCTTTCTTATAGCATCAATTTGAGGATGAAGCCTTTGACACATAGGTATTTGGGAATCCATTCTAGATGTAAACTTTAAAAACTGTAAACCTAGCAATTTTCCCAAATTATTTTGCCTGTAATCTCTTCTTGCCACATACTTTATTTCTAGATTTTCTTGTACTGCCTAGCATAGTGTATATCTATTCCTTGGTTTGCCCATCTCCTGAAATTCATCCTTCTGCTCACTTTCTCTCCTTGTAGGTGGCATTTCTTCTCAATTTTTCCTCATGCTTGTTCATGTAACCTTCAAGATGATTGACTGAACCATGAGATTTTGATTCTTAGTAATGCTCATTCAAAGTGAAGTCCCATCACTGTTATTTCTGCATTTGGACCCCTTATGTAGAATGCCTTCAAGAAGTCCACCTATTCATTCAAGCCCTACTTATACCATACTTCCTATATTCAAAGTTCCTCCAACTGCTGATTTTCCCATCCTATAAATACTACTATGGTTTCTATGGGTTGCTGTGGAGAGACCTAGAATGGGAAGCAGAGGCCCTAACCTTTAGAATGACACTGCCATGAACTCAATGGCCCTGGAAAAAAATCAGTTAACTCTTCTAAGCCTTGGTTTCCATTTGTATATAATGAAAACATTAAGCTAATGACTTCAGTGTTCCTTACCAGAAAGTGATTCTCTAAATTTGGCCTTGATTTGAACTAATTGTTCCCACCCAAACTCTTGACAGGGACATTGTTTAGTTACTTTTCTACAAACACCAGGGCAAATCCAGAAAGTAAGTCTTGGTCTGTTTACTGAAAGTGAGCACCCAAGGATCCAATTGTGAACTTCTTGGTAAATTATTAAATTATGCATTTGTTTTAACATCTAAATACATTTACTGAGTCTGTTAGTTATATATTTCTGAATATAAAATTGTCTCAGATATTAGCAGCTTACTACAACCCAAATTTATTATTTCACAGTATGTAGGGTCAGGAATCTTTGAATGGCTTAGCTGGGTCCTCTGGCTCAATCTTGATCAGAACTTCAGTGAAATCAAAGCTTGATGATGGAGGATGTAGCTGCTATTCAGGTTTTCATAGGCTAATAATTTTAGGACATGTTCTTTCTTAGAAATTAGCTGAAGGCTTCCCTAAAATACTGGTATGTGTTCCTATCCATAGAACAGTTCACAAGATGGCAGCTTGCTTCTTTTGAATGCAAGCAATAAAAACCATAGAGAGAACTAATTTCATAATCTGAATTTCAAATAAGCATTTGATCACTTTTGTCATATTATGCTTATTAGTAGGGGCCAACAAATACCTGTCTACTTGTTCCATCAAATTGTGAGCCAATCGTAAAAGGAGAGATGGCTTAGCAGTTAGGTGCTTGCTGGCAAAGCCAAAGGACCCAGGTTCAATATCCTAGTATGAACATAAAGCCAGATTCACAAAGTAGCACATGCGTGTGGAATTTGTTGCAGAGGCTACAGGCTCTGATATACTCAACCTCTCTCAAATACATACATACATATGAATGTACATACATATATACATACATAAAAATAAATAAAAAATATCTTTGTGTGAGATTGGGTATGTGCATGCCACGGAATATATATGGAGGTCTGAAATCAACCCTACATATCAGTCCTTGCTTTCCATCTGGTTTGATGAAGGATCTCTTGTTAGCTACTGTAAAAGCTAGATTGGCCAGTCTATGAGCTTCCATGATTCTAGTTAGGTTTTCTATCTTATTGTTCATGGATATTTGTTTGTTTGTTTATTTCTTGTCAATATCTCACACTGTAGCTAATGCTCATAATCTTTCTAAGCCTCCTGATTGTTAAGATTAGAGAAATACCCCACTTTCCCCAATTTAGTGTTCAGAAGGAGAGAGAGAGAGAATGAGCACATCAGGGCCTCTAGCCACTGCAAATGAACTCCAGATGCATGTGGTAGCTTACGTGGGACCTGGAGAATTGAACCTGGCTTCACAGGCATGCACCTTTACCACTAAGCCATCTCTCTAGCCTTTTCTTATATTTTTGAGGTAGGGTCTCACTCTAGCTCAGGCTGACCTGAAATTCACTACATACTCTCGGGGTGGCCTTGAACTTATGATGATCCTCCTACCTCTGCCTCTCAGTGCTGTGATTAACGGCGTGTGCCCGTACAGCTCCAGATAATCTTAACTGTACAGTATATGTGGTATGTACATGTGTGAAGCCAGGAGGACATAGGTGTCCTCTTTGATCATTCTTCAGCCTTTTTTTTTCCCCAGAGACAAGGTCTCTAAATGAACACAGTACTCATGCTATTTTCCAGTTAAGACTAGTTGACCAGCAAGCCCCAGTGATCCGTCTATCTCTGCCCCACTCAGTGCTGGTTGGTACAGGCATGTGTAGTCATGCTTCGCCTATCATGTGGGTGCTGAGGATTGAACTCAGGGTCTTATGCTTGTGTAGCAAGCACTCTTATCCACTGAGCTAACTTCACAGGCACTGGTTTTGGTTTTCTGAGACAACAGTATCATTGCATAGCCCAAGCTGACCTGGAAGTCATCATGTAGACCAAGCCAGCCTTGTACCTGTGGCAATTCTCCTGTCTCAGCCTCCTAAGTGCAGGATAGAAGCATGAGCCATCATGCCAGACTTTAATAATTTATTTATATATTTATTTAAATAATTTATTTCAACCTAAGTATACATTTATAAGGCGGTCCTGGTACCTAAGGAGGTAAAAAAAATTAGTAAAATACAGGATTAAGTTTGGTACTAACCTCTTGCCTCAAGAAAGGATTTTCTTTTTTGAGTTCTTCAGAAAGATCTTCTCCCTCCAACCATTCCTTCATGCCAGTCTGTTCTGCCCAAGCATTCACAGTTGCTAGAGCAGCAGCTCGAACAATAACAACAACAACAAAAACCAAGTATAGTTTGGAGGATTAGGGTGAGAAGTTTATTATTTTATAAATGTTCTTACTCTCTCAAATAAATAAATAAATATTATTTTATGAATGTGAACAAAGACGTTTTCTTTAAGAATACCTACACACACGCATACAGAACCATCTTTTATGAACAAAAATTCGTTATGTGGTCGTGCAAAAAATCCCAAAGTAAAATCGATATATATATGAAATACTAACATGGAAAAAAATTTATACTCAGCTAATTAGGCAAAACAGTAATCTGAGCATTAAAAAAATCGCTTGAGGAATAAACATATCCCATTTTCTGAATTTCTGAGAGCTCTATGTCCCTACATGCTAAAGAATAGAATTCTACATGTTAGATACTTCAAAATTGTAAAGATTAAAAATGCTAACAAAGGGGGCTGGAGAGATTGCTTAGTGGTTAAGCACTTGCCTGTGAAGCCTAAAGACCCAACAAACAGTAGGTAGAAGAGAGGTCTAAAGTGCAGATAACTCTTGTTTAATATTAGTTTTCTATTAATGAAATCAGTTGTACTACATGAAATGCTAAAAGAACCTGTACTAGTTTTTTTTTTTTTCTTGTCAGTGAGACAAAACACCTAACAGAAGCAACTTATGGTAGAAAGGGTTTATTTTGGTTCATAGTTTGAGAAGGGAGACTCCATTATATTGGGGAAAGCCTGGAAGATTTCATTTCAGCAGGACATTATGACTGGGCCTCTTCCATTTGGGTAGACTAGGAGCAGAGAACAAAACACACTGGTACCCAGCTTGCTTTCTTCTTTTTCCCTTTACAATCATTGTGAGACATAAGCCATGTGATGGTGCTGACCATATTCATGGTGGGACTTACTCCTCAGTTCAACCTTTCTTGAAGTTTCCTCACAAATATGCTCAAAGGTATGTCTCCTAGGTAATTCCAAATTCTTTCAAATTGACAATGAAGATAACCATTACAGATACCTTTTCCAATTATTTAAAATGGGTAACCTAATTATGTTTTAGAAATTAACCCAAAGCTCTCAAATTACTACCATATGAAAATACCCACATATAAATTATAGACTGTCATACAATCAAGCACATAAAATATTGCTTTCTTAATGCCAAACAATATAGCTGTTAGCAAGTGATGATATTTTTCTTAGTGCTAGAAATATTCTAGCACCCAACGTCCTTCAGTGATACTTGAAAATACCTATGTGTTCTTTCCATCCATATAATCCTGATTCATTCTAAATGTCAATTGTACTTGAGAACTTTCCTACACATCCTTTTGCTTAAAAAAACATTGTAGAGTTGGGTGTGGTGGTGCATACCTTTAATTCCAGCACTTGGGAGGCAGAGGTAGGAGGATCACTGAGAGCTCAAGTCCACCCTGCAACTACATAGTGAATTCCAGGTCAGCCTGGGATACAGTGATAACCTACCTTGCAAAACCAAAAGAAAAAAAAAAAAAAGAAGATTGTATTGGGAGTACTGGCGAGTTGACTGAACGGTTAAAGGTACTTGCTAGTAAAGCCTTCTAGCCCATGTTCAATTATCTAGTACTCACATAAAGCCAGCCACACAACATGGTGCATGTGTCTGGAGTTCATTTGCAGAAGCAAGAGATTCTGGCCTGCCCGTTCCCCTGTCTCACATAAATTAATAGAAATATTTGGGAAATATTTTTGTAAAAGACTATTGATTTCAAGTCATAAATGTAAGTTTAATATTAACTCTCATCCCAGTGAAAAGCCATTTAGGTAAAGTTAGGGTATTAAAAGCCAAGCAGCATTCTCCTAAGAAAATAATAATCAAGTACACATTCTACTTTGTGCCACTTTTGTTATAAATAGCATTTAGTATTACAAGATGTAATTTACATCTGTGGACAGCAGGCTCTAAAATACTGTACTCTGAAATTAGTAAGACCTTCAAAAACATTCCCAATATGTGGAAAATGCAAGGCAAGGCACAACATACCACTTTTTTGAGGTCCTTTTTCAAATAAAAGAAATAAGGGGCAAGAAAAAAATCTTCAAATTCTTTAGTGATATTCAGTCAGTCTTTGTGGGGAGGGCCTGAGAGAGGCCAGGGAAACACTCCAGTGAGCCCTATATTTTCGTTAACAAATCACCAAGTTGGGGAAGCTTGACTTTCACCACAAATGCTACCGTGTAGGTTCCAGCATTTTATATGCATGAATCTTACAGTGGCCTTGCAAATTGGACACTGCTATCCTTATTGCCATTGCAGTTGTGGAAATGGAGAGTTTGAGACATTAAGTAACATATGAAAGGAATAGCCATAGAACAGAAGACAGAATGCCATATTTTGATTCTTCAACCTAGGTCTACCAAAGCCTGTGTTTTTAACTAGAGAATAATATTGCCTTGACATTTTACATTCACTGCTTACCACCACTATAACTTAATATATAATATTGTTGCATTTCTAGCTATAAGCATAGTGAATTTTCACAGATTTCACCTGGTAAAGTGTCTTATTCAAGTTTCCAGAGTCCATTTCATTGTTATCTTTATCTAGCTTCTCCTTTGGTCAAATTAGTGATGTTCAGCAAAAGGTGAATCTTGTCAGGTTTCAACAGGAATATTAAATTTCAAAACCAGAAAGCATCCTTCTTTCATCCAGCTCTGATATCCTCTATGAATTGTACATAGTCATGAGCTGAAATGAAAAGTCCATTATATTTCTCCTGCTTAGAATCTTGTAATGGTGCCCTCTTATTTGCAGGATAAACACAAGATTCTTAATAAGGCATGTAGCTTCATAATTTTTATCTCTGTCTTTCTCTCTACTCATACGTTTCACTCCTATTCCAGAATCACAAGATACAACCATTTGAAATTACCTATGGCTATTGCGGTTTCTCTAAAGGACATGAACGTTAAGACTTTTGACAGAATTATTGAGTAAATGTCTAACCATAGAATCAGAGCTTCCCAAACAGCTTCAAAGATAGGTCCAACATGTCCTCTGCCATCTGCCTGTAGCAGTTACATTCTTGTTACCAGACAAGATACAAGACCAGAAGCAGCTGGTGGGAGGAAAGGGCTGTGTTATAGTTACCTTCTCATGGTTGGGACAAATCACCTGACCAAAAGCAGCTGCTGAGAGGAATTTATTGATTTGGCCTACAGACTTGAGGGGGAGCTTCATGATGGAAGGGGAAAGCTTGGCATGAGAAGAGGCTGGACATCACCTCTGCTACAGCAGATTGACAACAGCAGCAAGAGAGCAAGCCAATCTGTAGCAAGGGAGAGCTGGTGATAACACCCCTAAGCTTACCCCTAACAACATACCTCCTCCAGCAAGGCTCTACCTCCAAAAGTGCCATTAGCTGGGGATCAAGCACTCAAGATACATGAATTTATGAGGAACATCTAAGTCAATCCACTACATTCAATCCATGGTCCCCATAAACTGATTATCATTCATGATATAACACAGAGTGCATTCAGTCCAACTTTGAAAGTTTCTACAGTTTTTTTTTTTCAATCCCAATATTGCTCAAGTATCTCCATAGTCCAAGGTCTCTTTTTTTAATTTTTTTAAATTATTTATTTATTTATTTGAGAGCGACAGACACAGAGAGAAAGACAGTGGGAAAGAGAGAGAATGGGTGCGTCAGGGCTTCCAGCCTCTGCAAACGAACTCCAGACGCATGTGCCCCCTTGTGCATCTGGCTAACGTGGGACCTGGGGAACCGAGCCTCGAACCGGGGTCCTTAGGCTTCACAGGCAAGCGCTTAACCACTAAGCCATCTCTCCAGCCCAGTACAAGGTCTCTTAACTGTGAGGTATGAGACCAAAAACATAATGGCATGGGGTAAACATTCACACTGCAAAAGATAACACTGTGCATAGCACGGCAAGATTTAACCAATGCAAGATGTAAGAGAAACAGAATAAACAACAAATCATGTAACTTCAAGTCTGACACCTCTAACCAGTGATAAGTCTATAGAGTTCCAATTCCTCCTCTCCAGTTGGGCTATTTATAGCTCAGAGAAGAATCCATCCCAAGCCAGCAACTCTCCTTGGCTGCTATCCCATAGTTCAGGTATGCCTAAAAATCTACTAGAGTCTCCACTGCAACCAATACGTCATCCATACCATGATCCCCATGCCTTCTCTATTCAGTGACTATGACCCTGTTCCACATTGTCTAGGAGTTGTCTTCAAATAACTATATTGCAAATCTAATGACCCATTCTTTTCTGCATTTGTTATACTTCCATAGTACTATATGGGCTACCAAACTGTTAATTCAGCGGTGGAATAGAGCTGGCTTTGAAGAGAAGGATACTCCTTCAGCATTCCGACCCTCAACTTTAAAAATAGTCAGAATTCGTTCTGCTGTTCTAATGTAGAACAATTGGACCAATATTTCAAACAATTGCAGCTGTCTCCAGGCCAAAACTGTCATTTCTTTCTGTGTCATATCCTTCTGCTCACATCAGTCCATTTCTACATAATACAGCACTGCAAAACTTCTCAGGACATGGGAAGAATGCAATAAACTTATCCCAAACTTCTTCAAGCACAGTCCAGACAAAGCTCTTTCTTCCCCTCATATGCCAAACATCATAGTCCACAGTTCTTACTGCATTTAGATCTCTCAAACTTTGACCAGAATGGTCCATCAAACTCTGCTTTGAGTACTGCAAAGCATTACTTAGGCCAAGGTTTCAAATACTTCTGCATTCCTCCCACAAATCAGTTCCAAAAGCTACACAATCATGTTTATAGCCCACTTCTGGTACCAACTTTCTGTGGTAGTTACCGTCTCATTGTTAGAACAAATCACTGGACCAAAAGCAGTTGATGTGAGGACAGGTGTTCATTTTGGCTTATGGTCTCAAAGGGAAGCTTAATGATGGCAGGGAAAAACTTGGCATGAACAAAGACAGGACATCACCTCTGCAACAGCAGGTAGACAACAGAAGCAGAAGAGTGAGCTGAGTTCTGGCAAGTGGGAGCTGGCTATAACACCTCTATGGTTATCCACAACAACATGCCTCCTCCAGCCAGGCTCCATTTCCCAAATTGTAATCAGCTGAGGATCAAGCATTCAGAGCACATGAGTATATTTGTGACAGCTGATTCAAACCACAAAGTTGTATTTCAGCTTACAGTTTCAATGGGGGAGTTTCATTATGGCAGGGAAAGCATGACTCGAGCAAACAGGTAGGCAGTCACTATATCCCTACAGCAGCAAGCAGGAAGTAATCTGTGTACTGGGCTCGAAGCTGAGCTATGTTACTCCAAAGTGACACACATCATGAAGCAAGACTCCACCTCCCCTATGCCCCACAACTTTCCATTTCCACCAGCCGGAAACCAAATATTCAAAACACATGAGCCTATGGGGAATACTTCATTTATATGACCCCATGCCTCCAAAGGCTCCTCACATATTTATGATTCAGAAATATAGAAACTCCACACATTAGTATCAAGGCTTTCCTTTCACTGGATTTGGAGGTAAATTTTTAAGTTGTGTATTTGCACAGCCAAGTGGGAAATGTACTGGGTGAAAGATTCTGAACTGACAGGAAGGGAAACAATCAGAGGAGTGTCAAAATTATTGAAAGGCATTAGATTTAGATGGTGACAACACCCTGGGTTTCTACATATGCAAACTTGAACAAAACACAGTAAGTGGCCATAATCTAGGGAATGAAACTTCACTCTTACCAGTCAAAAACCATCTATAACTAGTGACGCTAATGATACTGTCCCATTTATTTATATTTATTCTTAATTTTTGTTTGTAGGAGTGAGAATCTCCCTGTGAAGACCAGAGTATCCTCAACCTCTCAGTATAGTCCTCCTGCCACAGAAATCCTGTGTTGTAATTTCAGGCATGAGCCACTATTACCAGCTTACTGTTCCATTTAGATGAACCTTTTTTTTTTCCCTCTCCTTGTATCCATAAGCACTATTGCAGTCAGGTTTGCATTGCTGGCAGAAAACACCTGACCAGGAGTAGCTTGTGGGAAAAAAAAAATTGTGGCTTATAGATTCAAGGGGAAGCTTCATGATGGCATGAGCAGAGGGTGAATATCACCTCCTGGCTAACAAGGGGAAGCTGGCTATAACACCCATACACCCAACCCCAAACAATACACTGCCTCCAGGAGGTTTTAATTCCCAAATCTCCATCAGCTGGGGACCTAGCTTTCAGAACACCTAATTTTACAGGAGACACCTGAATCAAACCACCACCAGCACATTAAAAAAGATTTCCCCTTTCCTGCTGCCCCACACCCTCCATCCTTCAGCTGAACTAAATCCCTGTGGTTTAGTGTGACCCATTAATCTGCTCAAATATACTCTTTAAAATTTTAATGTGTTAAGTTGTCTTCATAGGAAGTATAGTTTGAATTTGAAAAAGGGTCACCTCCTCACTGGGGATAGAGGAAAGATGTAAAACCTACTTTAATTCATGTTCATTCCTGTTCCTACAGTCTCCCCACAGGATGGATGGAGCTAGGACATGGTACCTTTGCATTGATTTGCAACCTAAGGTTGTCTTGCCACTGCATAACATCTTGTTAAATCAGTTCCTAAAGCCATTAGGAAAATTGTCTGATGAGAGAGAACCACATGGGTACACTTTGAACATTACCTTGAGGGAAACCTTTGGAAGCCATTAAGAAGACCTTTTTGCCTGCCTTGATATATGCTGTTAAGATACTTGGCAGTCTGCAGACCCTAATATGTGTGCCCATTTTAATGATACCAAAATCAAAAAAAAAAAAATGAAGCTAGATCCACCCCAGGTTTTCCTGAAATCAATACCATAATTACATTTTAGACCCTCCAGGTATTAATCTTCTACTTTCAGAAAAGCAATTCCATTTTCCTAGCATGGACTCTTAGAAATAATACTGCCTTTCCATGGCTCTTTTTCATTCTATGCCCCTAGGGGGAAGGGAAGGCAAGCCTTTTCCTTTTCACCTCTTTTGCTCCTACAGCCTTTCCCTGTTTTAAATTGAATGTTCAGTGATGCAAAGAGAAAGGCTGATGTGAAAATATTTTAGAATATTAACAGCATGTATTTAGTCTGTTTTTAGTTCTTTGCAGCACTCCTTGCTTTCACTAGTTTATTTAACAAATTTGTGCTTGTTTTCTGAAAATAATATTAATAATGATTGTTAATTATTATTGTTATGGGCTAGTTACTATTATAAACACTTGACTTGAAGGAACTAATTTAAACCTCATTAGAACACTGAGAAATAGGGACCATTTTATACAACAAGACTGTGAGGCAGGCACACAACTTAGGCATAGGCATAGGCATGTGTCCAAAGGCTCACAGCTTGTCAAGGCAGAAAGGCCCCAAGGTGATCTCACGCCAGTGCCTATGTGCTTAAGCCTTATATAGCAGAACCTATATGTATTGTGCAATGGAATAGGTGCTAGAAAGACTGTAACCTACACAGTCACTGGGTTGATTAGTACCAACCTCTTCCTGATTAATATCCACTCAGAACCTCAGAATGCAATCTGATTTGGAAATGAAAGCTTTAGAGGTATAACAGCTAAATAAACTAAGATGAGATCACACCAGATTAATGTAGGCACCTCATGGTTTTGCGAAAAGTGAGATTTTTGGGACGGGCATATATGCAGAGAAAAAATGGATGTGTGTAAACAGAGGCAGAAGTTGTGGTGACACAAAGAATGCATGGCACTTTGAGCAGCCACCAGAAGCCAAGGAGGGAATATTTCCTAGAGAGTTTTAGAGAAACATTTTAGTTCATACACCGGTTCCAGTACTGAGAGAGTACTGCTGTTTTAATCAACTCACTTTCTGGTAATTGTTTTAAATTTTTAAAAATTTTTATTAGTTATGTACACAGTCTGTATACAGTCATGTTGATACCATCATTAGCCTCTTCCCTGTCTTCCCCCCTCCACAGAGACCCTCCTCATTGGGGAATAGGGGTCGTGTATTGTGGGGTTAGCCATCAGTTACAGGTAAGAAGCAATGTCTCTGTGCATAATGACCCAATGTGTGGCTCTAACAATCTTTCCACCCCCTCTTCCGAAAATTTCCCTGAGCCATGTTAGGTTCATTTTAGGTCTGCTTTAGTCATGATGTCTTGGGATCCTCTGTGTCTCTGGATATCTGGTTGGTAGGAGTTGAGTGTTCTCTGTGTCTATCTCCTTCGCCTTTGTACTGGTACCAGGTTCATCAAGAAAGCAGCACTCTTGCTTGTTTCCCCAGTTACCCTTAGTTTCAGCTAGGACCCTGTTGAGGTATGATGGGGTGGTTCTGTCCTTAGGATCTGTGGTAATTTTTTTTCAAAAGCTCATCATAGGATGATAGAAGAAATATAAAGGAAATGAATCATTAGAAATGATTTTGTCACATTACTTTTCCTGGGAAGACATAAATGCTAATTTCTAGTCACCATAGACAGGGAGGACACCAACAAACCAATGACAGGATTCTGTCTAGCTTGGTGAAGTAGAGAGATTTAGGTTCCTTATAGGAGCATGGGGCCTTAAAGGAAGATATGCCACTGGGAAGTTCACTAGGCAACTAGAGGCAGCAACCTACATCTGAAGAGCCCTAACTATATCTCGGATGACACATGAGAATGCCACTCCACTCAAGAGTCCCACTCACAGTATTTGTTTGCTTCTTATAGTGTTGGGGAGGGGAAGGGCCTTGTGAATCTCCCTTCTGTTCATGAAGGAATGATAGTAGGCCCCATCTCTAAAGATTTTCTGTGGGTGATCATAGCTACTGATTCAAGACATCAATAGACATGCCAGGCCCAGAGGAAATAGCTATAAAACAGATATGATAAGGTCTATAAGAAAAGCATTTACAATGTTACCTAGAAGTTGTATTGGGAAGTTTAACTGATGGAGAAAGGAGAGGAATGACATCTCATCCAATAACATTGGATATTGGAAGCACCAGGATGGGGCAACTAAGACTATGAATTCTGTAGAAATACTACTAAGGTCTGAATCTTGGCTTGACATTTATGAGTGGCATTCCCTTGGCAAATTAGTTAACCTCCCTATGGTCCAGTTTACTTACCCATGGAATAATTTCAGATACCTTAGACATTAATGTTTTGTTTTTTTTTTTTTAATTCTAATAGCACCCTTGTCAGGTAGGGTGATGGTACAAATACCATCAACCCCATTTACAAGCATTGTGTATACTCCCAAGAGCTAGTGCCTGGTAGAAGAACCAACCTCTTAATTATACTACATTTAGGTTTCCAAATCTATAAAATGCTGATGGCAGTAGTTGTGGCAGTGATTGTGCCGCTGCTGCTGCTGAGATAACGGCTATCACATACTGAAGACATAAACCATGCAAGGCCTTATGGGAGAAACCTATCTTTCTTCTCCATTTTAAAGGAGAATAAACTGAGGTGTCAAAAGTAATTGGCCCCTAACTACGATCCTTATGTGAACACAGTCTGTAACCCGGACTGCCAATACATTAATATTAGGTATCATAGAAAAATTCCTCCTAGTAACATCCGCCTCAGGCCTAGCTATGCCAACCTAAGAGATGATAATTATTTTCTTTCTGCATTAGGTCAAAGGGAAACAGCAAAAACTCTGTTACCAAAGTAGTTTGCTTGTGCTCTCTCTCTATATATTATGTTTACTTACATCTACCCTTTTTCATGTTTGCATGATGGTTATAAATGACAGTAGTTATAGTAGACCACACAAGAATAGGCTCTACTTAAAGATACTGGGTTTTATATTCCTGGATGTATATTCAAAGGAACTGAAGTCAGCAGAGGACAGAGATTCTGTACACCCATATTAACTAAGGTGTTATTTACCACAGCCAAGGTATGGCATCAGCCTAGGTGTCCATCAAAAGAGAAATAGATAGGGAAAATGTTTCATCTATGTACAATGAAGTTTTATTCAGTCATAAAGAAGAAGAAAATTATGTAACTTTCAGGAAATGGATGGAACTAGAGATTATCATGTTAAGTGGAATCATATGTGGAATCTAGATTGGAAATAAATATATGACATGAAATTAGGAGGGGCACTATTTAGGAAGAGAATAGGGACCAGTGGGAGGGATGAGGTGAGGACAAGAGAGAATAATGGGAGGGTGAATACAATCAAAGTATATGTTATACCTGTATGAAAATGGCATGACACTATTTTGTAAAATAAATATACACTAAAGAAACATAGAAAAGAGGAAATCGTTTCTGAATGATATCATTAATTAAAACAAACTTTATTAGTGAAAGATAAGTGGGAAGTGAAATCACAATTAATATTTATTCACTATCTCTTAGGTACAAGTGACTAATAACTGTAAACCTCATTTGCAATTAAGTGAGGTAGAAATAATATTTATACATCTTAAGTCCTGCAAAATTTTTACCCAAGAACACTCAGCAAAGAAGAGAAAGAGTGAGAATTTGAACTCAGAGAATTTGAACTCCACAAGCTTTGCCTTTATGATCACGACACCTGCCTTGCACAAGTAAGGATAAATAATCAAATGGAATTAGAATGATTTGAAGGAGATAAAGTGCCCTTTTAAACTTTCTCTTCCTGTGATAAGTTCATGGAAATAGAAAGAAGCAAGGTAGAAACAGGGGATTTGGGTTTGGAACCCCAAGATATAGTCACATGTCATTTTAACTCTGAGCATTTATCCCATTAAGAAATTCTCAATAACTTAGTTGTTTTATTAAAACTTGGATTTCCAGCCAGCTGGCTTGAGAAGGTGTCACTGCTGGAAGGCAGGACTTCCAGGCCAAAGGGATACAGAGTAGACTGCATTCTGCCTGGGTCCCTGCTGCTTGCTGTAGTTCCCTCCTGTTTGTTGCTGGTTTTGTGTTTGGTTGCAGTGCTGCCTGTTTGGTTCTGTCTTTCTGCTTGGATATGTGAAAGGGAGCCAGCTTCTTTTGCCATAAATGGAACTTCCTCTGGATCAGTAAGCCTGAAATAAAACCCATTCATTCCTCCCATTAAAAATAAAATGGGGGCTGGAGAGATGGCTTTGCAGTTAAGTGCTTGCCTGTGAAGCCTAAGGGCCCTGGTTCAAGGCCCAGGACCCATGTTAGCCAGATGCACAAGAGGGTGCACATATCTGGACTTCCTTTGCAGTGGCTGGAGGCCCTGGCTCACCCATTCTCTCTCTCTCTCTCTCTCTCTCTCTCTCTCTCTCTCTCTGCCTCTTTCTTTTTCTGTCACTCTCAAATAAATAAATAAACAAAAAATTAAAAAATAAATAAAATGGCTAAGCAGTTAAGGTGCTTGTTTAATGGCCTAGGTTCAATTCCCCAGTACCCACATAAAGCCAGATGCACAAAGTGTTGCATGCATCTGGAATTCATTTGTAATGGCTAGAAGCCCTGGAGCAACCCATTCTTAATTCCTTTCTTTCTCTCTCTCTCTTTCCTCTCATGCACCCATGCACACATTATTTCTTGGCTTACAAAAGAAAAAAATTCTTTTAAAAATGACATTGATAGTCAAAGAACAGTTAGGTATTATATTTGAATTGCAGCTTCCTGTCAGAAATAATTACTTGACTTTTGTAATTAGGGAACAGAGATCACAGGTCTCTTAGTGTAGTGCTAGGCTTGACATCATGTCCTCTGAGATATTTTTGTTGCTCCAAAAATGTACAGGTAAACGTAAAGAATTTTGTCCAGAGAAATTTTGATAACTTCTGTCCAAAGAACCATTAGCCCTAAAAGTTCTGATCAACCTTTTGGACACCAGTTTTGTGTGTACTTCTACATACCTAGTTCTCAAAGGCTTTTTTTTTTTTTTTTGGCTCATTTTATCATTTTGCTGGCTTTCATCAATTAACAAATTAAATGCAATTTCCTACATGGTTTAAGGAATGGGGGCATGGCAGGAGAGCAGACAAGATCATGTGACCACAGGGAGGAGTATTGCTTATCCTGTGAGTAAGATGGGCAGTCACTGGAAGCCAAAGTAATATGGTGTGAACTGATTTTTATCCTTAAAAGAAATTTCTGTTTTCTGTCTTTCCTTTAACTCTCTTCCTTTTTTTCCCCTGCCCCTAAATCTTTCTCCTCAAGAAGTAGGGCTAGGGTCCATTGAATTGGATGAACTCCTGGTTAGTCCTGACTCTTGTAGATGGAAACTCTTCTTGACCTGGGCCCATCCTTTTTGAGGACCTGGATCTCCAGTGAAGCTTCAGTCCACCTGATGGCTTATCAAATTCTTCATTCTAGAAGCAGCCCTGGGCCCCACCATAAAAAGGCTGGGGTTCAGCATGCTTCACTGAGGGCATCTCACTGCTTTACTTTGCTCCTTGAATCTCCATTTACACATACAGGAATAATTTGTGTCAAAGTGTTATTACACCTTCTAAATGCCAGATTACAGTCTTAAAAACTCAAACGCACAATGACTTCAGCCTGGGGAAATACATGGCTTATTATTTTTTAATATTTTAGTATACTATAAAAATAAGGTCTTTATGACATTTTATATATATATATATATATATTCATCCCCATTTATTCTCTTTTCTTTCCCTTGCATGCTTGCTCGTCCTCTGCTTCTTTCTAACTAGTCCCCTTCTACTTTCCTGACTCTTTTGTTACTTACAGAAGCATGTGCAATTTCTCTCTTGAACTCTCAGCAGCTGTGCAAACCTGCAAGACTTGCAAGTGATTGGACCCATAGATATTCTATCATTGACAGGGGAATGGCCACAAGGGCCTGCCCCTCCCTTGAGTATAGGCAGTTAGCAGTTGTAAAGAGGAGGGCTTCTGTAGGCCCCACCATTTCCTAAGGATCTATAGGCAGTAAATGGCTGCTGTGGGAAGGAGAGCCATTACTTGTTATTTTAAAATTTTTGGTTGCACCAGTGTGGAGAGCTTGCATCTTTTCTCCTGTGGGAACATGAGTGACAAAGCAATTGCCATATTATGTCTTTTGAAATGGAAATAAACACACTTTAAATTGAATTTATTTGGCCTTTTTTCAACCTGGGTATGTTTTTTTGTTTGGTAATTTTCATTTTGCTTTCCAACGTAGGGTCTTCCTGTAGCCCAGGCTGACCTGGAATTCACTATGTAGTCTCAGGATCATGACGATCCTCCTAGCTCTGCCTCTCACGTGCTGGGACTAAAGGCATGTGCCACTCTGCCCAGCAACGTGAGTAACTTTTAAACCATTCACTCACAGAAAATATTGACTCTATGGAGATGTTATAATGTTGCATGAACAAATTTGAGCTACAACTTTTAGGCACTTTCAATGTAAATATTATATGCCCTCTTTAACAGTTTATTTTGTCATCTATCAGGGTGAGTCAGTAGTAGGTGACCTGACTTTCCAAGTTTTTCTTAGACAGTGTATTTACAGTGAAAGTACATAGTTGGGAGTATTAACTCTAACTTACTTCAGTGGGTTAGAGCATAAGCATGGAAGTAAGATGGAGATTAATGGAGAAGAAGGGTGATAAAGGGATTGGGGTGGGTAAGAGAGGGTAATAAAACTAACATATATTATATACGTTTATGAGATTTCAGAATGGAAAAAAATTAAAAGCATAAATAAAAGTAAAAAAACACAAATTGTGGTAAAAGGTAACTTATCTAACATGGTAAGTGATTTGTGGCAAGACTTTATTAGTATATGCAATTACACATAGTAGTAGGTTTTATTATGACATATGCACATATGTCATACATATACATATATACATGTATATAATATATTTGATCTTACTCACCTCCTCTTATCCCCCTCTAATTCTTGCTGATCTTTTCCTTACCAACTGGTCCCCCTCCTAATTTCACATATTTAAAACAATCATTTGGTGAACTAATGCATTTACTTAGTGTTGGACACAGGAGCATAGATGAGGGGCTATTTAAAGGATCATGGGCACCTTAACAGTGGCCTTCTTCAGCATTCAATAACTGCCTATAGATTCTCAGAAAGTGATGAAACCCTCCAAGTACAAGGCTTTTTATCTATTTATTGATCAAAGAATGAATACTTACTCTGTGAGCCAGCTACTCTGGATGGTGACTAGAATCAATCATAGTTGTACAGATTGAAACAGGATGATACTTTGAAAGCACTACATGAATGTGTGTTTGTAATGTTATCTTCAGTTACTTCATTTGGTGCAGAACAAGTGTTGCCTGAGTCATTCAAATTATACTTCAAATTGGTTAAAAGCAAGGCAGAGTTTAAAAGATGGGTTGAAAGAATCAAAAACAGCATCTGGTAGTTACATGGTTTAGATTCATACTAGAAATTGGTTTCAGGCTTAGAGTAGGAAATACATAAATCCCCCCAAAATTCTGAAAAAAAAATATATGCTTTACCTTCCTCAAGCTGTGACTTTTACAATATGGAATTGTGTGTTGTGCTTTGGTTTGAACATTCTTATTTTATATTAATAGAGTAAGTGAAATGTAAAATTATATTCATTTAATTTTTATTGGCAAAACTTTGCCTTCAGAATTTGGCAGTTCTGGTTAGTGGCAGACATGCGGAGCTTAATGTTAACACTGTATGAAAGGATATTAAAAAACTCCAGCTAGTCTGGTTTGTAGCATCTGTTCAGACCTAAGGCTTGTGAGAATGGCATAAAAACTCTCAGACCTGAGGCATTCTGATGTATTCTGCCGAAATAAGAGTTTTGGGATATCCTCTGCCAATATACCAATATATTCCAGTGCACCAGTAATTTGGGGCTGTTCCCAGATTCTAGTCTTATGAATTCAATGAATGAAACCCACAGACCACAAGATGAGGTTCAGAAAGGTTTTATTATAGCTTAGAGATTTAGGTGGGAGAACTTTAAGAGAAAGGGAGCTTTAGGGAGAAAATGAAGGCAGAGCTCTTTTCCAGTGAGGAAATGGGATTTGAGAAATACACCTCAAGACTCAGGTTGGGGACTTTTGATGAGCCCTATGGATGGGCAGCTGGTTTAACCAGTTTCAGATGGGCAATCTTTCCAGAAATCTTGGTTTTCTAGGAAGGGCCTTCTTGGAACAGAGTAGAAGGAAAGTAGCAGAGGTAAGTAAAGGGTAGACCCTTCTTACATTTCTTACCTTTAGTAAAGTGTAATAACCTAATTTTCTCATATAGGCCCAAGGATAATTCCTGTAATTAGCCAAGAGGAGGCTATTCACTTTGGGGGCCTGTAATCTCTAACCTGCTTCACCATGAACACCAATAGTATAATTATTGTACAAGTAATTCATGCTGATGAGGAAGAACAGATATAACTATCTAAGTGATTATTATTACCTAATGATTTAAATTTTGTACAAAATTAGAGAAAATCACTAGAGAAGTTTATGGCACACTTATCTTTATTGAAATTGAACAAATGATTTTTTAAAATAATCCCTTTTACAGCACATGTAAAATGTAATTATTTCCTTATATTTTTACATGTTGTCTTTTATTTGAGTAAGCAAAAATACATCTTTTTATTTTTCTTACTTAAAACATATAGCCAGGATTCAAACCACGTAGCTCTGGTACCAAAAAGGCAACGGGTTATGAAAATCACAGTACAATTTTAAAATTTAAGTTAATCAAGGATATTTAAAATGATACTCACTTAGATTGACATTAGAAATTATGGGTCAGTCAACATTAGGACTAGTAGTTACAGCTACAATGAAAGCAGAAATGGGAAGTTCAAGCTAATCAGAGTTACACCATTTAGGACGCACCATCTCCATAAATATTGTGGTTGAGTGGCTGCAATGGCTAAGTTACACCAGGGCACTTAAAGTTGCACATAAATATAGCCAAAGTGGAAAATATACATAGTTGCTATCTTGGATTTAAAATGAAATGAGTATTTGCTTTTAAGAGGATATACTATCAAATCAATTACACAATACACAGTCAAACCCCAAAATTACATCTAGGAAAGAGAGATAATATCAAAGTGCATTCCTACACAGATGGTAGAGTAGAAACCTGTTGTTTGTCATTGGTGTTTATTTCATTGTTGTTTCCAAGATAAGTAGAAATAACTTACGACCCACAAAAGGGTTTCTTGGGTGAAACACTAATTACAGACATTTTAAAGAACACAGCTCAGCTGGGGAGGCTTGTTTTCAGAACAAGGCAGCATTTTCCTGAAAATGTTTGGTCTGCAATTCATTCTAGACTACTCACTATGGTCAAGTGATAAGCATTCTCTCTCTCTCCCTTCTCTCTCTCTCTCTCTTTCTGTGCATATGCATTTTAAGCCAACTTTTAATTCCCAGAATTAGTGAAAACCAACCCAAAGATAATCAGCCCTCAAGAACTTGACCCTGCATATCATGTCTTATTGATGTGTCATCTGAAAGAACAAGGCTAAGGACTATGGATGAGAAATATGAACACATGATTCTGAAACACCTTGACTTGTGCAAACAATTTTCTTCATTGCCCACAGAACTTGTCTTTTTTTAAATGTAGCTGACAGCAACCCCACCCCCATGATCCTCCCTCCCCCCTCCCTCAGTCTTCTTTTCTGTCAAAGTGATACAAAGACAATTTAACTGTGTATTTACAAGCACAACACTTAGGAAAGAAGGTCCCAGGGTTTGTAGCGCACATCTATTTCTTGTGGACATCTTCATGCCGAATAATCTTGTATGTGATCCAGTAAAAGATGTTGAAAATGAGAAAGGCCAATGGGAAGGCAGCTCGAGATATCGTGTCAATCCTTTTTGCCCGGTCCACAAACTTCTTCTTGATGGCATCTGCATCTTTGGGGGGTTGAGGAAGTGGGTTGGCAGGGGTGGCCTTGACAGCGGTTCCATCTTTTACTTGGAGACAGTGACCCATCCCATAACCACTGAAATTAAAACGACTTTCACGAGTAACATCTTCTTCCTGGGATAATAAAGACAAGAAACACAGATTGGTTGTCAGTCAAATTTGATGGATGTTTCTTAAAATTCTGCAGAAGTAAAAGGGTAAATCACTGTTAACTGATGGTGTGGGAGGCTTTTGAAATGGGGAGTTCTCTTTCAAGTTCAACCCAGTTATTCATAGAACAGATATAGCTCATAACATTTTCTTGCTGAGAAATTAAGAGCAAGAGTAATGACTTTGTGGTAATTTTAACTAATAATTAACAAATGCCTGTGCTGTATTCAGTACTGATTTTCCCCAAATCTAATTTATTGATTCATATATTCAAATATATTATTTTAAAATAATTATATCTCCTAACACTAGCATTATACTGTAAAACTATGAAGTGTACCATTCATTCACTTTTTTTTTAGTTATTCATTCTTTCACTCAAAAAAAAAAAAAAAACATTTACTGAGCCTTTGGTATATACTTGGCTCTGAGTTAAGAACTTTTAGTATTATGGCACATTCAGAGCTCAGTTATTTCACTGACATTTCCTGTAATATTAATGTTTTATCTAAGATGAACCCCTTAAACATACAGCTGTTTTTCTGATCCACTAGCTTCCCTCCCTGATATGGTAGAAATTAAATTTTCATTACTTAGCGTGAATATTTCAACTATGGAGAGTATTTCTAGTGTTGATTTTTAACATTGATTCTTTGGCCAGTGAGCTATCCTTGCCATATTTAAATGTTTTAGCCAGTATTGGAGCTTTTTGTGCTAATTATTTCTACAGGAATTAGATATAAGACTGAAGAATTGAATCTATTCTTTGTTGTAAAGAACAAATTACTATAGAGGCAGATTTGATCTGAGTATGTAGTTGTCAAAAGAGAGTGAAGTGGTGGAATTCCCAGAAGGGGGAATTAAAATGACTCCCTTAATACAGATTTAGTCCTAGCCATTGACTGAATCATCTTTAGCAACTAGCTTACTGCCTCCTACAAGGCTGTGCAATCCTTTGTTGCACTTTTTAAATCTTTCCAGATAATAATGGTTATGTTTCCCAAGATACAAGAAAATCTGGTGTTAATCTTACTTCATCAGTGTTAACTGGATGTCAGAAGTGCCTTCAGACACATATAAAAAGCATACTAAAGCTAGGGGAGGGGCTCACGAGGCTCCACCCCCCCCTGTGTATCTGTAGGCAGTTAAAGGTCACTAGGGACAGGAGTGACATTTTCTCAAGTGGGGTAGCTACTGACAAAGAGCCAATGCTCCTTTAAATAAATCCTCATGTAGGCTCCTGTAAGCAATCCTAATGAAACGCATTGGAAGGGTGAGGGAAGGGACAAAAGGAAGTAGAAGAGGGACTAGATAGGAATAGGAAGGGGATTGAACAGGGAACAAGAGAGGGTAATACAGGGTGACTATGATAAAATACATTATATACATGTGTGAAAATGTCATCATGGATACCATTATTGTGTGTAATTATCATATGCTAATAAAATGTATACCAGGTGGAGAACTTTTAACATATTATGACTGGGAGGTCAACTGTAACCCAAATAGGGTGAGAAGGACAAATAGTACTTTGTGTATTGAAATGAGTTAAGTCAACAAAACATCCATATGTAAAGAAGATGAGAACAAGAATTTCAATTTAGTATAGTTCATTGGGTATAAAATAGGGAGTGAGACAGCAAATGATTTAAACAGAAGTGAAAGGAGTGCAGAGTGGTTAGAGTAGATTCTAGTATGTATGTTCAGATGGACTATTGCAGAAACCAGAAAGAAGAACATATTGACCTCCATGAGGCTCAGTTAGCTAGATTGGTATCCAGGTGTTACTTCCCTCTGTGGGAGGTACCTGTTGCCTGCAAACTGAGAACAGAGTTCAGTGGAGTCCTTGAGGACCTTGTTTTACTGAGACTGCCCACTGTGATGAAATACCTCTGGTGAGGCCAGCCCTAAACATGACTGCATATTTCCTTGCAGCTTGGCATTGACTTGAAATTTGATCTGGAGGGATAGCAGGTGTGAATAATTATTAAACACCCCATGCCACCTTTTCCCATGTATACCTCTTCTGTAGGAAAATCCGGTATGAAAAAAGAAGGCTCATTTTTGGTAATTCATTATTCTTATTAACAAATAAATCTAGTACTATCAATAAAATACATTTGTTATAAATAATCAGCTCATTTTTTAAAATTATTTTTTATTTTTTATTTATTTGAGAGCGACAGACACAGAGATAAAGACAGATAGAGAGAGAGAGAATGGGTGCACCAGGGCTTCTAGCCACTGCAAACGAACTCCAGACGCGTGCGCCCCCTTGTGCATCTGGCTAACGTGGGACCTGGGGAACCGAGCCTCGAACCGGGGTCCTTAGGCTTCACAGGCAAGCGCTTAACTGCTAGGCCATCTCTCCAGCCCAATCAGCTCATTTTTAATCACAAAAATATCAGACTAATGCTCTTATAAAAAGCAATCACAACTCTATAAATCAATTTTCATGTTTATATATGGTGGGTTGCTTTACTCAAGTTGGTTCAAGGTTCTAATTTCTTAATAAAATTGAAAGAAAATTTTTCATTCAGCAATTAAGTATTGAGTTGACACTGTGACAGGTGAATGAAGTTGGGGAAAGACTCTACTTGCATGAAAGTTTCAGAACCCACCAGAAGAGGCAAACATAATGGCATTATCAAGTAAGGAAGCTGGCAAAACACATCTGTGTATTTCCATGTACAGTATACAAATCAATAATGAACACTTAAATTGAAATCAGCTTCAAAGTTGACATCTGATTTATTTTTTTTAAAATTTAAGTGATATATTTTATATAGATTAAAAGGTTTCAAATATGTTATAAATATATGGAATACACACACACACACACACACACACACACACACACACACACCATTGCAATGCCACCATAATCATCTGAAGACCTATTCAGTGCAATAAATGAAGCACACAGGTCATTAAGAGGAGAGGATTTGCTTGTCATATGGGTTGTAGACAACCTTGGTATTTCTAACTGCCTTTAATAAGTGAAGTAAGAATGGCATTAGTTGTTTAGCAGAGAGCTCAAAACTGGGAATTTGCATACGTGGGTACTAGGTTTGGCTCTAAGCCTTATAAACTGTATTGACTTCAGCAATGTTACTTATTCTGTCTAGACATCAGAGGCCTCATGGAAAAAATTGTGAAGCATTCACTAGAACTGTGAATCTTCATTGGCTGCTGAAGAATATTTACAATTAGGCATATGTCCACCCGTCCTCTCCACTCCTTGAAGACCAGTTGGATCAGAGATTCTGAGAATGAGAAATTAGAGCTCATATCTTTCAAAGTCCAGTGATTCTAACGTAAAAGGATTGAAGTCAGTGGCCTTGATGAACCTATCACTAAATCTAAAATTACATTTCAAATAGAAACAACCCTTTGAAATACAATTCTTTTGTCCCTTTTCATATCATAGACTCTCACAAATTGGTATTATCACCTTTCAAAAACATTTAAAAACTCACTATTAAGCATTTACTTCATTGCTTGAGTGAAATAATACTCATTTAAATTACTAAGCCCCTAAATAAATAGAAATGTTAGTGAGCTAGTAACCTGTTTGTAGAAATAAAATATAAAGTAACCTAAGTATATGCTTCCATGATTCTTATCAAACTGACTCACTCATTTAATTCCTATAGCCTTTTCCCACATACTGTGAATGGACAGCTGAAGAGATAAACTTGTTCAATTAAGTGCTGGAGGCAGAATAGAAGGGTGCCAGGGTAGAATATAATTATTTTATATATTGTCATGCAAGGTGCGGGTGTTTAATAAATGTTTGCTGAATAATGAACAAAGAAGAATTTGAAGAGATTTACTTGAAAATACTTTCCTCATTTATTCAACAATATTTCAAATTATGCTTCTGAGCATAGTTACCATTAATTAAATCAATTCTTTAAAATTCTGCACTACAGAAATAAATATATTGTAGGTGGAATTTATGCACTTAATTATTCATACATAGAACATGTGGGTGATGATGTAAGGGTCTTCTTATTTATTTTCATGACTCATTCAATGTCTTTTAAATATAGGAGCTTGAATTATCCACATCAAAAGGTATGTTTTTTATTCTGAAACATAGATACAGCCCATTTGAATAGTTTGAAAGACAAATTGCCTTTCTAGCAAGCGCAGAATAAAATATAGCAGTATAGCAAGAGTCCTACATAAGGACATGTCAGAGATTACCTTAACTCATCAGTAAACTTAAGCTAACAGAACAGTCTGTAGACATAGCTTAGCTGGGCATATTCACAGCAAAAGTTAGATTTTCCCAGTAATGCAACAATTTGGGGCATATATCCTTCATTTTGTTCTAATTAGCTAAGAACCCAGCTAATTATTGATGCCAATCCACCATCTTCAGTAACTGAGCAGTAACTACCCATAGGTAGCTCTCTTTTGTCATTTAGTGAAATTCCTAGAGAAACCAATCATTTGATCAGTGTTTCAGTACATACAGTTTCTATATGAGGTCTTTGGTAAGATCTCAGGTCCTTTCTGCTGTAGAAAGCACTGTTTTAGCACTCTGCAATTCATTTCAGATTTATTACTCTTTTGATTTATTTTATGCATCTGTATTACTATTAAAAGCACTCATTCTTGTGTTTGCAATAACTCCTGTCTAGATGAGAAATTGAACGTAAAGCTCTCCAGAATTGCTATGCAGTGAATTTATTATTATAAGAAAATGATTTAAATATATTAAAGAACATGACACTTATAAAATCTTTTAGTGGACCCCATATCTCTGATTTTGTGATGTAGAAATAAGAAATAAGAAAATAAAGAATTATTTTAAAAATCTAGAATATCTTAATTCTCTTTACATTGTGTTTCACACACAGATTTATTGGTTGGATTGAATCTCCTTTCTATTGTAACAGCAAATTGCACAGTTGGAACTCAAGGTTTAGTGTCACTCAATCAATGCAAGGACATACTGGAGCCTCTAGCCCTCTTTAGTACACAGTGTGAGTCTAAACACAGAGCATTCAATTACAAAATTCTCCAAATAAATGATGGCTAGAGGAGGCTTAAGCATTGACAGAGCTATTTCTACCACCTGGATTGTGCAAGAAGGGTGGCTCTAGGGGATTATCCTGGGGCCTCAATTCCCTCCTCATACCCTACGGTCCATGTGATTAGATATGAGTGATAAATGATGAATTAATAATGCCTATATATCTTGCACTAAAACCATAATAAGCCCTAATGATTGTCTAGCATTGCAAATCTTAAGGAAAATTAATGCCAAGAGAAATTACCTGGTTTTGCAAAGTTATTTTGTTAATAGACGTAGCTGAGATTCAAATCTTGATTGGCCTGATTTGAATCTCAGCTACATTCTTTCCGCCCCCACTTTTGCAAAACTCCTTGAGCCTTGGTGGGTGTGCTTGAAGTGTACATTAGTGTTGAGCTCTCGGCAGCTTCTGGATGTGTTTCAGTATCCTCAGTGTCTGTCTCCATTACTATGGCCGAGGTTGTCAAGCTGTGGAAGCAGCACTCTTGTTCATCTCACCAGTTCCTCTGTGGTTTCATCTAGGCCTTATCTGCTGTGTGAGGCATGGTTCATCTCCTGCCTGGGCACCGGTTATCCTTGTATTGTTGATACATTTTCGTTGTCTTTGGTTCTCCCTGCTTTAATGGCATGGGTGTGGCCTTGCTCCCAGCCTCTTGCTCTGGCCTTGCCCTCCCAGGCAGCCACCCAGGGATCTATCAATTGACTTTTTTTTTTTTTTGTCGAGGTAGGGTTTCACTCTAGGCCAGGCTGATCTGGAATTCACAATGTAATCTCAGGGTAGCCTTAAACTCACAGGGATCCTTCTACCTCTGCCCCTCAAGAGCTGGGATTATAGGCATGTGCCAACAAGCCCAGCTCTATCATTTATTTTTGAAGAAGTACGTTATGCATTTTATTTCTTGAATAGCTGTCAGCAATTTGTTCATATTTTAACCAATAATTATTGAGTCTTTATTATGTGATAGATATAAAGCAGTGAAAAATAAGACAAAATCTCTGATTTTTTCACGTTTATATTCTTTTGGAGAAAACAGTCGTGAGCAAACAATCACACAGGCACACGTACAAACACAAATGTTTTGAAAATGGATCGCAAGTACTCAAGGTCAGCTTCCAGCTTAAACCACTTAGGTGGTTGATGTAATGGCCTTTAATGAGAAAGGAGACACTACAAGATCATTTTAGTTTGAGGAAGATAATGTTGTGACTGAGACATACCTGAGCTGGAGATGTCTTATATATGACAGCATGGACAGTCTGCAACTCAGATGAGAAATCCCATTTTGAGGTATAGACTTTGCTACATTTTACTCATGACTGGCAATCTTTCCAACCAAAATGCTTGCAGGACATAAAAATATCTTGAAGGTGGGATGGGGACATGGCTTGGTAAGTACAGTACTTGTCATCTAAGCATGGCCATCTGAGTTTGGAATCAATGTAAAATGTCAGGTGTGGTGACATGCATCTGTAATCCCAGTGCCGGGGAGGTGGAGAAAGGGAGATCCCTTGGACTTGCTGGTCAGCTTGTCTAGTGCAATGAGAGAGCTCTAAGTTCAGTAAGAGACCCTATCTCAAAGAATAGAGAGCAACTGAGAAAGACGCCTAACATCAATCTCTGCTTCCACACACACCTGTGCACATTTGCAAGTGTACTCACCCATATAGGTGTATTGACACATATGTAAATATGAATACAAGTATATCACACACATGAATTTTTAGTATGGCAGTATACTACAAATTAATCTTGAACCATTACTCTTAAATTACTAATTTTAAACACTGCTCAATATTTTTCTTAAATACAAAAAATATTTGTAATTGTGGATTCAGAATAAATTATTGTGATGCTGAGGATTGACTGATATTCAGCTGAATATTCCAAAGCAAGCAAACATTATAGAATGGTCTCAGGGGCAATAGTACCAATGATATATGAAGAAGACATGGGACAGGTGACGTTGATGGAAAACACAATATGATACAAGTGTGACTTTTACATGAAATATGCCTTCATTCTGCATCATTGACATTCTTCTCCTATTAAGGCATGAGAATATATATCCCCTCCTCTTTTGGGCTTGTGGCTTGCTGCTACTCAACAGAGTAAGTAGCTAAGTAGCTTCTGATGCTAGATTATAATAACTGCAGAAGCTTCATCCTGACTTACCAGACCTGAGGCTTATCTGTCAGCTGGGCAGCTACCCTGAGACTATTATGTGGTTTATAAAAAATAAGTCATAGCCTATGTAGAGACATAAAATAAAGAAGTTCCAGAGACTAATGATGAGAGAAAAATGTCTTGCTAGCTCCCAGGTGTTTCAAATATATCTACTGTCTGTCGGCACCCAAAGTAGAGATCCAGAGCTGAAGTTGCTCAGATGAGACCTTCCCAAATTCTTGACACATGGAATCTGTCAAGAAAGATATGTTTTTTTTTTTTTTTTAAATCAAGCAATAACAGACAGCTGCCTATGTACTTGATGGTATACTAAAAACCTAAAGGTTGTGGGGACTGAGGAAATGGCTTAGCGGTTACAACATTTGCCTGCAAAGCCCAAGGGTAAGGGTTTGATTCCCTAGGATCTATGTAAACCAGATGCACAAGGGGGCACATGTGTCTGGAGTTTGTATGCAGTGGCTAGAGGCCCTGGTGTGCCCATTCTCTCTTTCTCTCTATCTGTCTCTTTCTCATAAATAAATAAATAAATAAAGTATTTTTAAAAAACCTAAAGGTAGTAACAATGTGTCTGGGATCAGCCATCAGATAGAAACTTCAAGGGCCTTAAGGAGACAGTTGGAAGGAAGGATAGGAGGAGAAGGAGGAAGGTGTTAGTGGAAATTGGAAGAAGGCAGAAGGTTCATTATCTGTATCATGTAGTAACATGGTATAGAGAAAATAAATGCTATAACCATGACGATGTAGTTAGATTTCCAGCCAGGTACTAAGGACATTAAGTGTCCAAGTGGAAGCTGGAGTAAATGTAAGGAATGAAGAGTAAGTTTCTTTTCTTTCTTTTTTTTTTTTTTTTATCTTGCAAATTGTCCTCAAATAAGGATGGGCTTCAAAGAAAAAAAACATGTCCATGTGGGACTATGAGATTTCTTTTTTTTTTTTTTTTATGAAACCTCAGAGATATCTAAAATAGCACTTCATTAGAGGTCTTATAAGGATGATATGAGAATGTTTTCTTCTTTAAGCAACAACCTCTAATATATCAAGGGTTTGCTCCACAGTACCTTCTTAGGGAGGCTTAGGACAAGAGTTATGTGGGTTCTTTTTTTTTGAAGTTCATATGACTTTTTCTTTTTTTATTATTTTTTTTTGTTTTTTTTTTTTTGTTTTTTGAGGTAGGGTCTCACCCTGGTCCAGGCTGACCTGGAATTAACTCTGTCATCTCAGGGTGGCCTTGAACTCATGGCAATCCTCCTACCTCTGCCTCCCGAGTGCTGGGATTAAAGGTGTGCGCCACCACGCCCGGCTCATTTTTTATTAATTTGTGTGTGCATGTTCATGTGTCGGATGCAGACTCACACATGCCACAGCATGCATGTGGATGTCACAGGACAACTTTTGGGTTAGTCCTCTACGTTTCTATCTCATTTGTAGCCACGTTTCTCACTGTAGGTCTCACCCTGTTGTTCTTTGCCTTCTGCCTCACCATTGACATCTGTTTGCTGGGATTACAAAAGCTTGCCATGGTTTCTGACTTTTGGCATGGGGTTTCAGGATTGAACTCCAGCTTCAGCAGTGAGCTCTGTATCTATTAAGCCGTCTCCCCGGCCCTGTTTTATTTATTTTATTTTTTTGTGCAGCACCCAATCTCATTTTAAAAAGGTTTTATCTTTAATTGAAAAATAATAATTGTATCCTTTTATGGAGAAAATGTGGTTTTGATAAGCATTTCATTGTTTAGTGTTTAAATCAAACTAATCGATATATCCATCAAATTAAAGATTTTTTCACATCATACATCTCTACTGCAGAGTTAATGGAAATTTAAAGAAGGACAATCGTCTAAGAGAGCATTTCCTCCTAATGAGAGTTCACAAAGCCGCTAAGAGAAGAGAGTTCATGGAAATGCAGAGGGTTATCATTTTAAGCTGTTTTTATTTTTAAATTGACAATGCTACTTTTGAAAGGATATTGTTTTGTGACTTCTCTCTTAGCAGCATAGGAGCAACTTCTCTTTTTCTCGTGCAGTGCTGGGGATTGAACCCAGGGCCTTGCACTTATTAAGCAAGTGGTCTGTCACTGAGCTCCACCACCAGCCTGGCAGCTACTTTTTGATTGCTGGAAAACAGTTTTAAGGGCACTTTCTTTGATTATTTGATTACACTTCCATTTTTTTTGAACTTGAATTTTCTGGAGCCTTTTATGTACCGCTATGCAACTAACTTTAACCTTTAAATAAATCAGATTTATAGTTTTCAATTTTATTTCTAATTGTTATAAAATATATTTGCTATAGTTATTAGTCCTCAGATACAGCTAGGAAACTGTCGACATAGAATCACTTGCCTTTTCTCTATATTTAAGCACTAATTTTATTGCTTTACATTGCTTATTCTTGAAGTTTGTTCCTGATTCACTATTTTGTCTGAAATTTAAAGTTATTTTCTTACTGTACTTATCATACCTGCCATTTTAATACTTTGCATTTTTTAAAATGCAATAAATACCAAATGGATTGCCTATTCTTTATAAAAAAAAATTTAAGAGAGAGTATGGTGGTATCAGGCCCTCCTGCCTCTGCAAACTAATTCCAGACATGTGTGTCCCTTTGTGTGTCTGGATTTAAGTGGGTACGGGAGAATCAAACCCTAGGTGATCAGGTTTTGCAAGAAAGTGCCTTTAACCATGGAGCCATCTCTCCAGCCCCTATTTTTCATTTTTGTACTAAGAACATTTAAATTTTTCTTTTAAATATTTTGAAATTTATACATTATTATGGACTTAATCACCATGCTGACCAATCTCTCTCTAAAATCTATTCTTCCTATCAAACCAAAATTGGGCTTATATTGAAGAGGTAGGTGGATATTACTTTTGTCTAATGAAGTGAATTATAAATTCATAACAAAGAAAACCCAACAGTTAACATAACTGAATCTGCTTGGCTTGAAAGGAACAAAAACAGTATATGTATTATGTATAATGAAGAAAGGAATTTCGACCCCTTCTCTATGGCCATGAAATAGACTAAAATAATTACTCAGTTACAAATGCCACTTATTAGGAAAGATGATTCAAGTAGAAAAAATTATATATATATATGAGCCCAGAGAACAGAGCCCAAACCCTGAGGGGACAACTCCAAAGAATACATTCCCAGTCAAGGACCTGCCAATATGGCTTTTTCTTCATTCTGGAATCCCTTGATGAGGAATTTCAATGATTGCTAATGTCCCTATTTTGAATGGGAACATCCTTAATGAGGATCCAATATATATTTCCATACTGTCTGTTAGATTTATTGAGCGGATATCTTATCTGCAGTTCACAAGGATTCATTTTGAACTATACTTCAAGGGTTTAGCCTGAGATGCTTCATCTGATATAGATGATGCGATCCTGAGTTTTGAATGACATTTTAGTTCAATGTAATCAATGGCACCTAGAAAGTCTTCACTAAGTCAATTATTTCTTCTCATCCAGAAAAGAGTAACATTAACAAAAGAGCAACAGTAACAACAACAAAAAAAGTCCCAGCCTTTTTAGTTTACTCTTCTTATAGGTGAGCATTTAATTAGTCTTTGGAAGTAAATGTGAGTGTGGTTTTGTCTGCATCAGAGTAGTGAATTGTGGCAAGAGGGGAAGGCTATGGAAGAATATATTTAAAGTGGCCTCTATCATATTTTCCATCCACATGTTTCCTTCAATGTGACTTTGAAGCTTTTTCTAGCGAGAATTGGGCATCTATTTCCCCACTTTGAATTACGGAAACCATATGACTTGCTTATAACTCAAAGAATACAGTTGAATGATACTGTATGAGTTCTAATGGTAGTACATAGAAAGTGAGACAATTTTTTTTTCCTGTTCACTGTGCTGAGTGATGAGCTACCAAGTAAAAAGTCCCACTATCCTGAAGCTGTCATGCTAAGAGGAAGCTGAGGCCATGGGAAAGGTTATGTGTAGGCATTCTAATTGGCATCCCTGGTCTTAAAGATCTCCAGACCCAGACATGTGAGTAAACAAGTTTACAGATGACTAACTCTCAGTTGTCAAGCAACAATCTGCCGTGTAGCCTTTCCAGCTGAGACCTCAGAAATCATGTAGCAGAGACAAGTCATCCACACTTGTGCCCTTTGCAAGCTCCTGAGAATAACAAGATATTGGTTTTGTGTGTCATTATGTTTGAAGTGATGTAACATGCACAGTAACTGGAACAGGCTATTTGAGTCATCATTGTGCCAAATTTTGCACTTTAAATCGCTAGATATCCAAGCCTATAATTCTTGACACAAAATAAGAAATATTACGAATAATTAGAATCAAACATGGTTCGGAGTCAATGCTGTGTTTCAAGAATTAAAAGTAAAAGGAGGGCCGGAGAGATTGCTTAGTGGTTAAGGCCCTTGCCTGCAAAGTCAAAAGATCCAGGTTCGATTCCCCAGGACCCACGTAAGCCAGATGTGCAAGATGGCGCATGTGTCTGGAGTTCATTTGCAGTTGCTAAAAGCCCTGGTACACCCATTCTCTCCTTCTCTCTCTCTCTCCAAAAAATAAATAAATTTAAAAATCCATTAAAATATTTTATTTTTGTTTATATATTTGAGGGGGGAGGAGACAGAGAGAGGGACAGAAGGATAGACAGAATGGGCACACGAGGGCATCCATCCACTGCAAATGAACTCCAGACATATGCGCCACCTTGCACATCTGGCTTACATGGGTCCTGAGGAATCGAACCTGAATCCTTTAGCTTTGCAGGCAAGGGCCTTAACCACTAAGCCATCTCTCCAGCCCCCAAAATAAAATATTTTTTTAAAGTAGTAGGAAAATGCCATTCTATGCACAGTATTGATGATAACTGTTTTGGAAGCCATGTAGGTAATCTGGCCAGTGGTTGTCTGTGAGATTAGCTGTCTGAATCTTTTCTTTCCTGAGATATAGCATCACTGTCTAGGACTCCAGTATCCACAATGCTACAGGATTTCTATTAATCAAGACACACCAATGTAATGTGATATTGATAAGGGATGTTAATTCTTGTTTTAAAAATAAGCATCTTGATTTCAGCTCAATCATGACAAAACAGTAAGAGACCTGATGCCATTCTCAGGAGAATAGCTTGAGAAAAAAATCACATTTACTCATCAGCCAATTCTGTTATAAAACCAAACAAAAGTGTGTTTTTATGAAATACATATCTGAACCATAAAAAAGAGATGAGTTAGTGGGTGACCCTTTTGATATTGAAATCAGAACTAGTGTTCTAAATCATGCATAATAAATCCTTGTTGATTGCCCGGTGATTTTTTTTTTCATTTTATACAAGTGCCTTCCATTAGCTAGTAAAACCTGGTTCAGTTACTTCTTTACTTAACTCATATAAATTGATTCATTCTCAACCTTTTCTATGACATCTGCCTTCAATAATGTCAAATATTTTCATAGCAAGAAAATTCTAGAATAAAATAAACTAAATCGAAAAGGAAAATATGTACAAATGAATATCAGAACAGGCTTATATGTAGGTAAATATTGAAAAAGCACATAGGCAAAAAGTGACCTTATACCCTATTAGATAATTCAGTTATTCCAATGTAAAATTATCAGTCAGGGGTAAAACTTGGTATGGCATATCTTTAAGAGTTAAACCTAGGAAGAGGACTTAGTAACCATTTTTACTTACTTTATTCAATGAAAAAATTGTAAAAAGGCAAAAATAATGAAATGAGAAGAAATATACTTAGATATTGAGGACCTTGATTCTCCAGCCTTGATTCACTGAAACTTTCTTTTCACTCAGGCCCTCCACTTTGAGGTCCCTAGTCACATTCAAACCATTTGTCAGTTCTCTTTTCCAGATAGATGCAGATCCTAAGAAGAGAGCTGCCCCAACATACCTCAAAAGGGGCCCAACTGAAACTAAGGACAACTGGTGAAATAAGCAAGGGTGATGTTTTCCTGTGAACCGGATACCAGCACAAAGGGGAAGGAGATCAACGCAGAGAAAAATCAACTCCTACCAAATCAGAGAGCCAGAGCCTCAGAGGCCCCCAACACCTCAGCACTGAAGCAGACCAAAAATGAACCCAACATGGCTCAGGGAAATTTTGTGGAAGAGGGGGTGGAAAGAATGCCAGAGTCACATGTTGGGTCATGATTTGCAGAGACATTTATCATACCAATAACTGTGGGCTAACTCCACAATGCACAACCCATTTTCATTAACAAGGAGGGTCTAATGGGAGGGTCTAATGGGAGGGGGTAGATCACAGATGAGCCTAAATAATGGTACCAAACTGCCTGTATTTACTGAAAAGAAAACTAATAAATTAAATTATGGTTAGCACTAGACATGTTTTAAGTCTTATAATTTTATCCAAGTGACTTACTTAAAAAAAATAAATCTGTTAAAATGCTTGCATGCAAAGCCTAAGGATCCAAGTTTGATTCCCCTTTGCCCATGTAAGGCAGATGAACAAGGTGACACATGCATCTGGAGTTTATTTGTGGTGGTTAGAGGACCTGGTGTGCCCATTCTTTCTCTCTCTCTCTCTCTCTCTCTCTCTCTCTCTCACACACACACACACACACAAATAAATACAATATTATTAAAACCTTAAAAACTCTCCTAAACCAAAATAATACTTGCAGTATGGAGTTATGTTCCATTTAGATGTTATTACACAAAATATCTTCCTTTGCTTTGATATACATGTTATTTCTATCAGCATCTATATTTAAAAAGAAAAGTACCATCAGGGCCTCTTACTCATGACAAATAGCACCCCCAATAACAGAGGGCAAATTCACAAGCCAGGGAGGAAAAACAAAACTCGGCTATGGTATGAGTAATGTATTAATTACCTTTGAGTCAATGTGACCCAATTACTGGAACAATTTAAAGGAGGAAGGATTTATTTTGGCTTCAGTTTAAGAGGATTCAGTCCATCACAGTGGAGAGGGAATGGGGGAGCTTCCATATCACGGCACATAGAAGAAGCATACTAGCTTCCTATTTTTCCCTCCTTTATTCTCCCCCCCCCCACATGTAGAGTGAGTATTGTTTTAGTTAATCTCCTCTGAAGATTCCCTCACAGGTATACCCAGAGCTGTACCTTACCAGTCTTCTAAGTGATTCTAAATCTAGCAATGGACATAATATTAAAAGAATGACAATCACAAGCAAGAATTTTGGAATAAATGATAACAGAGCCAACAAATGGTATAGGGGATTCAACCGGGGACTCCTAGTTATTCACCAAACTCACTTGGGCCTTTAGTTCATAGTTACTTAACTGAAGTCCTATTGACATTTATATCCACATAATTATTTGTTGTCAGGAAATGAGCTTTGCTTTTCAGGATGTTTAGGTGAATCACTAGCCTCCACTTACTAGATGTCAGTAGCACTTCTATTACCCTATTTATGATAACCTGAAATGTCTACATTTGCCAGATATCTCCTAGAAAAGCAGAGCCCATCCCCCGAGAAACCCCATGTATCTCGTCACGTGCACACATGAAGAGACTACATTTTTTCATCTCTTATATACCTATGTGAGGCTGTGCAATGTATCATGTACCAGAAATCAAATTAACTTAATACTCAAATCAAAACTAATCACTTTTTTCTCTTCCATCATTACATGCTGATCTGATATCAGCTCCTCAAAATAATTCCCAACAGAACGATTGAAATAGTCTTCTTGGATGATTCCATGGCTTCAAGTATATCCCTTCCAACAATAATGTATATTTTCAACATAGCAACTAGAGGTATAGTTATGATGTCAGTTAAATTCAGTTTTCCTGAGCTTAAAACTGTCCATTCGCTCTCATTTCAGATTCTTTAAATTTCCCCTTTATCTCTCTTACTGCTCTCACTTTATCCCAAAGGTCACCAAACATTTTCCACAAGTAGATTAATAGTAAATATATAGTATGTTTTTAGACCTCATGGACTGTACATTCTCTAAAAACTTCTTTCTTTCTCTCTCTCTTTCTCTTTTTCTTTCTTTCTTTCTTTCTTTCTTTCTTTCTTTCTTTCTTCCTTCCTTCCTTCCTTCCTTCCTTCCTTCCTTCCTTCCTTTCTTTCTTTCTTTCTTTCTTTCTTTCTTTCTTTCTTTCTTTCTTTCTTTCTTTCTTTCCTTCTCTCATTTCCTTCTTCCTTCCTTCCTTCTTTTATTTCTATTTTTGGGGTGGCACAGACCTTTTTTCTGCCATATTTGCAAAGAAACCATTTATTAGAACCAAAAGAAGAGTAAGAAAACAGGGGACAAGAGGAGGGTGGAAATGGGGAGAGAATGAGGTCTGAAACAGATGTCAGTTATGGAAACATAAATGTCTAATTTTTAAATACTTATACTTAAAAGGTGAACATATAACAAACCACTTATCCTTTAAAGAGATCCAGAGCAGACATGTTTGGCTGAAATAAAAACAAGAAACACAACAAAAATTCCCCCACAAAATCCACAGAGATGTTTCACTTTCATTCAGATACCTGGCTACAAATTCTGAATTGTTTCCTACTCAGGATGAGTCAGTACTGGAAGAAACCCAGTCTCTTGGGTCTCTGAGACCCCATATTGTGGTAAGTAATAGGATATCCAATAGGCCAGGGGTGAGGCAATTATTTGGCAGTACGGGAAACTGCTAGCTCCTCATTCTCTGGGACTGATGTCATAGAATATAGTGGGTGAAGAATGGGAGCATAGGGCCAGAATGGGACTACAGGGAACAGAACCTTGTGCTTTTCATGGGTCATCAATCTAAGGTCAAGGAGGGAAAAGGAAAGAGCCTTACAGTGAAGGTAGTTGAGCTGGCTGATCCCCTAAAGTGAGACAAAAACTAAGTCTCTTGAGCCCATACCTGGGCAAATAGTGTCCAAGGCTTCTTCCAGGTGAGGGTCAGACTGTGGATACTGAGAAGTGACAGATACTAACTATAGTGAATTGGATGAAGCTTTGAGGACCAGTTGATAACATCCATACATATATACAATGTAGCATAATCATAGTTCCTTCCCCCCTTCACCCCTATCATATGTCCCCTCCAGAGTCACTTCTTTCTAGCTAGTCCTTCTTCATTTATTGACAATTTTTATGTATATAAAATGTATTTATATAATAGTTGCCTCACTTCTCTGTCTTTTCCCTAACCCATGACTCCTTCCTATGCCTTCTTTCTCCCTCTAAATAGTCCCTTTACTATTTTTAATTGATTATAAATTGTGCTGCATGCCTCTTTCTGTTCTGGTCACATTCTCATTAGATTATATTCCTATATCTTCCCCCTCATTCCTAAGATACTGAGGACCCTCCTCAAAGGGGGTATTGGTGCTCCCCATGACACCATGAATGCTTCAGTCTCTCTTCCCCCCCACCACCATGCTTCCTAAAATCTTTGTAGCCCCTCTTCATCAATGTTCCCTGGGCTTTGGCCAGTGTGGTAGAAGGCTACATTAATGGTAATACAATCACTGAATTTCTGCTTTGAGGCATTTTGAGTGTCTTCATGTCTTTTCATTGTATGTTTTTAATCGACTTTTCTATAGCAATATATATATATATATATTTGACCCTACTTTGGACCACACTTCATCTATAGCACCATATTTTTAATGAACTTGAATTAATTGTTGAATTATTGGGCTTTCTGATCAAAATCTATAAAACAAAAATATTTTCACCTATTGTCAGGTGTAGTCTTAGTGAGTACCTTAGAATACAGTGACATAGTTGTGATGTTTCAATCCCTCAAGAGAGCAGCTATGCCTTGCATACAGAAATACCTTCCTGGTCATTTCTGTTTTTTGCTTGAGCGTACTAAAAAGACGCACTATCATAAAAAAACATGAAAGTGAAACATCTTCCATCTGGTATATGCACTTTTCAATTATTAACGTAATTTTCCATTTGTTATGGGTACAAACTGAACATTGAGAATGGAAGTGATAGGTAATCAAAAGAGTTATAGCAACAGTATCAGTGGCAAATCATGTTGAGAATTTGTTTGCTTTGTAACTTAGATTTTTCTAGTGGACAACTATATGCTTCAATATCTCTCTACATGTATGTATATATATATATATATGTATATATATATATATATATATATATATATATATATATATACATAATTGATGTCAAAGTGATAAGTGATAACACTGAAAGATTATTGGTTGGTGGTAACACATACCTCTAGAAGGACCTGTCAAAGGCTGTAAAGAATTATAATTCCAAGAACTCGACTTTGGTTAGGTGTAGCCAAGAGAGGTCATTTGGAAGGTATAAGAATAAACAGAGGATATTAGTAATGGGAATGAGTGGGGATTAGATGAGGCTGCTTTCTGAGACATGATGGTACTACAGACCTTCATGGGATGCCATGTTCTGGTCCCACATTAGTGGTTAGTTATGTTGTTTTCTTAAGATGTTCCTGTGAACAACTGGTTTCCCATGCAGATCTTCAGGTTACTCTCATCTTTTCACTTTTGCCCTTGGATCTCCATTCCCTTGGTCACTTGCACATTCCTGGAAACACTACTATAGTAAATCTTCTATTTTTGTAAAACTCTGTTGTCTGGGACTAGAGTGATGGATCAGCAGTTAAAAACACTTGGTTGCACCAGGCGTGGTGGCGCACGCCTTTAATCCCAGCACTCGAGAGGCAGAGGTAGGAGGATTGCTGAGAGTTCGAGGCCACCCTGAGACTACATAGTAAATTCCAGGTCAGCCTAGACCAGCGTGAGACCCTACCTTGAAAAAACAAAACAAAACAACAACAAAAAACCCCACTTAGTTGCAAAGTCTAGTAGACTAAGTTCAGTTCTCCAGTACCCACATAAATCCATATGCACAAAGTGGTGCATGTATCTGGAGTTCATTTGCAGGGGCAGGCATCCCTCACATGCCTACTCTCTCACACTCTCTGAAAAAAATAAAGCAATTCTAAAAAATATTAAAATCTTTTGTTTTTTTGGGTAGCTAGTGGCTAGAAGGCAAGATACAGCCATACATTCTGCCATGCATAGTACATACCCCACCTAAAAAGCATGTATTACTTTGCATCAAATACTTTTAGAGGTTGGGAAACCCTGATACACATACAGTTACGACCTAATGTGATCCTGGTATGGACGAAGAATGCAGTGAATACCAGATACTAGAGAAGAGGCAGGTGCTATGTGGAATTAATTGCAGGAAGTCAGATGGCATTATTCCTGCAATCACATCACAAAATGCACATATGATCAATGTGCATAAATATGATGGGTATGTTCCATAAAGCAGCCCATGTAAATACAGCCTAATTTTAATACAACCTATTTTTTCAGGGTAAATACAGAGCAGATCAAATGTACTCTCTGTACCATTTGTCCAGCAGCTAATCTCTTAATCAGCCCACATCTTAATCAGGGAAGATGTTTTTGCAAATCACAGAAACTCACTCATGATCATTTAACTAATCTGGGAAGTGCCTTATGTAAGTTCTTCCAAGTCTCTAAGGATAGGGAAGCAATGCCCTGTAAAGGTGAGAAGACTGAGATTCTGTTCCAGTCCTGACTGCCATTAACAGAGTGGGAGCTGGGAAAGTCACCATATGGCTCAGCCACCTGTGTAGTAAAATTGACACAGTGGCACATTTTTATAGGGATTTTGAGAGTATTCACTGAACTAATGGACTTTAAGAACATTTAACAGCTCTTGATATACAAAGTATACTCAAATATGTATTAACATGATGCTCATATTGATGTGAGTGTGAGCAGGGTTATCCAACTCAGGAACTCCAGTGAGCAAGTCATCTAATGAGATTATTCTAAATATCTCAGGGATGTTATTCTCTACTGTTTCTGCTTTTCTCTAATCAAATTCCCTCTTATTCATTCATATTCCAACCAGGCTACACCAACCTCAATCCATCAAAAACCTGTTCAACTTAAGTCCTTCCTGTAATGTAATTAGAGTATCAGAATCATTTTATTCACACTTTTGAAAGAAAGAGCTTCCTCGATAGATACTAGTGTATAGTTTGATGTCCATAAGGCATTGGATAGAAAAAGATATAGGCTAGAGTAAGGGCAAAGTGAAGAGTGAAGGAATGCTTTAAGGGCAGAGAATAGTCACAAATATATACCCCATGAAGAACTGTAGAAGGAACTAGAAAGGCTGGAGTTGAGAAATGACAGACTTTTCTAAAGAGTGAAATTCAGGTCAGTGTTCACTAAGAAATTGAGGAAGAACATAACTAATATACGAGAGTTAGAGAGGAGAGAGATAAAGGGGAGAGGGTGAGAGGGAGGGAGGGAAGATGTAGGAGATTTAGGTTAGTCTTGATTCTACCCTCTCCAGTGTCTTGTGGTTCAGGTGTTTCCTGTAAGGGTCTAGTGAAGGTTCAGCCATTTGGTCTGCCTTTTAGGAAGTAGAATTTTATGGTACCATTGCCGTTTGGGTCTGGATTACTGTTTTCCATCCTTCGATGCCCTCCCCGCCCTCCCATCCATCCTATTGTCTAGTCCATGAGGTGCTTGCTGGGTATGTAAGGTATCTTGGGTAGATTCACGTTAGGTGTTGTAGATGAGTGAGACTATGTGTCAATTTTTTTTCTGAGATTGGGTAAGTTCGCTGAGAATGATCTGTTCCAGGTTCAACCACTTTTCCTCAAATTTCTTTATGTCGTTTTTTTCTTACTGCTGTGTAGAATTCCATTGTGTAGATATACCACATCTTTGTTATCCATTCTTCTAATGATGGACATCTGGGTTGATTCCAGCTTTTAGCTATTACGAATTGAGCCGCTACAAACATGGTTGAGCAAATCTCTCTGGCCTTTGGTTTGAAGGTTTTAGGGTAGATGCCCAGTAAGGGTATAACTGGGTCTGTTGGTATTTCTATAGTCAGCTTTTTCAGGAGTCTCCATATTGCTTTCCAAAGTGGTTGTACTATCCTGCATTCCCACCAACAGTGAATGAGTGTCCCTGCTTCTCCACATCCTCGCCAGCATTTATTTTCATTTGACTTTTTGATGTTGGCTATCCTTATTGGGGTAAGGTGGAATCTCATAGTTGTTTTAATTTGCATTTGTCTGATGATTAGGGATGATGAACATTTTCTTAAGTGTGTATTTGCCATTTGTATCTCTTCCTCTGTGAATTGCCTGTTCAACTCCGTGCCCCATTTTGTGAATGGGGTATTTGTCTTCTTATTGTTTAGACTTTTGAGTTCTTTGTAAATTCTAGATATAAGGCCTCTATCAGTTGGATAACCTGCAAATATTTTCTCCCATTCTGTGGGTATTCTATTGGCTTTGCTTATTATATGCTTGTCTGTAAAGAAACTCTTCAGCTTCATATGATCCCAATGGTTGAATGACTGTTTAAGAACTTGAGCCACTGGGGTTTTGTTCAGGAAGTCTTTTTCCATTCCTATATCATGGAAAGTACTTCCTAAATTTTCTTCCAGTATTTTTCGAGTTTCTGGTCTTATGTTGAGGTCTTTGATCCATTTGGATTTGAGTGTAGTGCATGGTGAAATGTGTGGATCAAGTTTTAGTTTCCTGCATGTGGTTATCCAGTTTGTCCAGCACCATTTGTTGAAGATGCTATCTTTTTTCCAGTCTATGTTGTTTGGGCCTTTGTCAAATATCAAGTAGCTATAGTTGCTTGACCCAAAATCCGGGTCCTCAAGTCTATTCCATTGGTCTATACACCTGTTTTATGCCAGTACCATGCTGTTTTTATTACTATGGCTTTGTAATATAGCTTTATATCAGGTATGGTGATGCCACCAGAGGTATTTCTTTTGCTGAGGATATGTTTGGATATGTGAGGCCTTCTGCCTTTTCATATGAAATTTGAGATCATTTTTTTCTATCTCTGTGAAGAACACTGTAGGGATTTTAATTGGAATTGCATTAAATATATATATTGCCTTTGGTAGGATTGTCATCTTCACAATGTTAATTCTGCCTATCCAGGAGCATGGGAGGTCTTTCCATCTTTTCAGGTCCTCCTCAATTTCTTTATAGAGGGAGCTAGTCAAAAAAGAATTGTTTGACATTAGATGGATGAGCATTCAAAAATTTTATGACTGAATATGGAACGTGCCATCTTGAAATCCTGGTTGCTAGAGAAAAGCAAGTATTTAACCATTTGTTGGAGATATTAGATGATTTAGGGGATTACATAAACATTTAAATAACTTTCATTTATGGGACTCTTGTAGTGTGTGAAAATTACTAAGGAAGAAGTCTAGGGTTATGAACCTAAGTGCAGGAAAGACATATTCAAGCAATATCTATGCATGACCTTTTAGGTCTCCTCAGTAGTTTCTAGCCATTGTGTTTTACTTTTGAGAAATCCTGCTCCAATGTATTTGATCCCACAACATTTGCTTTTTTCACTTTCAGTTATTTTTGACTTGTGTAATACTTGTTTTTTTTTAATTTGATTTGCTTATTTTTTAAGAAATGTGATATTACATGTTATGACTAAGCACTTAGGGTCCAACACATCAAATTCATGGAAGCTTATCTTCAATCTAACCAAGTTTGATATCTAGAGACTATAAGAAATAATATCAGCCTTCCAAATTGCCACTTCTTCCTTTCTTCTCTGCCATTTTACTGCTTAATTTCTGCTCCAAGAAGTACAGAGGGGGGGAGTTGATGCTGTTGGCAGTCAAAATTTGGAGAGTTGGGAGTTCCCCTCTCCAAAGGTGTGCAGGTGGATGTGGCAGTGTGGAGTGAGTAGGCTGGACCCCTGTTTCCCCACTCCTCCCAGCTCCCTGGTCTGCATTCCCTGCACCTGTCTGTGTGTGGGTGGTAGCAGAAGTGTCCAGTGAGTAGGCCAGGACAGATCCCTGTTTCCTGGCTCTTCCCACCTCCCTGGCCTGGGTTTCTTTTGTGGACAGTGTGCAGGTGAGCACTGGCAGAATGCAGTCAGTAGGCCAGACCCCTGTTTCCCAGCTCCTCCCAGATCCTTGGTCTGGGTTCCCTGCATAGACAGTGTGAAGGTAGGCAAGACATCTGTTTTCTGGCTCCTCTGAGTTCCCTGCTCCAGGTTCCCTGGGCCAGTCTGTGTGCAGGCAGGTACAGCCCAGATTAAGTAGGCCAGATTCCTGCTCCCTGGCTCCTCCCAGTCCCCTGGTCCTAGGAAGACCCATTTGTCCTTTGCTTGGGTAGGCCTGGTCCCTGTGTGAGCTGTGGAATCAGTAAATTTGCTCTGATAATCTGACTGGCCACTCGGCACTAACATCCCTGCTCACCAGAGTCAGAATGTAAATGGCCCAAGGAACAAAAACTGGCATCCTCCTCAATAAAATAAAGAGTCTTCCTAAAATGGGTAGACAATAACATGAATAAGCCAAAAAAGGCCGAAAACTAAAAGATCTTCACCAAGGATGCCTACTCCTACAATGGAAGTATCCAATAAAATCATAGAGAAGTCAACAAAAATTCATTCCCAAAATAAAAACACAACCAATGATATCCTGATTAAAAAAACCAATCACTGAATTGGTGGCAAACCATCAAAGAACCAACAATTTTATCAATGAAATTGAACAGCATCATCTCCTAGAGTGTTCAGCTTTTGACAGTAGGCTTAACTTGATTGAAGAAACCATTAGAACCCTCCAAAGAGTACTGTGAATAAATTGAAGGTGAGTCAAGAAATGGAAGATCTTAACAACTGGTTGATTAAGCTTATTGAAGATTTGATCAAATGCAAGAGTGAACTCTAGGAATCATCAAAAAAAAAATCAGAACTCAAAATCATACCTCAAAAAAGAGATGTAAACAATGCAAAATAACATAAAACAAAAATAAAATAGAAATTATAAAAACCTCTCTAGAACCCCAAACATCTGGATTATGGGTATATCACAAGGAGAGGAAATCTAGGCCAGAGGCATAGAGAACATATTCAACAAAATTATTGAAGAAAATTTTCTGAATCTCTCAAAAGAGAGGACCATCCAGATACAAGAAGCCCACAAAACACCAAACAGACAGGACAAAAGAAGAAACTCTCCAAGACACATTGTAATTAACTCTTAACAATGAAAACAAGAGAGAGATTTAAAAGCAACCATAGAGAAACAACTCAGAACATACAAAGGCAATGCATCAGAATTATGTCAGATTTCTCAATGGAAAGCCTGAAAGCCAGAAGCTGCATGGAATAGAACACTTCAAAGTCTGAAAAACTATGTCTTCCAACAAGATACTCTACCCAGCAAAAGCATCCCTCATAATAGATGGTGAGAGAAAAACTTTCTATGAAAAAAGAAATCAACTCTGATTACATGAACTCAAATCCAAACCCACAGAGAATACTTACGGAAATACTTCACACAGAACAACCTGACATGATGGTCACACATGCGCAACAGTGGCCCACAGACCAACTTCTCTTAGATTGGCTAGCAGATCTGCTCAGTGGAAAGGAAACCATATCTAGAACTGGATATAAGTCAGAATCATATCCAGATAACAATTCTGCTTTCCATTGTTCAGCTCCCACTATTCTTGGCCTATAAGAAGGTGTACACCCTTTAAATGCTCTCTTAATTAATAATGGTTATCCCATTTAAATGGTGCTTACTTCACTCTCCACTGGATAATATGCTTTTCTTTTTCAGATGGGAGCTGGACCTGAAGAGATTAAATGACCCAGCACACTCCACCCCAGCTGAAACGACAGAGGATTATGGGGAAAGAGCAAGAGTGCTGCTTTCTTAGTGAATCTGATATAAGTTCAAAGGTGAAGGAGATAGACACTGAGGACACTCAACACCTACCAAATCACAGATCCTGAGGCTCCTAAGTGCCCACTGCTGAAGTAGACTTAAAATGCACTCAACATGGCTCAGGGAATTTTGTGGAAGAGGGGGAAGAAAGATTGTTAGAGCCACAAGTTAGGACATTTTGCACAGACACATTGCCTCTTCCCCATAACTGACAGCTCTCCCCTTAATGCATGGCCATAATCTCCATGGGGCTGACCTGCATCCCCAACAATGAAGGCCTCTTCAGCAAAGGGGCAGGGAGGAAGGAAAGGATGGTACCAGCATATGTTGTTTACATACAAAATATGTCCATATCTAATAAAAAAAATTTTAATGGGTAGTTTTGTATTTCTGTAGGGAGCTAAATAAACTTAAGAGTTGAGAAGTCAATCAGTCAGATCAGATCTGTTTTATCTTTCTGTTGATGCCTTTCTAGAAATTTGGTAGAGACAGGTTAAGTTCAGGCTGTAGTCACCCATGTTTGGTTTGGAGAAGTTTTAAAAAGGTTTTGAGCAGAGGGACAGTTACTCATGTCTTGAATGGGAAAACATCTGTAGGCCATCACTCTATTGCTTTCCACACCTGCAGATGAAACATTTCTTTTATCAAGATATTTTAAAACCCAAAATGCAAACCTACTTTCTCTAGCCAATCTTATTTCCTTCAGAATTTATGTAATATTATTCACTTATCTTTTCTCAAATAAATATAGACTATAGGGTCTGCTTATAAATGAATAGTTACTAAAGCAGGTGAACACTGTAAACCAACAGGAGGTACTTTCCTGGTTTCTCCAAAGGACATTGAAAGCACTAGTGTCTACCAGAAACCCAATCTGTGCTCCATTATTTTGGCTTACTTTTTCCTTTGGCAGGCCATTTGTACTCAAGCTATCTACCTTCCCTGCAAGAGTTTTTTTTTCATTCATTAGCACTTCAGGTACACCTTTGTGTAAGCCCCTCTTGCAAAAAAGGGGGGAAATGGGAAATAATGAGTAAAAGTTGGGTGGTTAAATAGAATATTCTGTAGGGCATTTCCAAGATGCCCCCCCTTCTCTCTACTGTGGTTACCCAATTTAAGAGTTCAGATAGATAATCTGTCTCTAGAATCACAGGGAAGATTGTATCCAGCAAAATACAGAAGACAGAAATTGGTCACAATGAAAAAATAACACTGATATCTGTTGATGTAATCGTTGACCAACTGAGTTTCTAGTAAAGAAATTATGCATGAATGTATGTAACAAAGTACCTGGAAATTTCCTCCCTTTCCTTTTCAAAGATGTCAGTGCAATAGTTAGAATCACAAACATAGAGAAAACCTTCTGTTGTCTTAACTTCTAGGTTGATGTTCTCCTCCCAAGCTGTGTTGTGCCCAGCTTAGTATGACACAGCTTTGATAGTGAAGACACGGGTCACCGAGGGATGCACTTCTGATTAATAGCATCCTATTTCTCAGGCAGGCTGTGTATGTGGGCTGAGAAGACAAGGTAGAGGGACTTAGTGAGTTTTGTGTGAGGTGTAATAGTTAATATAATGACCCTTGCTACTGGTTCTGTGCTTTCTTTCTTTTTTTTTTTTTTTTGAGTGTGAGAGAGAATTAGAATTGGTATGCCAGGGCTGCAGCCACTGTGAATGAACTTCAGATGCTTGTGCAACCTAGTGGGCATATGTGGCCTTGAACTTGCCTCACATTTGTGCATCTGGTTTAAGTGGGACCTGGAGAGAGAGAGAACATGGGTCACAGGCAAACACCTTAACTGCTAAGCTATCTCTCCAGCCCACGAGCTTGCTTCTTAAGGAATGCAAGAAGGGGTAGGACAGGTGAATTGGCTTACTTGACCTTGTTCACCTTGCAAGCACTGGATTTCAAAACATGTTTCCTATGAAATTCCCCATGAGAACATTTCCACAGTGCCTACAATAATCAAAATAATCGAAGCAGAGAAGACAATAGTAGTTCACAGAGGCTAGGCAAAGAAATGGAGGATGTTTGTCAGCGAGTACAAATTTTCAGTTATGTTAGACAAATTGTGGGGTACTAGTGTACAGAAGTATAACTATAGTTTAAATTACTATTACACAGGAGATTTGCTAAGAGGGTAGATCTTAAGCATTGTTACAAAAAAAAAAAAAAAGGCTATCCTCTCACCCACGTTCCTATAAGAAACCCAAATGAATCTCTTTGGTCATGTCAAAAGAATGTAATTAAGCAATATTTAATTTTTAAAAATTTTTAATTTATTTATCTGAGAGCGACAGACACAGAGAGAAAGACAGATAGAGGGAGAGAGAGAGAATGGGCGTGCCAGGGCTTCCAGCTTCTGCAAACGAACTCCAGACACGTGCGCCCCCTTGTGCATCTGGCTAACGTGGGACCTGGGGAACCGAGCCTCGAACTGGGGTCCTTAGGCTTCACAGGCAAGCGCTTAATAGCTAAGCCATCTTTCCAGCCCAGTATTTAATTTTTAAAGTAGGATGCACTCAAATATTTTCTATTCATGTTTTAATGTCCCATGTAATAAGCACACATTTTTTCTTTAACACAACACATACTCCTGCACTCATTAATTTATTTAATAAGAGTGTAATTATGAAGTATTTGTTGTTGTTGTTTTTGTTTGAGATGGGGTCTTACTCCAGCTCAGGCTGACCTGGAATTCACTATGTAGTCTCAGGGTGGCCTCGAACTCACAATGATCCTCCTATCTCTGCCTCCTGGGGAATAAAGGTGTGCACTACCACACCCAGCTAAGAAGTATTTAGTTTTTTAAAGTAGCATGCACACAATTTTTCTACTCACGTTCTATTTTTTTGTATAACTATTGCTGGTAAGCCATTGATCTGACTTCAAGACCTCCAAGTCAACCACATCGCAGAATTATGAAAGTACTATATTAGGGTTGGAGAGATGGCTTAGCAGTTAAGGTGCCTGCCAGAATTTGGCTTCAGGAAACTGGACTCCTGGTCCTAACTTCATTGCCCTGTGCCATGCTTTTTTCCCCTGTATTTTTGTTAGCATGTCTGAAGATAAGAGGTATATATTTGTAAGTCATATCATTGACAAGCCCCTCACTCTAGCATGGCTTCTGTCACCTGGCCTTTCAGATGCTTTCTTCTTTGTGGATGTGAATACAGAGCACACCTTATCAGAGTTCTACTAAAATGTACTCTTTGAAGTCCTTCTTGGCTCCTGATACTGAAATACTTCTAAGGTGCTAACAGTGTTGATTCTTCTTAAGAAAAGTATGGCCTTGTGTTGTACAGTGGAAGAGCACTTGCCTAACATGCACAAGGCTTTAGGTCCCACCCCCAAGTACAAATTTTAAAAATAAAAGAAAGCAACCCAGGGTTAAGTTATTCTACATGATTGAATCCTTTCACAATTAAAACTGAAATCTAGTTAAAGTAGTCATAGTAATCAACTTGAGATTTCTTATAAAATAAAAAAAAATTCTTTAGAGTTTTGGGGGCTTTTTACTGTATTGCATTAGTGCACATGCTTTAGACAGGGCACAATGCAGTATATGTACATTTCATGTGAGCTACAGCATCACTTCTCAAGCTTGAATGGGCTTGTGAATCCCCTGGGGATCCTTGTCATAATGCATAGTCTCATTCTGCAGATGCAGTGTCAGTTGGAAGGACTGCATTTCTCTTTCTGTCTCTCTTCCCTTCTTTTCCTGTTTTTCTTTCCTCCCCTAATCTTCCCTTCTGTTTTCCCTTTCACCCCTCCTTGTTTTTCTTTCTCAGATTGACATTTTAACAAGTAAGGCTTCAGAGAAGTGGTTCTCAAATTTGGCTGGATGATCAGTTCTGAAGCCTTCTGAAACCAAGATGTCTAGAATGTACCCCAACTATTCAGATTGAATGGTGAGGTCACTGGGATTTTCAAGATTTCCAGGTGTTCCTAAATGTGTAGCAGTGCTTGAAAACCCTGCTCTCTGGTGGGTTACTTCATTTCTAGGAAATATCAAAGCCAATCTCTAATATAATTTCAGTAGCTCTTGAGTACATCCAGGAGCAGCAGAGTGAAAACGTGCAGTAATGTAGCCTCCTAGTATTTACACACCCAAAACAATGTCTTGGAAATCAAATCATATACTAAACAAAATTCAAGACTGCATCACTAGTGCAAAAAAGGCAGATTTTTGGATGCCATTTGCTATAATAAATAAAAGAACTCTGTATTGAGTAAAAAATCTCACATAGAGGGAATTCTAATTAAAAGGTATTTTTGGCTTTATTACCTTTTGGGTCATACCTGCCATGGTTAATTACTCCTGACAGAACTGATTTCTTTGTTTATAAGCAGGCTGCACTTATAAAGCTAAACATATTTTTCTTCAGAAACCTAAGTCCTTTTTGTACATAGAATATCTATCCCTTAAATTAGTAATTTCTTAACCTTGCCATTCTTGACAAACGGGCCAACTGATTCTTTCTTTGCTATGGGTCCCAATTCTGTTCATTATAAAATGGTTAACAGATTTCCTGGATTCTATCCACTAGATTTCTACAGCACACACAGCCTCCACTACCCAAGTTTTCTGTGCTAAAATAAGAGGTCTAATGGTAAATGTGGTCATTTGGGGAGGAGCTTTGCTATCCATCTTTTCTTTCTTTGTTTGTTTTGTTTTGTTTTTGTTTTTCGAGGTAGAGTGTCACTCTAGCTGAGGCTGAGCTGCAATTCATTATGTAGTCTCAGGCTGGCCTCAACCTAACAATGATCCTCTTACCTCTACCTCCTGAGTGCTGTGATTAAAGGCATTTGCCACCAAACTCAGAGAGATCGACCTTTAAGTGTAGTTTTCAGGCTGGAGAGATGGCTTAGCAGTTAAGGTGCTTGCCTGCAAAGCATAAGGACCCAGGTTCAATTCCCCAGTACCCATATAAGCCAGATGCACAAGAAAGCACATGCATCTACAGTTCATTTGCAGTGGCTGGAGTCCCTGGCACACCCATTATCTATCTCTCTATCTGCCTTTTTTTCCTCTTTTCCAAATAAATAAATTAATTAAAAAGAGTAGTTTACACTAACTGATTATTTAATCTTTGGTTTACAAAGACCAAGTTGAATTTAGTATAAGTTACTATTAGTATTCTAACTTAAAATGAACCTCAGGAACATTGCTTCCTCAAGAGCTGGACCCACCCTTCCTTTCTAGGAATTGCCTCAGCTCCAACCACAACCTTGTTCTTAACATTCTCTACCCAAAATTAGAACAGTTTTGACACTTATTTATTTCCTCTTATTAAACTCTAAAGCTTCATGAGCACAAGTTTCAAGAAGTATTCATATTCATTCCCTTTTCAAATACAGAACTCTGCAAAGGAAGCCTTCAAAAATACTTGATCAACCAATGAATTGGAGGATTGTCTGGCAGGTTGAAGTAAAAACTTAAGAAGACAGCAGGCATTTCCCTATATAAAACTCTTACATAAAACCAGAATAATTTATCATTATAAATGGATATGTTTGCTTCTGTTGATACTTCATCAAACAGGTGGCAATTAACTCCATCTTTACTTAAATGTTTTCTTGTCTCCAAATGAGCTTGTTGCAAAGGATAATAACATTGTCAAAAAGGCAAATTGTTACTGTGTCCAGGCAAACCTCCATCTCTAATGTCTTCACAGGGAAACATCTAACTTCATTCAGTTTGATTTCTTTATGAGAGTCAAGTTATGTTGAAATAAATACATCTTGAGTTTCCATGAATCATCATATACCAGTTAATAGCTAAATAATATAGAGATTCAAGATAGCCTTTATCTTCTAAAGAGCTGAATTCATAGGCTTGTTTTCAAGGACACAAATTCATGGAATTACATTATAAAAGTTGTCAACTGATTTGGGAACTGAGTAGCACCAACTTTAAGGTTCTATATGCAGAATTTAGTTGTTTTTTCTCTAATTTGGAGAAACTAAATTGTTGTGCCCTCAAGCATAGTACTCATTGCTTTTAGATTCCTAGCCAATGTGTTGTACTCTAGGATCTGCTTGATATTGGATGAATAAGCAGTGGATGGAGCTCAGTAAGATGTGATTCTTATCAGCTCCCTACCCCAGGGGCTGTTATACATTACTTTTTTAGTGGGGGGCATTATTCCAAAGTTATCCTGAGAAAAGGAACTTCATGGAAAACAATTTTTTGGGAGGTGATGTCTTAATTGTAGTGAGGGAGTAAGGAAGTGGTGCCAGGAAAGGAGGAAATTCCATAAATTATAACCAGTGGGTTATAATTATCAGTAATAGGGCTTAATCTCCTGAGACTGGACCTAACAGGTTTTGTCAATGGTGGATATTTAGCCACCAACCAGTCCTGATTTGTTCAAATGAGGGCTTCTCCTAGAGTATTTGTCTCCTGGGACTTTTGGTTTACAAGTATGTAGGGAACATGCTACAGTAGCCTAGAGATACTCTTTGAGTTGTAGGACAACTTTGGAAAGCAGGATAATGTATACCTAAGAAATCTGTGTACTGTACCCTGTATTCTGTGACTATGTTACTTCACAGGGCAAAGAGGGGTCCCAAATGTGACACAGGGAAAAGGCTTTAGCTTACACAAGTAGGCCCAATTTATTCACATTGATTTAAAAAAAATAATTTATTTTCTCAGCTATGGTCAGTAGTAGATATGACTATAGAAGCAGGATCAGAGAGATGTAGTGTTGTGCATTTGGAGCTGGAGAAAGGGAGTCATAGATCAAGAAACATAACTTGCCTCTATAAGTTGGAACAGGCAAAATATCAGATTCTCCCCTAGGCTACTGTTATATATATGGACCAAAGATGGTGTTAGGATTGGACTCTGAAATGTTTCCCACAGGCTCATGTTTTAGATGCATGGTGTAAAAGAAATTCAGATAAATTTAGGAGGTGGAGCCCAGCCAGAGAACTAAAGGTCACTTAGGATGGATCCATCAGGGTATATCCATGGCTGCTTCTTAACTTTCTTCTGTGTGTCCTGGCCCACTGATAACTGAACTCTTTTTGGTTGATCATGCCCTCCCCACAAGGATGCAGAATCATCTGAAGCCATGGACCAAGTAAGTCTTCTTTTCTGTTACTCTGTGATGTAAAATATATGGCCACAGTCACACAGTAACTGCCACAGAAAGCCTTCATTTATTGGCCTCTAAGTTGTTAATTTTTCACTCTCAACTCATGCATATTAGCTCAAAAACCTGCCTATACTAAACTCACATTTTGCACTTCTGGTTATTTATTAAAAGGCGGCCTACTGCAGAGCTGACTTCTTTGCGCATCTCATGAAACTACACCTAGAATCTACTGACCATTAGCAAGAGCTCTCTGATTTTAAGGTCACAAGCTCCTTCTGCTCTCCAAACATCTGATATGGACAGAGGCTCTTCACTTTTTCTTAGACAACCCCCCCTCCATTCTGGTCTTTCCTTCCCTGCAAGTCCCTTGTCCTCTCCCCTCCTGGATAATGGTGCCTTTCTCCAAGGTTCCACATCATGTCATGCTATGAAGGGCCTGTTTCTTCAGGGACTATTATCCAACTACTTCAAAATTAAGTATGTTGTGTGTTACTGCCTCCAGGGTACTATCGTTTTCCTTGATGAGCCACCACATCTCTCAGTCTCCTTAACAGGCCTCCAGGAGAAACATAGTCAATGCCAACATGTTCATTTTAGCCCAGTGAGATCTATATTGGATTTCTCATTTCCATAATTAGAGATATTAAGTTTGTCTGGTTTGAAGCCACTAGGATTGTAGTGATTTGTTATAGCAATGATAAGAAACATTTGTTATTACAAATAATTTAATCCCCAATTCATTTTCATATTTATATTTGTTTAAGATAAGCTTTGCTAAGTTTGTAGTGAGTGCTCCAGACTTAGAAAGCCTGTTTAGCAAAATTATCAAAAAGGCAAACTAATGTGTATTTATAATGAATGATCTATGGCTCTACAGAGGGAAGTAAAAACCAATTATGTGATTAACTGTGTTTATGCAGAAGTGCTGCAACATTTTTGTCATCTCATCCCTCATCCCAATCTGACTCCTTTCATAGTTCCAATCTTTAAGTAACATCACATTATCTCTAAAGCCTTTCAGGATATCTCACTTCATGAACAACTAAGCTCTTCCTGTTTCCTGTGTAATGCTATCCCTGGGGCTTCCTACCACATGCTCCCAGCTTTTGTCTATAATCAAGTCCTTATGATGTAGTGAAAGCACCACATTATTTTTGGCCCTTTAATGTGCTACTTTTCTTTTGTCTATCTCCAACAGGAATTTGTCGTCAACATTTGCCCCTCTCTTCCTTGTTGTTCCACCTCTTCCTAAATCCTTCCCTACTTTCCTTTTGCCTGTCCTTTGTCTTCCTTTTCCCTTTCTATTCTTTCCTGTCCCTTTTTTTCTCTTATCACTTGAATGTTCCTCCTCAGCAATCTCATCTATGTCTATAGCACTTGCTTTCATCTGTATTTGATAATTCCTCAACATGTCTATACAGTCCAGTCTTTATTTTTCACAATTGACTATTACCTCATGGATATATCTACCTCTATATTTCAAATTTCAGTTTATTATGCATTGACCTAAATATCTTGCAATCTTTGGTCTTTATTTTACAGTGTCATAAACCCATCATCCCTCCTGATAAAGTTACATACATAGAAGTTTTCTTAAATTTCATGGTATTTTGTACATTCAGTTAATACACCTACTATTGATGTTACGATCTTACTGTTTTTCAGTATCACTTAAAATTTTGCCACTTTTCCTAGTTTTGATTACAACAAAAACCTTCTATTGATCTCCTGCCCTCAGTCTTTTTCTCTTCAAAATGTTCTCTTGACTGTCCTACTAGATTAATGTTTCCACAGTGGAAACTTTGTCATATCACCACCTATTACAAAATCTTACAGGCTCTCCATTAATTTTAGGAGAAAAGTTAATCTTGGCATGGATTAGATACTTGCCTGGCAACTGATCAGCTTTCAAGCCTAAATATTGCCTTGGTGCTTATCTTAGATAGCTTTTTTGAGACCCTCAAATATGGATTTGCTACTGGTTTATTTCATAGATGGTCTCAGGAAGCACCAGTAGAGATACAGAGAAACGAAGTGTGGAAAGAAGAAAATATGAATTTACAGTGTATAGTAAGCAGGTTCTCTGTGAGCACTGGGGCTCAGTCCTACAGGAATCACTAGGAGGCAGAATAGAATATGACTCAAAGGAAAAAGGAAAGTAGAATAGTTATCTTCAGCATCCAGCAGTTATTGATTGAAGGCTGCTTAACTGTTAAGTCCTTTGTCTATTCAGCTTGCATTGCAAAACCTGAGCTTCCTACTAGTACCAAAATAAGATACCCTCTGGCTCCCTAAACCAAACAGAGTCTGGCTGGCAGTAGGACATCATCTGAGTATATAAAAAGGAGTATCACAAGGATATGGGTGAGGCATCAGCAATGGTTGGTACAGAGACTCTTCAGTGTGATTCCACAGCACTCCAATAGCATCTATCATGACATGTATCATATATAGAGACAACATGTGTGCTTATTAATGCAGTTTTCCTTGGACTGTGAGTCTTCCAAGATAAAGCCTATTGGAATTTTTAGATGGCTTATCCTAGGCATTTAATGCATTTCCATTGAGTGTATTGGATGAAGAAATCAAATGAGATGACTTTATTTCATGAGGGCAAGAGTAAATGCTGAAAAGTAAAAACCCAGAGACACAGAAAAATATAATCAAGTATAATCAAGTAGAAGGTAAGTAGTCACAAAAATACAGATAATGGAAGGTATTCGGAGATGAAAGAAAGAATCAAAGGGAGACACTAAAAGGACAAGGACTTTATTTGCAAGGCTGATTCTGCAAATTGGTTTGCGTCTTGTAAAAGAGAATTCATTATTACAAGACATAAACTAACAGTCTGTCACTATACCAAACAAAATGAAAAAAAAAGAAGAAAACACAAACACTAAAGGTTACCATGCTCCTGACAAGCACCAGCCATGTAACTGGGTAATATGAGGAATTATAAACTGCTATGGCATTCATTCAATCTTGATGCCTTTTACAATTAAGTCTAAATTTCTAATCCATGCAGATCTATTACAGCCTTATCTAAATTCCTCATGCTTTAATGTAAGAAAAGAACCAGGCTTTCTCCCTCTCTGGAGAAGCAGTTACAAACTCTTTCAACATCATGCTTGCTAAGGAAGCAGTTGTTTCCTTAATTATCTATGAAATAATATACGAACACATTTTAAAACATGTGGTAGAATATGAAAAATGGTAAATGAAAAAAGAGAGCACACACTATTTCATTAGATCTTTTTGAAAGGAAAAGTAGGAAATACAGCTAAGATATTTCCTTCTTAGACAATGAAAAGGAAATCTGTAGGGATTTCCAATCTAAATGTCTTATTTGCAAAATACCTTATCTTTTATTTGTTAACTTTTCAGTGATTCATCTTTCAATGTGGAACCAATTCCTGGGATTTAATGTCTTTGACATGCAGTACCAGTAGCTAAGGCAGGGTAATCTTAGCATTGCTTTTACTGAAAAGCATGTTGGGAGTTCCATGGGCTATCACTGGTCACCAGGTACTTGTTAGATAAGTACAATAATGGGTTCCTTTCTGAAATACTGAATCTGAATAGCTTAGGCTGAGGGCTAGAAATTCATATTCTGCCTAAGCCTCCAAGGAATTCTTCTGCACTCCTAGGTTTGAGAAGCACTAGCCAAGAATAAGATTATCAAGGTGTGGTTTGCATGCCAGTATCAATCTGTGAGCTCTTTGCTACGGTCTGCCACTTGACAACTATGCTCTTAACATATTTTTCTTTATTCCTGTGCTTACTGCCATTCTAAGCAGTAAGGCTTCTTATATGCGTTCTCCCAGTTTTAGTAATGAACCAAATTAAAAAAAAAAAACAAACAAACAAAAAACCAACCCTTAGCTTCCTTCTGTAATGGAGAAAAATACTGCTAAATAATGAGATATCCCACAATCTTTTTGTTGTATCCTAAACATCACTATATGTGCCTGTTGAAACACATATATTCAAGTGTTCCTCATAAAGTAACCAATTATTATAAATCTTTATAAGTTTGAGCTTTCCCTAAACATGGATGTGGAAGTACTGAATATTTTTACCACATGCAATCATCTCTATCTCACAAAATATAGATAGGAATTCTGAGTCTATACCTAATACTTCCCAGTTATGGGCCCTACTTGACTTCATGTATGAACACATGCATAACACAACAGATATGCTTTCTTAGGGCATGTGATGTTTGGAACCACAATCTGTATCTTTATTTATTTTTGCTAAATGAAGCCAATCTGATGGAGTTTTTCTTCATACTCAGTTAAGTGTACATTTGTGTAAATCAAATTTCAAAGATAGACTTCTTGATAGTTTGCTTTTTCTTATAGAAGGGAAAGAGAACCGACCACCAACCAATGAACCTCTCCCAATGTATAAATCTTGCAGAATTTCATTTCGAGGTTAGCAACATTCATAATACTCTCATAGCTTAATGGACAGATAATGTTTTCAGAGGAGATGCACTTTTACATATGAGAAACAGAAAAGAACTTAGACTATTGCATATGCATAGAAAGGTCTGTCTCCTGACCATGTTCTCACTTAGGATTTTTCCACTGCAGCCCTGTTGACATATACAGGTAAGCAAATTCTTTGCTGTGGGAGGCTGACCTGGGCATTGTGGAAGGTTTAGCATCATCTTTGATCTCTATCTAACAAATGTCAGGAGTTATTCTCCCTATGTGTGACAATTAGACACATCCCCAGCATTGCCAAATGTCTGCTGTGGGACAAAGTCACACTAGGTTGAGAACCACTGCTCTAAGCCTATGGAAAGGAAGAGAAAAAAGTGAAAGAACTTAAACAGGATATGCATAGATTGACCATATTCTAATTATAGGTTAATGAATTCCTCATTTGTTTTGGTTTGTTGGTAGACCAGACTTAGTGGTAATGGCATCAGTATTCCAGTAGACCTCCTTCAATCTTAGTTAGCATTCCAACTGGGTTTAAAGAGTCTTAAGACTCTCTACCTTTGGGAAAAGTTCCTATATACCCAAGACCCAGTTTAGTCACAGCCAGTAGCAATGAAAGTTGTAAAGGCCTCCTCCTGATCCTTGCTTCTTTCATTTTTAAACACTGCAGTAAAAGAACAAGCTCATCATTTCGTTTATGAGTATAAATACAGTTGTATACAGGGTACATATTGCTGTGCATTCCAGTTTGCTTCAGTGGAAGGAAGACAAGCGGAGCAAAACATGGAGGAAGGCTGTGTAGACAGGCAGTTTCAGTTATGTTATTTGATTTAGGTTCGTAGAACATGTTGCTCAATAAGCTGAGCAAATGCTTTGTAGAACTCACCACATGCCAGGACTTGTTTTATCCATGGGAACTTAACCTTTACCAAAATCCTATGAGGAGATTTTTTTAAAAAAATATTTGCATGTTGGGGAAATGCCAGACATCCCCTCTTGATGCTGCAATCAAGAACTTTTTGTATCAGTCTTTATGTTGGTAACTTGAGAATTGAACCCAAGTTGAAGGCTTTGTAACTAAGTGCTTTTAACTGCTGTGCCATCTTCCTATCCCCAGAATGTCAACTTTTCGGTTTTGGGTTTTTTGTTTTGTTTTGTTTTGTTTTGTTTTTTGAGGGTTTCACTCTACCCAGGCTGACATGGAATTAACTCTGATTTCTCAGGGTGGCCTCGAATTCATGGCGCTCCTCCTACCTCTGCCTCTTGAGTGCTGGGTGATTTTGTTTATAAATTATCTATTGACCAAGGTCCATGTTGGCAGTGGGCCCTTCATTTTAGGAGACAACTCACAAAATACTAACTTCAGACAATAGTTATTCTTCAAATCATACATAATAAAGAGAGGCAAAACAAGCTTGCAACATTTCCTAAACAGACAAAAATAGTCAGTATGCCACTTAAAAACTTCTAAGCCTCTTTCTCTATTTGTAAATCAGTGATTCGTACTTTTTTAATTTTTTTAATTTTCTATTAGCATTTTTCATGATTATAAAAAAAATCCCATGGTAATTCCCTCCCTCCCCCCTCATACTTTTTTTTTTAACAGTAAGAATTTAAACTTCATGGTAGTCTGTCATGTTATATATAAGATTTATTGAGATGTCCAACATAAAATTTCCCCCCTGCTTTTTGACAGCATTTGATCTAGAATATTTGCATCCTTAAATTTAACACCTCTATCACTCACCTTATAGACATTCTCTTCATCTTCTCCTACCCTGAATACTCATGGTATATGTTTCCCCTTATTGCAAATAGTAGTAAACCCAACTTGTTAGACTTGTTTCTGGTGGTTTTGGCTAATGAGCCAAAACAATTTGATACCTATTTGCCTATAAAGTTCCTAGCTAGATGTGGTAGCTTATTTTCCAGATGATTGATTCAATATCAAATGGATTGATACATTAATACAGCTTAGGATATTGAGTGGTGTAGAGTTCTTACCTAGGTATGTATGGTGACCTGCCTTCTGTCACCAGCAACACATATGCACACATGTACATGCACACATGTACACATAAAAATTAATACAATCAGAATGTTTGAGCCAAATACAATGATGTAAAAATTTATAGGGGAGCATATAAAATCCTTTCTTTGGGACAGAAAAAGTTACCCATATAATCAAGAGGATATACCTTGATAGCTGTTTGTGTTAATAAAAGGTAAAATACCTGGGGAATTAACATGGTAGAAATGAGTACTCATGGAATATGAGTTAAAAAAAAAAAGCACACACAATTTAGTGTGCTACTAAAAAGAACCAAAAATCCACAGTGTATCCTACCATTGATCAGTGTTACATATTGACCAAGCTTGCACTTTTTTTCTGTGACTCATACTTTAAGATGCTCATTAGCAAACTAAAGGAAAGGCGACCTGCATGGTGAGCTGTTGCTGGCAGCCAAATCACAGGAAGTACTGAGCCAATTTAATGCAGAAAATATTAGAAGCCTTGCCAGCTCATCATCCTCAAGTGGTTAAAAGGGATGTCTATAAACGAGGGGAAAGAATTTTTAAGCCTAAAGAGAAGATGTGCTAATCAGGCTGTAGAAATTCTGAGACTCTGAACCATCGTTCTGGAAGGAAAGTGCCATGGATTTGAGTAAACCACTTCCAGGAGGCCATAGATGCTGGGTCCTTATATCCTGGCTTTTACCAGTGGGGTCTGGTGTCCTAGTGGAATTGAGAGAGCAAAACTCCTTAGACCATTGGAGAAGAAATAGGCCATGGAGTGTTTCTGGGTTTATTCAGTTAAAGGACCAAGGCTTCTAAGCTGATTCCCTGCCTAGAGCATTGCACTGGGGATGGAAGCTAAAGCCTTGTTAGGGATAAGAATGGTTCACTGTTCTTGTGTGTTTACTTACAGCCAGTGGATCAATGGGAAGATGATTGGCTGAGAGAATTATTGAAGTATTTCCACATAAAATGTTTTTTTGGGGGGTGGAGAGATGACTTAGCCGTTACAGCGCTTGCCTGTGAAGCCTAGATACCCACATTCGATTCTCCAGATCCCTTGTAAAGCCAGATGCACAAGGTGGTGCATGCATCTGGAGTTTGTTTGCAGTGGCTGATTGCTCTGGAGCACCCATTATCTCTCTATCTCTCTGTATCTACCTCATTCTCAAGTAAATAAATAAAATATTACTTAAAATGTTTTTTGGTGTGTTTATGTAGTGTGTGTGTGTGTGTGTGTGTGTGTGTGTGTGTGTGTGTGTGTGTGTATGTTATATGCACATGTGTGCTGATGCACATGTCCCATGCACATGTGGGCATAAGTTAGATAAATACATTTGAGTATCCTCCTCTATCACTTTTTTTTTTTTTTTGAGGTAGGGTCTCACTCCAGCTCAGACTGACCTGGAATTCACTATGTAGTCTCAGGGTGGCCTTGAACTCATGGCGATCCTTCTACCTCTGTCTCCCGAGTGCTAGGATTAGAGGTGTGCGCCACCACACCCGGCTTCCTCTATCATTTTGGGGGGGGGGCCTTATTTCCCCAATACAGAGTCTCTCTGAACCCCAGAGCTTACCGTTTTTCAGTCAGACTACCTGAACAGCGAGCCCTAGCAATCCTATCCTGTTTCCCCTAACCTTAGTGTTAGGGTTATGAGCATGTGTGGCCATGCCTAGCTTCTTATGTGTGTGCTGGAAATTGAACTTAGATCTTAATTAGCTTGCCTTATTACTCTTACCCACAGAGTCATCTCCTTGGCCCTTAAAATATTCTAAATCCTATCCCTCAGTATCATTTCATTTTTATATCCCCTCATAAAATTAAAACTACAAATGAGTAGAAAGTAACCCCTGATATCAAAAGAAACAAATAAGGGCTGGAGAGATGGCTTATTGGTTACAGTACTTGTGCAAAGCCAAAGGACCCAGGTTTGATTTCTTAGCACCCATGTAAGCTGTTAAACAGTCTAAATGCTACTTTGTTAGCATCATCATTTTAAAAAGTCTGCTTGTTATTAGGTACCACAATCATAATATCAAGCAGCCAATTTTTGGTTAGTCAGAGACAATAAAGATGTCAGGACTATCTGGGTGACTGAAGGCATCTACATGAGCTATATAGCCAGACTTAAGGTAAATGCAGGCGAGGCTTTCAATTTTATATAGTAATGCTGTTATAACCCTCACTCTCCTTATTGGAGAATAAGAGATCACACAGCTTCTAACAGATAAGGTTTGGCCAGTCCTACTGGTGAAGATCTGGATGTGTTGTTTCTGAGCCATTCTACTTTGATTGACAGTAGATGCTTTGTGAAATGTAGAAAAGATAATCAAAGCAAATATGCCCGCTTGCAAATTGTCTGGCCCCTTCTTGAAACTGACCTCATTTCCTAACCAAATTGTTGAGTAAACACCAGGCACTCTTCCCATACATGCAAATGTAATATCAGGTACTCTCTCATTAGATCAGGAATACATCTTAATGCTGCTGTCTCATTGGCAATTGATGCTCTTATTTGTTTTCAAAAGCTTTGAAAGCATTAACTCATATCATTTTTTTTTCAGAGGACAATTTCTCAGTGGGAAATGAGAGTGATAACTTTATTCATGTGGAATGCTGACATTTTAGGATGATATATATATATATATATATATATATATATATATATATATATATATATATAGTTTTTATTTTTAACTTAGACTATAATCAGTTGCGGTATGTGTAAATTAGCTTACTAGTACATGAGCAGCTGGATCTAAACAAAGGCAAGGCAAGTGAAGCCCCAGGTGCAAAATTGAAGGGAGCCCAAAATTTCAGTATTTAAGATGAATGGAATTTTAATTCAACATTTAAAATTATTACTGATGCAAAAATACATCATGAAAAATGTATCAAAAATTTAAATAAACGCATAATGTAACCCTATACTTTTGTGACTCACCTCATTTGCTTTACTCTAGCCCTCACCCAAATGGGCCCTCTTTTAAAACACTATAGTAGTATAAAGTACGGTAATTTTTTTTAAAAAAATATGTGTGCGTGTGTGTTATATTGCATCATAAACTAAGATCTAAAATGTGAACTTTGAGCAGATTAGGAGATCTAGGGATATCTGTGTGTGTGCCATTGGGCATTTTCATTAACCTCTCCTCATTTTAGCTTTCTCATCTGTAAAATGAGATAAAACACTATTTTAATTATTGGTAGGATCACCATTTAATGTATCCAAATAAGGACAATCTTATTAATGGAAAGTGGCACAAACATGCATTTCAACTTTATAATGTTGAATGTTGCACAGTTTTAAATAGTACTGTTGGGCTGGAAAGATGGATTAGAGGTTAAGGTGGTTGCCTGCAAAGCCAAAAGTTCAATTCCCCAGGACCCACATAAGCCAGATGCACAAAATGACATATTGGGAGTTCGTTTGCAATGGCTGAAGGCCCTGGTGTGCTTGCTCTCCTTCTCTCTCTCTTCCTTTTTCTCACTCTGCCTCTTTCCCTCTCTCTCAAATAACTAATTTGATTAATAAATTATGGTGTGCTGCTAAATGGTAGTTATATATTTACACCATGCCAAAAGGAATCAAACTATTCCATTCTGAGCATCCAGAACTCAACAGCAAGATTGCTCAGGCTCTTTGTTGCTGGTCCCATGTTCATGGAGCCTTTGATATATATATATTTTTTCCCCCTGCACTAGCTACTGCAGAGTAGTAGCATAGTGGTTTCATGAAGTTTGCATGTCAAGTCAGTAACCAAGGCTGGTACTCAGGATGGCCAGTAGAGGCAGCAGTGTACTATCACTGCCCAAGACCAAGGATTTACCTGTCAATTTGTTGCATCTGAATTCACTTCATTTTATGAGGAAGCTCCCTCACACTATCCTGCCAGTGGAGTGTTAGTTTTGACATTATACCTGGATAATCTCACAACAAGAGCCCTGGTATAGTGATCTCTTTATGCTTTCACAATATGGTAATGTAAGAATTTGTTCCCTGTGAATGCATTACCCCTATACCAGGAGAATGTTCCAAGAAAAAAAAGCATTTTCAGTTTATTTTGATGCAACTATTAATAACAACATATTGTTTTACAATAAGTAATCTGGGACAAATGTTGTCACAAAAGATATTAGGATAGTAGACATAAACCAGGACTTTCTGAGATATGCTAGACTGTCTGATATATAACTCTCACAGCTATACTGAGGATGAAATGAATTGCTATGTATAAAGGGTAAAGAATAGTACCTAGCATGTCATAAACTCTCAATACATTTCAGCTCTTGATGGCTCTTTTCTTACCATGGTTCATAATTTAAAAAATAAATGAAAAACTGTCCCTCTCCTAAGAGGACAATAATTGGAAATGCATCTCATTCCCATGGCTCAAAATTTAATCATCAATAATAACAAGAAGCCCCAATTGTAAAGGTCAAGAAAACTTTATTTTGATTTTTCACTGCACCCTTTCCTACCCCAAGTCATAGCTTTGGTCATTTCAATGCACACTTAGAGACCCTTAGAGATGCACAAACTCCAGGAGGTCTGCATGCACAGCACGAAGCCTGCATTTCTCAATAAGTGTTATATATGTTCTTTTTTCCTTAAGCATCAATTGTAACTTGTATGTGGCAGCTTTAAGGAATTTCCCTTTAATCTCAAATGACTTAATGGCTTCCCACTGAAATATCCAAAACATCCTTTTTTTTTTCTTTTTTTTTTTTCCTAAACCCAGGTACTTCAGAACTTCTGAGAATCCAGTCCTTAGGACTGCTACTGATTTCCCTTCTCACTGTTGTTATCTATCAGCACCTAGACATAGCTCCCTGTTCCCTGGTGACGAAGTACTCTCACTAATATCATCTTCCCTGGAGGGTGTGATATTCATATTGAAAACTGACTCCATTGTAGACCTCCCGAATTGGACTGCCTTGTGAAAGTTTTCTCCATTCCACCTTAGTCATATACTCATATGGTCTTAGTCTTATCCTTTGTCTTAATGTAGTTAGCCTTCATGTCCTCTTCTTTCTCCACCTTAGTTATGGCTCATTGCTATACTTCTCTCATGCAAATAACCTTAGCTCCACAGTACTCTCTCTCTCCCTTTCTTCCTTCTTTCCTTCTTCTCTTCCTTCAATGTCTATATCATATTCTCCTGGTCTTCCGCCTACACTTACTCATCTGGAAAAACTACAGTTGTACTTAAATTCAAGCATCTGTCATCTCAGTGCCTGAATCCAACTCTGGTAGACGTTTGTGAGAAAACACGTAGCTGCTCACTGATTGTTCACGCTCCAGATGCATAGTCTCAGGTCTCACTAGGGGAAATACTGTTTCTGCCTCAGCATTCTGGCCTCATCTCTGTCCTTGGAGAACTGGTCTTTTCACTCTCCAAAACTGCCATTGAATATCTTCTTCAAACATTGCATATTTCTTCTTTCTACCACTCTCCTAACTGACAACAAATGTTAGAATTCATAGGCTGGATACCACTGGCAATCAGGGCTATCCTCTCAAAAGGATTTGTACAAAGAGGAAGCATGTAAATTCTGGAGCCATGGCATTTTACTTCCCATACTGCTATGCAACTTCATGGTGTATAGTCTCTATACTTTAATGTGTTCATCAGTGAATCAGCAATAATTTAAGTCATGTTTAAAATGGATGAGATAACTGCTTCCATGCAAGAACAACCCCTTTGCTCTGGAGTTTTATGTTTTCTCGCCCTTTAAACATGTTTGTTCTTGAGGTTATGCTTTCCTTTCACTGTGCTGTTAATATGTTCCTTTTCATTAGAGTAGTCACCTTGTTAAATGTATTTTTCTCTTAAAATTCATGGACACACATTGTCTTCCATATCATCTTCTATGTTCCCCAGCATAGCAAAGACAAGTTCAAGTGATATCTCAAGTCTATCACCATTTTCTTTCCTCTTTTTTTCCTGGCCAACCTACTTGAGATAGACTTTAAAGTGATAGAATACTTCAGTCTCAGAGATTTTCTTTTAAATTTACATTCTCCCAGTGGGTGATATCAAATATGTTTGCAAATTTTGAAGATTAGCCCTTTCCTGGTCACTCCCAAATGTATTTCCAGATTTTTATCCCCTTCTTGAGCACATATATCTATCTACTGGTTTGCTGTCTCTACTGAGCTGTCTTATAGACATCTAAATTTGACAGTATCCAATGTGGCTATGGAATTCTACCCTCAATTTCTATTGATTACAGTAGCCCCCATCTAAGTAAGCTAATTAACCAGCATCAACTACTCAGTTGCTTAAGCAAAAAAAAAAAAAGTTAAATCACATTCAATTCCTCTTTTTTCTCACCTCACATTAAATGCATCAGCATGACCCACTTGTTTTACCTCCAAAATGTAACTATTAGAATGCAAACTTCACCAAAGAATGGCATTTAAAATTTTTTAATTAATTAATTAATTAGCTTTTTGCAAGGAGACAGAGAAAGAGAGAGAAAGCATGCATGGGTACACCAGGGTCTCTAGCCACTACAAACAAACTCCAGATGCATGTACCACTTTGTGCATTTGTCTTATGTGGGTACTGGGGAATTGAATGCAGGTAGTTAGCCTCGGAAGGCAAAACCCTTAACCACTGAGCAATAGTTCCAGCCCTTTAACAGCATTTTGTCTGTCTTATTTAACAATGTATTCTAGGGATCTAGGTACTGTTTGGCACATAGTAGGTAAAAAATGAATATTTGTGGAATGAATGATTGAATCCTGAATCTGACTATTTTCTCTATTTTCATGACAAATGCTTTAGTACAAATCATCACCACCTCTTACCTATAGCTATATCATACCCATCAAACTGATCTGCCAGTGCCACAGTCCATCTCATGAGTATGTATTCAATCACCTATTTGTAATAGTGACACAGTCCAGTATACTCACCTATGATCCTGTAATTAATTTGTATGTACATTGCAGTTCCTACTTCCTTGTCAGTTTCATCCTTCACTCCAATCCCAGATTTCCTGGCTGAGCATGATAGGTGCTTAACAAATTAATGGAAGAATTCATGCATTCATGATAGGTGAATGCTTTGATGATGTCAAGGAGTGGGAGTGTACAAAAATTTGTTTTACCCTAGCTGTATTCCACTACAAGCTAAATTAACAAGTAATCTATTCAGCCTTTCTCTACATACTCACCTACCATTTAATCTTTCAATTGCAATTTAGCTTCTCTCTAAACACTGAACAGAAAATATTCAGTCAGGTAGTAAACCCAATGTATCCCTATTTCATTAATTTTTGCTCCTTGGCTTTTTTTGTTGTTGTTATTTCGTCACCTTCTACACTTTCAACATTTAACTTACTATGATAATAGATGTTTAGACAATTCTATGTTTATGAAATAGGCTTTTGAAGCAAGCATCTTTCACTAAGCATGGCTTTAGTTCAAGTTGGTATATTTTAATGTGTATAATTTGTTTCAATTGAAAATATTTTTATTTATTTGCAAGAAGAGAGAGAGATAGCGAGTGTATGCCAGGGCCTCTAGCCACTGAAAATAAACTTCAGATACATGTACCACTTTGTGCATCTGGCTTTACATGGGTACTGAGTAACAGAACCTGGGTCACTAGGCTTTGCAGGCAAGTGTCTTAAGTGCTGAGCCATCTCTACAGCCCTGAAAATATTTTTTAATGCCAAGTTTGAATTCAAGACTCAAATGATCTTAGAAGTGTGTTGCTATTATCAAATTTATGGATATTTTCTAGCTATCATTTTATTGTTGATTTTTGGCCCAACTCAATTTAATCAAATAACATATTTACACCTTAATGTCACAACTCACTGTGGTCACTTCATATGGTCAAGCTCATGGCAAACTTATTGAAATCTTCCTTCTGAAAAGTACATGTTTTCTTCATTTGTGGGTGCAGCAAGTTTGTTGATTGTGTTTCTAAACTTACTGATTTTTTTTCATGTTCCTAGCTATTATTGACAGAATTACGTTAAAATCTCTCACTATGTGGGCTTATTAGTTTCTTCTTTCTATTTGCCAGTTTAATCTTTTCTAAAAAACTATTTTTTAAGTACTTTATTATTTATTTGTTTGACAAAGATACAGAGGGAGAGAGAGAGAATGGGCACACTATGGACTCCAGCCATTGCAAATGAACTCCAGACACATGTGCCACTTTGTGCATCTGGCTAATATGGGTCCTGAGGAATTGAACCTAGGTCCTTTGGCTTTGCAGGCAAATGCCTTAACCATTAAGCTATCCTTCCAGCTCTGCTAGTTTAATCTTGCACTTTCAAAATCATCTTATTAGTTGCATATATCTTTATAAGTCTCCTATTTCAATTATTAAATACCTATTTCTTATTTTTTTTTAGATTTTTTTAAAAATTTTTTATTTATTTTATTATTTGAGAGCGACAGACACAGAGAGAAAGACAGATAGAGGGAGAGGGAGAGAGAGAATGGGCGCGCCAGGGCTTCCAGCCACTGCAAATGAACTCCAGACGCGTGCGCCCCCTTGTGCATCTGGCTAACGTGGGACCTGGGGAACTGAGCCTCGAACCGGGGTCCTTAGGCTTCACAGGCAAGCGCTCAACTGCTAAGCCATCTCTCCAGCCCTTAAATACCTATTTCTAATAGCAAGTAATATGTTTTTTGTAGGGCTTTTTGAGACAGGATGTTCCTTTAGCCTAAGCTAACCTGGAACTCACTTAGTAGCCTAGACTGGCCTCAAACTCATAGTGATTCTCCTACCTCAGCTTCCCAAATACTGGAATTAGAGGCATGAGACATCATATGCACCTTTAGTAATAGTTCTTTGAAAGTCTACTTTCCCTAATATTAACAAAGTGAACATGGCTTATTTGGTTCGTGTCTGCATGGTGAATATATACATTGTTAGTTCAGGTTTCTCTATCTTTATATGTGTTTTATTTTATTTTATTTTTATTTCAACTAACAATGTCTTTTATTTAAAACATTTAGTCATTTCTCTTTTATGGTATTTACTGATATATTTGAGTTTAATCTGCCACTTTTTATTTACTTTTGCTTTTTCAGTATTGTTGTGCAGACTTCTTTTAGTTCTATTTGTCTTTCTTGCATGTGAGTGTGTATGTGTGTCTTGTGCACTGACCTATAATGGAGCATGCTTTCCTGAGTGGAACTGGTGTCCTGCTCCATCACCTTCTGCTTGTTCTTATTTGATCAGGAGTATCTTGCTGATCTGTATTCAGTCATTTTTCAGGAACTCCCATGATTCTCAGGTCTATGATTTCCTACTGAACTGGTGTTGCCGATGTGAATGGATACACCTGCTATTTATGTGGGCCCTAGGGTTTGAATTAAAGAAGTCCCTCAGGCCTCCTCAGGCCATCATGCAAGTACGGAAAGTGCTCATAACCACTGAGCCATGTCTTCAGAACCTATCTGTCCTTTTACTCCATATTTTCCCCTCTGTTCACTTGTTATTTATACTTTAAAATTTTAGTAGTCTTTAATGACTATTTCTCTTTTGGCAAGTCATTGTTAATCAATCACAGGATTAATTCCCATGGATATATCATAAGAATACTCTACAGTGTACTTCATAAATGTCATACCCAGGGCTAGAGTGATGCCTCAGTGGTTAAAGGCATTTTCTTGCAAAAATATCTTAGCAATTATTCATATTTGGGAAGGACATTTTCCTTTTGTGGTCTAGGAAGGTCATATCCACCTCTGGTTTAAGACAGCACACAACCAGTGAGTTATTATAGTGTTTCTTTATCTCATTATCAAAACTACCCGGAGTTCTTGTTAAGTGTATAGATTCCTTTAGTCCATCCCAATCCTCATGAATCAGTGTCTTCAGGAGAGTTTCCTAAGAATTAGTATGTTCGAGAAGAGCACTAGGGGAGTCTTAGTATGAAAAGGTAAAATTGTGGAAACCTGCTATATTAGGTCCTGAAAGAGTAACTCAAGCCACCCACTGACTAATACATGATTGCAGTGTGTGCTGCGCTAATTCTGTACAGTTTATGTATTAAAGAAAATACCATTACAAGTTAACAATTCCTCGGGCACAGAAGTGGCCCTTAATTTGTATAGCTATGTTCTGGACTCCCATGGATTGAGTTGGCTAGCAATATATTAGGGAGAAAGTTGATATAGGATGTAACTAATAATGACAGATAGGATAGCCAGCAGTATGTATTTATGATTTTGGAGTACATTGACAAACATTTTGGTATATGCAGAGTTAGGACCCAGTGAACGATGCATATATAAGACCCTTAATCCCTTAATGCAAACAATGTTTAACAACAGATATCAGCTTTATGTCCAGATATTTTGAAGCATTGGGTCAGATAGTAAAACATTTCACCTTTACTTCAACCAACAGTATAGTACTGAGTAAGTGTTTAATTTGCCTTAATCAACAGGTTTAATTTATGAATTTTTAAGAAATGTATCATGCACTGTACATTAAATTTTAATACACTTTTAGAGCAGTATTAATATAGGAGACAATATGTGTTATCCAAGTCTGAAATGCAAAGCAGGTGCAAGGCTTATACTATCTTTTGGGATTAGGATACAAGACAGAATCCTGCTTTCCAAACATTGAATTGCTTGGGGGCTACAGAAATACTGTTGTCTGTGCCTCATCCTGAAATTAGAATTTAATTGGTGTGGCATGTGGCCAATTTTGAGGAGTTGTGGAAATACCCCAGATAATTCTAGTGTATAGTCAAATTTGTGATCTACTCTGTTGGAAATCTTGAGCAAGGTAGTTCATGCCTCACACCTTGGAATAGTGTAAAACTTAAAGTTTCTACACTCAAGTACATGTCAAGATAATGAGAGATGTCCAACTGGATTTATCAAGTTGCAGTGTTCATGTATAGGGCATTATGTACATAGAGACAAAGCATCTGATTAAATGAGTCAAATTCATTATGTATACACACAGTTATACATAGCATATTACCAATACTCAACCAGCATTTTAAAGTAACTTTGTCAGATTGAGTCTATTATTCAACTAGAGTTATCAGATAAATTTTAGAATGCTCAGTAGGATTTGAATTTCAGATCAATAACAAATAATTTTCATATAAGTTTATCCTATATACTTCAAATTTAAGTTTAACTGCTTGTCCTGAATTTTTATCTACTCAAACTGGCAATTCTACCCAGCATTTTAAAGGACTAACGTTAGCAGTAACTAAGTACACTAGGAAAAAAATTAAATTTCAGCTCCTTACTCATTATGGATTCTGTTTTCTGAGATATATTTCATGATTAACCACCTTAAGCTCTACATGAGTTGCACTGAGGGCCACCTGTACCTTATTCTGCCTCTTCTGACGTCTTCTGAGTCGTAGGAACTCCTTGTGTTGCCTGGAGACAAAGTTGACTGCTGCATATTCCAATAAGGCCGCAAACACAAACAGAAGGCACACTGCCATCCAAATGTCAATCGCTTTCACATAGGAGACCTGGACAAGAGAGGGAAGAGAAAAAGAGTTGTTGTGAAAGCTAATGGTGTAAACAGCACAATAACCTCATGTCTTTGGTCAAGTAGGTTTTAGCTTTTCCTTAAGAAAACTATTATGAAGTGCTGCAGTATGTGTCCATAAATGGAGAACTGGATAAAGAAAATGTATATACACACATGGATGGAAGTGAAGGACACTATGTTAAGTGAAATAAGTCAGACCCAAACAGTGCTTGATACCATTCATATGGAATCTAAAAATAATGACCTGATAGAAACTGAAAATGGGATAGTGGCTTACAGGAACTGGAAGACTGGTGGGGGGCGGGGGGCATGTTGAGCATCACAGGTGGGTGAATGGATACAATGTTACAAGTAAAGTAGTAAATTTTAGTTTTCTATGGTAAGAAGGATGAGGATAATTTAAAATAATGCACTATCTCAAAATAGAAGAGAACATTTTGAATGAAGTTGCCACAGAGATATAATAAGAGTTTTAAAGTTATGGATATGCTAATTGCCTGAATTGAACAGCACTCAATATATACATGAATGAAAACATCACACTGGGGCCTGGGGTGTGGTTTAGTGGCTGAAGACATACTTAGCATACGTGAGAGCTGTGTTCAATCCTGAGCATTAAGGAAAACAAAGTCCCAAAATGTCTCAATATACCTCATAAATGCATACAAATGTTATGTGTCAACAAAAATCATTTGAAATATTATAACACTAAAAGCAGAAAAAGTTCAAAAACAATGCATAAATGCTAAGATTCAGTGTGAGAGAGTTGAAGCAAGGGCCTGAGTTGAGGGGACATATGACTTTTACTGCTCTGCCAGTTAATATCTCATTTACGATGCAATTATTTTGAAGGTATGAGGGAGAAAAATAAAGAGACAAAACTGTTACATTGGATACAAACTGCAAGGGATACTTTTCACACTGCCAGCTGCGTGTACTCTTCAGCACTATTTTTACATGGGGTTTACTGTTTTGATAGTTTTTACTAAGTGCTTGCCACCCATCCTTTTATGCATGATGTGTGCATGTGTTTGTATGTATTAATTTTTAATCCTTACATTGACTGTATTGTCCTATTTTTTGAGAAGAAAACAGGTAGAAACGGGTTAAATTATTACCCAAGTACACACAACTAAAAAGTGACAGCCACGATTAGAATTGAAATTCAACCTGAAGTAGTGAATTTCCCTTTTGGACATACACCCTATTAGAATCATAGGTTGTATCTTCCATTTCCCTCTGACTTTAATGCTATTTCTCATGCCATTTAACTTGCTTCTAAATTTCAATTCCCAACTTTTGCATAATGGTCTATAAAGTGATTAATCATTCTACATTATAGGGCCCATAAATTATTATCTATCTCACTTTTGTGGCCACAAATTTTCCTACTGTGAGCATCCTTCCTCAAAAATAACTATCTGTCTCTGTGCTTGCTTATGGGATAGATCAATTTTTAGATGTATTACAGGAAGGAATGTTAGACAAATGGACTCTTGACATACAAAGTTAGCAGCAGCATACAGGATGTAAGAACATAGACTATGAAGCAAGATACCCAGAGTAAGAAACAGTACTTTGTCACAGAATATCTCTAAATTCTACACGTTGATTCATTTCCCTGCTTCCTTTCCTCCATTATAAAATAAGACCAGTCATCGTACCTTCCTCATAGAGTAGTTATGTGGATAAAATCACTTCATGTATATAAAAAGCTTAGAGTGTCAAGTGCAGAATAAGTGCTATATAAAAGTTTGCAATTATTTGGCTACATAATAGTGTGATTTTATTAGTGGAAGAATTGTCACAAGATACAAAAAATAATAAAGAAAATAAAAGAGCCACAATCTCAAAAGATTCCAGTTATTGGGGCTGGAGAGATGGCGTAGCGGTTAAGCGCTTGCCTGTGAAGCCTAAGGACCCCGGTTCGAGGCTCGGTTCCCCAGGTCCCATGTTAGCCAGATGCACAAGGGGGCGCAGGCGTCTGGAGTTCGTTTGCAGAGGCCGGAAGCCCTGGCGCGCCCATTCTCTCTCTCTCCCTCTACCTGTTTTTCTCTCTGTGTCTGTCGCTCTCAAATAAATAAATAAATAAAAATTAAAAAAAAAAGATTCCAGTTATTATTTTTAAGATCACCACCTGCTTTGCACTGTTAATCACAAATGATCTGAACTACTTACCAGTTTCATACAAGTTGTGAAAAGATGGTCAAGCACTTTGTCATCTCCAGCCCTTGGAATGTATCACTCTTCCTACTTGGCATGTTTATTCCTATTTTTCTTGATTAAAGCTTCCTCAGAATACCTCAAGAAATGTCAGAAATACCTCATCTCCTAGGAAGTTTTCTTACCCTTCTCTTTTTCTCCCATCTGGACCAGGGACACTGATGGTCTCACTGTACTCTATTGAGTACTCTGCACTTTCTTCATTAGCCTGTTTCTCTTGCCCTAGCCATAAACTGAAAGCTTGTTTGTATTTTTGGTTGTTCTTTCAGGAATGGCCTAGGATAGCATGACTCCTTATGTCCCCAACACAGCACCTAACAAGTAGTAGTGGATAAGGCTTAGTTACATGGGAAGAATGGGTGAATGATTGAATAAATAAATCAATGAATTGAGTCATGAAAAAGAAAGGAAATATCTAGCTATTAGCATCCTCACACATTAATTTTGGCATTTAAAAGCTGCATGCTATTACCCACAACTTAATATGTTTGATACTTCTAAGAGTGGAGGATGGCTGGAGAGATTGCTCAGTGGTTAAGGAACTTGCCTTCAAAGCCTAGTGACCTGGTTTGTATTCCCCAGTACCCATGTAAAGCCACATACACAAAGTGGCACATACATCTGGAGTTTATTTGTAGTAGTTAGAAGACCTAGCACACCCATTTTCTCTCTCTTTCTTCACAAACAAATAACTTAAAAAAAGAATGGAGCATAATGAGCTTTTAATTCTTTCAGTATACGTAGTCATAGGAGTTTTTCCTTGGTAAGCAATGATCTGTCTTTCACTTGCTTATCTGAGCATTCCTATTCTACAATAATAGAACATTACCAATCAAAGCATTCCCAGTTATGTATTATTCAGGTGGTCTGTAAATGTTTTAAGCTATGATAATGAGAAGAATTTGCCAATGTCTGACATATGCTTATACCCAAAACACAGTCCAATGGAGCCAACCATGAGTCCTCCCATTCCTGGTGGTTACAGCGTCTAGTTATTTCTAAAATCTTTTCACATCTTCTACCCATCAGCAGACTACACATATATTTGTCTTCTTTTATAGCTGCTCATAAATGAATCCTTTCTGTCCCTTAATCATTTTGGTCGGTCTCTGACTTTCCTTCAAATCATGAACATCTTTCCAGCATTGAAGTGCTGGCATTAAATGCATCATTCACACAGATTTAGAGGGCAGTGAGACATCTATTACATATGATGTGATGTCCCTTGGCATTGGTATCCCAGGATTGAAATTCCTTTTTGTTGCTTTTATCTAATTCTAATGTCAGGTTCTCTTCCTTTGGCTGCTAATCCTTAGATGTTTTCAGCTCACATCTTTTCCTGTCACTTTCTTTTTATGATTCTCAGGCTTACATGTTCCCTTCCTGAGCTACTTTACAACAAACTTACAAAGTACTTTTCAATGGTAATTAAGTTCTCCAAATATTGCTTTCAGTCACTTACTTGGTTTCTTTTGGGGGAATTTTTTTGTTGTTTATTTTTATTTATTTATTTGAGAGCGACAGACAGAGAGAGAGGGAGAGAGAAAGAGAAAGAGAGAGAGAGAGAGAGAGAGAGAGAGAGAGAGAGAGAGAATGGGTGTTCTAGGGCCTCCAGCTACTGCAAACAAACTGCAGATGTGTATGCCCCCTTGTGCATCTGGCTACCATTGGTCCTGGAGAACCAAGCCTCAAACCGAGGTCCTTAGACTTCACAGGCAAGCACTTAACTGCTAAGCCATCTCTTCAGCCCTTTTGGGGAATTTTTATTTATTTATTTCTGGTTTACTTTTTGAGGCAGGATTTTTCCATGGCTGGCCTGAAACTAAAGATCCTCCTGCCTCAGCCTCTGGACCTATGGGGCTACAGGCATTTATGACATCATGCCAACCCTCTTTTATTTTTAAACAAATATTTAGTGAAAAAATGAAAAATAATAACATATTAATGGAAGTCACTGTAGTAGGTGCTGTGTAAGGTGAGGCAGAAGACTCGAGGTGACTAAGCTGAATGTGTGCTCCAGAATTGCTCAGATTATACTTCTGGGGACTTTGCTCCATAGATCTATTTACATAGAGCAGGGATCAGTAAATTATGACTAAAGGGTCAAATATGGACCAGTAGATGTATTCTAAACGTTTATTAGAACACACATTTACTTGCTTAGTTATATATCATTTATGTCTAATTTTATGGCATAACAAAACATGGCATAATTTGAATGGCTGTGATATAAACCAAATGGCTAGTATAGAAGGCCCCTAACTCAGATTATAGCATTATTTGCTTTGCTTTTTGCTTAAGAAACACATAGTCTGGCCTGGAGACATGGGTTAGCAGTTAAGGCATTTGCCTACAAAGCCTATGGATACATGTTCCATTCCACAGAACCCACATTAGCCAGGTGCACAGTGGCACATGAGTGTGGAGTTTATTTACAGTGGCTGGAGTCCTTGACACCCCACTTTATGTCTTTGTGCATGTCTCTCTCTCAAATAATTAAATTAAATTAAATATTTAAAAAATAAAAAAATAAACACATAGTCTATTGAAGGACACAGTCACAAGAATGGATAACTGGTAAACTAGTACAAGGTTTTACATGCCAAAGTAGAGGCAGTATCTATTGGGTTGATATTGCCAGGGAAGTCAGGCTTCTCTGAAGAAGAATGCTTCATGGTGTGGCACTGATTTGGGGCTTGAGTAGAGGCAAAGCTTTGACGGATATAAGAAGCTGTAAAGGCAAAACTATGAAGATGGGAGTCAGTATGATGAGCAGCATGAATATATGATGCATTCGTTGGGGATGGCCTGATGAAAGGTAGAGAGGAACTTCTCAAAGAAATAAACTAATGATTATTTTGAAGTATAGATATGTAACTGCTTTTATAATTAGCATGCGATTATTTGTCTCTAAAAGCAAAAGCCAATATCTTCCCTCGTTGTTGGAATTTATTTCTCCTTTCAACACCTTCAACTTCTACTCATGCTCTTTGGGACCTTTGCCATTTATTGAACACCTTAAATTTATTCACTTTCAATTTACAGTCTATCTTCATACTCTCAATTTATCCCTACATTTCTAGAGCTTTCTTATTATTCCTGTGCACATGGAGGTAGTAGGGGAGGTGTGTGTGTGTGTGTGTGTGTGTGTGTTAGCAGTGATTGACTAAATTCTTAAAAACCCCACTTTCTTCATCAGAAAAAACAGAATTTATAGTCCTCTAGTCTAGTTGAATCTCAAATTGAATGTGGCAGAAATTGTACATTCTATCTCAAATCCTCTGGAATCTTCCTTAAGGACTTGGGTGTCACTCTTTCTCAATGAAAGAGCCATGCATCGAATCTGGATGTTCTAGGACCATTCGCTCTAGAGCAGAGTGCAATGTGAATAAGAAATTAAATTTTATTGTACTAATCCACAGGTTTCAGATTTTTATGTTACCAAGGCTCCTAAACAACCTGGCCTTTCTTGTGTACTTGAGCTAATTGTAAAATGTCTATGGTTCATATTTGTAAAATCAACTTAATTAAACATCTTTCCCTTCTCCATTTATTTCATTAGAATGTTTCCTCTCACTAGCAACTCTGGATTAAACACCAATTCTTTCCTTGCCATCATCTCTAATACTTGGTGCATTGAACAGACTCAACCTTTCTTTCTGCAAAGATTCTTTGGGTTTATTCTTTTCGCTTCACTCCAAAAATGTCACTACGGCTCCTACCTCCCTGGTCTGTGTCCCCTGTTTGGACAGTGTACAGGCAGCACAGCAGTATATAGTGAGTAGGCCAGGCTTCTCCCACCTCCCTGGTCTGGGTTCCCTGCACAGACAATATGCAGTCATGAACAACAGTATGGAATAAATAGGACATACCCCTCCCTCCTGGGTCCTCACAATTCCCTAGCCAGATGTCTGTTCCCTAGTTCCTCCCAGCCCCCTGGTCCTTGGAGGCTCCACTGTGCCTTGCTTGGGAATTGTGGTTCCTGGGTGAGCTGTGGAATCAGGCCTTTTGCTGTGGTATCCTGACTGGCCACTGGGTACCTACATCTCTGTTCATCTGAGTGCATGGGCCAAAGGACAAATATTGCTTCCTCCTCAATAAGATAGAGTCTTTTTAAAATGGGTAGACAACTGAAGAAAAAAAAAAAGTCAGGAAACAGAGATCTCCAACAAGCATGCCTAATCCTATTATGGAAACCTCCAATGAAATCATAGAGAAATCAACAGAAATTCATTCCCAAAATGAAAACACAACAACCAATATGACCCTGATCAAAACTTTGCTGAACTGGGGCTGGAGAGATGGCTTAGCTGTTAAGTGCTTGCTGGTGAAGTCTACGGACCTTGGTTTGAGGCTTGATTGCCCAGTACCCATGTAAGCTAGATGCACAATGTGGCACATGCATCTGGGGTTTGTTTGCAGTGGCTGGAGGCCCTCTCATGCCCATTCTCTCTCTCTCTTTCTCTGGCTCTTTATTTATTTTTCTGTCACTCTGAAACAAATAAATAAAAACAAAAAAAAACCCTTAAAATTAAAAAAAATGCTGAACTAGAAGAAAACCATCAAATAATTGTATCAATGTAATTGAACAGAATCATCTCCTTTTGACAGTAGGCTTAACTTGATTGAAGAAACCATTAGAACCCTCCGAATAGATATGGATAAATTGAAGGTGAGTTAAGAAATGGAAGATGTCAAAAAACAGTTGATTAAACTTAATTAAGACTTGATCAAATGCAAGAATGAATTCTAGGAAGCATCAAGAAAATCAGAACTCAAATTGAAATTGTACCTCAAAAAAGAGATGGACATGATGCAAAATAACACAACAGAAAACAAAAATCAAATAGAAATTATAAAAACCTGTCTAGAAACCCTCACCAACAGAATCACTCATGTGGAAGACACAACCTCTGACCTGGAAGAGAAGACAGAAGACATTGATAGGGAGGCCAAAAATTTTGCTAAGTTCAAAAAATCAGGTGAACAGAATATGAGGAAAATATGGGATACACTAAAATGACCAAACATCTGGGTCATGGGTATACCAGAAGGAGAAGAAATCCAGGCAAGAGGCATAAAGACTATATTTAACAAAATTATTGAAGAAAACATTCTGAATCTCTCAAAAGAGAGGCCCATCCAAATGCAAGAAGCCCACAGAATACCAAACAGACAGGACCAAGGCAGAAACTCTCCAAGAGAGGTCACAGTTAATATTCTTCACACCAAAAACAAAGAGAAAGTGTTAAAACCAGCAAGAGAGGAACAATTTACCACATACAAAGGCAATACCATCATAATTACATCAGATTTTTCAATGGAAACCTGACATCCAGAAGGGCCTGGAATGGAACACTTCAAAGTCTGAAAAACTATGGCTTCCAACCCATGGTACTCTACCCAGCAAACATATCCCATATAATAGATGGTGAAAGAAAAAGTTTCCATGAAAAAAAAGTCAACTCTATGGTTATATGAACAAAAAGCCAAGCCTACAGAGAATACTTGAGGGAATACTCCACATAGAACAGTCAAACAACCCATTTCAAGAGCCAACAAGAATATCACAATAACCAAAATTGACCTGTCTCAAAATAGTACAAAACACAAGAAAGAACCCAACCCCATAAAACACCTTATCGTGGCAGGGATTAATTCAAACCTCACAGTAATAGCTTTAAATATTAATGATCTTAACTTACCCATCAAATGACGCAGTTTATGAACTGAACACTTCTATCTGCTGTATTCAAGAAACCTACCTCATCACTAAAGATAGATACCTTCTCATGGTGAAAGGTTGCAAAATGATATTCAAAGCAAATTAAATTTTTTAAAAAAACAAGAGGATGTTGCTATATTAATATCTGATAAAACAGACTTCAAACCAAAAGTAATCAAAACGGACAAAGAAATCCACTTCTTACTCATCAAGGGAATGATCCAACATGAGAACATCATGATCATAAATATATATGTGCTAAATACAGATGAACCACAGTTTATAAAACAAAACCTACTCAACAATAAGACAGAAATAAACACCAACACAATCATAGTCAGATACTTCAATGCTCTACCATCAATAGACAGATCATACAATCAGAAAATCAACAGGGAAAAAATAGAGCTCAACAACATCATAGATCAACTAGACCTAACAAATATCTACACAACTTTCCAACCCATCTCTACAGAATACACATTCTTCTCAGCAGCCCATGGAGCCTTCTCCAAAATTCATCATATATTAGGCATTAAGGCATGCCTTCATAAAGTCATGAAAATTGATGCATCTTCCTGCATCATATCAGATCACAATGCTTTAAACTAGAAATCAACAAAAAGATACACATCAAGAACTCCACCAGCTACTGGAGACTAAACAACATACTTTTTAAAAATGAGTGGGTTGTGGAAGAAATCCACAAAAAGAAATTTTCATTACAAAGTCAGAGAGATCCCAAATTAAAAATCTGACTGCCCAACTAAAGGTGCTAAAAAGACAAGAAGATTCCAACTCAAAGAGCTCTAGATGGAAAGAAATAATCAAGATTAGAGCAGAAAGTAATGAATTGGAAATAAAGAAAGCAATTTTAAGAAATGATGAAATGAAGATCTGGTTCTTTGAAAAAATAAACAAGATTGAGAAACCTCTGGCCAATTTGATCAAGCAAAAGAGAGAGAGAAACAGAGAGAGAGAGAGAGAGAGAGAGATCTCAAATTAACAAAATCAGAAATAAAAAAAAGAAGATATTACAACAGACATCAAAGAAATTGGGAGAATAATCAGGGCATAATTCCAAAAGCTTTACTTCACAAAATTAAATAGTCCGGAAGAAATGGATGAATTCCTAGACACATAACACCTACCAAAACTAAACATGGAGTAGATTAATGTCTTAAACAATCCTATCACATCCATAGAGATTGAAAAAGTAATCGAAAACCTTGCCAAAAAGAAAAGTCCATAACGGGATGGCTTCTCAGCTGAATTCTATCAAACCTTCATTGAAGAAATGAGACCAATTTTTCTGAAACTGTTTCACATAATTGGAGACCAGGGAATCTTCCCTGACTCCTTTGATGAGGTGAGCATCACCCTAATACCAAAACAAGTCAGAGATGTAAAAAGGAAAGAAAAGTGTAGGCCTATATCGCTAACGAACTTAGATGCAAAGATATGGAACAAAATCCTTGCAAACCAAATTCAAAAACACATCAAAAGCATTATCCACCTTGATTAAGTAGGCTTCATCCCAGAGATACAGGGATGATTTAACATATGGAAATTGGTCATCATAATACACCACAAAAATAAACTTAACCATAAGAACCACATGATCATCTCAAATGATACAGAGAAGGCCTTTGACAAAATACAACACCACTTCATGATCAAAACACTGGAAACAATAAGCATGGAGGGTTTAAATCTCAACATAGTAAAGGCTATATGTAAAGCTTCTAAAGCCCAAGTAATACTTAATGGGGAAAAACTCAAGACTTCCCACTGAGATTGGAAACAAGATAGGAGTGTCCACTCTCACCAGTGCTCTTCAACATAATACTAGCCCAAGCAGTAAGACAGGAGGAAGAAATAAAAGGGATTCAAATTGGAACCAAAGAAATCAAGTTAGTCCTATTTGCAGATGATCTGATCCTGTATGTAAGTGACCCAAAAGTCTCCATCTCACAAGTTCTAAAAGTGATAAATTCCTTAGCAATGTGGCAGGATATACAATCAATGCATAAAATCAGTAGCTTTTCTATATCCAATGGAAAAATATGTAGAAAAAGAAATCAGTGAGGCTGTACCATTTTGAATAGCAACAAAAAAATTAAATACCTTGGAATAACACTAACCAAAGATGTGAGAGACCTATTTAATGAAAACATAAAAGCACTCAAGAAAGAAATAGAAGATGAATTGAGAAGATGAAAAGTCCTCTCATGCCCCTGGATAGGTAGAATTATTATTGCCATGATGGCAATTCTACCAAAAGCAATATACAGATTTAATGCAATACCAATAAATATACCAGCATCATTCTTCACAGAGATTGAAAAAATGATCTTACAATTCATGTTGAATCTTAGAAGGCCTCAGATATCTGAACATGTATTCAGAAAGCAAAGCAAAACAAACAAACAAACAAAAAAAAAAACACCTATGGCAGTATCACCATACCCAAGCTAAAGCAATATTACAAAGCTATAGTAATCACAACAGCACAGTACTAGAATAAAAACATAAACATAGACCAATGGAGTAGAATTAAAGACCCAGTCAAGTAACTATAGCTGCTTCATCTTTGACAAAAGTTGCAACAATGTAGACTGGAGAAAAGACAGCATTTTTAGCAAATGGTGTTGGAAAACTTAGATGACCATATGTAGAAAAATGAAATTAGACCCACTCATTTTGCCATACATAAAAATCATGTCCATAAGATCTGAAACTCTTCAACTACTGGAAGAAAAAAAAAAAAAGAGGCACTCTCTAAGATATAGGACTGGGAAAAGACTTCCTGAACAAAACCCCAGTAGCCAAGGAAATTGAACAAACACTCAACTAGTGGGATCTCATGAAGCTAAAAAGCTTTTGCACAGACAAAAATACAGACCCAATAGATTACCCCTTGAATGGGAGAAAATCTTCTCCAGCTATACCACTGACAGAAGCCTAATATCTGGAATCTACAATGAACCCAAAAAACTTAACAATAAAAAACAAAACAAACAACCCACTCCAAAAGTAGGACAGAGAATTAAATAGGGAGTTCTCAGAGGTAGAATTACAAGTGGCTAACACACTCTTAAGAAAATGTTCAATATTCCTAACTATTAGGACAATGCAAATCAAGACAACTATGAGATTTCACCTTAGCCCAGTAACAATAACAAACATTAAAAAAATCTGGTGACAGCAAATGTTGGTGAGGATGTGGAGAAATAGGAATGCCCATTTACTGTTGGTGGGAATGTAAGGTGATACAACCTAGTGGAAATCAATATGGAGACTCACGATAAGGATAAATATAGAGTTACCAAGAGAACCTGCTATTCTCTTACTGGGCATTTACCTTAAAATCTCAACATCTCAGTTCAGAAACATTTTCTCAATTATGTTTATAGCTGCTCAATTCATAACTAAGAACTGGAATCAACCCAGGTGACCATCATTGGATGAATGGATAACCAAGGTGTGGTATATCTACACGATGGAATTATACTCAGCAGTAAGAAAAAAATGACACAAAGAAATTTGTAGAAAAATGGTTGAACTTGGAACAGATCATTCTAAGTGAACTCACACAATCACAGAAAGACAACCGTCACATGGTCTCACTCATCTGTGGTTCCTAATCTGGATCAGCCCTAGTTGCAGACATAACTGAATAGCATATGAAGTCTTGGACAAGAGGGAGGGTAGGGTTTGGGGAAAGGAGAAGAGTGAGGGGTACACAAAAGTGAGCCCAAATTAAACTGGAAGGTAGACTAAAAGGTGGAACCCTCAAGAGGACCTTAGAGGGAGCACCTGAATCAAAGGGCCCTGGAGAGTGTGAGACAAAACCTAAACTTAAATTTCTCCTGTTTATCTTTCTTCTCTGGCTTTTTTCTTTTTTTACCTTTCCCTTGGTGCTTGCCTGTGATTCCCTGTACCAGGATGTGTTTCACATCCACAATGAGCTGATGATCAGAGAGACCTATTAGATCTCCCAAAACAAACAAGATAGACTTCTGTCAGAGGACTAGATTGCCCACCAGAGGTTAATGGTAAGACCCTATTTCTGAAGACACCATACATTGTTATCACACACCATGGGGATACCTGGTTGGAACCCAGAAGAGAGCCAGCTCCCAGACAATTAGCCTATCTAGTGCTGGAAGTTGCTACATGAGCTACCGGGGGAAAGTGGCCAACATCTGTCCAAGCAGATCAAAGTCTAAGTGACTCAGAAGCAAAGAAGCTGACATAATGCTTATGCAAGTGCAATAGTGGCACACAGCCATGGTGTGTAACCAACTGCTCTTGTAATAGCTAACAGATCTGCTCAGTGGAAAGAATCCATATCTGTAAATGGGAACTAAGTCAGAATCACATCTAGATAATGATTCTGCTTTCCATTGCCAAGCTCCTACTAATCTTGGGCTATAAGAGGGTCTACGTGCTTAAAATTCTCTCTAAACTAATAATGGTTATCCCATTTAACCAGTGCTGACTTCCCTCTCCATTAGAGAATCTGATTCTCTTTTTCAGATGGGCACTGGACCTGAGGAGATAAACGACTCAGTGCACTCCACCCTGGCCCCTGCTGAAACCACAGAAGAATTGGGGAAGTAAGTAAGAGTGCTGCTTTCTTAGTGAACCTGACATCAGCACAAAGTTGAAGAAGATAAACTCTGAGGACATTCAACACTTACCAAACCAGAGATCCAGAGTCTCCTAAGTGCCCATTACTGAAGTAGACTTGAAATGCTCACAGCATGACTCAGGGAATTTTATGGCAGAGGGGGTGAAAATATTGTCAGAGCCACAAGTTGGGACATTTTACATAGAGACATTGCCTCTCCCTCAGAACTGACTGCTGCCCCTATAATGTATGACCCACAATCCTCATGCAGTTGACCTGCATCCCCAATGAGGAAAGCCTCTTTAGAAAAGGGCAGGGAGGAGGAAAAGGAGGTACCAACATGTGTTTTTTACATATTAAATATGTCCATATCAATAAAAAAGTCACTACAATCCAAGTCATTAACATGTAGACCTGGTTATTGTAACAACTGGTTTCTCTGCGTTCAAATTCCTTCTGATGGCTTCTTATTGTAGGCTCTGTGGTCCAAGGTGCTACACAGCATGTGTCTGTCCTAGTTATTCAACTTTACCCCACTCTTTCCTGACACAAACTTTGCACTTTGTTTAAGCAATTGTACTTACTCCTAAGGAAGCCAAGTCCATTCCTGCTATGACTCATTGTTTATACCAGTGATTCCCCAGTTGGTGGAGTGATTTTGCACCTCAGGGGAAATTTTGCAATGTCTGGAAACGTTTTTATTTATCACAACCACTTGGAGGTGCCTCTAACATCTAGTAGGTTGAGGTCAGGAATGCTGCTAACAATTTATAATGCCCAGGATGGCCTCTACCACAGTTATTTGGTTAAAATGCCAGTAATTCTAAAGTTGAAAATCCCACAATTAAAAAAGAATCTGCTCTAGCCTCTGGTATCTATGCCTATTCCTGGGAATCCCTGCCAGGGGTGATGTTACTCTCAAGAACTATTAGAAATGTCTGAAGATGTTTCCAGTTGTTTAAACAGAAGTAGGGACTTCGAGAAGCAGCAGTCAAGGATGGTGCTAAATTCTCAAGAAAGTATAAAAAAGTTGTCCATGACAAAGAATTATTTAGCATCATATGCCAATAGTGTTAATAGGTTGAAAACCTAGCCGGGTGTGGTGGCGCACGCCTTTAATCCTAGTACTCAGGAGGCAGAGGTAGGAGAATCGCCGTGAGTTCAAGGCCACCCTGAGACTACAGAGTTAATTCCAGGTCAGCCTGGACCAGAGTGAGACACTACGTCGAAAAAACCAAAAAAAAAAAAAAAAAAGAAGAAGAACACCCTAGCCAACACTCTTTGCCCAGTATGTAGTCCATCACTTATTTTTCTTTACCTGTTTATTTCCAAATAATTCCTCAAGTTGTAGTGCAAATTCCACATTCAGGGTGATGCTTTCTCTGCTTATCATACTGCACAGTGGTCTCACCTATCTTCAGGGTTTACCATATACTTCCAGATACATGATCCAGTTTAGTGTTCATGCACATGTATTTTATCTACCCAACTAAAATGTAGGTTAAAGATCCAATATCTTTTGCACCACATCACTGAGCACAAGTTTTTGTGTGTCTACTGAGTGCCTCATAAATTGTTCTTGTTTGACAAATTTTTCAAGATGTACATACACTCTTAATTCTTTCACAATCACTGTTTCTTATTAAGAGCCAGCTATTAAAAAGATTACTGAAGGGAAAATTAATTTATGTATTTTAGCACTGATAGTTGATAGTGTCTGGATTATTCTTGATTTGCTTTTAACAAAGAAAAGAAGATTTTCTGTTTTTATAATTTTGCCACTCATAGAGCTTATAAATCTGTCTATCTGGTGGAAAAGTACAGCCAATTGGGGTGCCCAAGTTTATGACACTGGATAAGTATGTATATATTTTTATTGCTTAGTTGTTTTAGCATTATGTCAACATTTTCAGAACTAGTTCCCATTCATTTTTTTTCTGGGCTCTCATGGCATTTTTAAAAACTTTAGGGCTGAAGAGATAGCTCAGCAGTTAACAGGGCTTGCTTGCAAATTCTGATGGGCCAGGGTTGATTGCCCACTACCCACTTAAAGCCAGATGCACAAAGTGGGATGCATCTGGAGTTTATTTGCAGTTGTAAGTGGCTCTAGCATACCTATTCCCTTTCTCATTTCTCCCTCTCTGTTTCTCTACTTGCAAATTAAAAAAAAAAGTTTTAGAAAGTTTTCTAGAATAAGTTCTTTCATTGATTATGTGCTCACTTTTGTTTCAAAGTAGAAATGGATTTCTTTATTCTAGCCCAACAGATTTGGTGTTCAGTACTATGGTGTTTATTACTACATGGAGCCAGTTGTTTGTGAGTTGAGTCATTTTCTATTCCATATTTATCCCCAGAGCAGAAGGATGGGTATTCATTTTACATGGATTACCTGAATGTCCTTACAGTTTGGATATGCTCTCCATTCCTCAGGCAAATATTCCCATGGCACACTATGCAAATTTAAGCACATATACATTTATATCATTAGGCTCACTCCAGATAACTGTGACATTCCTCCAGAAGCTAATTAAGAGGATTGTTTATGAACATGGACATGAGAAACTTTCTTTAGTGGAGAAATTTCATGGGTGACTATGAATGACCAAATACTGCTTAAAAATATCTTTTGTCTTTGTATGATGTATGTGAATTGTAAGTGTGGGCACATCCATGCTATAGCACATGTGTGGAGGTCAGAGGGTAACCTTTGGTGTCAGTCCCTCCCTTCCACCTTATTCAACACAGAGCCTGTCATTGCTTACTGTTACATTTGACAGGCTAGCCGGTCCACAGTCTTCTAGAGATTCTCTTGGCTGTTTCCCATCTTGCCATAAGAGCATTGGGTTTACAAACACTGAGTACTGTGTCTGGATTTTCATGGGTTCTGGTGATCTGAAATCAGGTACTTATGTTTGTGCCATAAATGCTTTATTCTCTGAGCCATTTCTCCAAGTCAAAATATTATTTTTAGTGGAAAAGGGGCAAAGTGGAATTTATAGTATAATCTTAATTTTCTCAAGTGTTTTTCTTTCTATAAGGGCAATGAACTCTCTCACCATCCTGTTTTAATCAATGGCTAATTATTCTCAAGCTATATGTGCAAACCATTGGTGGAGTAGAATAGAAGTTTTTCTGCTTTGTAAAGCACAATTTTGTTCTATATCATTTATACGTGGAAAATTTTAAATTAATTTTGATTAATTATGCAGTTGTTCAAATGAAGGATACCTTTTGGCCAGAGTAACCTGAGATATGCTTCTATTATATGGAATAGAGGCATTTCATAGCTCTAATCAATTTGTTATTGCATGTTATGAAGTATGCCAGTACTCTCTCCACCCTCATTTTACATATTTTCATTTATTTATCTATTTGCAAGCAGAGACAGATAAAGAGAAGAGAGGCAGACAGAAAGGATGAGAGAATGGGCACACAAGGGCCTCCAGCAACTACAAATGAACTCCAGATGCATGTGTCACTTTATGCATCTGGATTTAGATTGGTATTGGGGAACTAAACCAAGGTTGTTTGGCTTTGCAGACAAGAGCCTTAATTACTGAACCATCTCTCCAGCCCAAAAGATTTTCTTTTGATGTAGGGTCTTACTATAGTCCAGACTGAACTGGAACTTACTCTGTTCTGTAGTCCAAAGTTAGCCTTGAACTCACAGCAATTCTCCTACATCTGCCTACTGAGTGCTGGAATTAAAGTCATGCATCACCATGCCAGGCTCCACCCTCATTTCAAGAGAGAAAATAAGTTTATTAAATGTATATGGACATTTTATACCTCAGGGAATCAGCAAAAATGGAAATGAGAATTCTGGATTTGCTTTTCTGTTTTGTCTTTTAAATATTTTATTTATTTATTTGTGAGAGATAGAGAGGAGAGAGAATGCATGCACCAGGGCATCCAGCCACCGCAAACAATGCCAGATGCATGTACCACTTTGTTCATCTGGTTTTATGTGAGTGCTGGGGAATTGAACCTGCATCCTTTGGCTTTGCAGGCAAGTACCTTAAACACTAAGCCATCTATCTAGCCCTGTTTTGGCTTTTATATATATACTTATTCACTATATCATAAAAAATACAGCAAAATTAATTGTGGTGTGGTGCCAAAGATTCATAGTATTGTACAATTTTATCTTTATAGTTTCCTGCCAAGTTACCATTTTTATTGACTAAAGAATTCATACCTGCTGTTTGATGCTATGAAAATCCTATTTCCTTGGCAAGGAGGGATAGTAGCAGTATTGTCTGGCCTATCCCTGTATCACAATCCCTACTCATTTTCTTTTTATGTATGATTCTCTTGTTGGATTCATGGCAAAGTATTTGAGTAAATCCAACTCTTTAGAAGGTGTTGTTTGCATAAATAGCCATTGGGTGGCAGTGCCTCCAAGCCTGGTCTTTGTAGGAACCAACCAGTTATAGATATAGTCCTGAAAACTGTTGATCAATTAATTTGTTGGATATTGATGATATACAGGCCTAGTTAGATGATATTATTCATAAAGATAAATCAGTTTATCTCCATTTTTTAAATTTATTTATTTGAGAGTGACAGACACAGAGAGAAAGATAGAGGGAGAGAGAGAGAGAATGGGCGCGCCAGGGCTTCCAGCCTCTGCAAACGAACTCCAGACGCGTGCGCCCCTTGTGCATCTGGCTAACATGGGACCTGGGGAACCGAGCCTCGAACCGGGGTCCTTAGGCTTCACAGGCAAGCGCTTAACCGCTAAGCCATCTCTCCAGCCCTATCTCCATTTTTATAGTCAATAAACTATCCAAAGTGGCTTAATAAAGCTTAATATCAATGTGAGTTTTGGGGAGAAAAGGTACCAGAAAAGTACTACCCTACAATACACAAGGAACACTAGGTCACTTGCAAAATTGCTCCCCCAAATTTCTGCAAATATAACATCTCAGGAAGCCAATGAAGGTGTTACTACTCAAGGAAGAAGTGAAAGCAGGGCTTGGGGACACATTCCCTGTGCTTGTGTCTTTGACATTTCATTACATTTTCAGCTTATGGGAATACTAATTATAGCCATAGCCTAATTCCTGCGGTTACACCATAAGAGACAAAACAAGAGCTATATTTCTTTCTCTTTTTGTGAGGGCTGGAACAAAAGGGAGTGAGGTACTGGAGAGGTGGCGTATTTGCCTGTAAAGCCTAAGGACTCATGCTCTACTTTCTAGACCCCATGTGAACCAAATGCACAAAGGTGAGGCAAGCACACCCTCACATATGCCTGCTAGGTGACACAAACGTCTGCCATTCAATTGTAGTGGCTGAGGTCCTGGGGAGCCAATTCTCTCTCTGTGTATGTCTCTGTCTCTCTCTCTCTCTGTCTCTCTCTCTCTCTCTCTCTCTCTCTCTCTCTCTCTCTCTCTCTCACACACACACACACACACACTTTCTCAAAATAAAGGGGGGAGTGAGCATCAGAAGCAAATTGTTGAGTATTAGGGAAATACCCAAATGAAGAAAAGAGACAGCAAGTTTGGCTCAGTATTAAACATCCAGCACCTTCTGGAGAATGCTGAGATGGTACTCCAACTCTACTTAATGGAAATCTGTGTAGGGGTGTGTGTGTGTTTGCATGTGAGTAAGTAGGGAGTGGACACTTCTTTGAAGCCAAGCCAACTTATATTTGAATCCTAGCTGAATGACTAATAAACTTGGGAAAATCAATAACCTTTTGGAATCTCAGTTTCTTCTATTGAGGTAGGTACTCAAAGATTCCAGTCTCATGTGGTCAATGAAGAATTGAATATGACACTTTATGTAAATCTTCACACTCATTTTGCAGTTTGTAGATTCTCAGTCCCATTGATTTGCAAAAGATGAGCTTCTGACAACATTGCATAATTCAAAACTTGCATAATTCAAGGCAATGTTCCCCAGGGGAATAAATGTAGAGTCTGTAGTATTCTATGTTCTGCATATGCATTAAGACTTTATTAGTACTTTTATATTGCCCTAGTTTACATTCACATAATCTAGGTTCACATAAAATAGAACCCCATTGTAGTGGCCACCCTATACATCTTGAAAACTGATATGTAACATTCAATTCTGAGTTACTTTTCTCTGTTAGAAGCACAGGAATTCTGAGCTCTTCATCGACTTTTCCAAGATTATGCAATGAATGTTTGAGTTGCAATTTACATTTAACCTGGCTCGACTGCAAACTCTGCTTTTCTGGTTCATTGACCCCTAGAGAACCTCTCTGTCTGGGGGTGAGTCAGGAATTACTCACCCACTGTGGTTTCACCTGATGACAGCATGTGCTGAGATAGAGAGGGGAAGGAGTGCAGGCAGCAAGATGGGCAAGTCAGAAGCAGCAGGCCTGTCAACTTTGCAGCCTTAGGGGACTGTGATGAAGTGTGCAAAGATGGAAGGTGAGCAGTATTCTTCATCTGCCTTCTCACTCAGCAATTCATACCACACCTCCTTGGGCTGACATTTCCATTTCTTCATTTACTTCCCACCCCCACCCTACCCCAGGTTCAATTTTCATACCTATGAGCAAAGAAGGTGAGAAGAGAAAGTTAATATAAAATCACCCAATCTTGGGACTGGTGATGTAGCTCAGTTAGTTGGTAGAGTGCTTGCCTAGCATGCACCAAGCTCAGGATATGATCCTCGCTATTGAATAAACTGGGAATAGTGGTTCATTCATATAATCACTACAATCAGGAGGTGGAGGTGGGAGGATCAGAGGTTTAAGGACATCCTTGTCTACATAGTGAGTTGAAGACCATCCTGTGCTATATGAGATATGTAGCTAGGGCTGTCTTCCTGTTCTGGCCGCCTCATCACATTCAGGAGGCATAACTAACTTAGAAACCCAGAACAAAACTATCTTTTAAAAGCCAGTCCTTTTGTAAAATATTTTGGAATGGTGCAGTGGGTTTCTGGTGATAGGAAATGTTCTCTCCTGCTTTACATCTTATAGCCCCCAGAGAAGAGAATTATCAAGAAGAAGAGTATGGAAGGACTGGGGTGTCTCTGTCATCTGAAATGTGCTTATTGATTTGGGATTTCTAAGTCAGCTATGCCCCTACCCAGAATGGGAAGAGAAAGCCAGATCAGGCATACAGCACAGGGTATGTTTCTCACTCTTGACCATTTATGAACCTCAGAACCTTATCAGAGTAAGTGGATGGACCTAGAGGAACTGAATAGAGTGCAATCTCTTCATCATTCCAGAGCAATCTTTGATAGTGCATTCCATATGCAAGCCAATTTCTGAGATGATTGGTGGGATAAGATACATAAGGAGTGGGTAGTTCTGGACTATGAACATGGGACTATCTTAGAATTTCCATTCAATCAGCCCTATAAAGGAGCCATTCCCCAAAGAACAGCTTGATTCTTGTGAAAACTCTAGAGGATGAAGAGCCTTCTGTTAGTAATAAGCTTCCCACCAATATGCCCGAATCTGTTACCCAGTGAGATACTATTAACTGTACATAAGGGCAAAGGCTTGCTGTACTGAAGAGCCAAAGAATATCCCAAGCAGGAGAATATGGTACGAAACATTATTTCAATTGGGTGGCAAAGTCTGTGGTAGTCAAGATGCTTTCCTCCCCAGCATCTTGCCTGTGGCCTGATTTAGCATTACCAGTATGCTTTAATGTGAGCCCACAATGGAGGCTGTGGGTCAGTATGGCTGTCTCCATGGGATCCTATTTCACAAGAATCTTCCCTTCTTGGTATGAGACTTAAGGCATTCAAGCCTAGTGTGTTCTAACCTAAGGCTCTTGAAGCTAATCAGCTACCTGCTGTTTCATGCCATCCAAAGTAAATCGGAATGGGAAAACTTCCGGAGCCCTACCATGCTCCAGGTTCCATGTGGGGAGAAAAAATCAAGAAGAGAAGCTGTAGGTCAGTCAGAGGTTGGGAATTAATGTAGTACAATGATCTCTGGCTGGGCTAGTAATCTCGCTTTTGTTAGTATAAATTACTAAACATCGTATTTCCACTGTGCCCATTTCCTATGGCTTAGCAGGATTTTGATGCAAGTCAGTCCCGTTCCTTACCACACGCGCGCACACACACACACACACACACACACACACACACACACCAGAAGTATAAATCACCCACTAATTAGATACATATTTACAATAGATACTGGCCCGCAGGAGTCTGTCAGTAATTAAAGACAAGTCCTACAGCTTCTTGAATAAAATGACATGAATAAATCTGCAAGCTTTTTGAAGAAATGAAAAAGATGCCATCAGAAAGCATTATTACTTTTCAATGTGGAAGCATATAGCATGCTTAAAAGCTAAATTATAAATGTGAAAAGATTTTGGTTGGGATCATTGAGCACATCAGTTTCTAATATATCAGTTACATGTATCTGCTTCAGAGAGCTTAGATCAATTTCACTCTGCTGGTGAAAATCAATCCTGTGGGAGGGTAGAAACTAAGTGGAGGTAGCAGAGCCTTGATGGAGAGAGCAGTGAGAAGATGCCAGGGATATGAGTTTTGGGTCAGCCACTGGTGGACTTTTCAAAACTGACACAACATTTCTCCCCTGTAGACCTCAATTTACCCATTTATGATATAAAAGGGCTGGGCTGATCATTTCTAAAGATTCTTCTTTCTAAGAGTCTGTGACTCAGGGAAAGGGACATAGATGAGAGAGGAAACCCAAGAATAGAAAGTTACAATTTCAGGGTGCTCAGAACTGAGAGTCCTAGTAGCATCTCCACTCTGCCTACTTAGCACTTGGCAGTGTCATCTGATAATGCATATTCATCGGACTTTGCTATGTGTCATGAAGAACTTGCCTAACATGGTGAATAGTACTCATAAAAATGAACAATCACATGCATAATGCCACTCTCATAGCAAATGCCCTCAGTATGCTTTAAAGAGTCAGTTAGACATATACAAGCCAACAGCAACTCACTTTAAGCCATTTGTCCGCTGTGTTTTACTGCTTAACATATTTTTCTGGCACCTTAGTAACTTTCTCAGCACATATACAAAGAAAAATAGAACCCTCCCAGAAACAATCCTCAACCATAGAAGGATGGTGGTTGATGAATGAAGACCAGATTACTATGTTACTTGGTGGGGCAACTCTGAAGAGGATTCCACACTGCTTTTTTTTTTTTTAATGAAAACTGAATATTTATGGAAGACATGTTCACTTAAAAAGTTCAATGAAAAGATGAAAAAGAATGCAAATACTTAATGCTGATGTTGCATATGCTTCCTTTTTGCTGTTTGTTTACATGTTTAAATACTTTAGTTGGCATACAAAGATTTTGGTTTTATTTCGAGTTTTTAGAGCATTCCCAGCTGGATTGAAGCCTAATTATTCTCCATAATAACCAATTCAATAGAACATTTTATTTCTTCTTTTGTTTCTTTGCTCATACTCCAAGTGTTGCCTTGTCTTTCTTGTGAAGGGCTGTCCATCCATCAAAACCTAAAGTACTGTTTCTAGGCTCTGCAATGTACTGAAACAAATCATGTAAGCTGAAAAATATTTCAGGGACGCTTGACCTCAAAACAATATCTACCATGTCTGGCCCCATTTTAGAACTAAGATAACAACAACAACAACAAAACACTTCCTCCTGCATTTTTCTTCATTATTAACAGAAGCCCTGTATGTGGCTGATTTACATATCACCAATGAGAATGAAGTATTGATACACTTCAAAAAATAGTCAGAAGTAACCACCTAATCAATTTGGGATCTATCTGACCCATGTAATTTGATAGCCATCATTTCCTTTGTACTCTGCGCAGCAATTTTTTTTTTTGGGGGGGGTTTCAAGGTAGGGTCTCACTGTAGCCCAAGCTAACCTGGAATTCACTATGTAGTCTCAGGCTGGTTTCAAACTCATGATGATCCACCTACCTCTGCTTCCTGAGTGCTGGGATTAAAGGTGTGTGCCACCATGCCCGGCTTTTGCACAGCTATTTTTAAATTACTGAAATTAGAACCAAAATTAGTGATTCTCATTTTTAATGTTTTACTTATTTATTTATTTGAGAGAGGGAAAAAGGCAGAGAGAAAGAAAACAAGAGAGAGAGAGAGAATGGGCACACCAGGGCTTCCAGCCACTGCAAACAAACTCCAGATGCATGAGCCACCTTGTACTTCTGGCTTACATGGATCCTGGGGAAATGAACCAAGATCCTTTGGCTTTGCAGGCAAACACCTTAACCACTGAGCAATCTCTATAGCCTGTAATTCTCATTTAATACTATGCAAGAATTATTGAGCCTACACCAAACTTCCTGGGTGCAAAGGAATAATAAAAGTACATTATTTTAAGAAACGTCATGCAAATAATGTTCCCCATGTTAAAATTGATTGTCCCTAATAAGACATGGATATATTTTAAGGATATATTTATGAGGATATAAATATTATGAAGCTACAAAGTACTCCTATTGACAGCACATTAATTGGAGACAAATGGATAATGGGTGTCAATATAAGTCAAATATAATGATTTATATGTATATATAATAATGAGAGCCTATTATTTTGCATGATAACTAAATATTTTTTTAATCTCAAAAATAAATAAATGATGTCTACTATTTAAACTCAGTGCACTTCAAAACCAACTCAGAGTGAGGCAGAGTCTCAAAACATAGCTCAAGCTGACCTTAAACGTACAATTCTGCTTCAGCCTCTCCAGTGTTGGGGATTATAGGTATGTGCTACCACACCAGGTATCAGAGTTATTTGTAATAGTACATAGTAGTTGGCATAATAACATTATCCCCAATGACTTTTGCCTTCAATATTTACTACTTAGCACTCTATAAAAATTATGAATGCATAGTGATATAATTATAATTCAACTTAACTACAACCCAACATAGCATGGATCATTAAATTCCCTTCATATTTTAACTAACATAGAAAATGAAACAAGACACTTCATACTTTAAAACATTGCATTATAATGATTTATTACGAAATTACTTAGATAAGTTATCTGCATTACATGTTTCTGTAGCATGTTGATATAAGGTACCAAAAGGATTTATATATTTTCAGCAGTCAGTCCACAAATCATCATAGATTACCCCTATGTGTTGGATTCTGGATGGTATGCAAATATCATTAATATTTGGCTCCTTCGCATGAGTGTCATTTTATAAAATGAAGAAAGACAAGAAAATAGATAATAGCCGTGTACTCTATCCCTGCTGGGGTGGAATCATGGTAAAACACACAAGACCAGTGTTAGACTTTCAGTGCCCTAATCCTGCCTTGCTTCTTCTTAGATGAATAACTTTGCAGCATACTTAATGACTCTTGTTTAAGATTTATCAAACGGAAATCGGGGATAGTAATGGAGCCTATCTCATAGCTTTGCATAGGAGTCAGTGTGCACATAAAAGAACAAGCAGGTGGAGCTTACAACTGGACCTGGTGCCTGATAAGTCCTTACACATTTCAGTTCCCCCCATCATGGTAGAAGGAACCTCTAATACTTGTGTAATACCATTAGAGTCAATGATTTGAAGACTGCAAATTAGTAAGATTAAGTAATAGTTTCATGCAATTTAAGATCATTAAAGTTAAATGGGAAAGTTCGTCTCCTGTGACTTCTTCCTGGATAAAAGCACTTAAGAGATTTGGGTCAACCACTTTATCTTAAAATCAGTGATATGGGGGAGGGGCACTAATTTTCATCCAAATATTAAAATTAGTTTTGGGCCTGAAATCACTGAATTTTACCTTTAAATCCAAAACTATTAAGTGTAAAAAATGGACAAAATTGTGCCTCTGGAATTTTAGATGAACTGGATGTAAATTCCACTTTATGTTCTCATAAATGTCATTAGAGATGCATATAAATTTGAGCTTTGGGCTGGAGAGATGGCATAGCGGTTAAGTGCTTGCCTGTGAAGCCTAAGGACCCTGGTTCGAGGCTCGGTTCCCCAGGTCCCACGTTAGCCAGGTGCACAAGGGGGCGCACACGTCTGGAGTTCATTTGCAGAGGCTGGAAGCCCTGGCGCGCCCATTCTCTCTCTCCCCCTCTATCTGTCGTTCTCTCTGTGTCTGTTGCTTTCAATTAAATAAAAAAAAAATTTGAGCTTTGTCCAATGTTATATATAATGAATGTAATGTTGACGTTATATAAATAATGAGTAGCATGAAAATATTATGCTTTATAATTTTGCCCAATTTTTCTTAACATTATGAAGCACATTGTCACCATGAATACTTTTAGTATATGTTATATAGGGTACACTAAACTTTCAAAACATTTAGTATAAAACCATGTTGCAGGGCTGGAGAGATGGCTTAGTGGTTAAGCGCTTGCCTGTGAAGCCTAAGGACCCCGGTTCGAGGCTCGGTTCCCCAGGTCCCACGTTAGCCAGATGCACAAGGGGGCACACGCGTCTGGAGTTCGTTTGCAGAGGCTGGAAGCCCTGGCGCGCCCATTCTCTCTCTCCCCTTCTATCTGTCTTTCTCTCTGTGTCTGTCGCTCTCAAATAAATAAATAAATAAAATAATAAAAATACATTAAAAAACCATGTTGCAGTCAGATTCACATTGTTGGTAGAAATCAACTAACCAAGAGCAGTTTGTTGGGAAAAGGAGGTTTATTTTGGCTTAGAGGCTCCAGGGGAAGCTCCATGATGGCAGGGGAAAATGAAAGCATGAGCAGGGGGTGGACATCACCCCCTGGCCAACATAAGGTGAACAATAGCAACTGGAGAGTGTGCCAAGTATTGTCAAGGGGAAACTGGCTATAATACCTAAAAGCCCTCCTCCAATAGTACACTGCCTCCAGGAGGCATTCATTCCCAAATCTCCATCAGCTGGGAACCTAGCATTCAGAATACCTAACTTTATAGGGGACACCTGAAGCAAACTACCACAAGCCATTCTACTTCTCCACATTATGATTGGGTAGATGTTGACATCTGAGAGCTTGAAAGGTTTTGCAAATGTCAAAGAAGCAGGTAAAAGCAAAACTAGCCTTGTATCTAGACCTATTTCCACTGTGACATCACATATCCTTTTTAGTTTGTCATGAGGTATCGTTTTAATGTCCTTCCCCACCCTGCTTGAAATATGAATATTTATTAGTAGTTTAATATTTACCTTCTTTGTCCTCACTAATTCTCCAGGCTTGATTTGGGTTACATAAAGCTAGATGATAAAGGTAGATGAAAGCAATCACATAACACTAGACTGAGGCAACCCTGGATATGCTAATGGCATTGTCTCATTTTTCAGATGAAGGAAGGAAAAGGAAAGGGTAAGAATGAATTTTGATGCCTAGTATAAATTGATTACATGTATTCCCAAAGCACAATTAGGGATAAAGGTGGAAGAGCTATTCAAAAGATTTATTTAGATTACTAAGCTTCCATTTGGGGATGTACATATGTCCTAATAAAGTTCATAGTCACAACTCATTGTGAAATGCTTTCACAAACCATTATTCAATCGAAATAAACCTAATTGTCTTGACTTTTCACTGCAAAAATGGGGACAAAGGCTAATCAAGACATACAGCAGCAATATGAGATTGCGGGTGCCTTTAGAGGCAGGGTAGACAATTGTGTAAGTAGAAAATTCTGGTAATGAGGCCCTGGCCACTTTTATTTTTCATGTGCTTAGACAGACATGCTACTGATGCTCATCTAAGGATCAACCTGGTAGACTCCCAGGACCTCTTAAGAAAGCTCATCATTTGCCTGATACCCCTCATATGTCCTTAATATTTGTACTCAGTTTCTTACTCCATCTCAATCAGGGAAAAGTAAGTAACTATTCATCTATTCCTTTAACAAGGGATTCTGAGGCTCTTCTATGGGGTGAAGCTGTCAGTTTCTGAAGATACAGTGGTATGTAAGGTATAGTTCTTAAGAACTGTAACTGAATTGAAAAGCAACTACAATACAGTGCAGTAATTGATAAAGAAAAATAAGCAAGAAATGCAAAAGCTATAGAAGCAAAGAGGAAACAGGCCTGATGTGCCTGAAGGTGTGCAAGGTTTAAGAAAATTTCTTAGAGATGGAGAGATGCCTCAGCAGTTAAGAACACTTTCTGTGCAGGCATGAGGGTCTAAGGAGGCCTGGGAAAATGCTCAGGTTCAATCTCCAGGACCCACATAGCCTTGTGTACCTATAACCCCAGTCCTGTAGAAGAACAGAGACCTGAGAATCACAGGAACACTCTCTCTCTCTCTCTCTCTCTCTCTCTCTCTCACACACACACACACACACTAGCAAGCTCCTACAGCTTTCTATAGAAATAAGTATGGAGGCTCCTCAAAAATCTGAAAATATATCTACCATTTGATTCAGCTATACCACTCCTGGGAATATACCCTAAAGATTATCCTATTTACTATAGAGATACTTGCTCAGCCATGTTTGTTGCTATTCTATTCACAACTAAGAATTGGAAACAGGCCAGATGCCTATCAACTGATGAATGGATAATGCATATGTAGTACATATACATGATGGAATTCTACTCAGCAGTAAGGAAAAATGAAATAGTGAAATTTTCAGGAATATGGATGGATGTGGAAAAAAATCATTATCAAGCAAGATCACATGGGCTCACAAGGACCAACACTGCATATTCTCTCTCATATGTGGCTCCTAACATGGAACAGCTTGATTTGCTTGAGAGTTGTAGTAAGCATTAGTAGTACTGCCAAGGAATGAAAATGAAGTGAGGAGAGTAAAAACATAGGGGGATAAGTGGAGGAGATACTTGACAGGAAATTAGAAGGCTAGAATACAGAGATGAAAGGGTTGTGGATAGGGACAATTGTAAAGAAGGTTAAGAGGAATCACACAAAAATAATGACAGTATGAATCAGTACTGTACAAAACTTCCTCCTGGTTAGCTAATTAAAATATATAATTCTTAATATGGGGGGTGAGGAATTGTCCAGTCAGAAGTGCCCTGTAGGTGGTGAAGGAAACAACCCTAACAACATAAGCTCTGCATTGTAAATCTCTTTGCCAGAAATGCATTACTTCTCACAGAGAGCTGTTGGTCAGAGAGACCCATGAGGTCTCCAAAACAATGCAGGCTATTCCCAATGCACTTTGTTACACACCAGAAATAAATAGTATAAATAAGAAATATTGAAAGGAAATATATAAAATAAATAAATATTGCTGAGGATACTATACGCTGCAATAATAGGACATACAGAGATCATGCTGGAACTGAAAAGGTAGCCATCTCCCTGATGGCTATTTCTCATAGTGCTGGAAGATGCTATGTGAGTTGCTGGGAGATAATGGTCACCAACAGTGTGCAAAAGCAGGGAATCCTGCAAGCTACAGAATTAATCAGCCAGGCAAGATGTATATAGCTGTGCAGTAGTGAAACACAGGCTATTGTAATCAAATGCTCTCCGATTGGGATTGGATATGAGACCTGCTCAGTGGGAGGTAATTCATATCTGGCACTGAGAACCATGTCAGAATCCTATGGAGAATAAAGTCATAGATTCTATAGAGAAATTCCCAGTGTTGTTTGGCCAAGAAGAGATGTCATACCCATCAAAAGGTCTCTAAAAAAGGTGTTTGCTCACCTGGATCCATGCTGCTCTTACTCTTGGTTGGAGAATCTGCTTAATTTACTTTTCTTTTTAAAAAGTGGCAGCTGGGCTGGAGAGGTGGCTTAGTGGTTAAGCACTCACCTGTGAAGCCTATGGACCCCGGTTCGAGGCTCAGTTCCCCAGGTCCCACGTTAGCCAGATGCACAAGGGGGCACATGCGTCTGGAGTTCGTTTGCAGAGGCTGGAAGCCCTGGCAAGCCCATTCTCTCACTCTCTCTCCCTCTATCTGTCTTTCTGTGTCTGTCGCTCTCAAATAAATAAATAAAAAAAATAAAAAAATATTTAAAAAGTGGCAGCAAATAGTGAAGAGAACCAATTCCCTTGCATAAGATGAGACTTCTCTGTCACATCTGCCAGGGCCAAAGAGATATACAGAGGAAGTGACAATTTAAATGCAAATGCTGCTCTCACTGCTAGCCTGACAACTTCATCCATAGAAGTTGTGGTAGAGAATGAGGAGACTCAAAATACATCAAAACAGAAATTCAGAGGATGCAGAGAGCTCAGCACTAATGGAGACATAACATTCTCACTAAGGCTCATTGCAGAAGAGAGGTTTGAAAGATTATAAGAGTTACAGGGTGGGAAGGAGTATCCTGAGGCACTGTCCTCTGCCCCAGAGACTGACTGATACCTTCATGACCACACAGTAAATAGCAACAACCCCACTGAGTAGGGCCCAATATGTAATATGTTCATACTGTAATTTTCATAATGATAATATTTTTTAAAACACCTATGGCTCAAATAAGAATGTGTGGAAGAGCAATGGAATGGGACACCCAACATTCTGATTTGACCATCACAGATGAGTGCATGAGGCTCCACATGGGCACATCATGCATGTTCATGTGTACACACCCACACACACACCACATTACACAAATATAAACAAAAGAGAAAATATATTAGAGAAAATGTTTAGTAAACTGAGACTTAAATTGAGAGCCAATGGAGCCCCAAAGTAACATAATTAATATGAAAGATCTAACTGATATTTTCTGAGCTCTGTGAACAATAGTCTTTCTTTAAAGGTCCTATAAACTATTCACAAAAATGCAGCACACACTAGACAATAAAGATGACTCAATAAATGAAAAAAAAATTGAAAATGATATACAAACACTTTTCTTGGTAATAATGAGAAAACTAGAAATAAAGATAATAAAACTTAAGAAATAAAAAGTTCTTACTTTTTAAGGAATAACATTTTTTTTTAATACTTGAGAGATCCCCTGCCTCAAAACAAGGTGGAAGATGGCAACTGAGTCCTGAAAGTTGTCCACTAGCCTCCACATGTATGCCTGGACATGTACATACACACCACACCAGGCTAGATTTAATAAGGCATCCAAGAAAGTGACATACGCAATATTCAGAAAGCTGCAACAGAAGGATTGTGAATTTAAGTCCAGCCTGAGCTACATGCTGAGTTCAAGATCAACCTGGACCACATAATAAAATCTTGTTTTATTTTAAACCCTCTAACATGATAGTTGAAAGAACATAGAAAAGTAAAATTACAGTTGGAGAGATGGTTCAGCAGTTAAATCATTTGTCTGCAAAGCCTGCAGACCTAGTTTGATTCCCCAGTACCCATGTAATGCCAAATGTAGAAGGTAGTGCATGTGCCTGGTGTTCATTTGCAGCCCCATTTCTCTATCTTCTCTCTTTTTAAAATTAATAAATTAATTAAATACTTTGAAAATAATTAAGGACTCATAAGATATTAATGTGTTAAGTTTATACATAGACATTTTATACCCTGGATCAACTGGAGAGGCTTATGTTTTTGGATTTATAGAAACTGACACCAGAATAGATATTTTTAAAAATGTAAACTAGTTGATCCAAAAAAAAAAAGCCTGGGGCTGGAGAGATGGCTTAGTGGTTAAGTGCTTGCTTGTGAAGCCTGAAGACCCTGGTTCAAGGCTCGATTCCCCAGGACCCACGTTAGCCAGATGCACAAGGGGGCACACACGCCTGGAGTTCGTTTGCAGTGGCTGGAGGCCCTGGCACGCCCTTCTCTCTCTCTCTCTCTCTCCCTCTTTCTCTCTCTTTCTGTCACTCTCAAATAAATAAAAATTAAAAAACAAAGAAATAAGCCTGGAGTTTCCTCAAAATATTAAAACTAGGACTTGCATGTGCTCCAGTGATACACCCTGGATATATACCTAAAAGAATCCATATCAGCCTACTATAGAAATACATTAATGTTTATGTTTATTGCATCACTAGTCAGAGCAGCCAAGTTATGGAATTAGGCTAGGTGCCAATCAACAGATGAATTTACAAAGCAACTATGATATATCAGAATGTGTGTAGGTGATGGAGCTTTATGTAGCCATGAAAAAGAAATAAACTATGTTCTTAGCAGAACCATGAATGTAACTGGAATTCATCAGGTTAAGTAAAATAAGTGAGATTCAGAATGACAAACATCGCATGTCTTCTCTAATACGTGGAACTTAACATGATGGTAAGGAGAAAAGATATGAAATCCAAAAGGGGGACTATGAAGGATGTGAAAGGGGAAAAGGAGGAAGGGGTAGAGGGAAGGATGAAAAGGGGATGAAGGGCTGGAGAGATGGCTTAGCAGTTAAATGCTTGCCTATGAAGCCTAAGGACCCGGGTTCGAGGGTTGATTCCCCAGGACCCAAGTTAGCCAGATGCACAAGGGGGCACACATGTCTGGAGTTTGTTTGCAGTGGCTGGAGGCCCTGGAGGGTCCATATTCTCTCTCTCTCTCTCTCTCTCTCTCTCTCTCTCTCTATATATATATATATATATATATATATATATATATATATATATATATATATATATATATATGCCTCTCTGTCTGTTGCTCTCAAGTAAATAAAAAAGAAGAAGCAGGGATGAATATAAACAAAGTACATTATATTCGTGGATGAAAAAGTCATAATGAAGCCCATTACTTTGTATTATTAATATCCACTAATAAAAATACCCGTAGGTTAAACACAAAATGAAATATTGAAAACACTTGAAGAACATTTCTGTTGAAAAAGTAACAAAGGCATTTCTTTTTTTTTAATATTTTTTGTTCATTTTTTATTTATTTATTTGAGAGCAACAGACATAGAAAGACAGATAGAGGGCGAGAGAGAGAATGGGCGCGCCAGGGCCTCCAGCCACTGCAAACGAACTCCAGACACGTGCGCCCCCTTGTGCATCTGGCTAATGTGTGACCTGGGGAACCGAGCCTCGAACCGGGCTCCTTAGGCTTCACAGGCAAGCGCTTAACCGCTAAGCCATCTCTCCAGCCCAACAAAGGCATTTCTTTAAAGTTCTGTTTTTCAGAATACATCACAATTTGTTCCTTTAGATAAATTATTATGTAGTAGATTAGAAGTCCTTATAATAAATTATCCAAGCATTTCTGCTTAAATTTCAATTGGTCCATAATTTATTTTAATGCCTTGTTGAAATGGTGGTGACCTGGCATTTTTAATTGATAAAGACATTTGATTTTCCAGCACAAGCCACTACAGCTTATTTCCCATTCTGTTCAAATAGCAATTGCAGTTTACTTACAGATCAGAAAATTAGTACTTCCCCTGATTTTCCTTGAGTAGATAGCTGTGAAGTTTATGTTCACCTCTTAAATAGTACAGTCTGTGATTCTATATCCAAATCCCCTAGGCCAGATGCGTTTTGGAATTCTGAATTTTCTGAATCGTAGCCATTCATCTTGTCATATAGATGTCAGCTAGAGGTGGGGCAGTAAGTAGTCATCAAAAACTTTGATAATCCTTGGCAAAGTCTAGTGATATAAATTGAAATAGCTCCTTTGTTTAGGTCCAGCTTTGCTGCTAAATGAGGTTCAAACTTTCAGGTTTCAGAACAAGTTTGAATTTGCACTTATAGATAAGACCTGGTGGGCCTGTTACTGTCAGCACTGTGTGGGTAGGTTTGGCCTCAGGATGTGTCAGAGAATCCAGGTCTAATGCACTACTAGGGTAATTTATCTCTCAATCATTTGAAAACTAAGTCCATGCAGCCCACATTTTTTGAGGGAATCCTGTATTTCAGGCACTATTCTAGATGCTGTAAAAGCTTAAAAGGAGAACACAGGCCTCTATATTAGCCAGCTTGACTTACTTTAAAAAAGTGCCACAGCTAGGTAGGTGAGTTATAATTTTTGACATTTGACATCCAACAATAAGGTGATAGGAGGGTTGATTTCTACAGACATTTGTCTTTTCTTTTCTCCCTTGTCACTGTGTCTTCATGTGGCCTTTTGTTGTTTATACAGAGAGCAAGTGACCTTGGTGCTTCCTTCTCTTTTTATAAGGACATCATCCCTTTTGACCTCATGAAACATTAATTACCTCTACAAAGAGTTTATCTCCAAACACAGCTGCATTTGGAAGCTGGGACTTTGACAAATGAATTTTGGGAAGTCGGCCTAGTTCCTAGGAGGCTCTTTCCCACAAATAGTTCACAGTTTACTGTGTACATGGGCTGATCACAGCTAACTCTTTCACAGATTTCAGCCCATAGTCCTTGGCTCTGTTGATTATGGCTCCCATGATAAGTAGATGATATTGGCTGTGGGAGCATATGGGGGAGGAGACTCGCACCTCATGGCTGACAGGAAGCAGAGTGAACACATAGGACTTTGGAACAAGCATAACCTTCAAAGTCATGACCCAGTGACCTACTGCCCCCAATTATACCTTATATCCTAAAGTTCCAGAATTTTCAAAACCCAGCTATTCACTGGTCCCAAAGTTCCACACCTTACCCAAATAGTACCACCAGTCAGGGACCAAGTGTTCATCACACAATCCTATAGGGAACATTACATATACAAACCATAACATTCTGTTTCTCCACCCCCACAAAAGCTCCTGACCATCTCATAAATCAAAATCAAGAGTCCCCAAAGTCTTTACCATTATAGCATCATTTAAAAGTACAAGTCAGAAGGCAGGTATGGTGGTGCATGCCTTTAATCCCAGAACTCTGGAGGTAGAGGTAGGAGGATTTCTGAGAGTTCAATGTCACCCTGAGACTACATAGCGAATTCCAGGTCAGCTTGAGCTACAATGAGACCCTACCTCAACCCCCTCCCACAAAAAAGTACAAGTCAGGCTCATTCTCCATGTCTCTTTCTCTCTATCTCTCTCAAATAAGTAAATAAAGTGTTTTAAAATTACAATTCAGGGACTGGAAAGATATCTCAATGGTTAAAGGTGTGTGCTTGCAAAGCCTGCCTTCAGGAATTTAATTGCTAAGCCAACCATGTAAGCCAGACACCAAAAGTTGCACAAGCATCTGGGTTTATTTGCAGCAGTGAGAGAGGTTCTGGTGTGTCATCACACACACACACACACAAACACACACATGGACAAATAAATAAATAATAAGAGTCCAACTCTCTTCACAGACTTGAGGCACGTACTTAATTATGAGTCCCATTTTGGTCCATGGTCCTTAGCTCCAATAGTTCTAGGTTTGGAGTGAGAAAAATTCATGGCTTATTACATAGCCCTTTTATATCCATTTTTCTAAGTAAGATTCTGTGCCGTTATAACTTATAATGTGTAATCTTTTGGGCTAATTGTTATGTTTGCTTTGTGGGGAAGTTTTTCTTGCACAACCTAGATTAGAAATATCAGCTCTTTCAAGGTATACTAGAACTCTACTATGAGTGCCTCTAGGCCAATAATCTAACACAAAAAATATGATGGACTCCTGATGTGCAAAATAAACATTTATGCAAATAACCTGTATATTTTTAAAATATTTCATTTTGTTTACTTGACAGAGAGAAGAAAGAGAGAGAGAGAGAGAGAGAGAGAGAGAGAGAGAGAGAGAGAGAGAATAGGCGTGTCATGTCCCACAGCCACTGCAAACAAACTCCAAACACATGCACCACCTTGTGCATCTGACTAATGTGTGTCCTAGGGAATCGAACCTGGATCCTTTGGCTTCGCAGGCAAATTTCTTAACCTCTAAGTCATCCCTCCAGCTCCAAAATAGCCTATGTTTTTGATAAAAATTCAATAATGCTAATTTGGGAAAATATATGATGTTTAAAAATGTCAGAGTTTTGTTTAACTCAGACAAACCCATACAATTACAAGTACGATCTGGAAGCTAGCAGGAATACCTACGCTACCTTTACCATACAATACTGTCCTTCAGGTAGATATTATGACAGTCAATAGAAACAACTTCACTAGGGGGTATAACATTGAGAAAAGAATGGTAATATGCAACCTATTCAGAAAACTAAAAAGAACCAACTGAAAAATCAACTACAAATATTAAGAGAATCCAGTGTAGCAGTAAAGTACAAAATTAATACACAGGAATCAACAACTTTTATCCATACAAATATAATGAACAATAAGTGAACCAGAATAGCAATATAAAAAGGAAACAGTTATGAATAAACTGGAAATTTATAAGCACAAAAATTTTGACTTTTATAAAATCAAAAGTTATCCCATGTTTGGGCACTGGAAAGTTCAGTATCATAAGTTTAAAGCCCTTTTTTAGGTTTATATACATCTAATGTATTCTACTAAATATATAAATTGCTTACCTGTTGAGAGAAATATAATAAAATATTAGGCCTTTATAAATGTGGGTAAGGAAGAGTAAAAGTAATTTATATGGAGAGTCATATAAATATATTGCCCAATTATATAAATTAAATGTTGTTAAAATATTTCTTGCAAGTAAACCTCTAACGCTTGAACATTCATATATATTGAGGAGGCGTGAAATTCTTACCAGGATAGAATAATTTATTTTGTAATCATTCATATCTGAACTACAGTATTAAAAATGAATTAGCTTAAGTGAATTCTGTTGCTTCTCTTTCTATGAAGTCATATACACCTTGAAGTTAATGTGAAAAAACTTGAGCCAAGCCTTTTGACATCCTGAATTCAAATTATTTCTACTTCTTTAAGTAAAATTATGTTGTTGAAGGTGAATTTTCATTACTAGGGCTCTCTGTCTCTGCATGTGTCTATGAGTGCATATATTCTGTTTTGCTTCATAAATTCTAGACAGAGATCTTGAAAAGTACAACTCATTCTCATTTACTACACACAAGTCAACAGAAGGAATAAGGACAAACTGGGGAATATCCAAGAAATTAATAAAACTCAGGTGCTGTTGCAATTCAGTTCTATTGGCTTAATTACTCCACTTAAATGTAATCTGGAAATTAAACATGATATTTTTATTAGCATTGCAACTATTTGGACAGAGCATCCAGTAGTAATAAATCATAGAATTGGGACTTTATATGTCATATATATACATACATGTATGACATTATATGTAATTCTTAGATTGTGGATAATACTGGCAAATATTTCCTACCTTTCAATTTAGTTTTTAAGCAGAGTGGAAGATTTTATTAAAGATATTTCCATATCAGCTTAATTAAGCAAGAGGGTTAGGAGAAAGAAGTAGATATAAAAAGGGAATGAAAGTACACCCAAGAACCTGAGTATGAGCTCCTATAAGAGGGAGTTGCTGAAAAAGAACAAGCTATACCCAAGTGTGGGTATGGGCATCTCAATGGAGAGTCACCTCAATTAAGTTATAATAAATTTATCTATTGACCAGCATTTATTAATTTTCGGTGGGCTTGGTCTGACAACTGCAATTGTTCCCACATGCCTGTCATCTTTGGAATTCAATTTATCTAACTAATCATCTACTTTGTCTAAAAATTGGAAATTCTTCTTTGATCAATATGAGTCATTGTCTTAAATCAACAATAATGGAAAAGGTTAAGATTGTCAACAATGTTTTCTCTTCATATAAGTAAAATCATGAAAGAGGCAGCAAAATGACAAGTTCAAAGGTCATATTTGATCCTTCAACATGTTATTTACTGTAATGGTAAGAAATATAATTTGAGTTCTCCTTTTACAAGGGTAAAATATTCCCTTTCCAAAGCACATAAATTGTCCTCACTAAAGTATGGAGTCATTAATTCATGTACCATCTTTGAAGATTATTAAAATACAGTATTACCCATTTTACTCCTAGCATAAAGGCTAAAGATAAAAAAAAATTGCAGAAGGGCTGGAGAGATGGCTTAGCGGTTAAGTGCTTGCCTGTGAAGCCTAAGGACCCCGGTTCGAGGCTCGGTTCCCCAGGTCCTACGTTAGCCAGATGCACAAGGGGGCGCATGCATCTGGAGTTCGTTTGCAGAGGCTGGAAGCCCTGGCGCGCCCATTCTCTCTCTCTCCCTCTATCTGTCTTTCTCTCTGTGTCTGTCGCTCTCAAATAAATAAAAAATTTAAAAAAAAAAAAGATTTGCAGAAGAGGGAGTACAGGGAGGAGGCTAACAATGGTACCAACATGGTAGTATAAACACTGTGTACATAACTAATAAAAAATTTAAAAAATATGAATAGCAAACAATCCTGCCACCAAAGAATTTAAAGTCTAGAAAATACAACTAGTTATATTCCAATCAGTGAAATTAGTTTCTTCAGAAAAAAGGCTTTAAACTCCACATTCATATATCCCATGCCTACAGGAAAGCTTGACTTGATTGTCTCATGGACATTTATAGTAACAGGCCACCTGTAATATTTCCCATTGTAATGTTGGTTGGTAACAACACTATTGCAGTTGTTACAACAGAAAAGCTTAATACTTTCATTATTTAAATCCTATATGCAGTCTACCAAGCAGAGATATTGGTTCTACTTCAATATACATGCAGCAAAATCTGATTCTCATATCTTTTTGTTGTTTTGTTTTGTTTTGTTTTGCTTTGTTTTGTTTTGAGGTAGGGTCTCACTCTAGCCCAGGCTAACCTGAAATTCATTATGTAATCTCAGGCTGGCCTTGAACTCATGGTGATCTTCCTACCTCTGCCCTCTGCCTTTCGAGTCCTGTGATCAAAGGTATGCACCACCACAGCTGGCTGATTCTCATGTCTTTAATGCCAGTCACTGCTCTCAGTGGCCATCATGTCTTATTTGGATAACTTCAGTAGCCTTCTAACTGCTATTCCTGCCCTGTTTACTGTTCTCTCACTGTCTGCCATCCACAAGGCAGCAGCAGGAATCAGGAATCTTTTTTTCTTTTTGATTTTTTTTATTCCTTATGCACCCAGTGTGTATACAGCCACGTTGGTACCATCTTTAGCGTCCTCCCTGTCCTCCCTGCTCTGCAGGGACCCTGCATGTTGGGGAATGTGGGTCATGCATTGTGGCGGTAGCCATTAGTTAGACACAGAGAACACTTAACTCTACTAAAGCAAGAATCTTTTAAAATATAAGGTTTATCATATGGATTCTCTGTTCAATGGCCCAAGTTTCACTTTTTTTGTATTAATTTTGTATTAACTGGAATCCTTCCAATGGTTAACAAGTTTCTCCATGGCCCATCCATCATATTTCCTTTGGTCTCATTAGCGAAATTCTCCCTCGCCTTCTACTGCAGACACTTTATCCACTTTGTTGTTTTCACCTCAGCATTCCCACTGACTTTTCCTTCCTCTTGTAACATTCTTTCCCAGCTATCTAAGTGCATTTGTCATCATTCAATCTGTTCTTGATTTAAATATCTTCATAATGAAGACTGGCCTGATCACACTGATTAAAACTGTATCAATGCTTCATTTGTACTTTCAAGCCCCTTACGTTGTCAACTCTTACCTCATTCCATTTATCTCCTTCTAAAGTAGCTTTTATTTGCTTATTTATTGTATGTATTGCTTATTATCTGTTATGTCCTTCTGAGATGTAATCCATTTGGGCACAGGATATTTTTTCCCTTTCTGATAAACTGCAAATGCACCTGGCTCATAGTGTTTCATAACTTTTATTGATGAAATTGTTGACTGAAATGATTTTCTAGAACATATTTTAAACAAGTAATTTCATCACATGGCCATATTTTGTATATTTTTATATTATAATTGAATGCGATTTTAAAACTATATGTAGGGTGACAACAATTACTGTTAGATGGAGTGATAGGATTCATTAACACTGGGAGGAACTTGAAGTACAGAGATCTGTGCTGCCATTCCCTTCTTTGGCCTCAAGGCTTCTTCTCTCCCTACTCTTGTTCTCTTTCTTACTTCCAGAGTCAGTAGCAGGAGATGTTATCCAAGGCTGTGCTATAAGCTTCCTTAGGCTCAGAGTCCCCTTTCTCTGTCCCAGAATCCTCCAGTTCTTTCTCAGCAGGGAGCAAGAACAATGAAAAACTGAGCACCATTAACAATTAGGAAACTAAGATAAAAACCTAACAAATAAACCTTGGCAAAAGACCCCAAAATTGTTGAATCTATTTGAGAAAATAATTTGCATTTACTTGTGAGGAGAGAGAAAAAAAGAGAGGGAGAATGCATGCCAGGATTTCTTGAAACTGCAAACAAGCTCCAAATGCATATGCCACTGTGTATCTGGCTTTATGTGGGTACTGAGGAAGTGACCCCTGGTTGTCTGACTTTGCAAGACAGTGCCTTTCACCACTAAGCCATCTCCCTAGCCCTTAAATTTACTTTAAATAACATTGAATAGCTAAAACAAATAATGGTTTGTATATTAGTAAATATGACATAGTAAAAATTATAAGTAATGTATAAATTGATTTTAAGTGTATTGTTCTGCTTATTCTCAACTGTTATAGGTGCTATGAATGTCTTCTAGAGCAAAGCCAGTAAACTTTTTCCTGTACATGGCCATAGTAAACATTTCAGGCACTGTGCAACATGTACCCTCTGTAATAAGTGTGGAATGCTATCTTTGTAATACAAAACTCAGCCATAGACAAAAATGAATGAATGTGACTATGTTATTGTTTGCTAACTTGGACTTTGAAACATAGCTTGTTCTCCACTATTGTATAGGACACTAGCTAGAGCTTTTAAAGGATACTGAAGAGATTAGAAAATGTATTTAATATGTAGTCTGGCTACTCTCTAGGGCATTTTATTCATGTGTATATTTGGATGCATGTGTGTGTGCATACCAGTGCATGTACATGAGTGTGAATGTGCATGTGGAGGCCAGAAGGACTCTCATTGACTTGGAGCTTCATCAGTTAGGCTAGACTAGCTGGCCAGTAATCTTCAGGTACCCTTCTGCATAAACTTCTCCAGAGCTGGGATTATAAGTATATGCCACCATAACCAACATATTTTAGTACAGTTATTTACTCAAATTGGATTTAAATTCTGATTTTGTGTGCATTCAGTATATGTCATTTTGGTTTCATAAAAATATAAATGTATTTCAGAGTAGTAATATAAATTGAGTCAGTATACATGACAAGTGCAAAAAATATATATAGCAATGGCTATTGTTTTGTTTTTGTTTTAGAAACAAGTTCCTGTATTGCTAGAGATGCTAGTCTCTGCAATACAGCTAGCTGATTCAGCTTTTGCCCTGTTGGTTGTGTAGATTGGCTAATGTGAAAGGAGCTCAAATCAGACAGATTAACACTGGAAATGATACAATGCTACTGAGGAGAGAACGAACTGGATTTGGCAAGAAAGAGGAAAGGAAAGCAAGAAATTGGAGGGAAGAGAATAAATCCAGTCTTGATTGTATTCCCAAAAGAAAAATTTTAGAAGTTTGGAGTTTTTAAATAGAATACAACAAACACTAAAGCTACTATTTAATTTTAATTTTAAGTGTAGGACTTTGAATAACACCATTTTATTGCCTGTCCAGGAGGCAACTTAATTTTATAATGGTTATATAAGATCACTGAACACTTAGCAGGGCATGGTGGTGCACTCCTTAAATCCCAGCCCTTGGGAGGCAGAGGTAGGAGGATCACTGTGAGTTCGAGGCCAGCATGAGCTAGAGTGAGACCCTAAATAAAAAAAAAAAAATTAAAAAAAAGAGTTATAAGAAAAACTCAAAATGATAACTGTAGACTTTATTGATGCATTGATACTTGATTGGTTAGATTACAAAAAGCCTCATAGAGAGCAGACTCTTAAACTGAACTTTTTAATGTTAAGTGTCTTATCAGACACAGAAACAATATGACTCTAAGCCCAGGTGTTGGAGCCAGAAGTCCTAAATTTGTGGCTTGATTTAATTGCTTCTAGTCTGACTTTGTACAAATTGCTCAATCTCTGTGTGACTGAGTTACCTATTCATGAGGATGACAACACTCATTGCATAAGGGGGATTAATTTTGATATCATAAGGTACTTAAACGATGAAATTGAATTAGGGTCATTTTGTGTTGTCAGTGGTTTTACATTATCACTATTTAATTTGCACTGCTGAAGATGAATGAGGTGAAAATGTGGAAATCTATTATGAATATATTCATTATCATCATAATCATTACCAATCATCTGTAAGCACTGCTTCTTTGGGTGATAATATTCTAATCTCAGGATTTTGCAACTAGATGAGAAACCTAGATGGACTTTGACAGAAATTAAAAAAAGTAAAACCAAACAAAATTTGAATATGTGAATTGGCCATCAATGATCTTCCAATGTAACACAGACACACATGGATACAAGTTTCAACAAAAATTGCTTATTCTATAGAAGTGTGTCTCAAATATGGAATGAAACACATAGTGTAAATTAACAAATACATAACATAAAAATGCCCACATTAGGGCTCTGCCTCCAACACACTATATCAGAATCTCTAGGGAGGAATCTAACTTTAGCCTTTTTAATTTCTCAATGTGAAGTCTGCACAACCAGCTGTAAAAAAGAGTGCATGTTTAATCATCTATAATGCTGGATCTACATATCCATAAGATGTCAATTTTTGCTTGGTGTTGTTTAGAATACTTAACTACATGTTTAAAATGAAGTAATGTTACAACACATGTTGGAATAAATAGCATAATAGTATGATATTTCAAGGCACTAAAATTCATTTGCTAATAAAGATCGTATATTCTTATTTAGAATCTAAGAGGATTTAATAGTGTAGAATAAAGTAGTTGTCACTAGAGAGAGTTGGCAGAGTAGGAGAGAAAGGGGATCTAGCAAGGTTAGATGAAGCACCAAAATAGATACAATCAGTTCTACTATTCTTCAACACAGTAAGATGACTGCAGTTCACAATTAATCATGTATTTATGAAGAGCTGAAAGGTGTGATCATCACACATTATATATGTATTATCCCATTGTATGTCATAAGAATGTATAATTATTATACCAATTAAAAAATAAAAAGCCCAGTGTATTAGCTCAGAGTGTATCAAATAGTAACATGAATTACCTAGGGGAACTTGTTAAACTGCAGAATGTGGTGACATAGATTCTGAGGCAGACCTCACATCTTGCATTTCTAACAGTTCCCAAGTGATGCCAGTACTCCTGAGTTCTGATTCACACTGGCATATGTAGGACCCACACATAAGAAATTTGGTTTTGATGAACATGTATTTGTATGGTTATTCAGTAAATATGCATAAAACATCATACAACACAATGGATCCATGGTGGAGAGTCCATACTTAATACTGAAGTTCTATCATATTTGTAAAATAAACTTTTTAAATGACAGTGTACAAAAGTAAGCATCTCTAAGCCCACTGTGAGGATATGGGAGAAGAAATTAAAAAAATGTTCTAAGAACTATGAACCAGGATTAAGCTATAAAAGCCTTTTTGACCAAGTGTGAGAGTAAATTCAACAGTGCAGCTGTAGAAGATGTCTTCAGATTCTTCTAGGGAGCAGAGGCTATCAAAGGGATGGGCAAGGTATTTGTGCAGATTCCCTGAAATTGAATTATGTTCATCAAGAATAATGTACTACACATGGGAATCTTATCTGGCCATCAGCTTTCCTAACAGAATAGCAAAGAAAATATATGTGTTAATACTAAACTCTCTCAAGGCTGGCATGTTCAGGATGAACACTGAAGTACAACACTTGATCGCTTGATACATCTTCTGGAATGGCAACATCATTACAAGTGTCATTTTACAGATAATAGCAAAGTGTTACAGGAAAAAGTGTCCCTTTCTATACTCCATCAAAAAATACACTTGTTGACGTCAGAATTCATAAAGTTTATCCTTGACTCTTAGCTTAGGATCATAGCTAAGGTGTCCTCCATTCATTTATTCATTTATGAGTAGAAAACAGTGAAATCCTATGTCAAAGAGCTCATGTCTGGGATGCTAGATCTAGGCTTTCTTTACCTTTACAGATATAGAGAAATGTGGATCCTAATTTCTCTTTATGTTGCCTGTGAAAATGAAACTCTCTGTCCATATTGGCAATGGGATGTGATAGGGTTATCGTGGTGAAAGGGAAGAGGAAGCAAATGGTTTATTATAAAGAAATCATCATCATCATCATCATCATCATCATCATCATCATCATCATCCACACATAGGACATTTTATTTCTATGGAAAATATATTGCTACTGGAATTTCATCTTGGGTGTGGTAGTTTGAGTCAGGTGTCCTCCATAAACTTAGGTGTTCTGAATGCTAGGTTCTTAGCTGATGGAGATTTGGGAATTGAAGCCTTCTGGAGGAGGTGTGTTGTTTGGAATGGGCTTATGGGTGTTATAGCCAGTTTCCACATGTCAGGGTTTGCCGCACTCTCCTGTTACTATTCTCCACCTTATGTTGGCCAGGGTGTGATGTCCACCCTCTGCTCATGCCATCACTTTCCCCTGCCGTCATGGAGCTTCCCCTTGAGTCAGTAAGCCAAATAAACTTTTTTTCCCCCAAAGCTGTTGTTGGTTGGGTGATTTCTACCAGCAATGCCAACCTGACTGCAACAGGAAAGTGGTACCAAGGAGTAGGATTATTGCTAGATACCTTCATATGTGGCTTTGGCGTTTTCAAGCTGATTTTCAAGAGGAATGTGGAAGGATTTTAAACTTTACCCTAAGAGATGCCTTGCAGTTCTCTAAGTACAGCTTGATGGACTATTCTGGTCAGAGTTAAAAGACCTGAATGTGGTAAGAACTATGGACTGTGAGGTTTGGCTTATGAGAATGAGAAAAGATCTTTCTTTGGACAGGGATAGAAGCAATTTGTGTAAGAGGCTTGCTGTTATAGCCATTTCCTGAGAACTTATGCAGAGTTGCTTGGTGTAAAAATGGACTGGTGTGTGTAGAGGGATATGGCACAGAAAGAAATCTTTAGGCCGAAACTCTTGCCTGTTCAGCTGCAATTTTATGAGAGATTATAACCAATGAAATTGGGCCTGCTGACCTGAATTGGGACAACAGAAAGAATGGAGTTTTGTGAAGGGGCCTGAATGCTCAACACCTGAAGGAATTCCAATAGAACATAGGAAACCAGCTTAATGAAATAAGGAGGTCATTATAAGACATGAGTAAGGAAATAGAAATATTGACCAGGCAGAAATCTAGCACTGAAAAATATCAGTCAAATAAAAAACTCTGTGGAAAGTCTCACAGGTAGAATGAGTGAAGGAGAGAACAGAATAGCTAAACTAGAATACCAGGTGGCAGACCTAATACAGTCCAACAAAGAGAAAGACAAGCTAATAAGAATGTATTAATGGGAATTTCAAGATATCTAGGACACTATGAAAAGATCAAACATAAGAATTCAAGATACAGTAGAAAGAGAAAAATGTCAATCCAGAGGCTTAGAAGGCATTTTCAACAAAATCATAGAAAAAAAAATCCTCAAATTGGGTAAGACATGCCAGTGCAGATAAAAGAAGCTTTTAGAACACCAGACAAAACCTGGAAAGAACCTCTCCTTATGTTATTACTAAACAGGCAAACCAAAGAAAATATACTGAAAGCTGTTAGAGAAAAAGCAAGTCACCAACAAGAGCAAGTCCATCATAATAACAACAGATTACTCAACACAAATTTTTAAAGCCAGAAGGGCCTGGAATGATGTATTCCAAGTTCTGAACAATAACAACTGTCAACTAAGAATACTTTATCCTGCAAAGCTATCTATCCAAATTGAATGTGAAATAGGACATTACCCAACAAAAGCTGGCTAAAGGAATTTATGACAACTAAGCCAGCACTATGGAAAATACTTGAAGGAATCCTTCATGCTTAAGAAAAAGCAAAACACACACGTGAGGAAACAGGAAAAAATAAACCATACTCAAATAACAGTAAAAAGAAGAAAGTAAAGGGAAACAAGATCTAACAAGCAATAATAATGGGGAGTATAAGCACATATATTTCAATAATAACTCTTAATACCAATGACCTCAATGCCCAAATCAAAAGACACAAGCTTGCAGACTGGATTAAAAGGCAGGATCCTGCCATTTGTTGCCTCCAGGAAACTCATATCTCAATAAAAAAAAAATAGACATTGTCTTAGGGTGAAAGGATGCAAAAAGATAATTCAAGCAAATGGGCCTAGGCCACAAACAGGGGTTCCTATGCTAATATCTGACAGGATAGACTTCAAACCAACATTAGAAAGGAAAGATAAATAGGGTTACTTAAAACTGATTAAAGGAACACTCCAACAGGAGGACATTACAATCCTACACATATATGCATCTAACATGTGGGCTCCCAATATATCAAACAAACACTATTAGACTTAAGGTCATAGATAAAACCAAACACAGTTGTAGCAGTTGACTACAGTATCCCCAGTCTCATCAATTGAAAGGTCATCCTAGCAAAAAGATAAATAAATAGAGAGACATCTGGATTAAAAGTAGTCATGGGACAAATGTACCTAACAGGTGTAAACAGAACATTCTATCCAAATGCTGCAGAATATACATTTTTCTCAGGAACACATGGAACATACTCCAAAATAGACCATATGTTAGGGCAGAATGAAAATCTTAACAAATACTGGAAAACTGACATAATCCTTAGTACTATATCTGACCACAATAGGATTAAACTGCCAATAAGCAACAAGAAAAGCTACAGAGCATACAGAAATTCATGGAGACTCAACAGCACACTATTGAATGATAAATGAATATAAATTGAAGAAATCCAAGAGGAATAAACATATATAAATAAATATAATTGATAAATTGAAGAAATCCAAGAGGAAATCAATAAATCCATAGAATCAAATGATGATGAGAAGACAACATACCAAAACTTTTGAGAAACAATGAATGCAGTCCGAAGAGGGAAATTTATAGCTCTAAGTGCCTATGTTAGGAAATTAGAGAGTTCACAAATAAACAATTTAATGCTTGACCTTAAGGCCTTGAAAAAAGAAGAAGAAGGCAAACAAAAAATCAGTAGATAGGAAGAGATCATAAAGATTAGGGCAGAAATTAATGAAATGTAAACCAAAAAAAAAAAAATCCAAAGAATAAATAAAACAGTGACTTGGTTCTTTGAAAGAATAAACAAGACTGATAAACCCTTAGCAAATTTCACCAGAAGAAAGAGAGAAGAGACAAAAATTAATAAAATTAGAGATGAAAAAGGCACCATTACAACAGATACCAAAGAAATTCAGCAAAGAAATTCAGACAATTATAAGGACATATTTTAAAGTGTGGAGGTTCCTAAAGCAGCTAGAGATTGATCTACCATATGACCCAGCTATAGCACTCCTAGGCATATATCCAAAGGACTCATCTCATTTCCTTAGAAGTACATGCTCAACCATGTTTATTGCTGCTCAATTTATAATAGCTGGGAAATGGAACCAGCCTAGATGTCCCTCAACAGATGAGTGGATAATGAAGATGTGGTACATTTATACAATGGAGTTCTACTCAGCGGTAAAGAAAAATGAAGTTATGAAATTTGCAGAAAAATGGATGGACCTGGAAAGTATTATACTAAGTCAGGTAACCCAGGCCCAGAAAGCCAAGCGCCACATGTTCTCCCTCATATGGGGATCCTAGCTACAGATGACTGGGCTTCTATGTGAGAATGAAAATACTTAGTAGCAGAGGCCAGTAAGTTGAAAAGGAGACATAAAGGGTGGAGAAAGGAAGGGAGGAGGATACTTAATAGGTTGATATTGTATATATGTAATTACAATGATTGTAATGGGGAGGTAATATGATTGAGAATGGAATTTCAAACGGGAAAGTGTGGGGGTGGGGAGGGAGGGAATTACCATGGGATATATTTTATAATCATGGAAAATGTTAATAAAAATTTAAAAAAAAAAAGAATATATATGCCTCTAACTTTGAAAAATTGAAAGAAATAGATGATTTCCTTGATCCATATGACCTACCAAAATTAAATCAAGATGAAATAAACCATTTAAATAGACTGTAACAAATATAGTGATCCAAGCAATTATAAAACGTCTCCCAACTAACAAAAGCCCAGGCCCAGATGGATTCACTGGTGTATTTACCAGACATTCATGGAAGAACTCACACCTCTGCTTCTCAACATTTTCCATAAAATAGAAAAGCAAGTAATTCTACTGAACTCTTTCTATTAAGCCATCATCACACTCATAACAAAAACAGACAAATATAGAACAAAATTAGGAAATTAGAACCAGGCAGAGTGGGCCACACCTTTAACACCAGCACTCAGGAGGCAGAGGTAGGAGGCTCACCATGAGTTCGAGGCCACCCTGAGAATATATAGTGAATTCCAGAATTCCAGGTCAGCCTGAGCTAGAGTAAGACCTTTTCTCAGAAATAGAAAAAAGAATAAAAGAAAAATAAAATTGCAAACTAATCTACCTCATGAACTTAGATATAAAATTTCTCAACAAGATATTGGCAAGCAGAATACAAGTATATATCAGAAAGTTTATTCACCTCAACCAGAGCTGCAGGGATGGTTCAACCTATACAAATAGATAAATTTAATATACTATATAAATGGAGTGAAGGACAAAAATCACTTGATCATTTCAATAGATGTTGAAAAGGCATTCAACAAATTTCAACATCCCTTCATTGTAAAAGTCCTAAAGAAACTGGGAATAGAATGAACATATCTCAACTTAATAAAAGAGATTTATGATAAACCTACAATCAATATAATAATTAATAAGGAAAACCTTGAAGCTTTTCCACTAAATTCAGAAATAAGACAAGGGTGTCCATTGACTCCACCTATATTTAATATAGTACTGGAAATTCTAGCTAAAACAATAAGACAAGATACACTCATAAAGGGATCCAAATTGGAAAGGAAGAGATCAAATTATCATTTTTTACAGGTGATATTATTCTATACATAAAGGAACTTAAAGACTCTACAAGCAAACTGTTAGAGCTGATAAACACTTTTAGCAATGTAGCAGGATACAAAATAAACACACTGACATCAATAGCTTTCCTATATACTTACAAAAAACATGAAGAAGATGAAATCATGAAATATCTCCCATTCACAATTGCCTCAAAAAAAAAATAAAGTACCTTGGAATAAACATAACCAAGGAAGTGAAGGATCTCTACAGTGAGAACTTTAAAACATTCAATTGAGAAATTGTGGAAGACACCAGGAAATGGAAAGATATACCATGTTCTTGGATTGGAAGAATCAATATTGTGAAAATGTCAATCTTACCAGAAGCAATCTACACATTTAATGCAATCCCCATTAAAATTACAATGGTATTCTTCACAGAAATAGGAAAAACTATCCCAAAATTCATTTGGAAGTACAAAAACCTCAAATAACCAAAACAATTTTGAGCAACAAAAATAAGGCTGGCATCCTTACCATACCTGATTTTAACCTATATTATAAAGCCATAGTAACAAAAATAGCATGGTACTAGCACAAAGACAGGCACATAGATCAATGGAACAGAATAAAGGACTCAGATGTTAATCCAGGCAGCTACAGCCATCTGATTTTTGACAAAACCACCAAAAATATTGATTGGAGAAAAGAACTCTTTAACAAGTGATGATGGTAAAATTGAATATCTGTACATAAAAGGATGAAACTAGATCCTTGTCTTTCTTTATGCACAAGAATCAAATACAAGTGATTCAGGGAACTTAATATCAGACCTGAAACTCAGAAAGCTAGAGGAAAAAGTAGGGGAAACCCTTCAACATATCGACATAGGCAATGACTTTCTGAATATAACTCCAACTGCTCAGGAAATAAAACCACTAATCAACCACTGGGATCTCATGAAATCACCAAGCTTTTGTCTAGCAAAGGACAATGTGAATAGAGCAAAGAACCCACATGCAGGATGGGAGAAAATCTTTGCCAGCTATACTTCTAACAGAGGATTAATATCCAGAATATACAAAGAACTCAAAAAAAAAAAACACAATAAGAAATCAATCAACCCAATTTAAAAATGGGCTATGGAACTACATAAAGAGTTCTCAAAGGAAGAAAAACAGATGGCATATAAACATCTAAAAATGTCTTCTACATCCTTATCCATCTGGGAAATGCAAATTTAAACTAATTTGAGATTCTATCTCACTCCTGTCAGAATGGCTTCCTTCAAGAAAAGAAATGACAATAAATGTCGGAGAGGATCCAGAGAAAGGGGAACGCTTCTACACTTTTGGTGGGAATGTAGTCTGCTACAGCCATTGTGGAAATCAGTGTGGAGGTTCGTGAGATAGCTAAAAATAGATTTACCATATAACCCAGCTATAGCACTTCTAGGCATATATACTAATGACTCTTCTCACTACTTTAGAGGTACTTGAACAACCATATTTATTGCTGCTCTACTCACAATAGCTAGGAAATGGAACCAGCCTAGATGTCCTGCAACAGGTGAACGGATAATAAAAGTGTGTTACATTTACACAATGGAGTTCTGTTCAATGGTAAAGAAAAAAGAAATTATGAAATTTGCAGAGAAATGTATGAATCTGGGAAGGATTATAATAAGTGAGGTAACCTATCTCCAGAAAGCCAAATGTCACATGTTCTCTTTCATATGCGGATCCTAGAAAGAAATGTTTAGACTTGTGTGTGAGCTAGAACCAAAAATTGGTAACAGAGTCCAGTAAGCTAGAAAAAGTCTGTAAGGTAGGGAGAAGAGGGAAGGACTTTAGGGGATATATATATATATATATATATATATATATATATATATATATATATATATATAGTTATATATGTGTGTGTATGTATGCATGTATATGTATATGTATATGTATATGTATATGTATATGTATATGTATATGTAAGATTGGATTACAGGGAGTGGAATGGCCTAAGTGAGGCTAGGAGAAGAGATTGAGTAAGAGAAGGGTGAGAGAGGGTCAATCAAAATTCAAGATATTCTGAATAAAACATATGAAAGCCTACTTTTTTGGGTAATGGCACATCAAGAAGCTATAGATTGCTACTAGAAAATTTTCAGTGGCAGGAATAGGACATGTTCCAGTGAGTTGTTGGCCAGGGAGGTCCCTGTTGCATCCAAAACATGACAGGCTATTGTCAAGACCCTTGGTTTCCAATGAGTAACAGATGGTAAGACTCTATTGATGAAGACTTCACATGCCTGCTTGGCAAGGTCACTGAGAAATAAAACTGGTGCTTAGCTAAGTGCTTTCTCTCTATAGAGAAGCCAACTGAAAGCTGGAAAAGGCTGCACTACATATAGACCTATGGGAGAAAGAAGTCATCAGCAGTGAGAACAGTGGACATTGGAAGCCTCAACTTTGGCCAAACAGGCCAAATAGTTGAATAGGTGCAATAGTGGCATGTTTGCTCTCTACTTTGACTGGAGGCCAACTCTATGGGAGAGAATACATACCTGGTACTGAAAACCTAATCAAAAGCCTATGGCAGGGGAGGTCATGAGCCTTAAGGTATAAAGCCTGCTCTTGTCTGGATAAATGTATGTATAATTCTCACCACACTGCCCTGAAAACACTACACTTTAATGTTCATATATATGTGTTAATGCTACTCTCACTTCTGGTTAGAGAAGCTTTTCCTTTCAGATGGTGGTGACCACTGCGATGACCCAAAAGGCAACATAGTGCTGAGAGGAAGTGACAAAGGAGTGTTCAGCACTGAAACATCTCTATCAGATCCTACAAGGCTCAGAGTCCATTCCAGAAGAGGTGACAAAAAGAATGTAAGAGCTAAAGGAAGGGTACTGCTCCTCACAATGCAACTGTCCAGACAGAAATTGGCCTTGATATCCCTGACCTCACAGTGTCTAGCAATACTTTCACAAGAACCTCATAAGAGGAGAAAAAGATAGTGACGTAAAAATGAAAGAGAGACTAATGGAGAGTGGAGTTGTGAAGGAGAAAGTGGGGGAGGAGAGGAAATTATCATGGTTTATTGTCTGTGAGTATAGAAATTTTTAATAAAAAAATTAAAAATAACATCTTGGATTATGGGTATGTTTGAACATCATTAGAATTGATAAAAACCATAGGGACTTTTAAAGTTGTAGGAATGCATTATATTTTACATCATGTATTATTATCAGCTTGTGGACGCCAAGGGCCGAATGTGGTGGTTTGATTCAGGTGTCTCCCATAAACTTAGGTGTTCTGGATGCTAGGTTCCGAGCTGATGGAGATTTGGGAATTAACACCTCCAGGAGGCAGTATATTGTTGGTTGCGGGCTTATGGGTGTTCTAGCCAGTTTCCCCTTGCCAGTGTTTGGCACACTGTATTGTTGCTATTGTCCACCTTATGTTGGTCAGGGGATGATGTTCACCTTCTGCTAATGTGCTTGTTTTCCCCTGCCATCATGGAGTTTCCCCTTCTGTCTGTAAGCCAAAAGAAACCTTTATTTCTCACAAGCTGCTCTTGGTTGGGTGATTTCTTTTCTTTAACTTTTGTCCATTTTTTATTTATTTATTTGAGAGCGACAGACAGAGAGAGAAAGAGAGAGTGAGAGAGAGAGAGAGAGAGAGAGAGAGAGAGAGAGAGAGAGAGAGAGATTGAGAATGGGTGCGCCAGGGCCTTCAGCCACTGCAAACGAACTTCAGACGTGGGCGCCCCCTTGTGCATCTGGCTAATGGGTCCTGGGGAATCGAGCCTCGAACTGGGGTCCTTAGGCTTCACAGGCAAGTGCTTCACCGCTAAGCCATCTCTCCAGCCCTGGTTAGGTGATTTCTGCCAGCAATGCAAATCTGACTGTAACAGTGGGTATACAGTAGCTGGGATCCATTCATTATGTTTCCACTTGCAGTCTTGGTGAGGGAGGAGGCTGGAGGAGTGAGTGTTTGCAAACTCTCTCTAATGAGACAGAAGACTTCCCAAAGGTGAAAAGTACAAGGAACATTTTGATGTATTCTCCCTTCCTGCCATATGTACTTGATTAACATGTCGCTACAGAACAAAAGAACAGCAGGAAACAAGGGAACAGGGATTTTGTTACTTTTTTTTCTTCCCTGAACACAGCTTAATTTTCACCCCATGAATAAAAACTGATCCTTTTCATATATCTGCTACTCTGTTGAGGATGTCCTGTGTAGAAAATCAATTTTCTTGTCTTAAGTTGGTTTGCCTATTTAATTAACTTAGCAGCTTAATGGAGGCAAAGGTGATTAAAACAGTTTGAGGAAGCTTTCAAAAGTATCGTTTATTATAGATAATATTTTATCAAAGATTTCCCCACAGTAATTATGATATGTTTAAATTTTTCTTACCCCAATGTATTATTACTTCTTAAAGAGGATTAGCAGAGTCATCCTGTGATATCAGAAACTAAAATATTCCTATTGTAGTTTAATATACACAACACAATGTTATCTGGGCTGCAATATTATGCTTCATATGAAACTGTAACTTAGTGTTTTTTTTTTTCTTTTTTGGCTGACAGAATTCAATCATTCTATAATTTAAATAATGAATTTTTAATTTTTTTTAAAATTTATTTATTTATTTGAGAGTGACAGACACAGAGAGAAAGACAGATAGAGGGAGAGAGAGAGAATGGGCAGAGTGGGCGCGCCAGGGCTTCCAGCCTCTGAAAACGAACTCCAGACGCGTGTGCCCCCTTGTGCATCTGGCTAACGTGGGACCTGGGGAACCGAGCCTCGAACCGGGGTCCTTAGGCTTCACAGGCAAGCGCTTAACCGCTAAGCCATCTCTCCAGCCCAAATTTTTTTTATTAATTAGTTTTGTATTCAGCAAATACAGTCAGTTTGGTACCATTATTAGGCTCATCTGTGACCTACCTCCTCCCCTCCTTGTTGAGGTATATGGGTCATGCATTGTGGAGTTGCCCACAGTTCTGGGTAGGATAAATGTCTCTGCATATCATGACCCAACATGTAGCTCTGACATTCTTTCCGCCTGCTTTTAGGAATTTTCTTTCTATATCTGTTTCACATTTCTACACATATTTTTTTGTACAACAATAATTTGAAATGATGAGCACTATGGAAGACTTTAACAAATAGATATTTGTAATTAAATTAGATAAGAAAAAAATTAAAAGTCAGGGAGAAATGTAACATATTATAACTTGGATTTCATCTACTTTAAAGTTATTTTAATCTCAGCATTTAAAAAAGTTTATTTAAAGCACATTTAAAAAATATTACAAGGCAGTGAGATCAATCTTCTCATTCTACTTTAATTTTTCCAATATAAACTGTATATGTGTCCTCAGAATTTAAAATTGTTGCATAATATGTTTTCACGTTTACAGTTATAATGTAATTTTAATTCTATGGTTAGATACATATTTAATAACTAACATCAGCCCTCAAACTCTGTGAGTTGATAATATAGGTAGGTGTCCTATAGTATACTTCCTCATTAAATTATTGATGAACATTTGGGTTCCATTTTTGAATATAATGAGCCACAAAACTCTGAAAATTTGTACACAAGTCTTTGTGAATATATTTAATTTTGTTTTAGTAATTTCTTAGTAATTAGATGATTATGTTATATGATAATTGTGTATTTAATATTGTAATGACCTATCATGTCATTCTCAAATGAATATTAATATTTTGCATTCCAATCAGAAACATATGAAGATACCATTTACTCCACATTTCAACATTAGATATAAACAGTCTTTTTTGTAACGTTTTTACGAGACACAGAGAGAGAGCAGAAACATTGATACACCAGGGCTTCCAGTCACTGCCATCTTGTGTGAATGTGTGACCTTGTACATTTGAATCATCCTGTGTGTCTGGCTCACATGTGATCTGGAGAGTTGAACATGGATTCTTAGGCTTTGCAAGAAAGAGCTTTAACTGCTTAGCCATCTCCCCAGCTCTCAGCAGTCTTTTAACTTCAATCATTCTAGTATTTCTAAAAAGTATCTCCTAGCCCTTAGCCACCAGCAGCATGAACAAGCAGAGAATCCTTTAAGCTATGCAATCAACCAGCCAGACAAGTTGTACATACCCATGCAATAGTGACACACAGCCTATGTGGATAATTAGTGGCTCTCTGATTGGATATGAGGCTCACTCAGTGGGAGAGAACTCATACCTGGTACTGAAAGCCAAGCCTAAATCCTATGGATAAGGTAGGTCAGGGTGTCTATAGAGAAGCTCTCATTGGTCTGTCTTTTGTAAAGAAGAGTGGCTATCCTCATCAAATAGTCTTGGAAATGACTAAGCTTATTCCCTTTGATCCCTACTACTTTCACCCTTGGTTGGAGAATCTGCTTTTTTTTAAAAAAATTAACAATTGGCAGCTAAAACCAGGGAGAACCAAGATCCACCAGTATGACACGAAAGATCGATAACTGCCTAGCAAGGGAGGAGCCACTTTTATCACATCTACCAGGGCCCAAAAGACATTACTGAGGAAGTAGAGATTTAAACCTGAGTGCTGCTCTTACTGATAGCCTGACTACATTCTACAGGAAGATGGCAATAGACACCAAAGACACTCAAAACTCATCAAAGCAGAAATTCTGAGGAAGCAGAGAGCCCAATATTAACAAAGACTTATAACACACTCACTTAGGCTCAGAGAATATTACAGAAGAGGAGGGCGTCAAATGAATATAAGAGTCAGAAAGTAGAAGGGGTATCCTGAGGCATTGTTCCCCCTCCAAACTGTCTGATACATTCATGACTCTATGGTGAATACCAATAACTCCACTGAGGAGGGCCCTCAGTGGAATGGAGGTGGCACAGAATGGATATGAGTATAACCCTATGGTAATGTGATCAAAATACAATTTGTTTATACACTAAAGTTCATAATTAATTTTAAAAGTATATTCTTGTGATTTTGTTTTGCATTGTTTTAGTGATTGATGATAATATCTTTTCCTATGAATATTGTTACTTATATATTTTTGGTTCAATATTTTGCTGGATTTTTTTCTTATTAATTAGAAGTATAAAAGCTGCTTTTATAGTTTGAACATATATTTTGTGTTCAGTTAAATGCCTTGCAATTATGTTCTTCATGTGTGAAGTTATTTTTTTTTCCTTTTCCTTTTTATTTATTTATTTAAGAGAGAGTGGGAAAGACAGACAAAGAGAGAATGGACATGCTAGGGCCACCAGCCACTGCCAATGAACTCTAGATGCATGCTCCACATTGTACATCTGGCTGACATGGATCCTTGGGAATCAAACCCAGGTCTTTTGGCTTTGCAAGCAAGTGCCTTAACCACTAAGCCATTTCTCCAGACCTGTTTTATCCTTTCTTAAATGAGTTTAGCTTTAATGTTGTTCATTTAATCTGTTTTTTTAAAGGATTGCACTTTTTGTGATCAGCCTGAAAAAATTTCATCTAACCCAATTTTCAAAAGATTTTTGCTAATGTTTTCTTTGCCTATGTGTGTGTGTGTGTGTGTGTGTGTGTGTGTGTGTGTGTGTGTGTGTGTGTTTGTGTGAAGGACCTCATGATGTTAAGAATAGGCTTTACCATTAAAGTATTCACTACCCTTTCTATGATTCTCTTAAAAGTCAATAATTTTAGTCCATATATTTAGATCTATACTGATTCAATGTTCTGTTCAAGTTTAATTTATAACCAAGTGCCTGTAAATAGTGAGTCATCACCCCAGCCTTCAAATATGATTTCTCATGTGATTCTTATAGCAAGGGTTCATCAAGCCTGCCCCGTATTTCATAGCACCATATATACCCTTACTGAAGAATACTTGATCATAATTATTTAAATGTTCACTTATCAACCAGGCTGTGAGCTTTAATTCAGTGACAAATTTTACTCATTTATAAATTCCAATTAACAACACCATGCCTAATATATAGTAGGCCACATTACATTTTTGTAAAATGAATGAATAATTAAATGCAACAATATTAACCCTATAAATAATTTTAAGAAGTGTTTCTGCACCAACAGTTGGTTAATATCTTACAAAAAATGAGGTACACATTGTGCTACTTAAGTATTTGAACACTACTGTTGGATATTCAAAGTCTGATAAATTAAGATCTAACCCCTTAACTTTCCATTCAATGGTGCCTAGTTTTATACTGCAACCTTTCCAGATTTAGTTCCTATTACCTTTCATATGTCCCACATACTATTTGAACTGAGAAATCCATTTTTCTTTACCTATGCCCTTAATTTTTTCCTCTGCATTCAGTTTCTCTCTTTCACCTTGCAATTCTCACCACCTCATTTCTGCCTAAGAATATCCTTCTCATCTCAAAAGTCATCACTTTTATGTACCTTCCCATAACCTGACCAGATAAATGATCACATAAATGTGAGCTCTCCTCACCTACAAATCTACAAACCTCTATCTGTTTTTACCTTAAGTCAAACAAATGGTATTTTTCCTTAGCTTCCCATCACTTCTAATACCTATGCCCTGACTTATGGCATGTTCTCCTCTATGAGATCTCATTGCTCTCTGTTTCTCCTCCCTCCAAATTGTCCTGTTCAGTATTATGTCTTCTCATACTTGGAGTTTTGAAAACTGGTTTTAACTGTGGCTCTATCAGGCACTGGGCGTTCTTCTTGGGCCCTTAATTGCTTCCTGCACAAAGGAGATTTTATCCTCTCTACCCATGAAGGCAAAGAAAAATTTAAAAAAATACAACAAATGGAAAAGTTGTTTGTAAATTTAATATGATATTCAAGTATAAACCATAATAATCACTATGGAAATCAACCCTTACCTTGAATCCATGCATTTTTCCACCCCACAGTTGAAGATGTGTTTGAGCAGGAGTCTGAGGCAAGTGTTATTTATCATTCCATCAAAATGATCCTTGACCCCCAAGTCTTTTTGTAACCAAGGCAATTCCTGAATTCATTCCCCTCTTACTCCTTCTGCATTTTGCTTTGAGTTTAATTAAATGCTTTTGGATCCCTTTGTGTGGTGGCCAACATCTGTTCGTGCTTCCCATGTCAAGCTCTGTGCAGCTCATGTGAAAGCAAATGTCGACCTATTTTGCTTGATTTAGTTTACACTTGTAAAAACCTGGCCCATAGGTGGCTATCACTGTCTTTATAAATTCCTGGGACATTAATAGGAAGAAGAAAAAACTGAGGCCAGAGGAAATAGTTACTTAATATTTTCATCACCATTAAGTCATCATGCCCCTTACTCTGTAGTGAGCAAATACAGCAACCGGGATGCTCACTCTCCTTTGCTAATGGACCCTTTCCATCTTTGTTAAATCTTCCACTCTGCACTGTATCACCCTCCATCTTCTCTGCCCATATCCTCTGCACATCCCAATTATCTTCTCACAAGTCCTCCAGACTAATCTGAGACTGACTTCTCTCACTGCAGAGGTTCAAGTGAGTTATTTAGCAACACAAGGAGAGGTGACAGTTAAAGCAGAGAATCTGGAGCAAGAGGTTCTGAATTTGAAATCCATCTTTGCCATAGTCCCTTCCTAAGTCCACAAACCAATGAAATGTTTTCACCTCAGTTTATAACACTATGAAATGACCTAGTAAGGCTAGTGAGAGTCCATATTTCATCCCTTGATAAAATAAATTGATCACATAACAAACTCTGAAACAGTGCCCAAGGACCAAGTATGCAATCAAGTACTTTATGTCAAATAAAGGAATGAATGGAATGTAGTATGAATGAATGTAGTATGCATGAAGTACATGGCTTTGGACTCTGAAAGTTAGAGGGTCTTATCTTGTCTCTGCCACTTACTGTCTACACATATACTATAAGGCTAGATACTTAATATATAGTTTAAATTCCATCACCTATAATAAAAGTACCTTCACCATATAGCATCACAATGCTAAATATTACATTGCATAATATATGTGGATCATGTTTAGCCCAGACTTGGTAAATCCTAGGCTGTCATAAAGTTGCCTAGTTTTTCATTCTTAGGGGGTTGTCATTTCACCCTGATCATCTGAATCATTATATGACTTAGTTCTGAGGGGTAGATTAAGTAATTGCACATTAATAAAGTCAGATTGGAAGACAGAAGAGCTATTTTTGCATAGACTCAATTTGGGATACTTCTCAATTCACTGAGGATCAATGGAGGCATTGTGCAAACAAGAGAGCAAACTTTGAGAACAAGCAAACAAATGGGCAGTTTTAATTAACTCACCATATGAAAGCCCTTTAATTATTTTTCAAAGCACATCTATCTCACTCCGTGGGAAAACCAGCCATCTAATAATGCACCAAGTCCAGCAAGCCCCAGGTGGGCTGTTCCAAACGCTATGGTGTTTGTCTTCTAGGGTTTCCTTTAGGTTAATTACAAAGAAGCAAAGTAATGAATTGGGAGTTGTGTTTTGTTAGTGTCTATGGTTGAGGAACATGGCATTTGAAAAACATGCCTTTTCCTTTTGCACATATATTTGTGCACAGTATCAAATTTGGGGCTCAAAGAAGAAAAGACAAAAAAGAGTTGACTGTTGTTTTCCATGATTTTCTCAGATAAAGAGAAAATGGGAAATACATTCGAGTGAGAAGATTAAGGATATATAGACATTAGGAATGATAAGTTGGGAACATAAAGACATTATGTAACTATTTACCTTAACTATAAAGGTATAGTTTGCCCAATAAAGAAGGTCTATGGCTCAAGTCAAGGAAATATACAACCTCTATCCCATAGTGAGCATTTTTTTTCTATTCAAGGTGATTAACCAAACAATGAGTTTGCTATCCAAGTTCCCCTGTCTATACTATTTATATGGTCACAGATATCACATCGGTTGTATAAAATCAATATTTCTCATTAATGTCAGTGTAATAGAACTGTGTTGGCCACTTTATTTGTTCCATAATCAAAATTTTTCACATGAAAATGAAGGCTAAAGTATTATGTTATCAGAAATTGGACAATGAATTCTGTTTGCATCATACATTTAAGTAGTGACTGGTACTGTAATTTAGCACTAGAAAAGTAAAAGATAAACATAAGTTGCTTGATTCAAACTGTAAAGCAAAAAGATAATACTGAACTGAATTATCTTCAGCTCTCATTTTTTTTTTTGCTTCAAATAAGGATATAATTAGACTAGTAAGAATTTGGGCCTGGAGAGATGGCTTAGCAGTTAAGGCAATTGCCTGTGATGCCTAAGGATACAGATTGGATTCCCCAGAACCCATGTAAACCAGATATACAAGGTGGCACATGTGTCTGGAGTTTGTTTGCAGTGGTTGGAAGCCCTGATGTGTGCCCATTCTCTCTCTCTCCCTGCCTTCTTTCTATCTCTTTCATAAATAAATAAATAAATAAATAAATAAAATATTTTTTGAAAAGAATGTGTAAGGATTGAGTAACATTTTAGATCATTTACAATCACTCAAGTAGGCAAAAATTCATTGCTGGGTAGGATAAGCTTTCTATTTTTTTTAAAGCATGCTAATTTTAAAAAGAGAAATCAAACCTATCATCAGAAATCCCAACAGAAGAAACAGTGTAAGTTAGGGCAATAAAACGGTTTTGGCTTTCAAGAATACCATAATTCTTTAGCTTACTTGAACTAGCAAGTTATCAAAACCACACTTTTCCCATAATGAATTTTCTATTACTTTAGTGAGATTTCATAAAAGTAGAAAGCATTGTACAGCAAAGGAAGCAATTAATTAATCATGCCTATAGAATGGTTAAATAAATCTTTGTAAATACTCATCTATCAAAGGATTAACACTTAGAATATGCAAAGAATATGGGGCTGGATCAATGAATAAATAAAGCACTTGCTGCACAAGCATGAATATCTGAGTTCATATGCCAAGAATCCACACAAAAGTTGGACACTTTAGTACAAACATCTGTAATCCCAACACACCTATGGCAAGAAGGGAGGCAAAGAAAGGAGAATCCCAGAAGCTCATAGACCAGATAGTCAGGTGAATAACAAGTGACACTGCCTCACATGATGTAGAAGGTGAAGTCAAAGACCCAAAGGTGTTCTAATAACCCCCACACCTGCACTATGATACATGTACACCTGAACTCACATACGTAAACACACCAAAAATATACAAGGTTTTCAAAAAACTCAATAGAAATAAATCAAACATCCTAATCAAAAAAAAAAATAATGGCCCAATGAAATGAAAAGATGGTACTCAAAAGATACAATAGTAATGGCCAATGAATATATGAAAAAATGGGGCCAGAACGATGACTTAGTGGTTAAGATGCTTGCTTGCAAACCCAAAGGACCCAGGTTCAATTCCCTAGGACCCACATAAGCTAGATGCACAAGGTGGTGCATGTGCCTGGAGTCTGATTGCAGTGGGTGGAGGCCCTTGTGTGCCCATTTTCTCTTTCTCTATCTGTTTCTCTCTCTCCCTTAAATAAAATATTGTTTAAATACAAGAAAAAAAGATATATGAAACAGTGTTCAGCATCGCTGGCCATGAAATGAATTCACATCAAAACTACAGTGATATTCCTTCTTACCTCAGTTAGAATGGCAGTCATCAAGATGTTACAGCCACATGTTGGGTCATTATGCATATAGACATTGCCTCTTACCATTAATTGATGGCTAACCCCATAATGCACAACCATATTCTCCAACAAGTAGGGACCGTGGAGAGGAGGAGGGCAAGGAGGAGGCTAACAGTGGTACCAACATGACTGTATACACTGTGTACATAACTAATAAAAAATGACAAATGCTAATGAAGATGCTAACAAAATAAAGCCCCTGTAGACTACTGGTAGGAAGGCAAACCAGTGCAGCCATTGTGTGAGGTATGATGGATTTTCCTCAAAAAGAAACCCTAAAAATAGATCTACTACATGATCCAGCTATACTATTTCTGAGTATTTACCTAAAGGGCTCTAGTCAACACACCAGAGACATCAATGTTAATTGTAGCACATGCGCGCGCACACGCGCACACACACACACACATACATACATACATGTATGTGTGTGTGTGTATATATATATATATATATATATATATATATATATATATATATATATATGGAATTTTTTGAGACAGGGTCTTATCTATCCTAAACTGGACTCAAATAAAGCTTTCTGATTGGCCTTGTACTTTGAATGTAAGTATTGGAAGGAACTTAAAAAGGATCAGTTAGGTTAGTCTCCTCAGAGAGTAGTTCACTTTTTTCTTCTTCCTTCCTTAGACACATATATCATGTAATATGGTACAGTGTAGCTCCCTGGACCTCAATCATTTACATTTCATTTCCAGTATTTTTATCATCATCAAGTTTAGTATGATAATAATAAGTATTATTTTTCTTCATGGTAGCAGTAATATTTGTGAAATGATAGATTTGATATGTAGCTCAATCTCTTTCTAAAAGTTGTTGGGTGTGGTGGCACATGTCTTTACTCCCTGCTGGAGGCTGAGGTAGGAGGATTGCCATGAGTTAGAGGTCAACCTTGGACTACTGAGTGAATTCCAGGTCAGCCTAGACTAGAGTGAGACCCTCCCACAAAAAAATAAATAAATAAACTTTAAACAGTTACTTTTAAAGGAATTGAAAGCCTAGAGAGAGAGTTCAGCAGTTAAATGAGCTCACTTACAAAACCTGCTGGCCAGGGTTTGATTCCCCAATACCTGCATAAAGCCAGAGGCACAAAGTATTTTTGTAGTTTGTTAGCAGTGGTAAGAGGCTCTGATATGCTCCTCTCTCTTATAAATAAGTAAAAATATTTAAGAAATGTTAAAATTCACCAAAAGGAAATGAGATTAGCAGCTCATGCCTTTAATTCCAGCACTCAGAAATCTCAAGTAGGAGGATTTCACTGCGAGTAAAATTCGCTTACAGCTATAGAATGAGTTGCAGGTCAACCTGGGCTAGAGATCTTGCCTTGAAAACGTCAAAAATAAGTAAATAAATAAATAAATACGTAAAGTAGTGAAGCCCAACTTGGGGATCTGGAGGTAGAGTCAGGAGGAGCAGGAGTTCAGAGTCAACATATAAAGCCTGGCATGGTGGCCAACTTGAACTAGATGAGACCCTGCCTCAATTTTTATTTTTGAGTCAGTCTCTCAGTATGCAGTTCTGGTTAGCCTAGAACTTATTATGACCAGGATGACCTCAAACCTGTGGGCAATCCTCCTACCGCTGCCTCACAAGTACTGGTACTACAGGCGTGGGCCATAAAATTGGACTGAAATACAAAATTAAAATGAATGACAAAAGAAAATAATTCTAAAAATACAAAATGAATACAAACGACCTGGAATGCGTAGCTATCCAAGTGGTACAGTCACTTTCTTAGCATGTGGGAGGTTCTGGGTTCAAGTCTCAGTGCCTAGAAGTAAACTGAAAGATTCCCACATACTGAAATATTGCATTTTTTGGCAGTGGTTTTAGTGTGTCACCCTGTGGGAAAAGCTGAAGAAGTGCAACAGGGACCAGAGGCTTGAGACCTTGGTTAAACACACTCTCTAGCTTCCAATTTCTTTCCTAATCTCTTACAAAAGTATGATACAGTCCTTTGCTGGCATTGCTAATTTGTCTCATGTTACAGCAGCACCATTTTTTTCAAAGACTCGCACTGACATTTTGTCCAGTGCCTCTCATAGCCAACAGCCATGGGAGAGGGGAGCATGCAATGTGTCCCCTGTTGGCAGGACATCTGGGGCTGAGGTGGTGCTTTGGGAAAGCCCTTTGGGTTTGAAAAGCCTGTGAAACTCCTTCCCTCTTCCACCTTTCCATCATCTCCTTGGCCCAAGTCAGTACAGAATTAATGTGACATTTCAGAAGCTTTTCCTTACAGAAAGCATTCACCTGTCCAGATTTTCTGCCCAGGGGTTCAAATATGCATTTTTTTTCATCCAATAATATGAGGTGGAGAGAATGACTCAGTGGGGTGTAATTATTTGCTTCACAAGCATGAGGACCTGAATTTAGTCCTCAGCATTACAGGCATTGTCATGTACACCTGTAATCCCAGTGTTGAAGGAGTAGAGATGGGAAGATCACTGGGGATCGTTGGTCAGCAGATCTCACTGATAAATGCCTTGAGCTCCACATTCAATGAGAGTTACTGTTCCAAAGAAGGTAATGCTGAATCATGAAAGATGTGATAGACAAAAATGCCGAGATCTTTCTCTGGCTTCTGCATGTGCATGCATGGCTGCATGGACCTGCACACATGGGTATTTACAACATATGCACTTATACACATGCCACAATACTACACATACACAGACACATATGCACCAAAAAAGATTTTAATTTACAGGAAGATGGACGCAACTAGAGTTGATCATATTAAATAAATTCATATTGTATATCTTCTCTCACTTTTGGATCCTAAAAATTAGCTATGTATAAATGACTTGAAAAGAGGCAAAACCATGGGGGAACAAAGGATTAAGAGGAGTGGGAAGGAAGGATATTAGGGTAATATGCTCAAATTACACTATATGTTTGTATGAAAAAGTCCTTATGAAACACGGTACCATATAGAGTGAATATACACCAATTAAATTATTATTAAACTGATTTTTTTGGGAAAATTTAAGGAATACTCTATTAGTTAGAATCATTAGAAAAGTCCTTAGTCCTTGGAATCTCTGACTTCTGCCACCAAGTTGGAGAGGTCTGTCTAAATATGCTGTATCAAGATGGGAAAGTCAACTATATCATAGAGCACAACACAACAATAAAAAACATATCTCATCAGACCACAGGGTCTAGGTAAAAGGGGTATGGGAATTTTTTTAAAAGAAATATAAACAAAATAAAAATGATTATTTGCGCTGTGGATGTATACTAGCAAGAAATTGAAGCTGAGGAGATGGCTTAGTGGATAAAGTGTTGTACCACAAAAGCATGAGTATCAGAGTTCAAGTTTGTTATCCCAACCATGCCTATGGGAAGGAAGAAGGCAGAGAAAGGAAAATCTCTTGGAAGCTAGGAGTCAGCTAGCCTGGTGACAGGAATGGAGAACAACATGAGACCTTGTCTCAGAACACATTCTGCAAGATAAGGACTGACACCAAAAAGGCTTTGTGGTGAACACTTTCCCACACATACCACATGCACATAAGCAACATACATGCCAAAAATAAATGAAAGAAATCCAGGTATTCATAACAGAATGAACTGTGAAAAAATAGGGACAAAATGCAAATTATTTCTCATCCTTACAGAGCATCTATGCGAAGTTATTATCTTGATGACATCTACCAATAAAGGATGTGGTTCTCTTGTGAATCTAGTGAGTCAGCAGAAAAATGACAGGTAGTCAAGACTGATTGTTCTCACTGTATCTGATGGCCAAGAAGGGGGGACACTGAATGACCACTCTTAGTGTGATTTAAAATGTCTCTTGCCTGAAAAATTATTTCTGTCGTGCAAGTGGCACAAACAATGGGGTATCAATGAAGACTTATTTCTTTCAGTATTAGCAAGAGCAGATTTTCATTAATAGAACTGTCAGGCATCCAGCCCAGGAAAATGGACTTAATGAGAGAAAAAAAGCTCTTGAACTCTTATATGTTAATGCCAGAGAAGAGGTTCACTTAAGTGATTTCCTCCCCTGCTACATTTGATTTGCTTTCTCTGGCCATTGGGATGCCACTGAATCTGCAACTTTTATAAGAGTACTCTATTTCACAAACTGATTCTTGTGGAACTTAAGTTCCTAGTCTATTGAAGCCATCTTGTGTTCCAGGCTGCCTGGAAAGTAGACTATCCTTTTATTTTCCCTCCAGAATCTTTTGTTTTTATATCATATTTATTTATTTGAGAGAGGGGGTGAGGGAGATAAATGGTGGGTCAGGGCCTCTAGGCACTGTGAACAAACTCCAGATGCATGCACCACCTTGTACAACTGGCTTACATGGGTGGTGGGGAATTGAACCTGGGTCCTTAGGCTTTGTATGCAAGCACCTTAACCACTAACCCATCTCTCTAGTGCCCCCCCCTTAATTTTTTTTTTTTTTTTGGTTTTTACTCTATCCCAGGATGACCTAGGATTCACTATGGAGTCTCAGGGTGGCCTCGAACTCATGGCGATCTTCCTGCATCCCGAGTGCTGAGATTAAAGGCATGTGCCACCATGCCTGGCTTGCCCCTCTATTTTTTTTCTGAATCTTCTAGCTTATATCCAGAGACAGAACAAACAATTCACTATTCATGAATAAGTAAAATTGGCTAAGGACCTCCTAGCTCATACAATAATGGAGCCATTAGGCATATTCTGGATCTTCAAAGCCAAATGTACCAGACAGAACATTTTCAACCAGCTTCAGTAATTGTTTCAGTGGTCATTTGATATAGTCAATCTCTAACATTTAGACCTAATCTCCTAGTTCTTGTCTGAGTGGTCCAGATCACTATGTGAATTCTTTCCCAAGTTTTTTTGGGGGGTCATGTTCTAACCTTTGCTTGGTTGAATAGACACAACAAAGGAGACAATCTGGTACCTCAAGAATGTTACTAATAATTGATACATACTGTTGGTTTTCTGTGTATAAGACATCACTCTAAAATCTTTATATACCTCCAGTGATCTCCAGTGATCTCTATGACACTATGAGGCATGTCTTCTTTGATCCTTATTTTAGAGATGAGGTCTCAAGTCCTCATAATAACATTCTACATCTTGAATTCAGGCATCTTTCAACTTACTATATAAAATTATTTTCATACATCTATATTGTACATTATTTGAATCGCTAAATTGTGTGGCATTTCATTGCACTCATGATATGTGCCAAAAAGTCTACTATTATAGAATTCTAATCTTGAAAATAATTGTCCTTTTAAAATCTGCTTTTGAAAAACAAAACAGAGAAAATCTACAAAGGCAAAAAATGATTACCCAGGACAACTTTCATTTGACAGGTTTTGTAAAATCATATAGAACTCAGAATAGTATTCAGATATTAGAGTTAAAATCCATAATTGTGCTTGCATAGTAAAATAATGGACAGAAATGTAGAACAAGCACTTCCCCAAGACAAGTAAATGGCTACTAAGCATTCAAAAGATGCTTGCTCTCCATCATTAGCCATTGGCGACCTGCAAGGTAAAACCATGATGAGCTACTACTAAACACTTGAGCAGTTAAAAAGAAAAAAAATAAATAAACCCTGACATTAATGAGTGCTGTCATGGACATGGAGCAATTGGGACTCTGATACATTGCTGAGAGAAGGTAAATTTTTCCAGCACTTGAGAAAACTGAGAGTATATATAGGAGCCAAGCATATTCAGCTCCAGTGCCCCAACAATTTTACTTATAGGAACATTCTCAAGATAAACAAGTACATATGCCCATTAGCACTGTGAGCCAAAATTTACAGCAGATTTAAGACATAATAGCCTAAAATCTTAGAGTTTACCAGCAAGATAGAATGGACAATAAGATGGAACACATTGGAAGTACACAAATAATATGATTATATCCCACATGGATGAGGTCTTCTGAAATAAGCTCATCACAAAATAAAATATGTAGTATAAATTCCATTTTTATCAAATTCAAGAGTAAAGATAAATCAACTATTCACTAAAAATAGTGGGTACTCTAGGGAAAGTGTTATATGAAGGAAATAGAACTTTTGGGGATATTGGAAATATTTTATCATATATATATACATATATATGCATACATATATGTGGGATGGTATGCAATTTTAGAGCATTTCTGAGTTCTAATATACATGCAATATATGTCACCATAATAAAGGGAAATAAAGCTTGTGTCTTTGAAATGTTTTATATGGGAAAGAATATGATACATTAGTTCCTTTCATGTGCATGATATTACTTTCTCATGGTACAAATAATATCTGTGCTGAGGGAGTTTTAACCCCACAAGGATTACTTTTGTGGCTTGATTGGTGAATGAGAACTACACCTGACACCTTGAATTCATATCCTTAGGTTATATAGAGGTGGCTTGCAATTCAAGATGCAATATTCACCACAAGATAATACAGTCCCACAAAAAACTATGAATCTATCAGAAATGACCACCAGTGAGACTGTTTAAGATGAACTGCCTGACAAAGATTTCAAGAAAAATGATGGTATCTATGCTCAAAGAAATCAGAGAAGAAATGAAGGGAATCAAGGAAGAAAACAAAGGAATTAAAGAAGAAAACAAACATCTGAAAGAGAACACAGGAAACCAGCTTAATGAAATAAAGAGGTCTTTGTAAGACATGAGTAAGGAAATAGAAATACTGAAGAAAAACCAGGCTGAAATCCTGGCTTTGAAGAATAGAGTCAATGAAATTAAAATAAAAAAAAAAAACCCTCTTTGGAAAGTCTCACCAGTAGAATGGTTGAAGGAGAGAACAGAATATCTAAACTAGAAGACCAGGTGGCAGACCTAATACAGTCCCACAATGAGAAAGACAAGCTAATAGCAAGGTATGAATGTGAATTTCAAGATATCAAGGACACTACGAAAAGATCAAACATAAGAGTTTAGGGCATAACAGAAGGAGAAGAATTTAAATCCAGAGGCTGAGTAGGTGTTTTCAACAAAATCATAGAAGAAAATTTTCCTCAAATTGGGAAAGAAATGCTAATGCAGATACAAGAAGCTTTTTGAACACCAAACAGACAAAATCTGGAAAGAAACTTTCCTCACCATGTTATAATTAAACTACTAAACACACAAACCAAAGAAAATATATTGAAAGCAGTCACAGAGAAGAAGCAAGGCACCTACAAAGGCAAGCCCATCAGAATAACTGCAGATTACTCAACACAAACTTTAAAAGCCAGAAGGGCTTGGAATAATATATTCCAATTTCTGAAACATAACTACTGTTAACCAAGATTACTTCATCCTGAAAAGCTATCTATCCAAATTGATGGAGAAATAAAGACATTCCACAACAAAAATAGGCTAAAGGAATTTATGGCAACTAAACCTGCTCTACAGAAAATATTCTAAGGAATTCTTAATGCCGAAGAGAAAGAAAAACACACACAGGAGGAAATAGGAAAACATAAAACACACTCAAATAACAATTAAAACAAATGAGTAAAGGGAACACAAGAAACACTACAAAATAAGAAGACTGGTGAGAATAAATGCATACAGTTCAATAATAACTCTTAATATCAATGGTCTCAATGCACCATCCAAAAGACATAGGCTTGCAGACTGAATGAAAAGGCAGGATGCTGCCATTTGTTGTCTCCAGGAAACCCATCTTTCAATAAAACATAGATATTGCCTAAGAGTGATAGGATGGAAAATGGTATTTCAAGCAAATGGGCCTAGGAAAAAAGCAGGGGTTGCTATCTTAATATCTGAGAGGATAGACTTCAAAGTAACATTAGTTAACATTAGAAAAGATAAAGAAGGTCAATTTATATTTATTAAAGGGACACTCCAACAGGAGGACATTACAATCCTAAATGTATATGCATCTAACATGGGGGCTCCAAACACTATTAAACAAACACTATTGTTGTTATCAAACACTATTAAGCTTAAATTCACTGATAACATAAATGCAATTGTAGAGGGAGACTTCAATACTACACTATCATCAATTGACTGGTCGCCCTGGAAAAAATAAACAGAGAGACATCTAAATTAAATAATATCATGGAACAAATATACCTAACAAATGTCTATAGAGTATTCCATCCAAATGCTGCAGAATCTACATTTTTCTCAGCTGCACATGAAACATTCTCTAAAATAGACCAAATAGGCCATATATTAGGAAACAAAGAAAATCTCCACAATTGTAGAAAAATTCAAATAATCCCTTGTACTCTATCTGACCACAATGGGATTAAATTGCAAATCAACAAGAAAAGCTACAGAGAATACAGAAATTCATGGAAACTAAACAGTACACTATTGAGTGATCAGTGGGTCACTGAAGAAATCAAAAAGGAAATCAATAAATTCATAGAATCAAATGATGATAATAATACAACATACCAAAAACTTTGGGACATAATGAAGGCAGTCCTAAGAGGGAAATTTTTAGCTCTAAGTGCCTATATTAAGAAATTAGTGAGTTCACAAATAAACAATTTAATGATCCACCTTAAAGCCTTGGAAAAAGAAAACAAGGCAAACCAAAAGGCAGTAGATAAGAAGAAATCATAAAGATTAGGGCAGAAATTAATGAAATAGAAACCATAAAACATTCCAAAGAATGACCAAAACAAAGAGTTGGTTCTTTGAAAGGATAGAGAATGTTGATAAACCCTTAGCAAATTTGACCAGAAGAAAGAGAGAAGAAACAAAAATTAATAAAATTAGAGATGAAATATGTACCATTACAACAGATACCAAAGAAATTCTGACAATTATGACATACTTTCAGAATATATATGCCTCTAAGTTTGAAAATCTGAAAGAAATAGATGATTTCCTTGATTCATATGATCCAACAAAATTAAATCAAGATGAGATAAACCATTTAAATAGACCTATAACAAGTATAGAAATCCAAACTGTTATAAATAAAATGTTTCCCAACTAAAAATAAGCCCAGGCCCAGAAGGATTCACTGGTGAATTTTACCAGACCTTCATGGAAGAACCAACACCAATGCTTCTCAAACTTTTCCATAAAATAGAAAAGGAAGGAATTCTACTGAATTCCTTCTATGAAGCCAGCATCACCCTCATACCAAAACTAGGCAAAAACAGAGAAAAGAAAAAGAAAGAAAGAAAGAAAGAAAGAAAGAAAGAAAGAAAGAAAGAAAGAAAGAAAGAAAGAAAGAAAGAGGAGAAAATTACAGATCAATCTCCCTCATGAACATAGATTCAAAAATTCTGAACAAAATATTGGCAGACAGAATACAAAAATTTATCAAAAAGATTATTCACCCTAACCAAATAGGCTTTATCCCAGGGATGCAGAGATGGGTCAACAAATCAATAAATGTAATACATCATAGAAATAGTCTGAAGGACAAAAATCACATGATCATCTCAATAGATTCAGAAAAGGCATTGGACAAAATCCAACATCCTTTCATGGTAAAAGTCTTACAGAAACTGGGAATAGAATGAACATATCTCAACATAGTAAAGGCTATTTATGACAAACATACATAAAACTAAATGGTGAAAAATTCTAAGCTTTTTCACTAAATTCAGGAAAAAATCAAGGGCCAGTACTGGAAGTCTTAGCTATAGTAATAAGGCAAGAGATACTCATAAAAGGGATACAAATTAGAAAGGAAGAGATAAAATTATCACTATTTGCAGTTGATATGATTCTATACATAAAAGACCCTAAAAACTCTACCTGAAAACTGTTAGAACAGATAAACACTTTTAGCAATGTAGCAGGATACAAAATAAATGCACAAAAATCAGTAGCTTTCCTATATCCTAACAATATAGTGCAGAGAATGAAATCAGGGAATCTCTACCATTCACAATTGACTCAAAAAAAAAAAAAAAGAAAGTACCACGTAATAAACTTAATTAAGGAAGTGAAGGAGCTTTACAATGAGAACTTTAAAACTCTCAAGCAAGAAATTACAGAAGATACAAGGAAATGGAAAGATATCCCATGTTCCTGGATTGGAAGAATCAATATCAAGAAAATGTCAATCTTACCAAAAGTAATCTACACATTTAATGCAATTCCCATTAAAATTCCAATGGAATTCTTCACAGGAATAGAAAAAATCTCCTAAATGTAATTTAGAAGCACAAAAAGCCTCAAGTATCCAAAACAATTTTGAGCAACAAAAATAAGGCTGGTGGTATCACCATACCCAATTTTAAGCTATATTACAAAGACATAGTAACAAAAACAGCACGCTATTGGCACAAAGACAGACACGTAGATCAATGGAACAGAATAGAGGACACAGATGTTAATCCAGGTAGCTACAGTCATCTTATTTTTGACAAAAATGCCAAAGATGTTCATTGGAGAAAAGACAGCCTCTTCAACATGTGGTGGTAGGAAAACTGAATATCTATATATAGACTGATGAAAATAGATCCTTGTTTTTCTCCATTCACAAACATCAAATCCAAGTGGATCAGAGAGCTCAATATCAGACCTGAAACTGAAATTGTGAGAGGAAAAGGTAGGGGAAACCCTTCAACATATTGGCATAGGTAATGACTTTCTGAATATAGCCCCAATTTCTCAGAAAATAAAACCTTTAATTAACTACTGGGATTCCATGAAATTACAAAGCTTTTGTACTGCAAAGGACACTGTGTATAGAACAAAGAGACAACCTACAGAATGGGAGAAAATATTTGTCAGTTGCACATCTGACAGAGGATTAATATACAGAATATACAAAGAACTCTCTCTCTCTCTCTCTCTCTCTCTGTCTCAAAATGGATAAATAATTAAAAAAAAAACACAGAGACACAGGGGCTCAGAATGCAAGAGCTGTCTTTTACAGTTGTCTGTGGGGCTCCCACACTGATACCAATGGAGGGAAGCATTGTCACTGGGTAGAGAAGAATATAATTAATCGCACACACACAGAGAATAATTTTGAAAGAGTTAAATTGCTTATGTTCACCAATTAAATGGTGAAAATTTTCTTTCCTCTGGTGTGGGATTTATTGTAATGAAGAATTCTTAATTTTATTCTAGTTTCTCTAGTTGTTCATTTGATAACTATGCACTGAGTACTTGATTCAAACCAAACTGTTGTGCTGTGAACCTGTTGGCTCCCTGACTTCATAGGGTATATAGTATTATAGTCTCAATTTTTTTAATATCAGAGATGCTGCTCCCATTAAGAATTTCCTGGGGAAAATTTTAGGGTGATTCCCTGAAGAAGATTGACCCCATGTGAAGGAGGAAGGAGAATGGGATTACCCCTTTCAAAATGTAACATATGATACTGTACTTTATAAAATATGTCATTCCAGAATTCACAATGCATTTAGAAATATCTATCATAATGACTATCTTGGCCATTGGGCACTCAGGGCCAACAAGAGACTCAGATACAAGTATGGCTGAACTCTAGACACAGGTGCTACTGCACAATATTACCTTATCAAGAGTTTTATCATCTATTTATTCACATGATTAATGCTTATTGAAGCTCACTTTATGAGCAGCGTTGTTCTAAGTTTATTATGACCTAATTACATATGGAATGTATCTTTCAAATTCTATTCAGTTAGATGTTTGAGTGTTAATATCAGTACATTTTGTTGCTAAACAATAATGGAATACAACATGGGATTGTAGATATTTCTGGGAACTCAGTTGCCCCAAACATTGTGGGTCAAGTGAAAAAATTACATAATTTATATTTTTGTGCTGATGATTATCAACTGCATGTAAGAATTGGTATGAATATACTTGAATTCATAGTAGCCTTTAATGTTTGACATTATACTCTCAGTAAGTTGATATTAAACATAATTGCTTCCATCTGGAAGAAATGACATATTTTGGTATCAAAAGAAATAGCTACATGTAAGTGCTGGCATGTTGGCGCATGCCTTTAATCCCAGCACTCGGGAGGCAGAGGTAGGAAGACTGCCCTGAGTTCTAGGCCACCCTGAGACTCCATAGTGAATTCCAGGTCAGCCTGGGCTAGAGTGAGAACCTACCTCGAAAAACAAAAACAAAAACAACACCACCACAACAAAAAAGAAATAGCTACATGCAACAAAGGAATATAAATATTGGTTAATGGTAGAATAAAAAATATTTCATTATTACTATTAGATTTAAAATTAAACTGTCCATGGATGTGTTTATTTGAATTATATATTACATTTTGAAACATGGCTTTCATATAAATAAGTAGGATCAAACTTGATTTCATAAAAGCTATTAGTTTTAGAGATTAAAAAATACCATGAAAACATCTGTACTATTTGAAGACATGGAGCTGTAGATTTCAAAACTGTATTGTGTAGTTTCCTCTACATCATACTTGTTGTGTAGCAGATTTCTCCAAACTGAAGAGAGAAAGGAGGGTCTGGGGATTCAGGAAGTCAAGCCTGGGAGACCTGAATCTTAAAGGTCACACAACCACTCTCCAAGGTTATGTTAGCTAGAAACTGAAATATCTCTGAGGGGGGCGGCAAAGAAGTACCAGGGAGTCAGGAAGTCAATACGACCTGAAAAGGGCTGTAAGACCCTGCCCTAAGTTGATATAAGTGGGAAACAATTGCTTGGCAATGAGAGACTCCATGATGGAGCTACCTGCAAATAATGCAGTGTGCTTGAAACTCTAATGGATTTTCCTGCTAGTGATGTAGTATGCTGGAGACTCTCCAGTTGAGTTGTCTACAAGTGGTGCATTGTGCTCCAGAGATGCAGCTTCCTTGAGTCTTTGTCATCCAGGATGGGAAGAGACTTCTGGGGTGGCTGCATTTGAATCATCTATTGCTCCTACCTGCTCTGTAAGTAACCCCAATAAACTCATTGGTTTACCAGAATTCGTTTTGGTATATTCGTCCTTTGGTTTGTCATCTGTGCCCTATCTGGGGGCAGGGGGAGATGTTTGTGTTGCCCCAGGGAACAGGTTTCACACTATAACCCTCTATTTCATCCTTCTACCGCATCCTTCCAAAAGATTTCTGGCAAACTATCCTTCACATAGACCTTCAAGTAGCAAAGAAGCCACATATAAAACAGTGTTATGATTTTACCTAACTCTTGAAAATGCCAAATGAATGAACCTATTCCATCTAAGGTGCAGGATCACAGAGTTCAAGGTCATTGATTGAGCTGGTGATTAGGCGATCTTGTATTAAGATCCTATTCTATATTTAGTGAAACTTCTCTTGGTAGTCCTCTTATCTTCAACAAAGTGATAACAGTATTTGTTTTGCTCACATACAAAATTTGTTTATGGTAAAATAATGAAGAACATAAAAATAGAAGACTACAGACAAATGATAGTGTTATTAATGATGTTAGCATGTATCACCCAGAGAGCCCAGACAATATATATTTTCCTTCCAATATTTTAAAGTTTTTATTTTCTTAGTTTTCTTGTATGCGTTTCATTTTTGTAGTTCTTGCTTTAAGAGCTGCATAGAAATTGACACTTATGTACTTCAACATGTGTCCCATTATAAATGTAACCCTTATGATACCCATTAGGTCAATTATGCACTGTAACTCAGAGTTTTTCAGATTTTATTAAGGTAATACTGTAACATACGATGTATTACATATTACTCTTAGTGGAGCTCAGGGAAAACCATGTAATCAAACACATTAATATTTCCTTGGAAAATTCTATGAATGTTCACACTAAATGGCATTTGTAGAGCCTATAATTAGTATCTCATCCATTCAAAACAGGTTTTTCTGCCAAATGAGTTGTGGAAAACCATTTGATTAACACAGCTATAGGTATTTTAGAAGTGTAGATAAGAGATTTTGGACCAGTACATTTTAGAAGAGCTAAGTATTTATGTTAAATATTAGTCTGCTCCCCCTTATTAGCTACTTCATGCTCAACCTTATGACCTTAGTGAAGGAGAGCTGCCCTGCTCTGCACACCATTCTGCACTGCAAGAGAAGTTTTTTTCTCTTCTTTGTTCTACCTCCCCCATCTCTCCCATAGTTCCCTAACATCCATATGATGGAACTCTGGGCAGCCAAGTGGTGTGTGTGTCTCTGTGTGTGTGTGTGTGTGTGTGTGTGTGTGTGTGTGTGTGTGTATGAATGAATATATACATATATATTACACACACACACACACACACACACACACACACGTATATTGTATCGTATATTGCATATAGGTTATGTGTGTGTGAGAGTGTGTGTGTGTGTGTGTTGTACAATTCTTTTCATTTGACAGCAATTTGTTTGGCTTCGGGTACACAAAGAACCTATGCTTGGCTTATGATTTTGTTGTTCAAGAGTCCAAGGATACTATTTAGTCATCATGTCTTTTAAGGCTCCCTTTAGCTAAGCGTTATTCAGGTACCACTTTTTTATGACTTTGAGGAGTCAAATCCTGCTCAAGTATGTTGCAAAATACTTCTCGATTTGGAACTGCCAGGTGTTTCAGTCATGTATAGTCCAAAATTATGAGCTGGTGGAATAAAGACCACAGAGATAATGTGTTGTTCTCATCATATCTAATCTTATCAAGTGCACTTAATGTCAACATGGCTTATCAGTGGCCAAGGCAGTGTTGTCACATTTTTTTTTATTATGAACTAACTTTTCTCTGATTTCCACACTTTACTCTTTGAAACAGCATCATTATAGGAAGCAGTCACTTAACAATGGAGAGTTATGCTTTATCACATTTGGAAGAGTATGATTACATAAATTATTTGAAATTCTTTTGTGTAGGATATTTATTTTTCTTATTCCAAATATTTTAATGCAGTAATTTATATATAGATATCAATATATATGTAGATATATGCAGATGTATAAATACATATATGTTTTTTATGTCAGTATAAACTCAAGCATATTTATTTTATAATATATATTATAATCTAATATTTTGCTGCTTGAATAGTTCCACCTGTGGTCAATAAAAAGTTGTTCAGTTGGCTCCTGTGATGCTTTGGAGTGCATACCACTACTGTGTTTGTGCTTTTGTTTGACTCAATCCCACTTGGGCCACAGTGTACCAGCAACAGGGTTTGCATTTGAGTCTGGGGTGGGGAGCATTACTTGCTTTCAATTCTACCTACAATGTATACACACGGCATGAACACTTCCATAAAATTGTTTTTAATACAAATAACATCACAGGCACATCTCACATGACCTAAATAACTCACCAAAAGACCCAAAGAATACTCCTTTAGAGGCTTTTAGATTCCATAACAGAACTTTCTGGCTTTCTCATATTTTGCTAAGTTGTATCCATATTAGATCATCTATTTTCTTCTTAACAGTGAAACACGTTGGTTCTTATATTTCCTTTCGTTTATTTCCTCATTTGATAAGATTTACTAATAAAATTTCATTACTACTCATAAGCTACCACCTACACAATCTCACAGACACAGGTGTTATATAAACAGAATGGCATCACTATTTTCTCCTAGAGATTTTTCGTTAAATGATTCTGTCTTCCATGTATACAGATAAGATTCCTTTGTTGCTTTTTCTTTTTATCTCATTTTATTAGGGATATGACAGAGCCAGTTTACAATTCTTCAGTTATTTATCCTTACTTTAATTCAGAAGATTTATTTATTTATTTATTTATTTATTTATTTATTTATTTATTTATTTATGAGAGAGAGAAAAAGAGAATGTGCATGCCAGGGCCCCCTGCCACAATAATGAATCACAGACACATGTACCACTTTGTGCATCTGGTGTTAAGGGCATGCTGGGGAATTGAACTTACCTGTTAGGCTTTACATGCTAATGCCTTTAACCACTGAGTCATCTCTCCAGCCCTCAAAGGTTCATTTAAATGTTAAATATTTTTATGTTTTTCTTTAAGGAGCTGCTCATAAGGTATATCATTTTGAAACATGGAACCTTTTACAAAATGATTAATATAGAGGTACTGTATTTCCAGAAAGATTTCACAGTATTTATCAGCTTTCCTGTCTTCTCAGGTTAAACTTGCCATAGGCAATTTTGTCTGCTGCTACATAATTAATAGAACACGTAAGCTTTTAACTCACTCCCGAAACTTTAATATTCATTTAATATTGCACTGATTTGATTTTAACATATTTAAATTATTTATTTAAAATTCCATGCAAAAATGTACTCAAACATAGATAACTTCACTTAATTAACCTTTTGATTAAAGACAAGACCCCAATACTTATCTATATGGATCTTTTCCTTGAAAGGCGCAGTGGAGAATTGCAACTCAGGAGCTCTATTTCAAGTGCCTAGTAATTGTGGTCAATTCTAAATGACAAGGGAGATGTTAACAATAAACTGTACACAGTTGCAAGATCTCTTACCAACATTTCGGTTGAAAAATAAACTTGGTAATATTGTAGGGGTGAGCATTTCCCTCCTTGTCAGAGAGATAGTCTTCTAGTCTCTTCTATAGGTTCTGCTTATTTGGGAAATACAAATAGTTTGGGCAGAATTGGATGGTTTAATTCATTAGCCCTGTATTTTTTTCTCTGCTGCTGGGTTCCCTCTCTGTGATATGAGCAGTATGGAAACAAAGATCACTGGTTTGTAATAATTGCCCCAAAGGTAAAGATTGCCTAGTGGAGGAGCAAAGACAGATATAAAAATAAGCATAGTAGCAAGCTGAATAGAACAGAGGACTAAAAAGGAGTTTAAACGGGTGCCCAAGGAAGGCATTCTTTCTGCTTGGCTTATATTGTTGTATTTTTTGACTTCACTGCTGAATATAAGCAATATTCCAGATTAAGAGAACTACTGTTTTTCCTTCATCATATCTACAATATATACTCATTTCTTACGTATTTCAGGATTTCTCCATCATTCCTATTTATTGAACTTCTATCTAATATTAGTACATGAACCCAAATACTGAGCTGGGGAAACAGATCATCAGGTCAAGGTGCTGGTTTGCAAAGCCTGCCAGCCTGGTTTCAATTTCTCAACAACCCAAGTAAAGCCTAGCACAAACAGTGGCACAAATGCCTAGCATTCCATTTGCAGTGGCAAGGGACCCTGGCATCCCTCAAATATCCATACACATACAAATAAATATATAAAAAATAAAATAAAACAATTATGTATACCAACCCAAGTTCGGTTCCCCAGTACCTACATAAAGCCAGATGCACAAAGTGGCACATGCATCTGGAGTTCCTTTGCAGTTGCTGGAGGCTCTGGCACATCCGTTCTAACTCTCTGTCTGTGTCTCTTCTTTCTCTCTCTCTCTCTGCTTGCAAATAAATAAATAAAAATATATTTAAAACTTCAGAACATGGGGACCAGACAGATGGCTTAGGAGTTAAGGCATTCGCCTGCAAAGCCAAAGAACCCAGGCTTGATTCCCCAGGATCCATATAAACCAGATGTGCAAAGTAGCGCATGTGTCTGGAAGATGTTTGCAATGGCTAGAGGCCCTGGCTTACCCATTTTCTCTCTCTCCCTATGTCACCTCTCTCTGACTCTTTCTTTCCTTCTTTCTTTCTCTCTCTCAAATAAATAAATAATATTTTTAAAAATTCAGAACAACTCCCCGTAGTTTTCAAAGGGTGAACTCAAATATTGCTTCCTCAATTAAATCATTCATTGCATTTACAAAGCACAGAGAAATAAATCTCATGTCTTTTATATCCTGTCACATTTGGTTTTGGTCAGTTTTGTGATCCATATTTTGTTCTGTGTTTTTACTTCTCTGCTGCTGCTTCTTAGCTCATGGCTTTTACGGGAGCATGGCCATGCTCATTTGCTTACATATTATCTATAGCTGTCTTTGTGGAGCAACTGCAGGGACACATAGTTATGAAAGACACCACCTCTGTGGTCCTTTGCAGATGTGGCTGAGACCAATACTGTGTCAAATTTTTCCATGATCAGTGAACTATCTTCTTACCCTTTATGCTTACATTTTTGTTTAACATAGGAAGTGGACCTTGAATATTTACTGAAATGAATTGAGCCTGATTAAAACGAATGGCTATGATTGTTGTGACAGTATCCACAAGAGCAAGGATGAAACTTTGATCTGGGAAGGGGGTTGTTGAACAAGAGATATGGTTCCTGTTCTCTAAGCAGTCTACAGTGTATAACTAAGGGAGTTAATATGAAAGCAAGTCAGGCATGGTGCTTCTTGCCTTTAATCCAAGCACTTAGGAAGGAGAGGTAGGAAATTACTGTGAACTCGAGGCCAGCCTGGGACTGCAGAGTGAGTTCCAGGCCAACTTGGGCTACAGTGTGGCCCTACCTTGAAAAAAAAAAAAAGAATATGAAAGCTAATATGTCTATATTCAAACATAAAGATTTCTTTACTTAATTAACCTTTTAATTAAAAAATAAGACCTCAATACTTAGCTATATGGATTTTTTCCTTGAAATAGACAGTGGAGAATTGCAACTTAGAAGTTGTATTTCGAGTGGCTAGTAATTGTGGTCAAATCTAAATGATGAGTTAATTAAAAAAAAAATAACCTATGTACAGAAGCAACATCTCTTACCAAAATCTTTGTTGAAAAATAAAATTGGTAGTATTGTATGGGTGAATATGTCACCATGAAACCAATCTTTTTTGGTGGTGGTGTTGTTTTTTCTTTCTCTAGCCTGGGCCAACCTGGAATTCACTGTGTAGTCTCAGGGTGGCCTCGAGCTCATGGTGATCCTCTTACCTCTGCCTCCCAAGTGCTGGGATTAAAGGCATGCACAACCATGCCAGGCTGAAACCAATCTTTTGATAAAACATTTTTAGAGCAGATGCATGCCAATTATTAATTCCTTTATAAAAACTTGTCCTTGGTCTTGGAGTTCAAAGATTCTGTATTTTATAAATTCTATCTGCATTGATTAGAACAACTGTATTCTTGGAATTTATAAGTACATTTTGATAATTATTTCAATCATCTAAATTTCCATTCAATTTTATTACATACTCTGTCAAATTTTAAACATAGATAATATTTTCAAAACCATGGCAATGGTTTTTATCGTGATCAAGATGTAGTAATGTCAATCAAATTTACTCTTCAGAATCAATACAAATCCTCATGAACTATAATAAAACTGATTTTCAAGACATTATATAATAGATAAAAAGAAAATCAGTAATCTTTGAAATGTAATGAAAACTGAAGTTCTACCTACTATTGTCTCAGCTTAGTGTCTTAAGAGAGTTTTCAGTTCATGACACAGTGGGGAAGTAAAACCAAGTTCTACTAACTCAGAGTTACAGCAATGGATATGAGACTTTGGGGAACCAAAAGAAGCTATAAAATTGGAGAGGAGGGATGTGGAATGGGGAGCAAAGGAAGGAGAGTAGGAGAGAGAGACTTCAGAGATTTTCAAATGATTTCTATAGAGAATTAGGGAAGAAAGAGCATTCAACTGAGAAAAAATAACGGAGGTCATGGGGGATTTACCAAAAAGAATAAGAATTATATTAGACCCCTATAATGAAAAATGCCTGTGCTTTTGCCGTTTCTCCATTTGTGCTCTACATTCAGGCCACGTTGTTTCACTTTTTAATTTCCTAAGTTCACTAGCTTACTCCACATTCCAACCTGAAATTGTTCAAACCAGCAGTTTCTTCCCTCTGAAATCATGGTACATCACTCAGTCTTCAATCCCACTCACATTTCACTTTATCATGAAAAGTCTGTGACTCCTGGAAAAGGACCAGTTTCTTTGTTTCTTGTATACCATGTCCTTCTACCATGTAAATTATTGAATAGGCCTGGCAAAAGCAGGAAACATCTCAATCCTCTATTTAGGATTTCTCTCTTGCCTTGGATTTGTTTTATTTTGTTTCCCCTCGGTATTATTTCTCACATCTTTATACTATATACTTTTTTGTAGTACTTGAGATTGATTGAATGGCCGCACACATGCCTATTAAGTACTCTACTTCCTGAGGTTGTATCCCAAATCCTTTTAATAAGTTTTATTTTAACTCTTTTTAATATATATATATATATATATATATATATATATATATATATATATATATATATATATAAATTTGAGAGAGAGAGAATCGAAAGAGGCAGATAGATATTGAGAATGGGCATGCCACAGCCTATAGCCACTGCAAACAAACAAACTCCAGACGCATGTGCCACCTTATGCATTTGGCTTTATGTGTGTACTGGGGAGTCAAATGTGGGTCCTTTGGCTTTTCAGGCAAGCGTCTTAATCACCAAGCCATCTCTATATCCATTGAGTTTTTTTTAATTAATTATTTATTTATTTGAGAGCAACAGACACAGAGAGAAAGACAGATAGAGGGAGAGAGAGAGAATGGGCGCGCCAGGGATTCCAGCCTCTGCCAAAGAACTCCAGATGTGTGCGCCCCCTTGTGCATCTGGCTAACGTGGGACCTGGGGAACCGAGCCTCGAACTGGGGTCCTTAGGCTTCACAGGCAAGCGCTTAACTGCTAAGCCATCTCTCCAGCCCTCTATTGAGTTTTATTTTGAAACAGAGCCTTGATAAGTTGCCTAGCCTGTCTGTATCATTCTGTAACCCAGGTAGATTTTGCACTTGCAATCCTGCTTTATCCTCCAAAGTAGCTACGATTACCAGCTTGTGTTACCAGGAAAAATAATTTAATATGCATCCCTTCTCTTATTTTGTTTATTCTCTTTTGTTACTTTGTCCATCAATTTTTTTCTATTAATTATAAGTAATTGGTTTTTTAATACCTAGTTTATCTTATAAGGTTAGTACTTTCTTCATTTGAGGGAGTGTACTTGTTATTTTCATTTATTTTTACTACTTTTAAATATCAGGTTTGATTTTGAATTGCTTTTTGTGGTTACTGCAGTCTGTTTTATCTCCTCTGAGTAGTAGTAGTAATACATACTACAAGACAAGGTTGTTCACTAAGAATATCCCTATATAAAACTGGAAGGCATATTAATCCCATGAGATATACATATTGCAATGTACAAACAAAATAAAAATAAAACTGCAAAACAACATTATTCTTACAAAAGTTAATTCCCCTCAAATAAGTGTACCCAAAGATATTGAAATAGTTGGGAGTTTTAACAAGTAATTCAAAAGTCTAATTTTTAAAATGGTTGAAGGGGTTGGGGAGATGGCAAAGCAATTAAAGGTGCTTTCTGGGAAGCTTGTTGGCCCAAGTTCAATTCACTAGTACCCACGTAAAGCCAAATGAACAAAGTAGCATGTGCATTTTAAGTTTGTTTGCAAGAGGCCCAGGTGTGCCTATGTTCTCTCTCTCAAATAAATAAATGAATAAATAAATATTAAAAATAAAATTATTAATGGTCACAAGTAGGGCACAATTAAATTAATGAATTCAGTGATGAATTTCAAGGGACGTAGAGATGACTCATCAGTTAAGTGCCCTTCTTGAGCAAGCATGAAAGCCTGAGGGGTCTGAGACTGACCCAGTTCAGATTTTAAAAACCTGTGTAAAAAGCTGGGCATGCCCATGTATGTCTGTAACTTCAGTCACGTGGGGAGTTGAAAGCAGAGATTCACTGGTGCTCTTGAAGAGCAAGCTCTGAAATCAGTAAGATACATCATCACAAGGAGAACCACATGGGTGAGTGATAAGGGTCACCTGATATTCTCTCCTGGCCACTGCAGGTAAGCCCACATAGCACCACATAAGCACATCCATATGCATGCACCACACAGCAAAGACACACCCTCCACACCATACCTCCTACATACATGCAAAAATAAATCAGTTCAACAGCAAACAAAACTAAATTCCATGGAAAACATCAAACAGAAGAAAGAACATCAGAGGGTGAAGGAAACATTGATGTTATTTCATTCAGATAGCAATAAAGAGTACAAACACAGTTATGATTACAACATTCAGGAAATATAGTGTATAATAAGAGATCAAACCTAAGAATCTTTGACATAGAAGAACTGATCTGAAAACTAAAGACACAGAAAACTTATTGGTGAAATTATAGCAGGAAATTTATTAAATTTAGGGATTGATATGGACACAAAAAACAGAAGAAACTTAGAAGGTCAAATAAACATGACCAGAAAAGAACCTCCTTGTGTCACATTGAAACTAAAATATAAAGAAAATGAATAGTAAGCTGGGTGTGGTGGTGCACGCCTTTAATCCCAGCACTAGAGAGGCAGAGATAGGAGGACTGCCGTGAGTTCAAGACCACCCTGAGACTCCATAGTGAATTCCAGGTCAGCCTGGGCTAGAGTGAGACCCTACCTCAAAAAGAAAACAAAGAAAAAGAAAGAACAAAAAAGGGGAAAAAAAGAAACTGAATAGTAAAAGAATCAAGAGAGAAATGCCAAGTTATTTATTAAGGCAACTTCATCAGCATTAGATTATACCTTTCTGTAGAAACCCTAAAATCCAGGCTTGCATATATTACAAGCCATGAGAATTTAAGAAAAAATACTACCAACCAAGATTACTATATATAGAAAAATTATCTTTTAAAATTAATAAATAATGACCTTCCAAAATGAGAATAAACTAGGGTAATCATGACCACTAAGCCAGCATTGCAGAAGGGACTTGTAGTGGTTTGAATGTAAAGCTTCACCCATAGCCTCAAGTATTTGTGATAAAGACTCATATTTAGCTCCAGCTGGTTGAGGATGTCACTAGAGGTGAGCCTTTAGATTTATTAATCTAGTCCACTGGTTGTTCAGAGATAGCTGACTCAGACTGCTCTTTTCTTGTGGCTGTGACAAGACGTGATACTCCAGTTGCCTGCTCTGTCATTCTTTCATCACCATGATGAAGCTACCCCATGAAAATATAAGCCCAAATAACCCCTTTAGTTCCATAAATTCCTTCTGGTCAGGTGTTTTGTACCAGCAAAGAGGATGTAGCCACTGAAGTTAAAAGGAAACTGTTGTACTTAAAGGAGACCTATACAGAGATGATTAAAATTTTCCCAGAAACTTTTCTTTCTTTACTTATTCAAAAATTTTTATACATGAACATATTGTAATTTGTATTCCCCTTCATGTTTATGTTGTAACCTATGCAACACTTTCACAATATTGAGTCATCAACATACAGTTCTAGAGACTTTGACAAGATGGCAGATTTGAAGCTGCCTCACTGTGATGTGATGAATTACATACTATTCCAAATACAGAAAGATGGAGAATGCATGCAACAGAAATGACAAAGAGGGTAACAGAACAGTTGAAATGTATAGAGAAACAGGGAGGTCAATCAATGCAAAGGAGTAAGCATTACAGGATTCTAGCCACCTTGGTAGGAGCAGGGAGGACAGAAGCTTTATCCCAAAGGTAGGATAAGTGGCCATGATGAAGATGCACTGGAAGTCCTACCTGAAGGACTAACCCACAATTCTCATAATCCTTCCATCCAGACAAGGGGTTCCGGTAAGGCTGTGACTACTCCTGTGTAATAGGGCAGTAAGGGAGGAGGAGTGGTCTATTTGTTATCTCCTCATATTTCAGAGACCTGTGCCTAGGTGCTACTTTGATAGGGATCTATTGCCTGAGACTAAGGACCTGACAACAGGAACAATCACAAGTCAGAGAGCCTGGGTTCAACCTGCCACAGCCCTAGAGTAGGGGATATATACATGCAGCAGCAATGAAGATGCAGAAGGCTGGACACCGTCAGGCCAAACTGTTCAGATGGTTGGAGGCTTAATGCAGGCAATAGCTTTGACCTTAGTGGCTAGCTGCTGAGTCCATAAGCTAAGGATATCTGCATAGTCACTGATGTGGGGTCCAGTGTCGCGCAAGTAAGACCATTGACTCATGGAATGTGAGGCAAAGTATTATTGGGTAAAAAAAAAAGAAAAAGAAGAAAAGTGGTGCACCAGATCTGCATTCCAGAGTTCTGGATCTCAGAATGCAGCTCTAAACTGATGGGAGTGTAAGCTTTTATTGGAAAAAAAACACACGATGTTCATTGTAAAAACAGAATGGAAGTTAAAATACAAAGTTAGATGGAACTGAGGCAGGAAACATTCTATGCCATGCAATCATAAAGGAATTTAGAAACAGAGAGGTACAGGAATGTCATGGTACATTGCACAGAGGGGGTCATCCTATTTCTTAGATAACAGAAAACACCTGCGTTTTGCTATAAGGCTTGTAAAGCTTCTTTAAACTTCTCCTTTATCTGTCAGGAAGATCAACTTGAGTGGTAGACTCCATTATGTATGCCTAAAGGCAAGGGATGCACAGGAGGATGTTTAACCAGGTCTTTTGGGTCCCTTTACATTCCATTTCACCACAATCTAGCGTCTGTGGTCTATAGTTGGCCCAACTTCTGGAGCTACCTACTTACCAATATAAGCTGCACTGAGGACTCTCAAACTCTAAGAATAATACTTGAAATCCACAGGCTCATCCCTCCAGCATGGTGTTTAATGCTGGGCAGGTTTAGAAAGCACAGGGACTGATGAGACTCTCCAGATCTCAGTACTGTGTTGTTTCCCCAGATGCAAGGAACCATCTGACTTAGAACTGTAGATGTCTCAGTGTGTAAAAACTGGGGAGTTTCAGGAGCATGACAGAACCTGCCCAAACCACAGACTTCAAAGGCTATAAGTACGAAAAACACAGACCTCAGGCACACAAAAATGGGAAGGAAACTCTGGTGGACATTTGAGACTTGATTGGTCCAGGTTCACCTATAGCTTAGGACAAGTGTCTCCAACTTCTACTGAACACTCCTCACCCTTGGCAGAATCCATTGTTACAGGAACTGTAAAGAACCTCCTCCAAGATTTCACTTATTTAATTTGTTTATTTTATTCTCTGTATTTCCCATTTTATCCTCTTGCTCTAGTTTTATAAATCCTTATTTGATTTCTAAAAGTAAAGCATTAATTTTTTGACTTTTTAATTCCTCTTCTTACACTGTGCATAATTCTGTTTATGCATTTTATTCATTGGTTGGTTTTTAAAATCTTTTACTTTTTCATGTTTCTCTTCATAATATTCTTCATTCTTTATTTCATTAGTTTAGTCATGCATCTCCTTGTTTTTATTCCCTTTTATTGCCACTTGTTTATTTAATTCACTTACTATTTTGTTCTATTTATCCTAAATAATTTTGAATTTCATAGCACATCATGTTATTATTGCTGTTTTCTGTTCTGTGGTCACTGGTGGTGTATTAGTTGGTTATAATATATTTTAACTGTACTTCTATATCAAAATCAGTTTGCGTTGTTGCATTTATAGTGGATTATTTTCTTCTCTCTCTTCAAGAAAGACTATCAGGGACAGAAGATAAGGTTGAGGAAATACTACATTCATCCATCAAGAAAGAATCCAAGATATTCAATAAATACTATATAAATTAAATCAATGAGTAATGACTTACATAAAGTTATTTAAGTAGGCCCAGCAAGCAATCCCCCAAGATGCCTGGGCACTAATTAGTACATCGTGCATTAAGTTTATCACCTGTATTGTCAAATCAACACATTCCCCCGCATAATATATGTGAATATTTGAAGTGCTGTATATTCTTATTCTTATGGTGGAAATTATTTCAGACTATTTTTATAGCCAGTTTCATTTCCATATTTGCATAATATGCTTTCTATGGAAAAAAAGAAATCTCTGAATATGGATTGGAACCTACATACTTTAGGGGGATAAAAATGAATAATTTTTCATATCAGCCAATTACAGAATTTTGTTGTTGTTTTTTGAGGTATGGTCTCACTCTGGCTCAGACTGACCTGGAATTCGCTATGTAGTCTCAGGGTGGCCTCGAACTCACAGTGATCTGCCTACCTATGCTTCTTGAGTATTGGGATTAAAGGTGTACGCCACCACACCCAGCTTGAATGTTAATTTTTTTATATGGCTCTTTTAGATAATGTTACAAGGACAAAATTATTTGGTGATAATTTCTGTTTAATATCTTATACATACCTTCATTTATATTCTCTCCAATGACAGAAAGTTGTTACCCTTTTTATAAGAAAATGCTTTTTAGAAAGTGAGCATCAGTAGCAGTAGGAAGCCTGAGAATAAAGGTAAAGTGTGTGGCATTCTCAGAACCGGGTAGACAATAATTTCCTGAGATGACACAAAACAATGACCATGCTAGGAATGTCTATGTTGTTCAATCCTGCTTGTCCCATAAATCAACTCTAAGTATTTAAAATAATGGAAGGATTAGGGGGCTGGAGAGATAGCTTAGCGATTAAGTGCTTGCCTGTGAAGCCTAAGGACCCTGGTTCAAGGCTTGATTCCTCAGGACCCACATTAGCCAGATGCACAAGGGGCGCACACATCTGGAGTTCATTTGCAGTGGCTGGAAGCCCTGGCATGCCCATTCTCTCTCTCTCTCTCTATCTGCCTATTTCTCTCTCTCTCTTTTGCTGTCACTCTCAAATAAATAAATAAAAATGAACAAAAACAATATTAAAAAATGGAAGGATTAGGTAGTTTAATAAGAAAGAAATAGGTTACCGAGTCCAATAACATTTCAATTGTGGTTTTGGTACTGACTGTTAACCTTGAGACCGAAATTCCTTTTTTAGAATGTGGAACCAATGATATCTGTCAGAGAGAGTCAAGAAGATTAAAGAGTATATGAATAAAAAGCATTCATAGGCAGGAATGGCATCTAGGAGTTAATAGATACTAAATTTTGTTACTTTCATTCTGAACCAAAGAAAACATAATGCAAGGAGATGAAATAGTATATGAAAGAAAAACATTCATAGGCAGGAATGGCACCTAGGAGCTAATAAATACTAGATTTTTTCTTTACTTCCATTCTGAGCAAAAGAGTAAAGGGAGAATAACTAAAGTATAAGTATTGTCTTTTTATTCATTGTTGGAGCATTGTTTTAAAACTTCTATTGAAAGATTTAAAAGTGCCCAAGTCACAACTAAGCAGTTCAGTAAATAATTACAAAACAAATACACCTATGTAACTACCATTCAGGTCAAAAACATTATATTTCACTTTAATCCCAACCCCTTCATGATGCCTCTCAATCATTACCTTCCCTACTTTCTGTTCTTGGTTACTATAATAAGAGATAGACAGATTCATTTTTGTTGTATGTAACCACAATTCATCTGTCTTTATCCCCAGCTTGCATGTCATTGTATGCATAGGCCCCAGTCTAGCCATGTTATTTTTGATGATCTTTTAGTTTGCTTTCCTTCAATTTTTCAGTTTGTCACTAAAAGACCACAGCTTATACCTAGTTGGAATCAACACAAACATGTATGTTGTGAATGATGAAAATTATGGTTAACAGTGTTACAGTTGAGGAAATTAATAGCATCTGAGTTTTCAGACATTCTGCTGAGGATGGATTTTTTTTTTTTTGTCTACAAATTGAGAATATGTAGAAGAACCTCAGGAGCCATTACAAGGTATTCTTAATGGGAAAGTGAAGAGAATCAGGCTAACATTGTCTCCTCATCAAAATAATGAATAAAGATGCCAATGGCATATAATATGCATGAATGCAATATGAATAGCCAAAAGATTAAAGTATTTTGGAATCTAGAAGGCACAGTCCAAAGTTTCCATATGCAATTAGCATGGAATGGACATGCAATGGAACTTAAAATTCTTGTTCTTCCTTTGGAAGTATTTAAATTGACAAGTAATTTGAGTCTTGGTTGTTAACTTGTTCTGTAGAAGCAAGTCTGTTGGCAAACTGCTTCCTCTTTTCACGCTTCAATTCCTCTTTTACCTATAACTTAGAATTCTGTGAGATAATCATGTAAACAATGACAGGAATGTAGAAGGATCTGAGTAATTTTTAATTATGAAAGGATGTGTGGCATAGTGATCATACCAGATGGCCTGGATTCAAGGACTAGTTGGGTGAATCAATCCTTCTTGTGCATTAGTCTCCTCATCTAGAAAGGATCTACTTCAGAGTACTGATAGAAGTTGATATCAATTAAAATAACCTTGTGTGTGGTAAACACAATGGAAGCAATTATTTAGACAACAACACTTAAAGCCATGGTTATCAACTGGCATTATATATCAGAATAACATGGAAAGTTTCAGAAAACACTGATGATAAGGCAATACTTCAGGATAGAATGATTGAATGAACTTATGATAAAATCTGGGATAGTTTCTAAACTTCCTCGGCCAAAAATAGTATACTGCAAATGTTGAGAGCCCTGATTTCCACACCCTCCTTATCAATCCACTAAACTCCCATTCTAATTTTTATTCTAATAACACAGCATCAGGAACCTTCAAATGTTGTCTTCTTATACTGTTCAAACATCTACTTTGTGTTTCTTCTATGCATGTCAGACAAGTAATATTGAATTGAACAAAACACAGCCTTCTCTGCAAGGAGTTTAAATTGTGTTAGAAAAGTACACATGGGCCCTGATCAGTAAGGTATGAGTCTAAACACAATTGTTGAGATAAGATCCAAAATGCCAAGAAGGCCCAAAAGTGAGAGAGGCCATTTATACTTGATGGTGATGCATGAAGGCTTCATGTATGAAGTAGCATCTACTTGAAGTTGATCTTCAAAAGTGGAAAACCAATCAATCTTAATCCTCTGAGCTTTTTCATCCTTAACAGGACTTTGGAGGCCCCTTTTGGTAACAACACAGAAATCTAAGAGTTCAGAATGAAACACATGTTGTTTGGAAAATGATACTCCATTTTTCTAACTTATACTCATTTTTGCAATGCCAGTTAGAACTTCCTCCCCATACTTTTTAGTGAGATATGAAAAATGATTGCTTCAGGCATAAGATGTAGTTACTCCAATGAATTCCACAGCAATCCTTAGTTTCAAATGTAAAAAAAAAAAATCTTTAGCAACACTTTAAATTTAGAGGAAAACAAAAGTATACTTGGGCTTTGGAGGTTAAAGAAAATAGTGCTAATTTTTTTCTTTTTTCTTTTTTTTCCTTTTTGGCATTTAGGCTCCTGTGGATGAGTATTTTGGCTGAGAACTACTGTAGAAAGCCCAGATTAGGAGGGCCCTGGACACCTTTATTAGAATGCAAAGTTAAATAAGCTTGCATCCAAACAAGCTAGAGAAGTGACAAAGGATAATGGGTGCTTTGTCAGCACTTCAAGACACCTCCAAATCAGAAGTGACAATGCCAAGGAAACAAAGCTGAGACAAAAATAGATTACCTAGATATGTTCTTGCCTTAACCATTTTAAAATTATTTCTCTGGGCTGGAGAGATGGCTTAGCGGTTAAGCATTTGCCTGTGAAGCCTAAGGACCCCGGTTCAAGGCTCGGTTCCCCAGGTCCCACGTTAGCCAGATGCACAAGGGGGCACATGCGTCTGGAGTTCGTTTGCAGAGGCTGGAAGCCCTGGCGCACCCATTCTCTCTCTCCCTCTATCTGTCTTTCTCTCTATGTCTGTCACTCTCAAATAAATAAATTTTAAAAAAATTTTTAAAAAGTTATTATTGGGCTTGAGAGAAGGCTTAGCAGTTAAGCACTTGCCTGTGAAGCCTAAGGACCCCAGTTCGAGGCTCGATTCCCTAGGACCCACGTTTGCCAGGTGCACAAGGGAGTGCATGCATCTGGAGTTCGTTTGCAGAGGCTGGAAGCCCTGGCGCGCCCAATTCTCTCTCTCTCACTCTATCTGTCTTTCTCTCTGTGTCTGTCGCTCTCAAATAAATAAATAAATAAAAATTAAAAAAAAATATTTCTCTGGTTAGAATTCTTTGGAAGAAATACCTATTAAAGAAGATGGAACATAAAGCTACATTATCAATCAGAAAAGTGAAACCTTATTTTCAAAAGTTATTATAGGGGTAGATGGCTCAGTGGATAACGTGCTCACTGTTAAGCTTGAGTAACCAAGTTTGATTCCTAGAACTTACATTTTAAAAAACCAGAAGCCATAGTAGGCTTCTGTAATACTGGCATGCTGGCACTGATAGCCAGGCGGGAGGAAGACAGGAGAATTTCTGAGAATCTCCAAGCAGGCAGCATGAGAATCCAGCACTAGAAACCCTTCCTCCGATAAACTGAACAAGTGAAGATCAATCCAAAAGTTGTCCTCTTACCTCCACATCTAGGGTGTGACAGAATGTGACAAAATGTGACTACACATGTGCGCATGCACACACACACACACACACACACACACACACACACACTTAAAATAATAATTTATATTAAAAAATTAAAATGTTGTTTTATTAGAATAAAATGGACAGCGAAAATTGTGATGAACACTATCCAGTTAAAGAAAGATGAGTGCCTGGCTATATGGTTCTTTTATTTGTTCCATATACTAGAAAATATTTATATGGGTAGTTCTCAATGACTGGACAATAGAGAAGTGTATGCTAATTCTTTTATTTAGTCAACAAGTCAACAGATACTTATTGAACACATATTCTAAGCTAGATGGTATTGTAGAGAGCAAGCCAGATAAAGTACTACTTGCCTTCATGGAGTTTACAGTCACATTACAAGGTGTAGATAACATAAAATAAGCATAGTCCGTACTAAAGTTTGATATGAATCACAATGTTCTATCCTCAATACTCATGTAAAATTCAGGGTGTGACAGTATGTGCCTGTAATCCTGTAGAATACAAAATTCTTCCCTGGTCTCTACATACATACTATACACATGTGTTAAGGCACATACATGTAGTCACACACATATGAACACACATGCATACCACACACATGTACATGCATACATGTGCAACGAATTGAGTGGCAGAAGATCACAGGTGGAAGTAGCTACTGTAATGGGCCAAAGATGTCACAATGAGCCTTTCATAGTCAGGAAAGAGCAAGGACAGTGTGTTTTGTGGTTTGGGCACTGCCTAAAGAGGTAGGTCAGGGCTGGAGAGATGGCTTAGCAGTTAAGCGCTTGCCTGTGAAGCCTAAGGACCCCGGTAGGAGGCTCGGTTCCCCAGGTCCCACTTTAGTTAGATGCACAAGGGGGCGCATGCATCTGGAGTTCGTTTGCAGAGGCTGGAAGCCCTGGCGCGCCCATTCTCTCTCTCTCCCTCTATCTGTCTTTCTCTCTGTGTCTGTCATTCTCAAATAAATAAATAAATAAATAAAATTTAAAAAAAGAGGTAGGTCAGTGGCTGGAGAGATGGCTTAGCAGTTAAGTGCTTGCCTGTGAAGCCTAAGGACCCCAGTTTCAGGCTTGATTCCCCAGGACCCACGTTAGCCAGATGCACAAGGGGGCGCATGTGTCTGGAATTCCTTTGCAGTGGCTGGAGGCCCTGGAGCGCCCATTCTCTCTCTCTCTCTCTATCTGTCTTTCTCTCTCTGTCTGTCGCTATCAAATAAATAAATAAAAATAAACAACAAAAAAAAAGAGGTAGGTGAGTGAGAGTAAAAGGAAATATAGGACAATTTGTGAATGGCACAGCTAATCATCATAAGGATTCTGGTTTATTTTAACTTATAATTAAGACCTATAGATAAATGAATACATTGCAGTGCCTATATACTAGTGCATGATTCCCTGAGTGTAAATATACATATTTAGTGTAAGGAGATGCCCTGAAAAGCAATGCCTAACCATTTATTTGTGAGTGCTCAAATTGTCCTGCTGATTATCAGTATACTTCTATTTTCAGGACAGTGACAGTCTCATAGAGAGGTACAGAGAGGACTTTCAGGTAAGGTGGTGGAGTTGAAGCCATGTCTGAGTGACTGGATGAAGAGGATTAGAGAAGCCAAGGGGGACCACAACTACAGTTCCGTCTAGCCACGCTGATCCCACCATGAAATACTGACAAACACTTGATCTACATAACAGTAAACTACTTCCACTATCTAACTGGGTCCATCTCAGTAATCACCACAGTTGTCATGGACGCTTCAGCTTTAGACACAGCTGGCCAGGATAGGCACTCTCTGGACTAAACACAAATGTGCCTCCTCTAGCAAGTGTCCCACAGAAGCTGCATCACAAGTGAGTTTCTATCTCCAAGGGACCCAGGTCAACAATTGGCTAGCTGGTGATACAGACACCACTGTCCCCACCTTTGTTGCTGCAGCTACCAGTGAGCCCATGCAGGATCACTTCAGCTACCCCACCTGTGCATCAGCATCAATAGTCCCCAGGAATGAGCTCTTGGCAGGTGCAGATTGGAACAGAGTAAGCACAAGAGTACTACTAAAAAAAGTGAGCTGGAAAACCTGACCAGGAATGTGCAAACAAAAGACACAATTAATCTGCCTCCCTGCCATCACTGGGTTGAGAGACAAGGGAGCACAGTACTGTGGAACCCACTGCTCTGAACACACACTAAGGTACCAAGGTGGGCCGGTCTTCTACATAATTTTGGAGCATGAACCATAGCAAGACCTACCTGTCGAAAGTTTAGACCCTTACTCATAAGTGGCAGCTGCTATCTGGCTGAAGGGGTAAAGAAACCCAGGCCAGTAAACTCCATCAGGAAGAGGTTCACCCATACAAAAATCCTTCTCATCTGAAAGAGCTCACAAATTCAATCTGACTGAAGTACTAAGCTTAGTAATCTTCTACCTACTGATGAAAATTCTTACAAATGGTGATCCTAGGGAAGGGTAGAACTACATCATCCTAATAAGGGGAAAAATTGACAGATATTTTCTATTTTGCACTACTTCCCTGTTTGTTGTTTGATTGCTTGATTGGTCATTTTGTACATATTTTGTTTCTGTGGGTTTTCTTTGTTTTGTTTGCATCTTATTAGTTTGTTTTCTCTTTATATATATATATTTTAAAATATGACTACTTATAATTTTGTAAAACCAATTGTTAAACCACTGTATTATAAATTGCAATTCACCAGAATAGGCCTTTATGACCGCTCCTTATTTTTCCTTATCTCCAGAAATGTCTTCTATATTTGACATCTATAATTATCTTTCTACTATCCTTCATAACTCCTAACCCATATACCATTTTAATAATACTTGACCCTTTGTTTATTCCTTTCTCCCTTCCTTCTTCATTTCACTACCTAAATACTGGTACATGTTACTCTAAAAAAATTCTACATACCAGATCTTCTCCAACTAGTGCCACTGTCTCTGAACCTCAGTGGAACACAAATGTAATGTCTATAAGACTCCCATAGCTAGGCAAAACCAGGACTGCCAATAAATAAATGGGGTACACCATAGTGCTAAATAGCTGCATCAAATACAATACCTAATGAAGGCCTACTTACAAAACAGATAACCAGATGCTATTGGAAATGAATGAGTGAAAACTGGAATAGACATCTATCCCAAACACAACAAAGAATATGAGACAACCCATCATGACTCATTCTCAACTTCCCAGCTCCCACTATAATAGAAGTTAGATTCATGAAGATAGCTAAAATGTTCAAGAACGAATTTCGAAATTTACTTTTAAAAATAATTAGTCACCATATAGAAAAATCAAATAAGTAGATGAATGAGCTAAGGAAATCTATTCAAGACCATGATAATACTATTTACAAAGTGAATTAAATAGTAAATAAATAGAAGAATAAAGTCCAAAATATGAAGTAAAATTTCAGCAAAGAAATTGAAACAATGAAGAAGAACAAAACAGAAATTCTGGAAAGGAAGGAAATATTCAATGAATAAAACATACATTAGAAAGCATCATTGGTAGATAAGACCATGTACAAAAGCTTATTTCAGGGGCAAAGGAAAACTTGAGACAATACATTCAATACATATAAAGAAAACATGAATATGACTAATATCTTCAATAAATCTGAGGTGCATTCAATAGAAGAAACCTAAGAATTGGTGGGTTATAAGGATGAACTTACTGATTCAGTAAATCCTAGGTTACTGGTCTCCTGTATTAGTTTCTTTTGTGGCTGCCGTGACAAATACTAGACAATATCAACTTAAGGGATGAAGGATTTATTTTGGTTCATAGTTTAAGAGGGGATATAGTCCATCATGAGGGGAAAGCATGGTAGTGTAGCATGCAGTGGCTGATTACATTATACACAAAGTAAAGAAGTAGATAGGAGCCGGGCGTGGTGGTGCACACCTTTATTCCCAGCACTTGGGAGGCAGAGGTAGGTGGATCGCCGTGAGTTCGAGGCCACCCTAGGACTAGATAGTGAGTTTCAGGTCAGCCTGGACTAGACTGAGACCCTACCTTGAAAAACAAAAACAAAACAAAAAAATAAGAAGAAGTACAGAGGCAGCTGCAGAGATGGCTCAGCTGTTAAGGTACTTGGTTGCAAAACCTGAAGACTTAGGTTCAATTCTCCAGTACCCTCATAAAGCCAGATGTACAAAGTTGCAATGCATTGGGAGCTCATTTGCAGTGGTGATAGGCCCTAGCATACCCTTTCTCTCTCCCTCTCTTTCTCTCCTTGCAATTAAATAATGAAAATATTTTTAAAAGATAAAGAAGAGGATGAATGTCTGTGCTTATCAGGCTTTCCTTTTTATACAGTATGTACTTCTAGCCTATTTTAAGAGTGGATCTTCCTTTCTAAGCTAACGCTCTCCAAAATATGCTCTTACATATGCACATCACATCACATATTTTCATCAGCATGGATGAAGTAGCAAGATTGAACAAAGTATGGCAAGCAGGGCTGATGTACATCATCCCTTGGCCCCTTGCCCCCCATGAAACATTTTCTCCAGCAGGGTTTCAATAGGCTCCACAATCTTCTCAAAAAGTACCAACTACTGGATATTAAATATTTAAATACATGAGATTATGGGAGACATTTTACACTCAACTCACTACATAGACCAATACGACAGATTAAAGGAACCAGCAATAAACTCATGCAGGGGTAAGCATCTAATTTTTGACAAAAGTATCAGAAATATGCACTTGGAAACTTATACTGACAAACTGGCCATCTTCCTGTACTAGAATTAAATTGGATCCATATCTATCACTGTGCATAAAAATCAATTCAATATGTATCACAGACCTTAACTTAAAACTCAAAATGCTGAAACTGATAGAGGGAAATATAGGGAAGAACAGATAAAGGTACAGACAAGAAGTTTCTGAACAAAACTCCAATAGCACATAAAACAGCCCAAAGAATTAATCAGTGGGAATACATAAAATTAAAACACTTTTGCACAACAAACGAAGCTATTGGCAAACTGAACACACTTTGCAGACTGAGAGAACATGTGTATCAGTTAGGCTTCAAACAGGGGGCTACTATCTGTAATATGTAAAGAAAAGCAAACAATTAAACTAAAAAAATACTGCTAGTTAACAAATGGGCTAATGTAATGAACATATTGTTCTCTAAAGAAGAAGCATAAATGAACAATAAGCATTTGAAAAAGTGTTCAACATCCATAGTCTTCAGGCAATTTCCATCATACCTGTCAGAATGGCTATCATCATGAAAAGAGAAAACAAGAAATTCTGATGAGATTGTGGAGAAAGGAGAGCCTTATTCACTTGATTGGAGTAAGTACAGCTACTTACAGAACTCAGTGCATAATTTTCTCAAAAAACTAAAAATGGAACATGACCCAGCTATACCACATTTGAACATGTACCCAAAGGATTTTGTATATGTCACCAGTGATAACCATGTGAACAACCATGTTTATTGCTGCATTATTCACAATAGCAAGCATATGGGAATGAACCTAAATATCCATAAGTTGAAGAATGGAGAATGAAAATGTGATATAGATATTATATCATATATATCCATATATATTATATGTATATGGATTTGGTATAATTTTGTTTACATGAAAAGAAAATAATATCATGAAATTTTAAGGTATTTCTTTTTTAATATGCAAATTCTAACTTATAATGTTCATATATAGATAAGTAAGTGTGGATATAGAAAGTGAAACTAGAAAGGAGAACTTGAGAGATAAAATGGTTGAGAGAGCAAGGAGTAGGGAAAAAGGATACATATGTCATGAAAGTGGAAAAGAGGCTATCAAGGGGGTGAAGAATACAAGGAAGGATCTGGGGAACAGGCAGGAAGAGGTTGAGAAGAATGTTTAATAAGACAAATTTTGTTTGAAAAAATGACAATGAAACCTAATCCTGTATATGCTAATTAATGTTTTTAGGAGAAAAGAGAGACAGGTAGGCACTCACCAATTTCCGAATCAGGGTTTCCCAGCTTGGAAGAAACTTTTTTAAAAAATAGTTCAGACATTTACAAAAAAAGAAGTAGAATTTTTGAGTGATTTGGAAATTAGGGAGCAAGTCTCTATCACTAAGCTAGGTATATAGAGTTTGAAAGACTTGGTCCTTAGAAACTAAAGTTAATATTGCTTATTTCCTTAAAAATACAATAGTGTTGGGCAATTTGTTTACAAGGAAAGTTTTCAAGGAAATTTAGCTAAGGTCACTTCTTCCAGTGTAACAGTTACATTCTCCTTGCTCAAACAAAAACACTCAACCAGATGAAGCATTGTATGGAAGGAAAGGGTTTCTTTCCAGCATACAGTTTTGAGGGGAATTTCCTGAAGGCAGGGAAAACATAGCAAGAGCAAACAGGTGGGTGTCACATCTATATACCAACAGGCAATAAGGAGAGGGGTGAACTGGATAGCACGGGCAAGATGGAGTGGGCTATAACATAAAATTACAAGGCTTGCCTGTAGCAGCACACCTCTTTAAACAAGGCTCCACATCCCGATGGCTCCACTAGTTGGAGACTAAATATGAGGCTTAATTACAAATACATGAGGCTATGAGGGACATTCTACAATCAAACTGCCATATTTTGCCCCTGACCATCAAAGACTCATGACCATTTCATGACGCAAAATTTATCAAATCTAACCTCAAAAGTTTTCCTAGTCTTTACCAATCACAATACTTCTCATGAGTCCAAATTTTCATCTGAGACTCATGACAGTCTCTTAAATGTGGGCCCCATAAAATCAAAACACAATTTACATTATTTCCAATATATAATGGCACAGAGTAAACATTCATATTTCAACAAATGAGGAATAGAGGCATAGCAAGAAGAAGGATTAATGCAAGATCAAAACCTAGTAGAGCAAATATCAGCTCCCACAGTCCAATACCTAGGACTCATGATAAAATCAGGTGGTCTCTAAAAGGTCTGTGCAGGGCTGGAGAGATGGCGTAGTGGTTAAGCCCTTGCCTGTGAAGCCTAAGGACCCCGGTTCAAGGCTCGGTTCCCCAGGTCCCACGTTAGCCAGATGCACAAGGGGGCGCACGCGTCTGGAGTTCGTTTGCAGAGGCCGGAAGCCCTGGCGCGCCCATTCTCTCTTTCTCCCTCTATCTGTCTTTCTCTCTGTGTCTGTTGCTCTCAAATAAATAAATAAATAAAAATTAAAAAAAAAATCTAAAAGGTCTGTGCAATTCTACCCCTCTATTTTTTCTGCTTGTGGAAAGTCTCTTGGGCATGATGTACCGTATGCCAGCAGCTTCCCATGGTGCTAGAATCTCCAAAATTCTAGGATCTGCACTGCAACCTATTGTTCATCTACACAGCTTCACACAATGGCCATACAATGTCACCGTGCAAAGACTTCAACCCTGCCTCACACTGCCTAGGCTAAAACATCCAAAGGCCTGCCCCAAGGGACACACCTTTTCCAGCAAGGCTCCACTTTCAAAAGCCTCCATTTGAGGACTGAATATGAAGCTCAATCACAAACACATGAAATGAGGAGCTGCATTTTACATTTAAACTGCTACATCTACGAATTTAAAAATTCTGGGACAATGAGACTTCTTTAAGCAGCTGTGTAGCTCTCTTTATTCAACTTTATCACTACCTGTGTCAGGTAACTTTTGCTTTGTAACAAACTACCCTAAGATTTTGTGGCTCAAAATGACAACCATCTACCTATTCACATTTATATTTGTTAAGATTTTGAAATAGGGAAGCTGGGGTGGATCATCTCTCTTCTAGAGTGCAATAGGCATATTTGTATATTTTCAGTCTATGGCAGTTGATATCTTCCCCTGACTGGTAGTTAACTGGCTGTCAACTTGGTGACTGAAATAATTAAATGCATCTCCATCATCATTCAACTAGATAGCCTTGCCTTCTTCACTGAATGATGATCATGGAATATTTAAATCAGCAAGAGAGTACGAGCTACAATATACAATGTATGTCCATTCTTCATTTATATAACATTTGCCAATGTCCATTGTTCAGAGCAAACAAGTTTACAATGAACATAACAAGGTGCTATTACACCAGGGTTTATATACAGGGAGGAAATTATTGTGGCCATTTTTGTAAAAATAAATCACACAATTGCCTTTATTGCTTTGACTTGTAATTTGTCATTTCACATATTTGCTGTTAAGGGCAGCATTTCTGTTTCTTCCTTTCGATAATGAGGGCATGTAATACAGACCTTTCCATCATGTTTCTTACTCTACAATAGTTCATTTTCCTCATTGTGTGGTGTTTAGAAGAACCCAAGACATCTGGAGTGCATTACCTAGAGTCACCCATGCTAACAAAATAGAAAAAAAATGGGGGGGGGAAGATTTCAAAATAATCCTGAACCTCAACATATTACCCTGCCCCTCATCAAAAGCATGAACCCTACCAGAAACCAGAAGAAGTACATCCTGGCTGACTTCTCCCACTGGAAGCTTCATTACAAAGGTTGTCAACAACATTTTTTAATGTAATATGGCAATGGTGCTGTAACTTATTTTTTTTTTCCGTGAGAATTCACACATGTCATCTCTTTGCATAGTTGTATCACACACTCACTACATCAATGACTCTTCAGTTTGCTGTGGCCTCAGCAATGTCAGAGGGGAAAATTTATGAAGTTGTCCACATATGCTGATATCTGCCTACAGCAAGCCAACCCACAGATCAATTTGTCAAGGCTTGGTTTTCTCTTTCTTGAATCTTTTATCCAAGAACATCATAAAATCCTGATTACTTACAAAACAAGTTTCAAATCTCTTTCAGATAAACCAGTATGACCTAGCAATTCATCCCAATTATCTGGGAGCATATCAGACTCAAGAAGCAATCATTCTTATAGTTTAGAGATAAGATAGATATCCAACAAAACCTAATTTTAAAATTCCAGTATCAATATTATTGCATTCATAGTTTCTCTTACTGCATTCTCTAGTTAGAAGCGTTCTGGTGGGGAGTAATGCAAGGCCAAACATGGCAGTCTTTTTTGTTTTAAATTCCAAACTTGTCCTGGGTTTGGCAGCTGCTTGGAATGGTCCAGCTGGCCTTTGTTGGCCAGATGGCTGAAAACTAAGGGGAAATGTCCTTATGTAGAAAATAGAGCATCAAAGTTAATAATGGCTGAAGACAATGCCTCTGCATCCTTGTTCCAAGGAAATAGTTATGGACCTGTCAAAATCACTCGTGTACCTGAGTCATCTCATCTGTTCCCTGCTATGCTTGCTCTCACTTCTACAGTCTCTGCGTTGTAGTCACAAATGAAAACTCAAGACACTTATAGGAGAACCAGCTAATAATTTTGCTATAATAACAAACGTGGGATAAATGAAAATAATTATTTAACCTCCACAGGATATCAAGTCTGCCTGATTTCTCACAGCCTTCTGTTTAATTCACCCTGATATTTTCCTGTGGGTTGGAAAGACAACAATATATGCAGCCTTTCATCTGCCAGGAGGGTCTTTGTGTCCAAATTGTTAGAATATTGCCAAAAGAACACTTTCTTGGAGGTTGGCAGATACATATTTTGAAACTAATTTGATAGCTACAAATGGGAAGGCATTTATGGTATTTGATTTGCTCATATTTAAGGGAAAGTTTGAACTTCTGAGAAATAAAAACAAACCAAAAAAGAAACCTAAAACAAAGAAAAAAAATAATTGGCAGGAAGGTAGGAAACTAACATGGAATCAATAAATACAAGTTTCTTACCTGAAATGAGCTTAAAATCTGTGAAATTGTGCTGGAACTTGCCCAGATTGCCTTCCAAACCCACATTTTATAAGTGTAGCCCAAATATTATGAGCCAAAGGTCCTCATTGCCTGAAATGACCTTTATCTCCTCCTACTTCATCTATTTAATGTGCTTCACAGATCCAACTCAGGATCCTTCCTTCAGACCTTTGTCCAAACACTCTTTTTCTTTTCTGCCTTTCCCTTTGTCTTCTCCCCTCTCCCTTTCTGCCTCCTTCTTTTAATAGGTTAGCCATACTCTTGAAAATGTCCTTTTATTCCACATTTTTAAAATAGTCAACATTCCAAATGACTGTCCCTGGCCTACCAGATTGCACGTCCCTGAGGGTAGAGACTGTTTTGTTTCTTTGATACTTAGCACAATGCTTGACCAAAATAAAATACTCAGTAAATATTAACTGAATACATGAATAGATAAGTGATTCATCACCTGATTTCTACTAGGTCAATAAAGTAGTGAAAGCAGGATACAGAAATTTGTAAGAAAAGCAGATATTATCTATAGACCATTATAACTAGTACCCTGTGCCACTGCAGAAAACTGGAAACATGAAAAAAATGGAGTAATAAAATTTATGGATAATGCAAGTGTTGTAGCATTTCTTCTATCTTAGAGAATGGGGTTCATGCAATCTATTTACCAAGTTGCTGAAATTCCTGAAGGTTCCCTGGTTCAAAGAGTAAAAGAGATATTATGAGAAACTTTCATGTATCTTCAATACTTTGAATTTTTGTATGAAAACATGGATACCAGTACCTGTCTCTTAACTGGAAATATCCTGAAGACAGTAGGCAATCCAGAATATCCAGAAGAGTGGGATGAAAACATAAAGTTTAATAGCTGTTTAAGTTGTTTTTCTACCATGTAACAAGGCAAAAATAGATGAATTCTTAACAAGCCAATTAAATGGTGGGGGTGATATTCAACTGTGACTCAACTTAGAAGTATGTCAGACAGAACTGTTTGCTTAAGTAAGGAGATCCTAGGAGTAAGAACATGTATGAAATATACTGTAAGAAATGATGACTAAGAAGAAGATATTACCAAACAATGCATCATTTACATAGAAATGAAGTCAAGGTGTGGTGCCATTAAAAACTCCAAAGAACTCAAAATTCAATTCCTTTGAAAATCAGCACTTGTAGATTGGCCAGTCAAAAGGCACCAATAGAATTGAACAGTCAGTACCTTTTCCTGTACAGTCAGTCTTCTTTGATGGGCACATCAGCAATGGGAGTGGGGAAATAATTGGTACCACAAGAGGAAAAAAATTGAAAGAACAATATGCTCTACCTTGCTGCACATCTTCAAGATAAAGTGCTGGCCTAAACTGGAGAGAAGGGAAGGAAAGGAAGATTGAAGTGGCTGTGAGACTGAAGATTTGTTTTAGACTAATGTTTTTTTTTAATCTAATAATTAATTATCAACATATTTCTCATCATTGCTGAATATGTGTGTTAAATTGTAAAATGCATGCTTGAATGTTTCTGGGTCATATAGCATGATATGGCATGTACTGACAAAAAATCTACAGAATCCTTAAATTTTCCCCAAGGAGGAGATAGGAGCCAAGTTAAGATGTTTAATGGCAGTGATTGTACAATATCAAGACCATTGCTTACTCAGGATCTCTGGAGCTTAACATATTCATTGAACTTTGTGACTATTAAAAACAGATGCATTGGTGCATATATGCAGTCATATACTATGTACAAAACATTAGTTTTAAATTTGGCCTCAGGGCTGGAAAGATGGTTTAGCCAAAGGATGACTCAGGTCCAATTCCTAAGGACCCATGTAAGCCAGATGTGCAAGGGGGCATATGTGTTTGGAGTTCATTTGTAGGGGCTAAAGACCCTGGTGCATCCATTCTCTCTCTCTCTTTTCCCCCCTCTCTCTCTATCTCTCTCTTTCTCTCTCCTGCCTCTTTCTATCTCTGAAGTAAACTGAAAAAAATAAACTTTTTTCATATACTTGGCAATATTATCAGACTCAAATAATATACCATCTAAAAATATGGCATTTTCTGTTCAAAGGGCCCTTTATGAGCCTTCTAAATACAACCTCCCATCTTATTAAGTAGTCCTTTTTTTAAAAAAAATCTACATTATGGAGAGGGAATATTAACAAAAACAATCAGAAAGAGTTCAATGCTCAATATGTTTAAAGGCTGGGATAAACAATTTATATAGGCAGAGGCTTATATTTCCTCATTTAATTTTTGAAACAGTTAAATATAGATGTCTTCATTTCATGGGATGGAGAGATGGCTCAAAGGTTAAAGAAATTTGCTTGAAAAGCCAGGTTCATTTCCCCAGTATCCATGTAAAGCCACATGCTCAATGTGGCACATGCATCTGCTGCAGTTTGTTGGCAGGGACAAGGAACCCTGGCATGTCCATTTTCTCTGTTGTGGTCTTTTTCTCTTCTGCCCCCCCCCATGCAAATAAAGGAATATAAATATTTTTAAAAGATGTACTCATTTTAGAAATGAGAAAGCAGAGTTGAATGGAGATCCCAAGATTTAAATTCAAATCTACCTATTTTTTGAAGTATATCTTTATACATGTATTCTTAATTTTCCAAAGTCTGCTGGAGGAAGTATAGGAAAAGTGAAACCACTCTCTTAGAGAAATGACATTTCTTTCTAGTATACCTTATATTATTACAAAACCTTATATATGTTAAAATATCACTGTTTTCTAAATATTTTATCCTTGGATTCCCCTCCACGTCTGCTTATTTTGTACATAGTTTCATATAGGATAGACATGACTAGTCATTAATTTATTTACCTGACTAGTGAGTATGTGTTGATCATCTAATCTTAGGCACATAGGTTTCTGGGTGCTGAAGTTAACACAGTGAGCACAACAGAGTTCTTGCTTACATATTCCCACAGATTTTCCCACTTTCACTCTAATCATGCTTAGTTAATTTTTTGTTTGTTTGTTTGCATTACAAAGTACAAAAAGAAAACTGTTGGGTTAGAGAGATGCCTTCCTGGGTTTTATTCCCCAGTATCCAGGTAAAGCGGGATCAGATACACAAAGTGATATATGCATCTCAAGTTCCTTTGCAGTGGGGAGAGGTTCTGGCACAACCATACTCACGCTCACTCTCTGCCTGCATGTCTTTTTATTAAATAAATAAGTAAATATATTTAAAAAGAAAACTTTAATCACCCAGTTATATTTATATAAAATTTTATTATCATTGTACTTATTTGTTACTTTACTTGTTGCTGTGACAAAACATCTGATAAATGCAACTTAAAAGAGGAAGGGTTTATTTTGGCTCACAGTTGAAGGTAACACACTCCATTATGGTAAAGAAGGAATATACAAGATGGCTGACCACAGTATATCCAGGCAGGAATTAAAGAGAGAGAACAGGAAGTAGGGTTGGATGGGCTATCTATCAAGGACCACTGACACTTATGCACTTCCTTCAGTGAAAATACACCTCTTAAAGGTTACATAGCCTTTCCAAACAGCTCTACCAATTGGGGACCAATTGCTCAAACACTTGAGGCTGAGGGAACGTTTTTTACTTAAACCATAATAATAATATTTATTAAAAAATCCTTAATACCTAAAGTGGAAAAAATAAGTCATTATCACATTAGGTCGACTATTAATAAGTCATGAGAAATTATGTTCATGGATTTGGGATATATGTCTGTGCTTGAATGCTTCCTTAGCATGCATAAGGCTAATGTTCAATATCTAGCTTTCCAAACCTAGCCATAATCAATTTTAATGTCATGAGACATGGGACTAGTATAGAACTCTATAAAAGTTCAACCTATACATGCACATATAAATGTGTGTGCCTACAAATGTGAATACAAAAGAAGATAAAGAAAATAAACCAGTGTTTTAACAACTGTCATTTACTAGCTGATCACCATTAATGGTGTTTTCCATCTTTCTTTCTAATAATAAGCATGCCTTACTTTTACAGTGCAATGTGGCTATAAACTCTGTGCAGAGTGTTGCAGTAGGCCCCAAAGCAGCTATACAATTAGCACAGTGAAGCATCTGGTCACAACTGCAATGTTTATAATTTTAAATGGATATGAGTATGTATAGGTATATTATCTTTTAAAAAATTTTATATGCCTCCTTTTAAAATTTCACTTTGGTCCTTTCCCACGATTGATATGAGTCGCATATACTCATGGTCAGTTAAGAGCCAACCATTTTAATAAGAGTCTAAGAACAGTATATGTAGGAAGGAAAACCTGCTGGTGGAAAAAAGATAACTACTATGAATTCAGAGCTAACTATAAAATTATTTTTGATTATATTCTTTATTGGCTTATCTGAGTTGCTGATTGCCTCTGCATAAAAATATCACTTATCAGTGACCATTTCTTTAGCAATAGGTTTGACTGTTGATGTAGAATCGTAATAGCTTCATTGAGTGACACATTTATAAAACTGAAGCTCTCTTTTTGAAAATAAATAACTACTCTTTTCATAGTAATAGGCGGTTGGAGGCTAAATGTCTTATGTTTTGACACTAGCAATTCACACTTTGTCACTAATAGTTTAGTTATCTATTAAATTGTAAAATGTATATTAGAGCATCCTAAAGTTTAATGGCATAGCATGCAGTGATGGCAGTAAGCAGTAACTAGAGAGACATAAGCAAAAGAACCAAATGGGATGGGGGTACTGTGTAGATTAGAATTTCTATTAGCAAAAATTGACCTGTGATTATGCAGCTGAAAACAGCTGTTAATATTTCTGACATCTGTATTTCAATATACATATGACAAAAGTATATTATAGTATTTATTATTCTATAAAATAAAAATGTGCCAGGAGTGACTCATCTGTTTTCCAAAGAGCATAAAAACCTTAATATTTATGTCTAGATACATGATATGTAACTGTGTTCTATAATTATTTCCCCAGCATTTAGTCTAACTACATTCCAGACACAGACCTCAACTGTATTGTGATCTTATGTTCCAAACATTGAAGATGATGTGGAACATGGTCTAACACATAATGTTAAATGCAGCACAACTGGACATAAGATCATGACACAAAATATATGAAATTATATCTCAATTATTTCCTAGAACTGGATTTTTTGAAAACCATTCAACCAGTATGAGAGAGTGAAAATCAAGTACTAAATTGAGAGCACACTCACAGACTCAATGTACTCTGTGAAAGAAGGAAGCATGCCTGAGTATACTTCCAGGGATCTGATATATTCAAAAGAAGAACATATTATTATTTAAGCAACATATACAAGCATGGTGGTCTTATATTACATAAAAGTTGATCACACTACTACTACTGGTCATTTCTTGAAATGCTATAAAATGTGCATGTGTCTCTAATACTCAGCCCACAATTCTTTAGTGTAGATTCTGGAATTTTTTCCATCTTCAGTAATTCCATTTTTGCTTTTCTAGGTAATTGTGCCACTCAAAAATAATAAATCATACACTAAAGGCATTAAGGTACAGCAAAGATCCATGTATCTGATTTGCTATACTTGATATTATACATTCATTGCTTACATCTGTTGATTGATGTGGTATGTGTGTATGTGACTGAATTTCAAGGAGCTTCATTTAAACCTTTATTAATGTAAATTATTTTGCTGAGTATATGGATCACAATAGCCTCACCAATAAACAGTTTGCAATAAAGCATAGATTACATCAGTCTTATACCAATTCCTTATAAGGTCCATGGCTCTGAAACATCTGAATTCAAAAGCATTTGAGGGCTTTAAAGGATTTCTGAATCATGTCTCTGTTTCCCCTCATTTCCCTTTTTGGTCAACTCCAATTCCCTTTCCCCCTAAATGATCTGATTTTGAACATCTCTCTTATTCCCAGATACTCCCAGACTCAACCTTTTATTCTCTTACTGCATTCACATATCAAATAGTATTTTAGACTAGTAAAATTTCTGTCACCACAGGATTTTTCAGCCCACAGATCTTTGGTGAGCCTGTCAGGCCACTTATAGCCAATGGAGGTGATCTCTTACCTTTGGAAGAGATGCCCTGGAGCCTGAACTCTGGGTGGTCATCGTTAAGACTGTGGTGATGCCCAGTGCAACCCTAGCAGGAGCTGCATCCATGTTTATCCAAAAGGAGACCCAGGACAAAATTACTATCAGCAGACTGGGGATGTACATCTGGATCAAATAATATCCCATCTGACGTTCCAGGTGAAACTTGACCTCGATGCAGGTAAATTTTCCTGGAAACAGGAAATAACCATTTAAATTCTAATTTGAATTTATTTTCCCCACAATAGTATCCCATTTTATTTTTTTAAGTAAAGAGCATTGCTGATGGATTGGAAAGATGTACAAATGTTCACTTTGCAGTCAATCAGCTCTTGTCCATTTCATCCAGTAATGGGAAAAGCACTATGAGAATGAGTGATCTGAGCTGGGCGTGGTGGTGCACACCTTTAATTCCAGCACTCGGGAGGCAGAGGTAGGAAGATTACCATGAGTTTGAAGCCACCCTGAGACTACATAATGAATTCCAAGTCAGCCTGAGCTAGAGCAAAATCCTACCTGGCAAAAAAAAAAGTGAAAGAATGAGTCATCTGAAGTGTCTTTGAACTACCATATGGTATATTTATTATTTTAAATCTGTGCCTGTTCCAAATTAGTTCAGACAAAATTTCAACATTTGTGATATTACTGACAAAAAATCGTCAAAATCTTTAATCTTTAATATGTAATATATAACATGTATTGTATAACTTACAGCATATACTACATAGCATGTAATGTGTAACATATCCCATTAATATGTAATAATTTGACCCAATTCCTTATCATTAGTAAGAAGTGACCAAATTATTTGAATAACTCTGTGTCCTCAATGGCAAGTATGAAAAGTACATTTTTAAAGTTATGTTTATAGTCTTGTTAATGTAAAAAACATCTTTTGGGTAATTACTTAAGGACCTTTAGAATATTTCTAGAAACTATTTTTAGTGTTACTTTGCCTATTAAAAAGGATACATATAACGATCTTAAAATTGTTAACATTACTAGGAGGCATATATTTCTGTATCTTCCTACATTTTTCTTTTATGGGCTTGGACTTAGAACCTAGAAAGCGATTTGACTTATTCCACACAAAGACCATAGATAGGACTGAATTCTTCTTAGGAAGACCACCTTGGAATCAGGTTTTAATTACTTCATCAGCAGACACTGTTGACTGATAGAACAAGTGTTCATAGGCTATTCTTCTCATTAGAGACCTGAGCTAGTCTGTGGATAAGCCATTATGTCTTGATTGCCTCTTCATCATCAGCCTTTATGGTATCAAAAGAGCAGAGCATTCATTGGAAAGGGCATCAGCTTGACTTGGCAAGAATAATATTTCAGACAACAGATGCCTACTTGTTGCTACCACCTCAGCCCTCCCCCATCCCATGTCTATCAGTACTATGGATTACACATGACGTTAGAGCCAGCTGATTTCTCTCCAGCTGATGCTCATCCAAATTCCTCTTGCTCTCCAGGACTGCAGAGCACAACAGCTCTATTTCTAGGCTTACAAAGGCCAATGTCATTATCACTTTCTTCCACTAAGGCTGGGAGTGCAAATTGACCTAAGGATTCAGTGCAAAGAGTGGATGCCAGGAAGGGACTGGAATTTATGTTTCCTACACCACTAATGAGTTCTTCTACACCTTTCCTCAGCTACATTTGAGAGTAGATGTTCAGCAAGAGAATGGCAAAAGATTCCTAATTGTCTATTTTATGCTTTAGAGAAATTATATCTTGTGCTCACTGACCTATTCCACAGAGAACAGGAATTTTAACTATTGAGGGGCTTTTGAGCTTCAATTGCTTGATTTAAGACAATAGGATCTATGCTCTGATCTACAAATGCAGTTCTTGCAGTTTTCAGAGTAGAAAGAAACTTACCTGTGTTGTAGTGCTTTGTGCAATAGCCAAGTTCCTTCTCTTCTTTCAAAATAAACTGAGGCAGGGTCAATCCTTCAGCAACTTGCACTGGACCATCACTTAACCATTCAAATATCAGGTCATTCATTGTGTACCCAACTGCAGTAAAGAATTAGCAAAAAAAAAAAAAAAAAAAAAAAACAAAAAAACCCTGAATGTACCTTTTCAAGAAAGCTTGATGGCTGGAGAGATATTTTCATGGTTAAGGAATTTGCCTGTGAAGCCTAAATACCCAGGTTTGATTCCTCAGAATCTATGTAAGCCAAATGCACAGGGTGGCACATGCATCTGGAATTCGTTTCTAGTGGCAAGGGGCCCTGACATGCCCATTTTCTCTCTCTGCGTGTATCTCTTTCTCAAATAAATAAATAAAATATTTTAAAAAGATATTTAAAGGGCCAGGCATGGTGGCACACGCCTTTAATCCCAGCACTCGGGAGGCAGAGGTAGGAGGCTAGCCATGAGTTCAAGGCCACCCTGAGATGACAGAGTTAATTCCAGGTCAGCCTGGACCAGAGTGAGACCCTACCTTGAAAAAACAAAAACAAACAAACAAACAAACAAAAAAGATATTTAAAATCTCACCATATAAATAAATAAACAAGAACATCATCTAAACTGTTCCATTATTTCAAGATCATTCTTATGAGAGCTGCAGTCATCACGACATGTTATTGAACCCAAAGTAATTGAACTCAGCCAGACATTTATAGATAAGTTTTTTTGTTTTCTGTTCAAATTGAGAATTATACCCTCTTTCAGAAAACCAAACATGTAAACAAGCATAAAAGTCTTTTGAAAATTTTCTTTACTGCAAAGAGCTGTGTCAGTACTTATACAATAAAATAATTCAATTCATGGTGCCAATCTCCATGTTTGAAATAAAATCATTCCTTAAATTATTACAGGCCTGCCTGAAAAAAATTCTGATTACACATTTGGCTACTTTTCTAGGGCATATTATCTTTAATTTCAAGAAACTTTGGCTAATTACTTATGGGATATAGGAAGGCAACTTAAGAGGAAGTTGTAGGAAATGCAAATCAAGAAAAGTCCTACATGCTAATGACTTGCTAAATAGGCTCACCCTTTGAATAGTAACATGAAATATAACTATTTCCATACTTTTTGTTTTTTTAAACTTTTTATCAACAATTTTCATACATATAGACAATATGCCATAATCATAATCCCATCCCCCTTCCTCTCTTTTTCTACTCTGGAATCCCAATCCACTGAATCTCTTCTTTCCAACCAGTGTCTCTTCTACTTTTAAATTTGTATTTATTTATTTAAGAGAGAGAGAGAGATTGATAAAGATGCAGAGAGGGAGAAAGAGAATGAGCACCCCAGGGCTTCCATCTACTGCAAAAAAACTCCAGATATATGTACCATCTTGTGCATCTGGCTTAGGTGGGTCCTGGAAAATTGAACCTGAGTCCTTTGGCTTTGCAGGCAAGTGCCTGAACTGCTAAGCCCTCTCTCCAGCCCTCTCTTTTGTTTTGATGCCACCATTTTTCCTCTCTATTATGTAGACCTTCAGTAGGTAACATCAGCAACTGTGAAGCCAAGTTCCCTATTTTGTAAGGTCATATGGTTATATGACTTTAACCATTCAAAGTATGAGCATTAATGGTTTAGCAAGCCAAAGTTAACTGTCTTCAAGCTTCTGTCTAACTAGGTCCCTATTTTTCAATCATTCTACATCATTCCAGAAGTGACAACTACTCTTCTTTTACACTTTATTTCTCCTTTGTTGTTTGTAATATTTGAACTCAGAAAAGGACACCTCAACAAGTTTATTAAATTTATAGATTCTTATCCTTATTTACTGTAAGATACTGGCTCACCAAGGCTACCCAGGAATTAAGGGCAAATATAATTGGAATCTGCTTTCTTCTTTCTTTTGGCCAGACTTTTAAACTTAAAGGTGAAAAAAATACAGCCAAGGAAAGTAGGGAATTGAAAAATGGATCCTGTACAAATATTGATGGTTCACAAAGACAATAGTGAACCCTCCTTCTTTTACTGTAACTCTGCATGAGTACATACTGTGCACCTCTCACAAATTATTTATATCTTATTAAATGTCCTTGTCTTGTCAGCTTCTTTATGGCCACCACTACAATAGGATTTCAGCCTTCTAAAGTATCAGCATAGAAAAGATAGAAGAGGTAAAGAAATAGGGACAGAAAGTAATATTGGGGTAGAAAAGAGTAATTTCTACCCTTATTCCCAAATTAGCAATAAGCACATTGCTGGTTCTTTCAGTTTATTATTTCTAGGTCCCTCGGGGTCAAATTTACTAATTGAAGTCTTTTATGCTTTAAATGAGCCTCAATCACAGTTATGGATGTTGCTTTGCAGAGAACATAGACAGTATTGGATTGAGACAGAAGAGAATGTAGAAAAGTGAGGAGAAGACACAAAGATAGAATTACATAAAATGGTGATTTTTCTCAACTTTTCTTTTCATGGGAAGGGGAAATAAGGAAAAAATGAATACATACAACCCATTATAAATCATAAAATCTAGTTTCATCCATATCTACATCTTGAAAACAAAGATGTTTCATTATTCTGTTCATTCCTGTAAGAAGTTTCAAGGGAAATCTATAGTGATTTTAAATGATCAAGAAGAAGCCCTGTCAACATTCCTTTTTAAAATAATAGTTGATTTTTTAAAATATTTATTAGTTTTCTAAACCAAGAAGTTCAAAGTATTCCTTGTCCCTGACTCATTATATTTCCAAACATCCCTGTAGGTCCATAGCACTTATTATTCTTTGCATTCTACAAACAGAAAACTGACAGAGAAAGCCAGAAGAAATTTCATGTTTCTCCACTGAAAACACCATTACCTTGGAGGCATCAGCAACTTATGGCACATGTCAAGGATATCAGTGGCATCAGAGCTAGGGCATAAAGGGACAAAAAGATGGCAATTCCCTATTTCTTTCATTTGGTCTTAGTGTATCTGTTGCTTATCTGAGGAAAATGCCACATTTTATTTCATCTCATCTCATGACCTTAGATCTTTTATTCACTTATGTACATTTTTCTTTTTGCAGTGCTTGAGGTCAAACCCAGGACTTGAGCATGATAGGCAAGCTTACAATTACTGAGCTATTTGTCCAGCCCTTATGCCTCCCTCTTTTAGTATTTTATGTTATTTATGCAATTATTTGAGAGAAAAAATCAGAGAGAGAGAGAGAGAGAGAGAAGAAATTGAATTGGTATGGCAGGGTGTACAGCTGCTGCAATCGAACTCCAGACGCATGTGCCACCTTTGCGTCTGGCTGATATGGGCCCTGGGAAATAGAACCTAGGTCCTTTGGCTTTCAACCACCCTGGATCTCAAAACAATTATCTCTTACTGCCAGAATCCCCTTGGAAATGATGGTCTATATGTGCATAATATAGAAAGAAACATAATTTTCTGATTACAGAGTGATTCATTATAAGGGTTAGGTGACTAATAACCATAATTTTCCAAGGAGAGAAATTCATTTCATATAAAAGCTTACTAAATCAGAATTTTGAGGCTTGTTTATGATGAAGGGCAATTTGTTTAGTATTTTGACCTGACAGATTATCTATGTTATGCTGACAATGAGCTTGTCCTGTAACTTCTCCAAATGTACCTTTATTTGTCCTTCCATCAAGACTTTGGGTGTAGCTCAACTGGAATATAATGGACCCTATGGACCTTATCTCCTTAATGGGACACTAAAGGTTACAGGTCATTAATTATAACAAACAGGTAGACAGTTCAACAGTAGCTACTTACAGCTCTCCAGCTGCATCGTACAAGTCTGGACATCCATTGGAAAGTTCTTCAAGTCCATGGGACAGGATAAGGTCAAGGTGAGTCTTGACAAAGAAAAAATATAAAATCTAGTTTAAAAACTGTGAGGTCTAATTTTTGAGAGACAGATGAAAGTCCATGACATTAGCAAAATATATTTGTTAAAATATTGAAATCTAAGCTCTTACTGAGTTTGAATTTCTGATTTTCAAATGAAAGGTAGTCATGGATATAATTTTACAGTATTGTAGTCATTTTTATAACCCGTCAGTATTTCTCATCTTGTAGACTTTGAATCTCTTCTTTCTCCTGCCACAGCAATGATGCTGGTACCAAGTTATTATAGTGAATATGATCACTGAAAAATGATTCTACATGTACAGTACACTCTTATACACAATGATGACCTAATGATATAAAGTTTATGCTGTCTTAGGCTTGCATCTCAGATATATGGATCTTGTCTCAAGGATAGCGCATGATATAAAAAAAAATAACTGATTGTGCTAAACACAGATTCTCCTCCCAACAAGTAGGCAAACACTTAGCTTTACAGATATTTTATTTATTAACCTGTATGCATGAGTTAATAATGCACTGTAGCACACTTTCTAGAATATTGACAATTCTAGAGTACAATGATCTTGAGCTGGAAATAAGCCATATAAGGATAAATGTTTGCCCAGTCTTTACTTGTTTGCAGCCAATAAGGCATACTTTGATCTCTTCTTTTCCCCTAACTCTTCTGAGCTCCAGCCAACACCAGGTGGGCCTAACCCCAGGATATTCATTGAATTACTATCTCTTTTTCACTATTTTCCTTTCTATTTCTCAAGAAATGGTGCACACATTTTTTCTGCAATTTATCTATAACTACAACAGATCTAGATTCCTATCCTGGTATTGTATAAAATTATATTTTCATACCAAGTAAGATGTTAAGCTCATAAAACAGTAACTCAGCCATCAAATTAGGAAGGTAGGATATATGATACTTATTCCCATTTAACTCAAATACTAGTTTATTGCTTCAAATTTTGTACATTCATCACAAACACCTTGTTTACTTTTTTGCATGAGAATGTATGTTTGGCCTGTGTGCATGGGTCTATGTGTGTGTGTGCATGTATATGCATGTGTGTGAATGACAGAGGTTCATCTCAGGTGTCTCCATTTTATTTATTGAGGCAAGTCTCTTGCTTGATCCTGGTTCCACTAGTCTAGCTAGCCAGTTTGCCCCAAGTATGCCCTGTCTCCACCTCCCAAGTGATGGGGTTATGTAAGCTGCCACTCAATCCCAGAATTTATGTGGTTGCTAGAGACCTGAACTCAGGCCCTTAAGACTGTATAGCAAGTGCTTTATCCTCTGAGATATCTCTCCACAGGCCCTAACACATCTTTTATATCCACTAACTCCTCTGACTGTCACATAATTACTTGAACTCTCCTTTGCTCATCTTCACTCTCCCCTCCTGGTTCACTTCTCTTTATTTTCTCTGCTTCATTTTATATTCTACTCAAGCCAAAAAGAAGAAGAAGAGGAGGAGTAGGAGGAAGGGGAAGAAAATGTATCATACATTTTAAAGAAAGCAAAGGTTTGGGATGTGAAGTGAGAATAGCTTTAAAACGTCCTGACAACCAGCTCCAGGGAGATGGGGATAGATGCAGAGGACACTCAAAGCTCATCAGAGCAGAAATGCAGAGGTTGCAGAAAGCTCAGCACTGAAAAGCCTAACAACATACCTATCAGGGTTCAGGGAACAATGTGGAAAAGGAGGCAAAAAGATTTTAAGAGCCACAGGGAGGGAAGGAATGTCTCACTGAGGCATGGTCCCTTGCCCCTCATCCAGAAACTTCCAGATGCCTTCAGGACCCCAGGTAAAAAAAAAAAAAAACAAACAAAAAAAAAACAAAACAAAACATTTACCTCACTGTAGGGGCCCTCAGTGGAATGGGGGCAGGAGAAAAGGGATATGAAGTACAACCTCATGGCAATATGACCAATACACTATTTGCCCATAAAGTTCATAATCAATTACAAAATGAAACTGAAGAGAAAAATATTCACTGTAAAAATTATGAGTAGTGAAAAAACCCATGCTGATAATTGTCAGTCATTAAAATATAGGTGCTATTGGGCCAAACAAGGCACAAATAAGTGCAGAGAGATTACAGTTTTGTAAAATATTTTCAGTTTTGAAAACAAACATACTATCCTATCAAGAGTAGATATTTCCAGGGCTGGAGGGATGGCTTAGCAGTTCAGTGCTTGCCTGTGAAGCCTAAGCACCCCGGTTCAAGGCTTGATTCCCCAGGACCCTGTTAGCCAGATGCACAAGGGCCGCACATGTCTGGAGTTCGTTTGCAGTGGCTGGAGGCCCTGGCGTGCCCATTCTCTCTCTCTCTCTCTCTCTCTCTCTCTCTCTCTCTCTCTCTCTCTCTCTCTCCCTCTCCCTCTCCCTCTCCCTCTTTCTTTTTGTGTCTGTCTCTGTCAAATAAATAAATTAATTAAAAAATGTAAAAAGAGTAGATATTTCCAGTTGGTAGAAATGGTTTTCTTTGGTTGTTTTTAGTCATTTAATCTGCCCTGTGTTGACTTGAAAATGTTCGTGTGTGTCATTTTGCAAAAAGTAGCTTAAAAAGCCAAATTACAAAATGCTATTTTATTCAGTGGTTTGTTATTGTAATATTATTATTAAACATACAGTATTTCACATTATTGCTAAATGAATTAGCTATCTTCTGTAAGTTATACTGAAAACCCAAACATTATAATTCTAAAGGAAAGCTGTTCTTTTGAATTATAAACAAGTAACTTAAAATACCATTTTAGGCAATAAAAGGAATATTTGTCAAATGTGAAGTTCACTGGGAGATATAAATATGTAGATATCAAGTAACTTTCCCCCTCTTTGAAGTTTTTTGTTTTAATGCTACACACAATTTCCTTGAGTTTAATTGTATCAATCCTTGAAAACAAGGCTAGAGTAAAAGAATCAAGTTGAAAATCTGTAGCCAAACAACTAAATTGAAAGGGAGTGGTGGTTCAAAAGGATATATGGATTTAAAATTATTATACATATAAACAGAACCTGTTTTTTTGAACTTATGTTTTCAAAGAAGAAATATTTTCATCATACAATAATGCATTCATCCATAACTTGGTGCTTATGATTGATGCCACAAAAGGGTACAAAGCCACAATTAAACAGAAGGAAATGGTTTTTGGAGGCACATTGCACTATGTATTGAATTTACTGAATAAGGTGTTGTACATTTCAAGATGTTTAACTGTAAATTTCCAATGTTATCACCACAAAGATATGTATTTGTAGCAATGAATGAGTCAATTAGCTTGATTTAAATATACCACATTGAACTTGGAAATCAAATTATTTTTGGCTCTATAAACGTATCTAACTATAACTGTTCAATAAAAATTAAAACCTGAAATGCTTTGCATATAACAATTATCAGGTTGTGTGAATAATTAAAGTGAATCAAAAGCATAAAACCTTGAAATTTCATCATAACTGAAAATTTTCTCTTTGAGAAGTTGGAACATAATAATCATAGAAGTGGCTACAGCTTTGAAGAAAACACACTATGGAATTCTATTTGCTATTGGAAACAGCTCAACTTTATCCACAGGCTTGCTGAATTTGATTCATTTGCAAAAATGAACTTTTTACATTTATTCATGGAGGAGAGACTTCTAACTCAATTATTCCTGCATTTATGAGAAATTTAACAATTATAAAGTGACCCAGAATTTCAAGAATGAAAACTATTAACAGCATAGAGGACCAAGAAAAAATTCCCCCCCAAATATGAAGTTATTCCTGAATCCTGTCTCAGAAGGGAACTCAATGGATGATTTTTATTTTGGAGATAGGCTTTGTGTTTGGAATCAAGTGTGCTCTAATAATAAAAAGAAGAGTTAAACACTATACAATTTACAAAATTATGTCATCAGCTGAACAAATGGAAAGAGATTATACAATTGGTTTTGCATGAACTGAAGAGCTCTAACTTATATTGACTTTTTTTTAAATTTTCTTTAACTTTTTTTTACTGACAACCTCCATAATTATAGACAATAAACCATGATAATTCCCACTCCTTTCCCACACCCCCCTTCACCAATCCATCTCCATCATAATCCCTCCCCTTTTCAATTGGTCTCTCTTTTATTTTGATGTCATCATCTTTTACAGACTGTTATGAGGGTCTTGTTTACGTAGTACAAGTCAATGAAAGGTCATCAATATCTGAGCCATTTTGTGTCTGGAAGATTGCATTGCAAGTGCTCCTACCATTCCTTTGGCTCTTACATTCTTTCAGCCACTTCTTCCACTTGGTTTGCCATGCATCTAATGATCTAAAGTCAAGATTTCTTGTTTATTAACTTTTCACTTTTTCCTTTGAAGTAAACTTTTAGTACTGTGTAATTATAGAAATCTTAAATTATAAGTTGATAACTTCTTTTGTCTATACTATCTGGGAAATTGGCAGCCAGATCCAGATTTATGCTATTCACATCATGCCAGAGCATGCCTTTATGCTGTCTTCCAAGACAAAAACCTCCAAAAGTAACTATCACCTTACATTTTTTTTGTTTTACTAAGAAGGTTATTATGCTATTTAAAAATCCCCAAAACAAAAGTTTATATTATTTTGTACAGAGATGGAGAAAATGCACAAGTTTGATGCGCAAGATAATCAAGTGTGATGAATTTTTGCTGACTCTCACAGAATTACATATTTTATTTGAAAATCCAGTATAATTTCCAACTTTTCAGCAACTTCAGGCATCTCATTGGTAGACACTGCCTATACAATGTTAAGTGTTCCCCATAATCTGAAACATTAAACTCACTTTACCTGAAGGAAGTGATCTGCAGCTGCCTATTTCCTTTTGATATTTGTTAAAGAACTGATTTCCTAAAGCATTTTCATTCATTCTCCCACTGTCAGTCCAGCTGACATATTTGTATTCTGGGAACTCTCATTCCTGTTAGCACAAGGGAAAGAATAAAATCTCCAGAGGCCCTGGCTCTTTACATAGAGTAAGAAGTTTGAGCAAGCATTTGGGCTTTAAAGGTAAAGAATGAAGCAAAGCAGTCCTGCACTTCCGCTTCAATCTCTCTGACTTAGTTCATTTTGCTCATAAAACCAGATATTGGGTTTATATCTTGCTTAAAACTTATATTAATAGATGCTGACATTATAAATAATTTCAGTTCTCTTTACAGTGCTTTAAAAATATTTTATTTACTTTTTTGAGAAAGAGAAGCAAAGAGAAAGGGAGAGAGAGAAAGAGAGAGAGACAATGGGACACCAGAGCTTCCAACCACTGCATACAAACTCCAGATATAAGTGCTACTGTTGTGCATTGGGCTTATGTGGGTCCTGGGCATTGAACATAGGTCCTTTGGCTTTGTAGGCAAGCACCTTAACTGCTAAGCAATCTCCTCAGCCTTTACAGTGCTTTTAATCAAATATTATAATGTTTCTGTTTTGTATTTATCATCTTCCCTACTACAATGGAAGATTATGAAGGCTGGAACTCTCTCATACCATTTGATAACTGTGCCTTATAAAAGTAGATGTTCAATAAATATTTTTGAACAAATGAATGAATCAGCATTCTAAAATTCTGTGAGAAATTTCCAGGGTTTTATTCTATGGAAACTGGAAAGGAATATGGAGTTAGAAGGTAAGAGTATGGGTATTAGAACCCATAGCATGTGACCAAATTCCACGAATAGACTAAGAAAGCCAAAAAGGTTGTCTGGGTATTTTGTAAGTTACTAAGTAGTTTTCATTAAAAATAAGGTGACTCAGTCAGATATGGTAGCACATTCCTTTAATCCTAGAGGTAGGAGGATTGCCGTGAGTTCAAGGCTGGCCTGGGAGTACAGAGTGAGTCCCAGGTAAGGCTGGGATAGAGTGAGACCTTACCTCAAAAGACCAAAAAAAGAAAAGAAAAAAATAAGGTGAATCAATCTGAAGGATAGCCAGGAAGTGTACTTTCCTTACTCTTGAGCATTCCTTAGGTAGCTGATTCAACAACCAAGGCTACCTTGGCAGTGCTAGAAGAATGTAAATTAATTAATCATTTATCATCAGAACATAATGGCAGACAATAGGCTTCTTGAATCATAAAAGCATAATGGTTCCTACTACAAAATGCAGTTTTGGAATTAGGAGTCTATTCCCAGTGAGAGTTTTGAAGGAAAAATACCATTTGAAGAGAAAGTGAATGTTCAGGCATAAATATAAATTTGAATGGGTGATCTGCTTGCCTAAAACAAAGAACTGTGGTGCACTCTTTGGACGGAGTTAGTTCTAGTGGTTATAATAGTCTGTTTTGTTTAGGAAGGACAGTGGCTGCTTAAATGCTTTAAGAAAGGCAGAAAAGCTTTGGGGCTATTGTTTTTTCCTCTATTGAGGTCTACATTCACTATACAACAAATAATCAGCAACACATGGATACATCACAGAGGACAGAAACTATGGTGTTTGCTTAAGATAAAATTATTTAGCAAAGCTGGGCGTGGTGGTGCACGCCTTTAATCCCAGCACTCGGGAGGCAGAGGTAGGAGGATTGCCATGAGTTCAAGGCCACCCTGTGATGACAGTGTTAATTCCAGGTCAGCCTGGACCAGAGACCCTACCTCAAAAAACCAAAAAAAAAAAAAAAATAGCAATGAAAAAAATGAATGTCTGCTGGAGCCTAGCACTCTCATTATTTTGCAGTCACACAAGACCAGCAGCATTACCTCTATCCTTTCCTAAAGTTTTATTTATTAGAAAGAGGGAGAGACAAGGAGAGAGAGAATAGGCTCTCTAGGGTCTCTAGCCACTGCAATGGAACTCTAGACACATTTGCCACCTTGTGTATGTGTTTTACATGGGATATGAGGAACTGAACCTAGTCTGCTAAGTGGTGTGACAGAGTGAGACAAAGTCCTCAATCACAATGAAGCGCATGCTGGTAAAAACAAGGCAACAAAACCAAGATCAGTTAGATAGCAAACAAGAATATGGTGAGTGTATCTAAAGACCAGGAGAATTGTTAAGAGTCGTGGGGGAGGGTAAGTTTCTAGGTGAAGTAGAAAAGAAGCCAAGAGTAGTGTGCCTGTTAGCACAAGTACAAAGACCCAAAGTAGGCAGAAGCTCAGAGTGGCAGTATGTTAATTCACTGTCTCTAGAATCTTGAAACTTTACCACTGAGAATTTTATTTTAAACATGAGAAAATTAGTTATACCATGCTTTGGATGAACATCAACAAAAAATATTTTCAAAAGCTCATGATGGAAGGCTAGTCATGAAAGAGGAGAGAGTGCAGAAACTACTAGCTCTACGGCCCCCGTGAGGAGGAATTGTGTTAAGAATCCTCCTAGGTTGCAACTGAGTACTTCATTCACCATTTGGTAATATTTACTTGGCATCAGGTTTCAAAAATGTAAAATAAGAGTTTCCCTTTTGAAGGGGACATGCCTTAATCTAAGAATATATTCTGAACTTTTATAATACAACAAGAGCATGCACATTAGCTTAGGCCTATAAAAGTCAGCACCAACAGTATCACTGCCTTCTACTTCCAAGTCTTTTTTTTATGAATGTTTTTTATGAATTCATCCTCTATTTTATTTAAAGTTTCCACACTGTGTATGCACCTAAATATGTCACCTATTAAACCATAGTGAATAACCTTTTGGTTTGTTTGTTTTCCTAATGTATCTAAGGGCTTGAGATTTAACCCCACAATGTACGACCCATATTCCACAGCAAGAAGGGTCCCTGCAGAGGGGGTTGGTCAGGGAGGAGGCTAATAATGGTACCAACTTGATTGTATTCACTGAGTACAAAACTATTTAAAAATTTAAAAAAATATAGTGTTCAAAAAATAGTATTAAATATTTATGAAATTCCCTCTCACAACCCTCCCTTGTTCCCCTACCTCATCCCCCTCCATTCAACGCTCTTTTCTTTCCTACCAGGTAAGAGTTTACTTTTAAACTTTAATTTTTTCCCAACTCTCCATTTTCAGAATCTTTTTGATCATATAAATAACACATCTGAACATAACTTTATTACCACTCCCTTGGAATGTAAATAAGCACTGATACCGGTTAGATCCTAGATCCATGGAGGGTCCTTTGTGTCTCTCATAATAGTATTCCCTTGCACTAATTAGTTGATGCTCTACAATTGACACCAGAAATATAAAGACAGGGAGTTATATAAACAGAGACTAAAAATAATTACTTTCTGTCAAAGCAAGAACTCACATATTATAAACACCATAGAGAATATCCAGCTCATTCTGTGCCTGAGCTCATGTCCTGGACCATGGACAAATGTAGATACGGCTATACCTAGCAAGACTCTTCACATAAAGAATGTGAAAATGGTATATAAATTGTTAGGAGTTCTAGAATTATCTCAAAATGTCTTGTTCAAATTCTACCAACTCTTAACTATTATATTTAATCAACAAAGAAACATTTAGCTAATGGCTCCCATGACTATTAAGATGAAAAGCTAGGGAGAAAATGTTTCAAGTACTACTATTTTTTTTTCCTTTTTTGTGTAACACCTGATAGAGTCCAAGATCCTCTACACATATTCTCTAGAGCAGAATTTGATACTGAAAATTTTAAAAAGGGGGCCTAGAACAATGTTGCTGGGTACCAGAGATATGCATGATGCATTCAGCGTTGTTTGAATTTGGCCTAAAACCCAGGTTAGTCCTAAGTGGTGTTGTTAGACTCTATCTTCTCAGTGAATTCCATAGGTGCACTTGTGCTGTGTTTTCCTTCTGACCTTGGGAAGTGGAGGGGATGAATGGCAGTATTGGATGGGTCTGCAAATGTCTACTCCTCTCTCTTGCTTGAAACCCCAGTAGGAAAGTCTATGTTTACCAAACATTAAAAAAGTATCATAGGAAATACCCATATGAATTGAGCAATACTAGCTAGAGAGGACAAAAATATAATAACTTCCCATCTGCATGTGGTCCTTCCAAAAATGTGCACACATATGGTTGGCCCATGTTAATTAGTCCAAATATGGATATGATTCCACTTGGAGAGCAACTGATAAATATGCAGCTCAGACTTTTCCAAATGCTTTCATATTTCTTCAATAAAAATGTTTTGAAGGTGTTGAATAAGGAGAGGACTAAGTTGAACACTACCAGAAAAAGAGCTCCAACCAGCAGATTTAAGTAATACTGCTCACATTTTAGTTATGTTGTAAATATTAAGTCAGTTCACATCTAGTATTTAGCTATACAGCAAGTCATACTTTAAGATAATATATTAATATCCTGAACATTAAAATAATGAGAACTGACTTGACCATTGTCACTCTATGTCTAATATTATGGTTATTTCACAGCAACAATGAGGTGAAGAGAGAGAAAAGCATTGTATAGCAACTTCCTCTTCTTTGTCTGTATGTGAGTGTGCATGTTTTTGTGTGTGTGTATGTGTGTATATATGTATGTAAATGCATGCATTTGCATGTACATGTGGAGGAGAGAAGTTGATGTCAGATGTCTTATCAGTTGATCTGCTTCTTATTCTTGGAGATACAGACTGTTGCTGTACCTAGAGCTCATGAAATAGTCCTGCAAGCCCCATGGAGCCTTCTCTCTCTGCCTCCTCAGCATTGGGATTATAGGTGTGTGCCACCACATCTAGCTTTTACATGGGTAGCAGAGGTTCAAACTCAGGTCCTTACATTTAGACAGCAATCACTTTCTTCACTGAGCCATCTCTCTAGCCCTTTTATGACAATTTTCTTCAAAATGTGTTTGAGGGTTTCTTTTTCTCCTTTTTTTGGATGGGGGAGGAGACTAAGAACAAATACTGACAGTCTAGTGAGCTGAAAATATGGTTTAGAACAAACCCAGGTTATTTTACACCTCCTCTTAGATGAGAGCATAATTGGATTACTACCTAGCTAGCTGATTGGCTATATTAAAACTTCTGGTATGATGCCTGATGCAGAATTGCTGACCATTGTTGTAGTGGCAAAGATCAGTAAGAAAATGCATTTGGGTCAAATGATACAATAATACATTTTTGATTGGGTAGTATTGCATAGCTATTTCTTCTAAATGGAAACATTTGCTCTTGGAGGGAGGATAGAAGCATGTATATATATATATATATATATATACTTAGGAGCCTCATGAGGCTCCTCCCTAAAGTTATACAAGCAAGAAATAATTTCTGGGGAGAAGACACTTCAGTGAAGCAGCCTATAAATTGTATAGGGAGCTTCAGGGTTCAGCTTTTGATCTTTCATCTATGTTGTGCTAGGATTTCATGGTTATTCATCTGTATTTTAGTCACCCATGCTTCTGTATGTATCTGTTAATCCATTAGGCTATATAAATAACTCTAATAAGCTACTTGGTTTTACTGAGACATGGGTAAAATCTTTTCTCTCATTTGTCTTAGGTGTCTTATGTGGGCTGAATAGATGTTTGTTCACATCCATCCAGGAACTCACATGGCAGATAGCAATTTAAAAACAAGCCCAATCCCTGAGTTTCCTTTTGATAAGCAACTTAAAAGGGAAGCTTCAACACCTGTCAAACCAATATCTGAAAGTAGATGCAATTATCATCTACTTTATGATGTATTTTCCTCCCAAGAGGAAGAAACTCAAGGCAAAGAGAGTATCCATCTGCCTTGTCCTAAGTTTGGAAAGTGAGTTGAACCTGGATGTTACAGGTACTGAATAGAAAATGTCTGTTGTACAGGTTAGGGAAGTTGGGGAGAACTAAGTGTCTCTTCTAAGCCTCTCCTAAGTGTCTTTTCTTTATTCTTTAGCAAACACAGAGGTGACTCAGAGATTCATTCAACATTTAATATAAATTTGAAAAATACAGAACAGCAAAAAGTTAAATGACTTTTTATAGTCACTTGATAATATTATGTTTGAGTTCAAATCTTACCAGCCTTCTGACCTAACATTTGCTGCATCCAGCAGTATTCTGTCTTTAATGTTCTACCTCATATTTTCCATTCTATACTTTATCTGACTGCTCATACTTACCAAACTATCCTTACTAAAATGAAATGCCAGATTTCTGTTTCATTGTTGTTTGAAAGAACTGACCATACAAATGCTGATGCCTCTGTTCAGAGAGTGTACAACTTCACATAATTATATATGTATTTAATTATTTGTCTTTTAATTCCCAGCCAATGATTACTATGTGCTTTCTACAGTACAGATGTTAGTTTCTAATTTGAAATACCACAAGCAAGAAGAAACTCACAAAGGGACTAATGAGCTTTGAAGATGGACAAAATTTCCTCCTTTAAAATGGACTGTTTTCTTTTGTCATGCACGGTATTGGAATTCACTAAAGTAACCCACATGTCTGGTAAAAAACACAGTGATATTATTCATGATTTTTTTGTGATGAATGCCACTCAGAGTTCCATTCAAAAGCATCAGCATGGATCAAGAAGAAGCCCATGCCAACCTTAGTTAAGCAGCCTCCCAGAACCTCTGTTACTATTGGCACTCTGCCATGAGGCAATTTAGGTAATGAGTAATAGCCAACTAATCTTTAAACTCTGCCGGCTCAATCTACATTCTGATTCACTTTCCTTATAGATGTAGACAATTGTTGAAAACAGTCAACCATCCTTGTATAATTTTCTAAAAGTGTCTAAAAGTTATATATCCTATAGTTAATCCTGTTGGTTGAATCAGAGGGTAGATATGATCAAGTTTGTGATTGAAGAATTTCTCAGTAGGGGGCTTGATACTATTTGTCCTTATTCAAGCTATATTTGAATGTTTTACTGCCACCTCTTACACCATAGGTACTCTAAATTTCCCTATCCTACACCCAAATAAGGTTTTTCTCTTTCATGAGTTGTGAGTTGGATATTTAATTTGGGAGAAAAGATTTAAAGGAAGTCTTAGAAAAGCACCTTGAAATTAATAATTCCTCCTTGTCGTCCTCCAAACCTATGGGACATGAGGAATCAATTTTATTCATCAGGGAGGAGCTGTTTGGTTTAAGAGGCAGAGAGGGGCTGTTTTGAGTTCCAGACTTATAGTATGATGGAGCAACAAGGAACTCTAGATTTTGTCTACTTTCCTGGTTTAGTCTGAGTCAGAGTGATGGCCTGAGGGGGAGGTGGAAAGAATGTTCTGTGATCCTAGAAGATAGCACAAATGAAGGAAAAAAGTGTGAAGCTTATATTGCCCTAAGCTATCTTCTCACTATTCTGCCTCTTTACCATCATCTGAAGAGCAAGCTCTGATGAATGTTAATGCACTGGAATGTTACTTTTCAGAGGAGGAAAATTGTTCTATTGCTAGTCCAGTCAGGTAAATTGTCAAGGATAAGTTGCTATGTCACTCAACAATTCCTTCTTTGCCTTCAAATGAGGATAATAGGATCTTTATGGTGGTGTAGTTGAGCAAATATTATGTCCCTGTAGCATATTTGTATTTAGGAAGCCAACTGGAAACCTAACAGAAGTTTATGAGAATCTGTCATGTATACAATGTTCTTTCTATCCCTCAATACTTTTACCCTCAGCTGCACCAATTTTGAAGGCCCCTTTCAAAAACAACCCCCTCTGTACCATTTAACTCAGGACTTATTCTCCACAAGTGTATTCATATGCCAGCTCTTCTGGATATTACGACCTTGCTCCCTTCTAAGAAGAAGGGATCAGTGCAGTTTCCATAGTGTTGCCCAGAACATCCCTGATGATTCCATGGCTCTATTCTGGGTGCTTATGTTATAGAAACTGATTACTGCATTAAGTCAAGTCACAAAACTAAAGAAGATTTGAACAGAGACCTAGAAAATGAGACTGCCTAAATTATATGATATAAAGATGAACATTGTCCAAATATGCATATATTGAAGTGATCACAGCTTTTCATAGTTGAATCATAGCAGCAAATGCAGGTTTCTAGGACCCATTATGACTGAGAGGAATATTATAAATGCATATCATTGGTGACATCTAGGTAAGTCACAGTTCGGTGTGCATTTTGTTTTGAGCTCTGACATCTAAATAATGTTTGTTTTTTTTAACTTCTATAAATAATTAAATTAAAAATTAAACTATATAACTAAAGTTAGAATCTTTTGAAGTTCTTGCATTCAACTGTAGGATGAGTCATGAGAAGCTATGTGGGAAACATTGGTCTTTTCTGTGTGTCTAGAGTTGGTCATCAGACTGAATGGTTCAAGGACACAGTTGGATGTCTGTCTAGAAACTCACGCTCCACCTACTCTCAGTGGTGTCTGTAGTCCGTTAGCAAAGAGACAAGGTAGTCAATCCCTATGGGTTTTGTATTACAATTCAGCCACTACTGGGAAGGTGGAAGGCTGAGTCATCAACACCTGGAATTGCTAACTGAATCAAAAGGATTTACAGACATCCCTCCCAGTGCCACAAAGGAATAAATTTCAAATTAACATAAAGGTTGACAATGATGCAAGCAGAGGCCTTGTTGACATGAGGAATTGAATGGAGGAACTATTACAAAATTATTGACAGTTTGAGGGAATTGTCAAAAGTTACAGATATAGGAAGAAAATAAATACCAGGAAAGACATAGAAGACCTATGAGACAAGTTTCACTTCCTCTAAATATTCACCTTTTTGTTTTCCTTTTCATCTTACACATACCATATCCTATGATATACTATCCTATGATATGATATGATATGATATGATATTTACTCCAGTTTGTCATACTAACTTTAACAAATATTGCTTGAACAAAAGAATATACAAGGTTCAAGGCACAGTTCATTATTCTACTATGGATGCAGGCATGTTTAAAGTAATGTGAACTTAGAATCTGACTTTCTCTGAAGAGTGTATATACAAAGCAAAATGTGTGTCCTTGTTTTATAATTTTGTCAGGGATTATAAATGATTCACTGGGAAAGTCAAGAAAAAAGAATCAGATAAAACATATTAGTGATGAAAATAGAAAAGAAGGCATATAAATAAAAATGACCTTAAGCTTTTTTGTCAGTGAAGACTGTCTCATATCCCTGAATAGTGATTCAATAAGACCTTTCCTTTCTATTTAAAATGCTTGTTTTATTTTTATTCAAGTGTCACAAATGTTGGAATCAGGAGTTATCAAGTACTATCTTTCTTATAGTCATGCACAACTCCCCTTTCTCTTTTCAGGTAGATATATGATATGCAAAGTCTTGGAAATTAAGATCTTGCCTGTCATGAAATGAATGGAATAGGTTGTTCTCTTTGTGTTTTATTTTACCTTCAAAGCATTGGGCCCTGAGTCCTGTGTAAATTTAATTCCATCTCTGCCTCCACAAAGCTGAGAAAAGCATGGAATCTTTCTCAGATGAATTATTACTAGCATTTGCTATATGTTCCAGGAAATGTAAATATACAACATCAACATGAAACATTGCATTTTAGATGTGGGCCAAATGTCTAATTATTTCACTACAGTGTGGAGACAATTCCTGAGTTTGTACCTCAAGCTCCTTCCTCTAAATATTTCCCAAACATCCTTCATCCTTACCCTGTTTCTTTTCTTAAGGGTCTCTTATGCTTGTTCTCACCATTCTTCACAAAAATCAAGAATACTATTGGAAATAATTATCATACCAGCTCTTTATTGTTTCATTTGAATTTAGGCAAATGGGTTCCCTCTCCCAGAGTAATTGCAGTGTAAGCCTGGGTATTCATGGAAAGTCTTTCCTAGCAGAAATTTAGCAAGGATTTTCCAACACATCTAAGCCATCATCAGCAATAATTCACTTGGCCACCCTCTTAAGGCAAATTCTTTGCTGAGCATATACTAGCAATAACTATTCCTTGGTTGCTAGGGTTAAAGGACTCAAATTAAAGTATAAGTATTGATCCCCCAAATTCTCACAATATTGAAAACACAATTAATTTGTCAAATTTTACCTACTGTTCTCTTCCTTGTTCCTATTTGTTACTATACTTAATTTGCCATGCATCCACATGCCTCATTAAATTTGAGCACTTCCAGAGGAAGGAACACATCTTCCTCAGCTCTGGATCCCTGTGCTTGGCAGGGTCTAGATCATTGAAAATCACCCTAAGAAGGTAATTAGATTTCTGAAGTTCCAATCTGCCAATAATTTGTTTTCAGAAAGTGACAATTCTATTTCTCCTTCTCTAAGGAGTTTTGCCTAAATTTCAGAGAATATGCACAGCCTGCCATAGGACAAACTCCATCAAAGTAAGCAATTGCTAGAGCATCAGAGATACAGCGATTATCACCAGATCTAGGTCTGGGAACATACATCCTTCAGTGTCATAGAACATGCAGCTTCATATAATTGAAGGGGGAAATACAACCTGATTTTATTTCTGCAGCACATAGTGCCAGGTATTTACTGGAATACCACCCAAGGCCCAGAGGATTAGCTAAAGCAGCTGATACCCTGAGTTGCTTTTTATAACTCTCCTTCTCAGCACCATGCTCTACATATGTCCCAACTCATCAGTTCACATCAACTTAGGTCATGCCCAACACTGCATCTTACATCAAATAAATAAATTACCATGCAAAATATCATTTCCTTAACAATGAAGTGGGTATTGAATGGCTTTCCTGGTTCCTTTGCCACATTTCACAGTTGAGCAGTCTCTTTTATTCCATAACATTGGGGCTGAAGGCAAGCTTTGAAATTATTGGATGGAAGAGTAAAATGAAATTCTATAATTAGTTATTACATAATGGTGTGATGATAGTCTGTAAACTTATAAGACTTATTTACAAGAATACTAGTTATCTACCTTTCAGAGGAGGTGCACGTGAAATTGGAGAGTAATAGGGGTATTCTATAAATTACTTTCATATGTCAAAACTTATTCAGTACATTAAATGTCTCTCCTATGCACTGTTTATGATGATTAAGTTTTGTTGCTAACTTGGCCAGATTAGGAATGGAGTGAGATGAACCTCTTTGGTGGGTCTGTGATAGCATTTCCAGGCAAGATTAAATGAGTATAGAAGTAATTCCTCCAGAATGGGGAGCACTTCTGCCTGAGGAGTGTATATAAGGAAGCTCTAGGAAAATATCAGAACATTTTCTTTCTTCCAGCTGCCCATACTATACACTGGTGCATGCTTTTTGCCTGGCTCCTCTCCTCTTGCTGGTATATGCTGCTGCTGTTGGATTGGCCTTGTGGACTGAATGGAGCCCAGATCCTATGACTCTTAACCCTGCATCAAGTCTCATGGAATGAGCAACTCCCTGGTTCTTGGACTTCCTAATTTGGGTCTAGTCATATGGATGGAGTGGCTATCAGACCCTATGCAACTTCTGTCTGCATTTAGCCTTGTGGATTGAGAAGCTATGGGATTCTTCAACTTTCTGATCTTTGGATAGCAGTTGTAAGACATTCCAACCCATGTCTTATGAGCTAGCCCAATAACTCCCTTCTTACACATTTTCATTCTATCACTTCTGTTCCTCTAGAAAACACTGATGAATAGACTCGATTGATCCTTCATAAGATAGTACAATATCCAAGTGTTTTGAGTTCAAAGGGCTTACTATTTAAAAAGAACATTGATTTTAAAACACAGCTATAATTTTATTTGTTGAAGGTATACTCTACATCAAATACTACAGCAAGTTGTTCTATGTACTCAACATCAAGAGTTGACAAGCAATAGGCAAAGGGCCAAATTAATCAAGTCTACCATATTCCCACCCTAAACACGCTATTTGTACTTGGAAATTAAGTGTTTTTTTTTTAATTATAACATTTCATGTTGTTTTCATTTTGTCTATGGTTTCTTTGGAACTAAGTAGTTGCAATAGAGACAATATAGCCAGTTGCAATCTAGTCTTAAAGAGAATGTTTGCCAACATGTGCATCTTTTCTTCTTACAAGAGTAGCTAAGTGCTTTATATTTTATATTTAAGTAACTGAATTGTATGGGTTGTGTATTTTAACTGCTAAAAGTTGGGTTTGGTTCCAGATAAGACTGATTCCAAAAATCCATGCTCTTATATTTTGCTGGTACATGGTAATAACCAAAATATAAGTCAGGAAGAAATAAGAACCTTACAAGTTCACAGAGAAATGAATGCTATGATTAATAAAAATGTAGAAATAATTCTTAGCCTGGTGTGATAAAGATTCTATAGAGATTATATTTGAATGTAAAATAAAAAAATGAGGGCCTTAGGTGTAGTTCAGTTGGTAGAGTACTTGCATCACATGTACTAAGCCCTGGGTTGGATTGCCAGCACTGCATAAACCGAGCATGGTGGCACACACCTGTAATTCCAGCCCTCAGGAGGCAGAGGTAGGAGGATCAGGAGATCCAAGTCATCCTCAGAATTTAGCCATCCTGGGCTAGATACAGTTTCTCAAAAAAAAGAAAATCTCAGGAATTAGGAATTATCTACCCCCAGGTTGAAATTCAGGAAAAACTACATTAAAGGCCAAATGCTTAGGCTGAAGCACAAACGTGATTTAGATAAAGTCTCTACTTACCCAACCTAAAGAACATAGTTGATACCTGTGTTGAGGCACTGAATTTGTGTGTATGTGGTTCAATGATGGATTATCAAAAATGAGAAGGCATACATGATGTTCAATGGCAATTAAACTGAAATACCTGTAAGTTCTTTATTAAGGAAATCAGAAATGGATTTGTTTGGGTACTTACACACTATCATCAGCTGCCTACACACCTGCAAAATACATTTTTTATTGTGGAGAATAGAATGCCACTTATAGCAACTTCTGATACTCCACCAACTTTAAGAATCAAAAAATAAACAAGAGACCAAAAGAATGAAATGTTCACATACTTCCTGTCCTGAAGAATCAGTTCTTTGCATACCAGAAGAAAAATGGAGAGATGAGTGAATACAACCAAGAGAGACATACCTAATACTGTAGAGCACTTTGCCATTCTTTGAAATCCGCAGCAATTTATTGTCCGTGGTGACATCATGGAAGTTGGCACCTTTCTCATTGGCAAAGAACAGATCTGGTTTCCAAATGGAGTCTAACATAGATGGGTCCAAGTCCAGGGAATCATCTGGGTACTCACTATATGCCAGACGTGAATCATTCCACTGTTGTCTCAGAAAAATATTCACTCGGTAATCCTACAGAAATGTCACACACAAGAGCTGCTTATTGTCTACCTTGGCATAAAAAATCTATTTAAATTTCCCTCTCACCCATCCTTCTGAATTCATATGGCATTTATGTCTGATCAAACCAGGCCATGTATATTTTGGTCAAAGCACTCAGTTATACCAAGATTGGGGATGGAAGAGGAAAATAGAAGGGTCAACCAAAGTAGAACACTAATGACAGGTTGACTTTTTTGAAGGTTTTTTTTTTTTTTGTTTTTTTTTTTTTTTTTTTTTTTTTTTAGTTCTGAGCTGATTTTTTTCAGTAGAAAAAGACAATTAAAAAAAAACTCTATCAAATAAAATTAATTTTCCAAATCAGAAATGGCATGAATTCTAGTTTGCTTCCAATCAAATGCTCCATGCAAGAGAACCCCCTAAGAAAATCCTCCTAAAACTGTGTGGTGATAGATCAATATTCTTCAGTTTGACAGTATAACACATTAAAATGGTGCATGTGATTCAAGTGGTTCATTCCATCATAACTATTTACTTTAAAACTGTTCAACATTTTATTGCAATATTTCAATACATTTTATCTATAATAGCCAACTTGATGCTTTAACCAGAGAGCCCTTTCATGTTTTGCTAATCTGAAAACTTTCTAACAAAGGTGTTCTCCTCATGAGAGCTTAACTTCTGTCCTCGTATATCAACCTTGGGGAAGTGACTATTGTCCTGGGTACTTATTTTTTTTAATATTTTTATTTATTTCCTTGACAGAGAAAGCAGGGGAGAGAAGAGAGAGAGAGAATGGGTGCACCAAGGCCTCCAGCCATTGCAAACAAACTCCAGACACATGTGCCCTCTTGTGCATCTGGCTAACGTGGGTCCTTGGGAATTGAACCTGGGTTCTTTGGCTTTGCAGGTAAACACCTTAACCACTAAGCAATCCCTCCAGCCCTATCCTGGGTGCTTCTATACAAAGACTTTTGGGTTTGTGGACAGCATTGTTTGACTTGATAATCTGAATACAGACTGAGGTCGCAACAATGCCTCCTATTCCAGCAAGACTGTGGTTTCACAGCTAATAGTTGTGTTTCTTGACACTTGTAGTTATTTAAGGTGACATATAATGCCATTTATTCTTATTGTCCTTCACCTTTTTCTAAACCTACTTTGACTCCATTTCCACACCTGTATTTTGGTATCATTTTTTATCTTACTTTAGTTATAACTACATTATCCAGGTTTGTCTGAAAGTTTTTCAATTTACATTCATAACAGTCTCCCAACAACTCAATTTCTAAGCAAACATGGGTGTTTTTATCTTCCACTAGGTATCACAGAGAGCACTGATGAATAGCCAGTTTTGCTTAATTCCCTCAAGGCCAAAAAGAAGGCTTAAAGATCAAGACATATGGTAAAAAATTAAATCAATTTCCTTCTATTTATTTATTAGACTACTCAAATTCTTGTGACAGTCTTTCAAATGCAGTCACCTGTTGGTCAGACTCATAGAGCATTTAATGGCACAGTTCTTAAGGAAAGATACACAATGAATGCCTAAACAAGCTACTAGTCACAGAGCTATTTACAGGCTGGAGAGATAGTCTAGGAATTAAAGTGCATGCAAAGCCTAATGGCTTGGGTTCAATTCCCCAGTACCCACATAAAGCTGAGTGCACAAAGTGGCACATGAATCTGGAGTTGATTTGCAGTGGATAGAAGCCCTGGTGTACCCATTCTCTTACTGTGTCTTTCTCTGTCTGTCTTTCTCTGCTTACAAATAAATTATATATATATAGGCAAACTTGAAAAAAAATAGCTACTTACTATAAAAAAAAATGATTGAACTCCAGATTATTTGAAAACCCAAGTTATTAAAAGTAAATGACCTTGACATGCTTTCTTGGAAAACTTTTGCATCTGACATTTGTTTGGAGTTACATCAGGCCAATATAGCAAAAATGGCACTGTTGCAGACCTAGCTAGACTTCTACTCCTAAGCATTGATTTACTGGCTCCTCACAGTGAGTGAACCAAAGGGATGCCTAAGTCTCAGCATTCTTATCACATTATTTCTGGAATTATCCAAAAACACCAGAGTGTTTGGATTAGAAACAGGTTGTTACTAGTTTATTGTTACATTAGGAGCAGGTATTACTGGAAGCTTTGTTACTTTGGGTGTGTAGTGAATAAGAACATATGATTGGTGAAAATCAAAGAAACAAATAAAATAATCTTGCTTATACACCTAAAAATTATTTATTTGAGAGACGTCTGTATACATAAGGAAGAGGAAAGAAGAGAATCTCTTCTCTTAGCAAAATCTGGTGGTACACTAAGTCCTGAAAGTAAGGGTAAATGGAAATAATAAAAGTGAATGGGTTAAATATCAGACCTATCATCCACAGCCCTGGGAAAGTAATTCAAGGCTAGAAATGACCAACAGAATCAAGACAGAGAGCAGTGATCAGCAAATTACTAACACAATATCTTCATGTTCTTCCTATAGTCCTGAGAAGGATTTGCACTTGCATATTGAGGGCCCAGAGAATATTAAGTCAGTGGCACACAAAATGAAAACAATAACCTTTAAGAAAAATATCTTAATATAGATCTTCACAGATAATTCCCACAAGTGTTCTCCGGTGTTTCTTGGTTTTATATTTTAAAATTTACATCAAGAAAATGAAATGATGAAATAATTATTCCTAATATTAGAACTTTAAAAAGAGCACTGAATCAATTAGATCTCACTAGAGCCATTAAATGTTTAAAGGTCAATTTTAACTAAATTAATCTCAGTATTTAGAAGTCAGAATATATATAAAATTGAGAGAAAAAGATATTTTATTCAGCAATTGCAGTAATTATGTAAAATAAAACATTTACCAGTATTTTAATTATAAGTAGTTTGTCTTTTTAATGTATAGCAATTAAAACGTGCAATTAACTTGTTTATGATGATATACAATAGTCTAAACTAAGTAGCAAACCTCAAAAATATTTAAGAATAGGCAGGGTCACACAAGGATATACAAAATGCTAGAAAAGAAAATATGATTTTGCAGTGATACCCATGCAACTCTTCTAGTTTGCTGTCATTTTCAATGTAAAGCAAAATTTGGCATGTGGTGGTTTGAATAGAATAGATGGCCCCCAATATATTCAGTTCTTTATTGTTTGTAGTTTGCATCTATTGGCTACCTGGCTGGAGGCAATGTCACTGGGTGATCTTAAGGTGTGGTGGTGGGTTTCTGATTTCAACATAAAGATATGCAAAGTGTGCCTTGCTGGAGTTCCTGAAGTGTGCTGTGTGGCTTTTGACCTTTAGGCTTGTGCTTCTCTCTCTGTGCTTGGGCCTATGAAGGCAGGCCAGTTCTTCTGCCATTATGGAATTTCCCCTGGATCTGTAAGCTTCAATAAATCCCTTCCTCCATAACTGTGCCTGGTCTGGAAGTTCATCTCAGAGAACCTGAAGCTGTCTGCTACATGGCATATAAGACTTATTTCTGTAGCATTTCAGTTTACAAATATGTATATTGTCTAATGATATTACAAAACATAATTGAATAGTTATATTGTTCTGTAGATTTTGTCTTTACTATAGCTTTTAGGTTTCATAAATATTAAAGAATTAAATACTGAGAACCATCCTTTTTTTCCTCTAGGCACAGTATCTATTTCAAATAAATAACTTATTCCCTTGTAGTAAAATTTGTTTCCCATATATATATATATAAACTAGACACCCAAAGAATGAGTATATATAAAAATAAAAGTTATGTGTAATTGCATAATTTTTATTATAGCCATGACTCTGGTAACATGAGTCCCTACATTTAATATTAGTATCTAGTAAAAATAGCATTTCTCAAATTGCTTTTTTCTGATACCATCTAAAGTGATACCCACTCTGAAAAGATTATTTACTTAAGTTGAATTATAGGTAGTTTAGCATTTGTACATAAAGGTTGTTACTCTATTTCATATACTCCAATTAAATCTGGTAAATTACTTCTTGCTAGTTTATATGTGTTCACTTTATTTTATTTATTTATTTTTTTTAAATTTAATTTATTAGTTTTCTTTTCAGTAAATACAGGCAGTTTGGTACCATTATTTAGGCTCATCTGTGATCTACACCTTCCCATTAGACCCTCCTTGTTAATGAAAATGGGTCGTGCATTGTGGATTTATTATTTTTTATTTATTTATTTATTTTTTGGGTTTTCGAGGTAGGGTCTCACTCTAGCCCAGGCTGACCTGGAATTCACTCTGTATTCTCAGGGTGGCCTCGAACTCATAGTGATCCTCCTACCTCTGCCTCCCGAGTGCTGGGATTAAAGGTATGCACCACCACGCCCGGCATATGTGTTCACCTTAATATTTAATTATGAAAATATCGAGGATGAGGATAGGTTTGTTTGATTCCCCAAAATACCTGTATGGCACTTTGGTTTTACCTCTGTCTACATTGCAGTAAATCTTTTCAAAATCATAAACTTGTGCTAGCTTTAATATGAGAGGTTAAGTTTAAAAGTAATGACAGTGGACAGTTGCTTTATGATGAATTTAGACTTTAGCATTTCATTGCTAATTTAGCAACCAAGTTCACGCTATATCAGCTTAGCAAAATCCCAGACTTGTTTCTTGATTATCCCCTAAGATATCAACAATAAGAAGTATAGCCATATGCTACCACTGATCAGCTAGCATCTTTTTATGTTTTGCTTATGCAGCTACAGAAATGAAAAAAAAAAACAACTTTTGTGTTGTTTCCATGTTTATAACCCAATATGTATCCTTGTTAGAGGCTGCTCACTTAGCTGAGATACTCAGGGATGTGATTTGAGATTATAGGTGAAGTAAATCACTCTTTAAAAGTAACTAGCAGAACTGGGGACTACCTTTAGGGGCACAGTTTAGGCAAACAGAGTGACATTCTGGCATTTTGTCTGAATGGACACATTGATGCATTCTAGATCTTCCTCCTATCTGCTAAATGTGCTGAGGGTCGGAATCTACTGTTGTGGCATCTACAATCCACTATCCACCAGTATCTCTCTAGGCAGTCATGTGAAGTTGGGAAGAGAGCTTCTTATCTCCATTGCCTAATGGCCCAGTCTTGGAGAGAGCTACACATATAGCTGGTATACGAACACTCCTGACAGTTACTGACATTGCTAATATTCACAAACTGTACTTAAGCATAAGGGAAAAAAAGGGATAGCAAACATATTCCATACTTTGCAAATTCAATTGTCATCAGGAAGTAAAGAAAAGGGGGGGAGAAATAAAAATGAAAAGAAAATGGAGGACTGGAGATGGTTCAGCCTTTAAGGTGCTTGCTGGAAAATTCTAACAACTGGGGTTCAAGTCCCCAGTACCCATGTACAGCCAGGTGCACAAAGTGGCCCATGAATCTAAAGTTTGTTTACAATGGTTGGGCATCCTGGGGCACCCATTATCTCTGTCTGCATCTCTTCTCTCTATCTCTCTCTGCTTGCAAATAAAAAAATAAAAATATTTTTAAAGACAAAAAGAAAATGGAAATGATAAGTAACAATTGAAAAAGAATTAAATTCATTTCATTCACTAGTGGTCTGAGTCTTTGGGGGATCATACAAAATTTGACCCACTACATAATCTTTTTTTTGTGCATGTGTGTGTGTGAATATGTATGTGCACATGTGTTTGCATGTGGTATGTGCATATCATGATGTGTCTATGAAGTTCAGAGGACAGCTTTTTGTTGATTCGTGGCTTCTATCTCATTATAGAAAAAGCCTATTGTTATCAGCTCCATTTATCAGGTTAACTATCCTGCAAGCATCCAATGGATTCACCTGTCTTTACCTTTCTTCTGACCAAAGGCATGCTGGGATTACAGATGCTCTCAACAACATCTGGATTTCATGTGGATACTAGAAATCTAAACTAAGGTACTTATACTTACTTGGTAAATGATTTTCCCACTGACCTATTTTCCCAGTGGTGGTACCAATGACCAGCAACAAATCTGTGTTGCTTAATGATTAATTATGTATTATTTAATAATTTATATCATCATAGTGATCCATGAAAATATTCCTTGGATAACATAAACATGCTTTCCACCAAGAACACATCTCCACTATTCTAGTATCAAAAAAGGAAAAAAAAATTGTATTGAGTCTGTAAGAAAGCGAATACATTGTGGACAGAGGAACAATTGTATAGCACAAAGAAAAGTTCAAATGAGTTCTGGAAGCAGATAATCATCATCTCTTCTTTCAAAACAAACAACTCAAACTAAGTCCTTCAGTAATGTTACCTGAACAGGGGAATGAAGGGTAAAGGAAGAGAGTAAATTCAAGGTGCTTAGAAACTTATAAAGTCAGTCCAGATGATATAGAGAAAGCAAAACTATCATCATTGGAAAATTTCACTCATCAATATCCTCAAATCTTGTATCACTGGATAAAAGCAAATAGTTCTTATTCTTTTGTTAAGCTAAGAAAGGAGGATGAGGGAACCATCTAGTGCTGTTGACATTTTGACCAAATATTCTGAGTAAATTTTGGTGAAAGAAGCAATGAATTTATGGGAAGTAGAAACTTGAAGTTTTGGTAAGGGAAGTTTAGCCTGTGATAACACTTTGTGAGTATGCAATAGAGTAGATATACTCTCAAACATCGCTTTTAAAATCCTAGCTTCCAATGTGATTGAATTAGGAAGTGGTGCATTTAGGACATAATTTTATCATGAGTGTAAAACCAGAGTTTTCTTTCCGTCATGTGAGGTTACAAGAAATTAGTTCTCTATAACATAAATAACCCCCTCACCAAAACCTGAGCGGGCTGACACTCTGATCTGGAACTTCCAGCATGCAAAGTAAATGCAATTGTTTGTAAACCACCAAATTTACACTTGTTTGTTTTAGCAGCTTGGTCCAATTAGGACAGGATGAAGTGGGTGAATTCCCAGGCAAGGTTTCAGTTATCTTGGAAACCAGGGCCCTTCCTTAACAGAACAACTGTCATATTCTTATCATCTGTACAATATCTATTTAAGTACAGATGCCTTAGTTCTGGGGTTGCCAAATTTGCAACACTCTATTTTTGCAAATGAAGTTTTATTGGAGCACAATCACAGCCATTTGATTATTAATACCTATGGTAATTTTCACGCCAAAAGGCAGAGCTGAGTAGGTATGAGAGAGACTAACTTTGGAAGTCTGAATTCAATTTACTGTCTAATATTTTATAGAAAAAAGTTTGCCAATACCTACCCTAAGCAGCATGAGAATTTCATCATCAATATAACCATGATAGAAATTTTTGAAAATATTTTTGTGGTTTTGCACCAATGTCACAAATGAAAGAAATGTTTTTCTTTTCAAAAGGAAAAGCAGTTTTTTCATTACATCAAAAGCTAGTAAGTAAAATAAAAGAAGCACAGTACACATCACTCTTCTACACATGCAGTTCAATCTACAGTACATAGCAGATAGACAGAATGTTGATGTTACCGTTGAGCAACAGTCTCCACAATTTTGGGTAGGAAACATGACAAAGGACACTTTAGTAAGTGTCCAGGAAGCACCTAAGCAACCCATTTTCTGAACACCTCTGCAAATCTTCAAGACAGAGGAAAACAGAACATCCATGGCTTCCATGTTCATCTCTTGAAAGGGTTGGCTTCTGTTTGCATTAATGAACATTGAAAAGGTGCACATTTACATTTTGATTGAGAGTCAAATGCAATGAGGGGATTTAATCAAAGCAACTTAGGAGTCTAATTAATGCAATCAGCATTAGGTCGTGCAAATATTGTCATTGAATGCCATCGTGTAAAGCTGGTAACAGTGATTTGGGCAACTGGAAACTTTGCCCCTCTTAGAAAGATAAAAATTAAAAAGAAGAGAGACAGAAACTGAGTGCCAAGCTCAGGACTGGAGTATTCTTTTAATGTGGTTCTTATGAATCATTTATAACTCTATCACAACTATCTTATTTAGGTAAAATTTTTAATGTACTACACCCTACAAAAATACCAGAAGTCTTGTTTCTGGAAAATACTGTTTCAGAATCATGTGAAAATGGTTAGTGAATATGCATTATATATTTTTTTTAATTTTGTCAGTGAAAAGCATGGGTAAAGGGTAGATTAATTCTTTCTTGTAACAAAGATACCCCAAGTACAATAATTTATTAAGGATGATCCTAATAGCCTAAAAGAGAACATTCATTAAAACATATTTTTCACTTTTCAATGGCATTATATGCTCAGTTTCTCACCTCTTGACTCTTTCTAGGGTATTAGTTACCATAATTCGTGGTCAAGCTCAGCTATATTTTACTTAGGTCTCATCCATTAATGTGGATATAGAATTTGCATAGGCATGCAAATTAGAACCAAGCAATTGAATAATGATATAAAGTAAGTGATGTGGTTACTAAGAAAATCTTTCACTCCAAATTCAGTCTCTGTACTATAGTGTAGTGCTTATGAGTTTGAGCTAATGATCTAACAGGCTATGTCACAGGCAACATGACCATAACAAATTATGAGGCTCAGTGGACTTTAAAGCATCTGCAACTTTTCTTCAGATACTTGGAAAGATGATTATACATAACCTAAAATAAAATTTTGATTGATTTTGTTTTTTGGAGTTATGCATATGATGTAATTGCTATGATCTTGATAGTACATTTTATTGCCAACAAAAGTGTATATGCATATATGTGTGTATATATGTGTTCTCATAAATTTAGCACTTTAGCTTACATCTTAAATGCACATAGAGAGGCTTAGTGATGTTCATACTCCCAAGATATGTAAGACTGGCAATAAGAAGTATGCGCCAAACATCAAATTTATCCTTATGAAACATTGCAGCTGCACATTTACAATGCTCTTAAATATACACCTTGCTTAATGCTGATAATTTTACTCAAAACTAACCCCAAAAGCAAGTATTTATAAAATTTGTTTGGGATGATGGACAAAAGATTAGTTAATTTTAAGTGATCACTTTTTGACAAGCAACTTTCCTAAATAAAGGATAAACTACTAGCTTTTAGAAGTGAAGAAGTTGGAAATTGGCACTCAGTAAATGTCGTATAAATATGCAATAGTGCACTATGATCCCATATCCCATTTCTTCACACGATAGCTTCAATGATCAGTCCCACTCACCATTGTAGTTTCTGCTATTGACCCAAAGCTGTTGATAAATATGTTGCAGGTAACATTTACAGGAGGCCCTGCAAGTTGAACAATAGAAAATTTGACAGGTTGTGTTCATGGCATAACTGAGTCACGTTTTTTGCTTGCCAGTGGCATTGTGGCACTTACCATGGTGGTTTCTGTGACTGATCCAAAACTGTTGATAAAAATATTGCAAGTAACGTTTACTGGAGGACCTGCAGAATGCAATAAGAATATTGCAATAGACATTGAAGCAAAATATAGCACCATCAACATCTTTGCAAATGGTTCAAGGTGTAAATAAAATAAGATGGAGATGAGACTGCAAAAAAAAAATTGCCCAGAAGTGCATAATGATAACTTCCCCACTAGCATTTTGAACAATGATACTTAAGCAATGATGACTTGCCTCCAAAGAGTTTTGAATTTGGGAAATATAAGCTAATTTAACTGCATTCATTGGTATAGGTTGATGTAGCAAAAGCATTATTTTTTAACTTTAACATAACCAATGTTTTAGGTATTACCAGTGGATATCCCATGGTAATGAATTAACCAGAATCATGGCATCAAAATTAAGTTCCATTTTGAATTATAGATAGGTCAGGATCACCCATCTCTTTTTGTGTGATACCCATTAAATCAGCACAATATTTTGATTCTCTTGACACCTCTGAATTTACCCCTTTCCTTCTCTATATATTCTGACTCTTATTGTTAAACAATGTATAGAAACATGAAATCAAACAAAATTAACTTATTTTAAGGCATAAACACAAGAAAAATAGCACTTAATATATCTAGTTGTTGCTTTTGGTGTAAAGCAAGGATTACCATATCATAGACATGCTTTGAACAAAAAGTCTGAGTAGGGCAACTCTAATTTTCTTTTCCTTTTGCCTTCAGTTGACTGATAATTCACACTCTGATGACTCCCTGCTTTATGTTCTGGTGGAGAGTATGTTTAGTGCCTTCATGGAGATTTCCCCTAATGCTTCCTACATCAGAAAACATTGTCATAAACTATGTACTCACTGCATATGTAGTCACCCCAAATAGGGCAAAGATGACAGACCAAAATACCATAATACCAATACCAGTTTGTTGAACCAATGAGTTTACTGGGGGTCATGTACAGAGCATGAAGAGGGGTTACGTATAGGAGCATGGAGCCCACAAAGCATTTGTTTTGATTATAAGTTGGATGCTCCTCCCTCAACATTGGGGTGGGGGCTTACTTAAAGAGTATGGAGACCCCAGAGAAGCCACACCACTGAGAAGTTTCATCCTCCACTGAATAACAACTGCCCTGTGGCCACTTCTAGGAGATCCTTGTTATTGTCCAGGAGTATGAGATCCCAGGTTATCACTTCAGTGGGCCTCACTATATCAGGGTTACCCCTACGGATGCTCCTCCCTCAATCTTGAGGTAGGGGCTTACTTCCAGAGCAGGAGACATCCCCCACCCCAAAGCAGCCCTTCAGTACAAGTATCATCCCTCAGCCTGGGGATGAGAACTTACTTACAGAGCATAGAAAATCCAAAGAAATTATTCAGATGGAGCTCACTCTTCCTTGATCTTTTACCCAACTATATAAGCTATCTCCCCTTGAGTTCCCAAGACCTCATGTATTTAGGGTATATAGCTGGCACAGGGGGCACCTGAATCTCAGGTGGGAGTCTGATGACTCTCCCTAACCCTCTGGGGAGGTGTACAAGCTACTTTTGATAAAGCTGACAGTAGTTGTTCATTGTTTTCAATTCAGAAGAATTTTTTCATACAACAGGAACAATGATAGTTGGACAATTTTTGCAATGCCAGTTGTAAGAATCAGGTAGTACCTAATTTAAGGATGTATTTTTATGTACAGGAATAAAATTTTTGAGGAAAATTATACTAACAATTAAACTTACTTAAATGGCAAGTTTCAATGTGTAGACTATTTGGGTCAAATGATAGAATCATGGGCTTTTTTTTTTTTTTCATGGTAGGGTCTTGCTCTAGCCCAGCCTGACCTGGAATTCACTGTGTGGTCTCAGGCTAGCCTTCAACTCACAGCAATCCTCCTACCTCTGCCTTCCAAGTGCTGGGATTAAAAGTATGCACCACTATGCCAGGAAGAATCATGGGCTTTTAAAAAAGTAACTTTTTAGGGTTATCTTGACATGTGCAACTATAATATCTGTATTTTAGTCCAATAATCTGCTTAAATGATCTCATTGGCAGGAACATGGTCTTAGATGTATTCACCAGTGTGTGAATGTGCTTTATTCTATAACATGTAGAAAGAAAACATTAGCCTCATCTGATGATATTCCAGAATGAGTTAGATGAGAATCAGACTGGGGGAAAGATTATAACAATGTAATCTGTTATGACACTATTCTTCCTACCTTCTTTCACTCTCTTTTCTTACTCTTATTCTTCCTTTTATTTGCTTATGACATAAAGAGATCTATCATTCACTTGAAAGTGATTTCACTAAATATCTCAAGAAAATTTTATTAATTCCTTTTGAACATGGATGCCTTAATTGTTTTCTTGTCTAATTAATTGCTCTGGATAAAACTTTCATGATGAGGGGATGGAGAGATGGCTTAGTGTTTAAGGCATTTGCCTAGAAAGCCAAAGGCTCCCGGTTGATTCTCCAGGATCCACATAAGCCAGATACACAAGGGGGCACAGGCATCATCTGGAGTTCATTTGCAGTGGCTGGGGGCCCTGGTGTGCCCATTCTCTCTTTCTCTCTCATATATACATACATATATATAAATCTTTAATGTAGAAAGTGAAAATCCTTGTCATTTTATTGACCATGCATGGGTAATCGTGCAATCTTTCTCATCAAGTATATCTCTCATGGATGGAGAACAGTTTAATGCTGTTGCTAAGTGTAGGTTTTTATAAATGACCTCCATTATATCAAAGAAGTTCCTTTCTGCTTCTGGTTTTCTGAGTGTTTTAAATCCAAACCATATATTTGCAATTTACAAAACTGCAAGATGGGTAAAAAGGTTATTCAGCATAGTCATGTTTCATGTAATAATGAAACTTCAGAACATTCCTTTGATGATGCTGTTATATTGAAGTGTTTCTCAGCCATATGACTTTATTAAGAAAACTTTTCATGTATTTCAATGAAAAGTTTGGATTAAGAAATATTTAAACTCACGTTAGGTAGAAATACTGTAGTATTATGGAACTTACACATCTTTGTTGGCTGTTATAACAATTAAAATTTGAAGAAATGCGTTTAATTTGGTACATTTTCCTATTACAATTTTTCCATCATAGCATCAACTTATATTCATGTCACAATAAAATGTCATCAGGGAGAGGGCTGCTGGAAACCACGGGTTCCTTCTATCTTGGGATTGCTATAGTTAATAAATAAAGATCCATTTACCATTAGAAGAAGTCAATTTTAAATGCATTTGGAATTAGTTTTGCAATAAAGAGAACTGAGGTTTTCATATGAACCCAAATAACATTTCCTTTAATTTTAATAAATAGCAAAAATAGAATTATAGATGACTTCCTTTCATTAATTGAATACTATACAAAATAAATTGCAAGTTCATCAACTTGCTAAGCCCTAACAAATTGAAAAATATATATTTGCATTAATAATTATTAAACAAGAAAGTGTGTTATAAGTGGGGTTATAATAATAGAATGAAGGGATATGACCCATTCACATATATCTATTTGTTTCTATAATCAGCCTCTCTCATTCTTCAAAGTCTAATGCTGCCTACTCAAGAAAATTCTTTATTATTCTGTAATTGAATACCAGCCTTCTCGGCAATTCTATAGCCCTATAACAATCCTCATGCTATACTGATATCAATTACTTTAAATGTTTGTTTTATCTTTTGTTATACTCTACACAGGTCATGGTTTGTGTCTGATTCACTGGGGGGAGGGTCCTCTGAGCATTCAGTATAGTTTTGAGCACATTGTAGGCACTCAGTTAATGAATGCATAAGTGTTAAGGATGAAAATATAAGCCTTTTGTGTGAAACAGTATCAGTGGTATCTTAAGAAATTTGATTTAAATAATCTTTCAGTATGACATTTTGACCCCATCAACTGATTTCCATCCCATGAGCTTCAAAGGGTAATTCACTCCAAACACGTTCATATAGTTAGGTGGCTGAGTGAGTGCTTAATGTTTACAGAAGCACCTGAGTTCAGTCACCAGCATCCTAAGGAAGTAATTCACTTAAATGGATCAATCTTACCCTATAAGGTCAGAAGAGAATTCTGTTTGTAATCTTTGTAAGCACTCAACAGAACGAGAACATCATTTGAAAAACATGACAGTCACCAGTAAGAAGTGTGGCAATGTGCTCTCTAAAAGCCATTACTGGGCTGCCCTGCTTGTGGGATCAGGTAACTTTTTGACTTTTGCCTCTCTTCACTGATATGACATAGGATGCTGGGAAAATAACATAAGTATTGTTGCTAGAAAAATTAGATTTAAAATTCTGGCTATGCTATGTACTATCTGTGTGATTAATTAATTTGGAGGATAATAAATTACTTTGGATTTCGGTTTCTTCATTTGGAAAAGGTGAAATGTCTTCACCCAATTCGCAGGTTCACTGGAAGAACCAAGTGAGATTGTATGTGTTAAATAACAACTATGGGCTGGAGAGATATCTCAGTGGATGAGGCACTTGCTTGCAAAACCTAAAAGCTGGGGTTTGATTCCTCACTGCCTGTGTAAAGCCAGATGCACACAGTGACATATGCGTCTTGAGTTTATTTGCAGTGGTAGGATGCCCTGGTATGTCCCTTTTCTCACTAACTCCTTGAAATAATAAGTAAATTAATTAATTAAATAACAGACCGTTATCTCTTTTCCCCATCTTCTATCAAGGAAGAACATTTTTCCTAAACCTTGAGGTTTTCCTTTGTGGATACTCAGTTACACTTTCCTCTGCTCCGCATTTTATTACTCTCACACTGTGAAGGAAAAGAATTGGATTTTTAAAAATGTAAACTCTAGAAAAAAGTCTGAGCCCTCCCTATGGATTCTTTAATAGAAATCTATGCTTTTCTTATACAGCAAGTACACCCTTCAATATTATCTGATTCTCATTTCATGAGAATATGCTGCAACTCTTTAAACACAACTGACAGAAATGCAAACTGTCTCTTTCCCATGGACATGTCAATTCTATCCCGTAGATACTCCAGTGACTTCCTTCTCCCACTGTGGACTAGCTAAGTTTTGCCTCCTTTTGTACACTCATTCCAATTATCTTGATCTGTGTTTGTGCCTCGAAGTTTCTTTAAACTTGCTGTGCTGTACTTTCTGTTTGGCTCCACAATTGAATGATGAGTTAAATAATATCTTTACCATGGATTCATTTTTTTTTTTATCTTATAAGAGTTATGAGGGCTGGAGAGATGGCTTAGCGGTTAAGCGCTCGCCTGTGAAGCCTAAGGACCCCGGTTCGAGGCTCGGTTCCCCAGGTCCCACGTTAGCCAGATGCACAAGGGGGCGCACGCGTCTGGAGTTCATTTGCAGAGGCTGGAAGCCCTGCGCGCCCATTCTCTCTCTCTCCCTCTATCTGTCTTTCTCTCTGTGTCTGTCGCTCTCAAATAAATAAATAAATAATTATAAAAAAAGAGTTATGATGTTTCCTTATTTTGAAATATTATTTTTAATGCAAAGTTTTCAAAGAAGAGTTGATAACCATTTGGGAGTCTGCCCCCAAGCCAGGCTTTAGAAGCTTGGTCCTGATCAAGACCATTACACTGCCAGACAAACCAGCCCTTTATATTAAGCTGTCAAAAGAAATCCGAAAGCACCTTGTCTGTCAATGAGTAGGATCTAATCTCTCATTTCCCTTCTCTCTTCATGTATTGCTTCTACAAATAGAAACTTGTTTTCTCCTTAGGCATTCTGCACCACTGCTCTGAGGGTGAGAAGGTCACCGCAGTCCTGTTAAGGAACAGGTTTTCTATGTCAGCAAGAGTTCTAAAAATAGAAGCCAGATTTTCTGATATGTACTCTTCTCTGCTAACAAGCAGGACAAGCAGTTTCCATGCTACCATGGGGAAGCCTGGAATCATGGCACCTGTGTTTACAAGTGTTTACATTTGACTGATGGGTTCCCAGCACAGACACAACAGAGCATTTCCGGGTCATGTCTCCTGTTATACTATACTTTCTTGTAACTCAGTATAATTACAAAGACATTTAGCGAACTTCTTCTGTATATAGAATGCCTACTTTGTTTGATTCCGATTTTGTTTGATTCAGGTGAAAGTGGTTTATTAGAAATGTGATTAAAATGCTGGATGGGAACTGGAGACGTGGGACATGATAGGAGAGGCAAGCAGGCAAGAAATAAGTTCATTATCCTCTGATAGTAAATGAAATACTTTTCATGTGAGAAACTCTAGCAGCCAGTTCATGTTCACTCCTGGACTGTCCTACGTAAGGAAAGAGAAGTTTTCACATTTTACACCAATGCCCATTGATCATTGGATGTGATTACTCTCCGAAGGCATTAATTCATCTTCACTTCTGCTCTGCCATGGCAAGGCCCTAGATCAAAGAATGCAGCTGTTAACCCTTGGAATTCAGATTATGCATTTATGTACTAAGGGATTAAGGAAATAGGTGAAATGTGAACATTGTACCTTATAATGTGCTTGGAATACCAAAATAGACTCAAAATCTTTCATTCAACAAACTCCTATAATTTGTCATGGAAGAACACCATGAAGTAGAGTAAAATGTAATGGGATAAGAATGTTGTTTTCCTCTCACACCCCCCACATAGAGACTGGTGCATTCATGATGCCACAGTGGTTATCAATAACCAACTGAGGAGGGCTCTCAGTGGAATGGAGTGAGGAGAAGACAAATAATATAACTTAACGGGGAATATGAAAAATTTGTAATATGTCCATATAGTAAAGTTCTCAATAAAAATAAAAATAACATATATATTATATAATATATAAGGAAATTGATATATATTATATAATATCAGTATTATCTGATGTATATGTATTAGAATTTTTTTGTTTGTTTGTTTATTTTTGAGGTAGGGTTTCACTCTAGCCCAGGCTGACCTGGAATTCACTATGTAGTTTCAGGGTAGCCTCTCAAACACACAGTGATCCTCCTACCTCTGCCTCCCAAATTCTGGGATTAAAGACATGCAATACCATGTCTGGATTATGGTTATATATTTTTCAAGTGGTGGAGAAACTGTCCTATGTATTGATTTTTATATTTTTGTACCTCCATTTCAGTGTGATTGGATCTCTGGTGTTGAGAAGAATGGAGCTGACCCTTCAAGAATGGAGAAGTCATGTGACTTCCTCATTCACCATAGGTAGTTGAATTTACACTTGATGTGAAGGCATTCATTTCCCACTGGATACCATCACTACTTGAATAATAAGTAGAAAAATTGTCTTTTACCCTAAAAAGACTATAATTTGAAAGTATGAGATAGTGGATGTTTCAACATAGAAAAATATGAACTCAAAAAAACCAAGCATGGGCTGGAGAGATGGCTTAGCAGTTAAGCCCTTGCATGTGAAGCCTAAGGACCCCGGTTCGAGGCTCGGTTCCCCAGGTCCCACGTTAGCCAGATGCACAAGGGGGCGCACGTGTCTGGAGTTCGTTTGCAGAGGCTGGAAGCCCTGGCGCGCCCATTCTCTCTCCCTCTATCTGTCTTTCTCTCTGTGTCTGTTGTTCTCAAATAAATAAATAAATAAATAAAAATTAAAAAAAAAAAACCAAGCATTAGACAGCAAATGTGTTGAGACTTTAAGTAAGAAGACTTGAATTTTGTATGTTGTACTAGATCCAATAAAACAGCATTAATAGAAAAAAAAATAACAATTATATATATATATATATATACATATATATTTATATATATGTATATATATATGTATATATATATATATATGCAATATATATATTACATTAAAATATGTCATCTGTGGTCAAAGGTTTCCACACTTGTAAACACAGACAACAGTAGTTTGTCTTGGCCACCACAATGATACTGGTTGTTGAGTATGGGGCTTCCAGTCCCACTGACTTCCTAGATTTGATCATCTACTTTATCTCTCATAGCTGTGCCAACTAGAATAGTTCTAAATATTAGCTTCTGGATTTGATATACATGAATTTGTAGCAGCAGGTCTTACCAACTGCATAGGGAACAATTGACAACATACAGATAACACAGCTAACATAGTTTCTGCCATAAGAAGCAGACCGTGCATTTGTAAATCTTGTTCATATTTCAAATCCACTCTCATTTTCCACTTATACCTAATACTTGATCCATTATCATTTCCCCTTATTCAGAACCTCTACACAGTTGTATGCTTATATAGACAAGAGTTGGTATCTATCATTCAGAGTTGCTTTGTGACTGTCACTTCATGTGGTTATGAAGATTATGCATTTCTATCAAGGAAAAAAGTTGTCCGTCACTGATTCTAGAGGCTCCTAAAGTTCTTGTAGGTCATGCAAATTGTTCCACCCCCAAATATGCTGTGATCAAGGTGTACCATACTACAAGTCTATTTAATTTTGTACATAAGCTGTAAATTACTCCTCTGCTTAAGAGCAGACCAGGTAAATTTTAGAAAGCCATGTAGCTAATTGGAAAGGAACTATATCCCCAAAAGAAGTTCTCAGAAATTTTCTTTACTGTTCTGTGGGCAACCAAGGGGTATTCATATATGTTGTAAAGACAGTAGAATTGTAGACTTCAGATCACATACTTGGAGTTTGCTCTCCGTAAGTTCAAATGATTAAAATTATTAAGTAAAAATATTTCCAAAGTTCAGGCAGTAAGTTATTCTGTGAGGTAGATGACTATAGGACTAGATAAAAGTACCAGATGGAAGAGCATGTTTTTGGTTTGTCATGGTCAGCATTTTCTGGGAATAAGTTTAAATGCATCGCAATGTGTACTGAAAGAAATTGTAAAAAATGTGGGGGCTGGAGATATGGCTCTGTGGTTAAGACACCTGCATGAAAAGCCAAAGGATCCAGGTTCAATTCCCCAGAACCCACATTAGCCAGATGCACAAGGTTGCACATGAGTCTGGAATTTATTTGCATTAGCTGGAGGCCCTGGCATGTCCATTCTCTCTCTCTCTCTCTCTCTCTCTCTCTCTCTCTCTCTCTCTCCCTCTCTCTCTCTCTCCCTCTCTCTCCCTGTGTGTGTGTGTGTGTGTGTGTGTGTGTCTACCTGCCTATTTCTCTCTGTCTCAAAAATAAAAATGAAGTAATTAAAAAGAATCAGAACGTGTAGCCCTTGAAGGCAGTCCCTGTGTCCCTTCTTTCATCCACCACTAATAGGTCACTGTCATAGCCACCCCACCCCACCTCCCAACATAAAAGCTAGTTCCAATACACCCCAAATAGAAAATTGTTGGGTTATTGCAGAAAAAATCATCTGAGCTTGTTCGCTTAATTATTAATCAAATATTTATAAAGGATTAATAATGTGCTCAAATCTCAGGATCTAATGCTGATCCTGAGGCAAAACACTCCAAAGTCCCTAACAGGCTTCCAGACTCAAAAGCCCCTAGCATGATTTCATAATTACAAAATAGATATAAGACTAACCCATGAGCTCAGTGTACAACACCAAAAATCCTAAGGCCTTTACTGAATTATTTGAGGTAATGAGGGAGATGGCCCAGGATCAAAAGCCAGTTCTACACCCCCATGATCTACCATATAACCTAACCATTCCATTGCCTTATCTGTAGAAATAATTATGACATGTATTTACTTTCTTATATGGTTATTAGGATGACTAAATAAGTCATTATGCATGTTTCTTAGAAGACTCCTTAGCACACAGTAAGAATTCAACTAATGCAATATAGCCATGCAACTATAAATCACTTCAGGGAACTTTCAATGAAAATGATGGGAAATGTGTATAAGGGTGCAATGAGGGCTAGAGACCTGGAGAAGACAGTTAGTGGATAACTTGAACACGGAGTCATTTTATGCCCTTCCATCTTTTGTCTGAGAATTGGGCATAAGACCTCAGGCTTCATCTTTATAGTTAAAATATAAAATATTTTCTTATGAATTAAGTTAACCAATAGGTAACTTTTCAGTTAGAAATCTATTCATAGGTCTAGAAAGATTGCATAGTGGTTAAGGCACCTGCCTGCAAAGCCTAAGGACCCAGATTCGGTTCCCCAGAACCCACCATAAGTCAGGTGCACATGGTGGCAAGTAAGTCTGGAGTTTGACTGCAATGGCTAGAGAACCTGATGTGCCCATTATCTTTCCCTTTCTCTTTCTCTCCCTCTCTTTCTCCCTCCCTACTTCTAATAAATAAATAAATAAATAAGATTTTAGAAAAGATTTTATTTAAATCTGAGGTATTGGTAGTCTATCCTGATGGCATTAAGAACCTACTGCTCTTTGTTGATTTCATGGTGACCACCCCTAAGAGCACTGTATGCTTGTAGAAATAGTCTCTGTGTGGCAGATGACAAAGGAATGCTACAAGAAAATAGAAGCCAATAGGAACTTAAGCAGACCCTCTTCCCCTCCATTCTCAAACTTATTATTATTGAAGGAGAAGCAGGGGAAAGACAGCTTTTTTATAGGCCTTCATCCAGGGACAAAACCCAAGAAGAACAGAGATGCTACCTTGCCTGCTCTGCAAGATTAGAACCCATGGCTGATCCAGTCTTATCTGAGAAGGCTGCAAGCAACACACCCCAGCAGCAACTTCCTGAATCTTCCTCGGCCTTGTACACCTGGGTGGGTTGACATCTACTGAGTCAGCCCCTTGAGTCCACAAACAACCAAGTCTCTCCGTGACATACGTCAATCTAATTGCAAGGCTCATCCTAATTGGATGTCTGATTTCTATAAAGGAGCCTAATTACTCCTTTCTCTCTCTCTCTCTCTCTCTCTCTCTCTCTCTCTCTCTCTCTCTCTCTTCATTCTCATTCTCCTGACATCTGACTCTTCTGGTATCCTGGTGCTGGCTTTGGTAAGCTCTTCTTCCTTGGGAAGTTGGGGCACTTTCCTGCCTTGGTTTTGGGTGCTTTCTCCATTTGCTATATTTGTGATCTTTCTTTAAGCCCCAAGTCCTTCACTATCCTATTTCTTATTATTTTCTGACTTCTGTGTGAACATAAATGTGAAAGGCTTGCACTAGCATGTTTTGCCTTCCACATATGATGTGTGTGTGTGCATGCACACATGCACATGCACACACTCTGTGAAGATTTTCTATATTCTCCCCTTCCCCTTTCCAGTGGGGCAAGGAGGAAAGTCCCCTTCTGGCTTGAATCTTCCAGCTAGCTTTTTTTCTCCCTGGATTCCATTTCTCCATAAAATAAAACTTATAATTCATAATTTACACTTCTCAAAGTCTATTTTATCAATTATTTGAAAATTAGATAAGGTCTGAACAGTTGGGGTTTATAGGTCTGAGATCTCTATATAATTCCTCCTTGGGCCCCAACATCCTTCATCATAATTGGCTGCTTCCTCGTGTGAGGTTCTATGAAAAGAGGTAAATTAATATTTGATTCAGTCCAGATTCTGGTATCAAAAATTTCATTATCAATATCATTATTTATTTATTGCTCACCTATTGTCACATGCTTGAGGTACTGTGAACAATGAGATATGCCCAATCTCATTCTCTGAGCTGATTTAGAACTGAAAGAGACAGTGAAATAAACATTCTCACAAGACTCAAGACTGAGCATATAAGACTTGGTAGTTCGAAGGTCTTTACTAGACAGAATTATATCACCACTGAGTTCTGGAGGATGGATAGAGAATAAGCTGGTGGCAAGGCAGGTGTGGTGAAGGGAAATGTGAGTACCAGATATAAAAGGTTTGAAAAATAAGAAGTGGGGTATTGCAACTGCAACCAAGAATGGTAGAATGTACCTAGAGATCTGAAATGACTTTGAGCCCCATTTACTTTTTTTTTTTTTTTTTTTTGCCTCTCATCTGTTTGCTTCCAGTAACCAGCATGTGTGGTCTTTTACCACACTTTGTCTTAGGTTTACTGAAGCCCACCTGGATCAATCACATGGGAAGAGCGAGGATTACAGGAAATACTTCCTTTATCATCTTGGTATATGGTGAAAATAGCCCTTAACCAATAACCTACACTCAGAAATCTATGAAAATGTAGCTTTATTTCCAGCAAAGACAACTATAAGTTGTAGTTTACATGTTGGGTCATGATTTGCAGAGACATTTATCATACCAATAACTGGGGGCTAACTCCACAATGCATGACCCATTTACATCAACAATGAGGGTCCAATGGGAGGGGGTAGATCACAGATGAGCCTAAACAATGGTACCAAACTGCCTGTATTTACTGAAAAGAAAACTAATAAATTAAATTAAAAAATGAAAGTATATGTATTGTTAAATAAAGCATTTCATGACCAATAAAAAAAAAAAAATCCCTGAGGAATCTGCTGGATCCCACCTTCTATTGGACTTGTCTTGAGATGACACCCTTCCTTGGCCTTCCCACTTCCTTGTCTGATTTCACTCTTTTATACATTGCTCTTACTTCCTTATTCTGAATTAATCACTTTCATATAGCCTCTACTTTTGGGAAACCCAAGCTTAGGCAGGTGTACTTAAGAATCTAACCATGAAGACCTCTGTAAGCCCATGTGCAGGGGTGTGGGGTATGTCTGAAAGTGAATAGAAGTCTCAGAATTGATATAAGAGGCATGAGAGGCCTAGAACAACCAAGAGAGTAAGATTTTCAGCTCTGCACTCCCCTGGCTGACAGCTCTGTTTCCTTTCTCTGTGCATTCTGATAAAGATATAGCCAACCAGGCACCCCAGAGCAGCTGCACTATGGATTTTCTAAAAAGAGTACAGGAGCTATTTCTGATCTTAGCTTTCCTTTAGGATCTATTTATTATCCATTCTATATTTCTATGCCATCTTTGCACCTGCCACATCACCCCCGCAGAAGTCAATGACTTTTTCCAAAGGTGTCATTCTGCAATGTATATGGCATATTGCATAATGTCACTGATGGACACTTTTAGCTAATACCCTCAAGTGCTTTGCCTTCTCACTGAAGCAGTTAATTTACTCTGGCATTTATATGGAAAGTTGGACACTGATGGCATACCTGCTCACTTGAGACTTTATGAATGCACTGTTTATTATGGCACACATTGTTAGCACATGGTGCCAAATTCTTATATAAATACTATATTTTTGAATCTTTTAGGGACAGAGCTCCTACAGTGAAGGAAAAATTGAATCAGACACAAGTCAACCTATCAGTCAGCTTCCCCTGAACTCAGTAAAGATTCCTACACCCAAGCCACAGAGCTTTTAATTACAAATCAGTATCTTTCAAATGAATCAAATGGCAGAATGCTGTGGAATTCTAGTCACCTGGAAGTCCCTTGGAAACTCAGGTTCAAAAGTACACAGGAATTAAACCATCTCTATATTTCTACTTGTAGAAGCTAGCTGATAAGTAAACTGTGGAATTTTCTCTTCTAAATAAATATATTCTTCTGTGGAGGAAATTTGTATTTAATGGGTTTTAGGGTGTTTGCCCCGGGTGCCAGATTTCTGATTATCTGAAATCCTTGCATGCTATAACCTTGATTGGCCCACAGGAAAACTATGGAGCAAGAGGGAGCCTGCTGAGTTTTAAGTGGGAATATTTACTCAGCATCTTTGAATAGGATGCATGACAAACAAATGTGAATTTTAGACATGTAGCTGCTTGGGGAAAATGAAAGAAACATCCCAGACTGTGAGAAAATCTTTCTCAGTTTGGAGATTTATGGGAAATACACATGTTCAATATAGGATTATTTTGATAAGGATCAGGTCAAGTAAGATACTGGTCATAGGGTTGTCACTGACTCTATCATATAGAATGGCGATACTGTTAAGGAGAAAAATTCTGAATGGTATAGGAAGCTTGTCAGTAATACTGTGTTGTGAAGTTTGAAAGAGAACAATTAAGCTGGCATCTAACTACTAAAAGTCCTCTGGAAGAAAGGGTTAAAACTTGACCATGTGCCCATGAGTGTAGTAGTCTTGTAACCAGAAGACAGCATTCCCAAGTCTCCATTCCCATCCTCCTGCTTTTCCATTCTTCATTTCTACCAATCATTCCATGAGATTTTCTGAGCCTTGGAGGGTGTGGTTTTGATGTCATGTTTAGGAATGAGCACATCTCTGTGTTCACCTCTTTCCAAATGACCCTAATATAAATTAGTGGGTAAAACAAAAATAGACAAGGCAGGGAAACATGATGGGAATCTAATGGGAAGAAGAAAGATTTTAGTGGGAGATGAAGGGGGAAGAAAGATGATAAATTGGGGGACAATGGGATATTGTATTGCACACATTTATGAAAGTGTCAAAATTACAAAAAGAAGGTAAAAACTGTGATATCAGGACTTCTTATTCACTGGGCAAAACACTGATGCTGTGTAGTCTTTTCTTTCTAACAGACATGATATCATATTTTTTATGTTTCAGGAAGACATTATTTAGTTCAGTTGAAATGAAAATCTCAAAATCCTGGACAAAGCCGTGTGGTGGTGCACACCTTTAATCCCATTACTTGGGAGGCAGAGGTAGGAGGAGCACTATAAATTCTAGGCCAGCCTGGGACTACAGAGTGAGTTCCACATCAGCCTGGGCTAGAGTGCGACCCTACTTTGAAAACACAAACAAACAAAAATCCTTGACAATATGTTATCCTCTTGCTCCTATTGCATGATCTAGTAAAACCACCTTTCTCTGTGCCAATGTCTAACACCTGTCACTTCCTGCCTCTTGGAAATGGAGATGTTGCTGTAAAGTCAGAAACAAATGACATCAAGATATGTAAGTCAAGCATCCAGATTGCACAAAAGAAAATGTGAAGAAAAGGTAAGCAAATGATGGATATCCCAAACAATGCCCTTATAGCAGTCCTAATTCAAATCTTTTCTTGGGCCTCACTGTCATCCTTCAACAGCTTGGAAACCTTCATCACTCTGCCATCATCTATTGATTGTACAGTGCAACACTAGCAATGATAACTGTGGTCATGTCGAAGCAATGTTTTAAAGAAAGATTACTTGGATAACAATGTATAAAGACTTCATCACCAATATGACTTCATCTACTAAATGAAATAAATAATGTGAATCAGGAGAAACTGATTAAATAGAAGGCAACTTGACTATTTTCCCACTCCTTAAGTTTCCCCATGAGCCAGAAGAGAAAAATAAGAAGAAAATGTATGCATCTATATTTAACATAACTTAGAAGAATTAAAATACATATATTATATTTAAGAATATTTAAATATCCCTGAATATACTATACTTAGGATATATGACATCCATTTCCAAAGATATTTAATGACATTTCAAAGACATTTCTACTGCATTCATCTCCACTGAAAACAATTTTCAATGGTTATTCAAAGAATTTATATACTTCAGTATATGAAACATGCTTATTTTTAAGCAAATCAACTTAGAATATTTCTAATAATAGTAGGTGAGGAACCTCACCTTCAGTCTACATAATTTGATATGGCATAATTTCAACAGCAGTTTTTTGTGTGTACTTTTTTTGGTTTGGGTTTTTTTTTTTTTTTTTTTTTTTTTTGGAGGTAGGGTCCCACTCTAGCTCAGGCTGACCTGAAATTCAATATGTAGTCTCCTGGTGGCCTTGAACTCACGGTGATCCTCCTACCTCTGCCTCCTGAGTGCTGGGATTAATGGCGTGCACCACCACCCCTGGCTTATAATTTCAACTTTTAAAAGACATTTTTATGGATTCCATATTTTTTTTGTGTGCTGAAGATAGAACCCAGGGCCTTGTGCATGTTATGCAAGTTCTCTACTACTAAACTACATTTAAATTGTTTTTCAATAAAGGTATAGGAAAAAATTCTCAGCAAACAGTTAAAGAAATTATATGCTTAAAGATCCCTCTATCCTAGAAACCTGCCTATTAATGTACAAAAAAAGAAATTTTTCATGTATGTATAAAACTTTGCTATATCTTGCTAAATAAAGCTCTTTAATTCAAAATTAATGGTCATTTGATTCAGTGTGTATCTGTCACTTAGCTTTCACAAATTGTGAAGACTAAAACAGCTCAGATCAAAGTATTTTGCTGTATTAACTAACGTCCTTTCAATTTTGGTCATTTTAAAATATCACTGTTTATTATTCATGCAAATGAAGCAGGAGATAGCAATAACATTTTTACTGGTGGACTAATTCTCTTGTGGCATTAGAATGATAATATTGACCATATATTTTAAGGAAAGTCTCATTTATTGAATTCAAGAGCCCTCTCACTCATGGATATTATCTTTCTGGAAGAGCATCATATTTATGTATAGTTAATTTTTACATCAATGTTATGTATTTTCATGGTTATTTTTAAATTTTCTATATTTATCAAAACTACATTTCACAAATTATTTCATAAAACACAGTACATGCTCAGAAGATATTCATTATACAGAGCATATGATCCTATTTTTTTATTTTTTTGTTCATTTTTATTTACTTATTTGAGAGTGACAGAGAGAGAGAGAAAGAGGCAGATAGAGAAAGAGAGAGAGAGATGGGAGCGCCAGGGCTTCCAGCCACTGCAAACGAACTCCAGACATGTGCACCCCCTTGTGCATCTGGCTAACGTGGGTCCTGGAGAATCGAGCCTCTAACCGGGGTCCTTAGGCTTCACAGGCAAGCGCTTAACTGCTAAGCCATCTGTCCAGCCCCGATCCTATTATTAATATGGGGCAAACAGTTGCATTAAAATGTCCTAAAAATATTTGCTCTATGCATTTTTTATTGAAAGTTTTCCAAAGATATTTAATATAACAATAAACATTGGAGTCTCTCAATGGATATTTAAAAATTTTTCCTAGAATTATTTTATATTAAAAAAGTAAAGAATATCTAATAAGACTCATGTTCTGAGAAATATCTTTTGCCAAATGCCAATTTTGAAAACAAAATAGCTGGCTTTCTAGAAACAGTCTTTCATATGAATTTGTTATCCCCAAACCAACACAAAGACAAAAATTGTAAATGGTGAATTTCTTCTGGAGCTCTCTTGGAGGTGCCCAGTGTTTTCCTAGGGAAGAATGAGATCTCTATACTAAAAGCAAGAATAAAATATAGATAATTGCCAAAAAAACCCCTTTTATAGAATTAATGATTTTCCAGAGGAGAGACCAAATCTCTAAGAAGATGCAATGCACCTAAGATATTCAGTGGTAAAATCCATAATTTACAAAAGAACATTTTGAAATCTGTTAATTTACACAACAGAATCCAGGGCTTTATATGCTGGAAAAGAATTAAAGTGACATCATGGTCCCAAGTCTGTTATTTTAGAAATAACAAGAGTGAATCCGAGATAGGCGAACTGACATATCACAGGCCATAGTTGTCAAAACCACAGTTTAAAGCAGCCTCAGTTTAAACTTTTTTTTTTCCCCCTCTGTGGATTTTCCGTCCTTTCTTTGGTAAGGTATTATGACAAACTGTGTCTTAGGAGGACGAGCCTTCAGATAAAGGGGCAAAATGTTCTTGTTCTCCATTTCAAGCCCTTCTGGATGAACTGACTTGTGTATCCATGATCCCACAGTAGTAACTAGTATCCTCACAAGACCAGCACTGTCTGAGCTCATCAACATTTTGACATGGAAGATGGAGGTGGACAAAAGGAATGAGATAACACAAGAGAGGAAAGACTACCTAGAAAGGGGAGGATCCTCAGTAGATTGGGGGCAGAGAAGACAAAGGAAAGTAACTAGGAGAAAATAAGATCAAATTATATCATGTTTATATATTAAAATTCTCAATATTTTTGTCTTATTTTAGCCCCCTAGTACTTAAACCTCAGAAACTAATGAATTTGCTGAAATTAATATTCCAATATTTCTTTTTCCAGAGATTTTGCAGAGGCAGAGCTAAAGAAGAGTGAGTCCCAGGATATGCCTTTTACATTTTAAAAATATTTTCATTTATTTGCAAACAGTGAGAGACAAGAGAGGGAGAGGGAGAAAAGGGGAATGATGGAGGGAGAGAAGGAAGAAGGGAGGGATAAGAATGGGCATGCCAGGGCCTATTGACACTGAAAACAAACTCTAGATGCATGTGCCACTTCGTACATCTGGCTTTACATGGGTACTAAGAAATCAAACTGGAGCATCAGGCTTTGTAAACAAGGACCTTTAACCACTAAGCCATCTATCCAGCCCTAACTTTTTTTTGGTTTTTCGAGGTAAGGTCTCACTCTAGCCCAGGCTGACCTGGAATTCACTATGGAGTCTCAGGGTGGCCTCGAACTCATGGAGATCCTCCTACCTCTGCCTCCCGAGGGCTGGAATTAAAGGCGTGCGCCACCACGCCCAGCACAGCCCTAACATTTTTTAACTATTTATTTATTTGAGAAAGAGAGAAAGACGGACAGAGAGAGAGAGAGAGGGAAAGAAGAAGGAGGAGGAGGAGGAGGAGATAAAATGGGTATGCCAGGGCCTCCAGCTGTTGCAAATGAACTCCAGATGCTTGTGCCATCTTGTGCATCTGGCTGTATGTGGGTAATGGGGAATAGAATCTGGGTCCTTTGGTTTTGCAGACAAGCACTTTAACTACTAAGCCATATCTTCAGCTCCCAGCCTAACATTTTAATTGCCAAATAAAATTGTACACATTTATGAAATATCATGTAGTATTTCCATACATATATACATTGTGTAATGATCAAATCTGGGTAAGTATACTTGTTTCCTTAAATATATATCACCTTGTCATAAAAATAAGACTTGTTTCAGAGTTGGCTCTGAAACAGTCTGAAAAAATATGGTTTGAGGTAAACATCTGGCCTGTTACCATTTCATTTTCTTATTACATCCTGAATCCATTCACTTGATATATTCCATACAAAGTTCATGTAGTAAAATCAGAGTCAACTTGAAAAAAAGTAGAATATAAGAAAAAATGTTAATAATATATAGTATATTTTAAATCATGTTGAATCATAGTATCTAAGTAAAGATGTTGGAATAATGTTTGGCAAATGTTTTCATCACCTGTTTTTTCAGACATTGAGATTTAAAGCTAAGAAGCAGATTAATTATTTTCTGAATACATTTCTGGAGAGAAGTACAAAATGTTTTTTTTTTTTTTCTTACGACAATACCCGACTTTAAAAATATCTTGACTATTTTGTAAGACATGAAGTAGTAGACTCTTGGGAAGCAACACAGAAGTATTTAAATGTAAACAAATCAGAAGATAGATTATATTATCTTCTGTGTACACTCGGGTTTTACAAATGAAAGAAAAATGTGTGCTAAAGTGGTTTTAAGGCTTTCCCAAAGCAGCAGAATTGCAACAATAAATGATTGTAATCCAGGCACTATAATCAAATCAGTCAAGGAGTGGGAAATGAGCAACTTATCCCAGTTTTCACCACTTTCTGGAAATGTGCATCACTATTCTTTCTGTCTCAATGCTCTTCTAATATTCATATTTTTTTCCTTTCTCTCATGTTCTACCAGATATGTGCAGGACTCAAGAGAATGGGCAGAGCAATTTTTATATCACATCTTGTGCTCAAATATAAGCCTACAAAACATACCACCTTGATATTACTACAGAAAGAGTCACACCAATATTAGTGCACATACTAAATCAGACAGAATGGGATGGTACTAATGTTTGTGATTTCATGTAGATCTTACATTTTCTGTACCTCTATCTCATTGTTTGTTTTTCTCTTCCTCCTCCTTCCCTCTCTCTCTCTCTCTCTTTCTCTCTCTCTCTTTCTCTCTGTCTCGTGTGTGTGTGTGTATGTGTGTGTGCTTGCATGTGCATGCATTCCCACATATGTTTGTTGATTGTGTCTCTTTATGAACACTACATCATTCCCTCTTCTTTCCTTTTGGGGTAGCATTTATTTATTTGGATAATATATCCAAATGGTGAAATAGTATCCACTGTTCATGTCCTTCCTTTTCACAGATTGATAAGGAAAATCTTATTAAACCTGTCATACATTGTATAGTTTTATCTCTTTGACAATCTAAAGGTTGCAGGAAGGTAGCTTTGCTTATCACTTGACATTTGGGCTGGCTATCTTCTTTTCTCACCACCCCAGTGACTCCTTCTTGCCTTTCTATTGTTTGTATCCTATGCTCTTGTCTTCAAGGTTTGCATTATTAGACTCTCTTGCCCTCTGACTGTTAAACAAATTTAAGCAATGAAAGGTTCCTACAGAATAAAGGAAGGCAAAAGAAGAGTGAGGTCAAGATGTTTGTCTTCTGGCTATCTCCCTGCTAGTATAACAGAGTTTTATTGATAATTATGTTCCACAGATCCCACTGGGTGGCTTCTTTATATAGCTATCTGCATTATATCCTGGTAACTATTCCCTTCTGTGCTTCTTTCAGATCTAGTGTTAGTACCAGACTACCACACTCTCCTTTTAGAAACTGATTTTCTTAAAGCCTCTCATACCAAGGTAGAGTGTACAATCTCATTTCCACAAAAGGCCTTGGACGATTTAGCATCTTCCTTACAAATTCTATTGCTGGTTTTATTGAAGTGCAATAGCTGTAGTGACTGATAATTAAATGATTCAATTTCAGTTTAGCAATGAGTACTTAGTGCCTCAAACATAGTAGCTACTCACTAATTACTTGTTAAAAGAATGAACAAATAAGCTGTGTGCTCAGACACAAGCATAAAGATGTAGAGCCTTTACATAAATTATTTGTATATACATCTATGTTTCCTTGTAGCAATTTTACTCTATGTTTTGTTAGTACATGCGGACATTAGGCTTTTATCTCTTAAGAAAATATGTCTTCCTTATCACCAAAACAGAAGAAATATAAAATAAGACTTATCTAGTCTCATTACCTATGGACTCTCCATATTTATACTTATATCATGATTTATTTTGTCCTCTATGATAAGTGTGTGCATGAAACCGAGCCATCTTGATGTGCTTATATTAATATTGGAATAATGACTGCACACACACTGGATAAGAGTCAGAGATGGCCCAGCTTCCCTCTTGCATCTTGTATTTGCCTCATGACTCTACTGGTTTGCTAGCCAGACTAGACTCAAACCATGTAACCTAATGACTTTGTTCTTAAATGTTCTTCATATTTGGAATACCACTTAAATATGTAAGCCTTTTTCTCCTACCTTTCCTTGAGTGGTTTCACATGGGGGAAAGTGTCTATAATGAGTTATAGGTGTCTAGCTTATTCTTCTCAGGAAAGAAGTCACTGAGCAAATTCTGCATGCCACACTCAGAAGAGCCTCTTAGGTATAACTGAATGGAATCCCATAATAATTCTGAAGACCTCATTATGCAGTTTGATGAGGATATTTCCATATTTAACACCCTATTTCAAAACTTGTCTCATTAAGCACACAAAGAAAAATACTACCACCATCAAGAACAATCCAATAACTTTTTTCACTTCAACACATTATACTTTCCAGCTTGTAACTACAAAGATATCTTGATATGGATGTCATTACCATTTTTATTTTCATTTATTTAATTAGCAAAATGGACTGATTTACCCTTCATGATAGAGAGAAACAAAATGTTTCCATAATACAGGATAAAAATTTTAAGCTTTCTCAAGAACAAAAAGTAAGGATATTGAATTATCCACCATAAACTAAAGATGAATGCAATACTTTCTCAGAGATTAGAGACTTTCATTTTCTTTACTCAACATACTGTGTTGTAGAGACCAGAGACCCTGTTTATAATATTTATTCTAAACCAAGAAATCAATTCAATACTACGGTGTAAAAGACCTTGCAACTCCACTAACTGAACAAGAAGATATATCAGAAATAAAATTCAGGGCCATGCGCAGTGGTCTGGAGTGAGTAGGCCAGCCCCATTTCTGGTCTCCTCCCACAGCCCAGGTCTGAGTTCCTTGCAAGATAGGAACTGGACTTGAGGAGATAAATGAGGCAGTGCACTCCATCTGGCCCTAGCTGAAACCACAGAGGAATTGGGGAAATGAACAAGAATGCTGCTCTCTTAGTTAAACTGATATAGAAAGTGATGGAGAAAGACACTGAGTACACTTAACACCTACCAAACCAGACATCTAGATGCTCCTAAGAGCCCTTCACTGAATTAGACTTAAAATGTTCCCAGCATGGCTCAGGGAACTTTGCAGAAGAGGGGCAAGAAAGATTGTTAGAGCCACAAGTTGGGACATTTTGCACAGAGACATTGTCTCAAGGTGGCCTTGAACTCATGGCAATCCTCCTACTTCCACCTCCTGAGTGCTGGGATTAAAGGTGTGTGCTATCACACTTGGCTAAAATGCTTTTTTTTAATGTTAGTTCAAATCTATGACAAGTTCTCTCTAAGCACAAGACATGGGGACTAGTATATATAAATAAATGTGTGGATTGGTGTCCATATAGCACATAAAAGCTAAAATTAATTGTGATACAATCAGTGAATTTTGTATGTCAAAAATTTTAATTGTCATTCTTGAACAAAACTGCTACATATTTATTACACCTTGCCTTTGTTTTTAACATGTTTCCCACTTTCCAAATCTCATATTGTCTTGTTCTAAAAACCTTATGGTCAACATATTGTTTTTCAACTCCAGACTAAGACAAATATTTGCATAAAAATTTTCAGAAAGGTAAATAATTGTGTCATTTCCATCATATGTGTTTAATATGACATAACATGTTAATGTAAAGACAGAAGCAACAGTACTATAATTTGGGCCATGACAATGGCAGTTTAGAAAGTGTACTAGGCAGGGAATTTCAAGTAGGCTTTCTGACTATTATTGAAATAAGGCCACATTCAAGTTATTGCACCAAAAGTGACACTTACTCTAATCTGCAACAACAGACACTACTCTGGTGGGATACTCTTTGAACCTTACCTCTCTGTAATTCTTTAACAATTAATGGAAATGGATGTAATAACCAAATTAAAGAGACATGCAGAGAAAAGTAAAATTTCTTTCTATCCTGGTCCCATCAGTAGCCATTCCCATTTCTCAGAGGCAACCAATGTTCTCCATCTTCAATACGCCTTTCAGATAGTCTAAAGTATATATATTGTATGTACACAGACCTGTTATATATACATAGTCTATGTATTATATGAACTGTGAAAGGTATTTAGATAAGAATACTGAAAATACTGTGCAAGGTTATTTTATAATGATTTCCCCTATGACAAGCCCATTCTTTTCAACCATGTAACTTCATTTCCTTAATTTTTATCCTTTAGTTGTTTTCTCATTTCTTCAATGAAAAGTCTCCATTGCAGCTGTAACCTACGTATTTATCCAAGGTCAAACAATTATGCAGTCATGAAATGTCAATTAGCTTACAACTTGATTTAGTTCTATAACAGTTGAAATGCTGTTATCATAATTAAAAGATATTGTCTCCTAAATCATATGAATTTTTTTCAAAATTGACAACTGACTCATACTTGACATTTATAGACATCTGAAAACCCATTCTTTGTATTTTCTAACAATTTACCTAATATACTTCAACATTGACATTGTTCAATTTTTTTTCATCTTAGCAGTTTCAAAGCAAATTACCTCAAGTCTGTTAATAATTAAAGGAGACTCAGAATTAAGAGCGAATATGGGCTGGAGAGATGGCTTAGCGGTTAAGCATTTGCCTGTGAAGCCTAAGGATCCTGGTTCGAGGCTCGATTCCCCAGGACCCACGTTAGCCAGATGCACAAGAGGGCGCACGCGTCTGGAGTTCGTTTGCAGTGGCTGGATGCCCTGGTGCGCCCATTCTCTCTGCCTCTTTCTCTCTCTGTCTGTCGCTCTCAAATAAATAAATAAAACAAAAAAAATAAAAATAAAGAATTAAGAGCGAATAGGAATTCTTCTGTGAAGAAGGTAATTATCTGATGGATAATCCTGACAATTCTATAATTTCTATCAAGGTGTTTTGTAATTCAACCATTTCTTTCTAGCCATTCCTAATAAAACTAGAATCCCAACATGTCCAAGGCTTTCATACTCTTTCAGGTACCTTGGGATTTTTGATAGCTGATTATTAAATTATTAAAATATTAAATAATAATCTGATTCTTATACTCATTCTGTGCCTCCTTTTTATGATCCCTAGTAAGGTCTGCAAAGCAATGGTCAGTCTGGGCTGCATTATCTACCAACTGAGAGATGCATCATTTCCAAGTGCCCCTGTTGGACAAGAGCTTTTATTCACTTTAGATCTTGAACTCGATTCAGTTTCAGAAAGAATCTCCAAAGGACAAAACTTGAAAACCTTTGATTTTTCTGGAAGTAGATTAATATACATATTCTACTTATATATGAAACATTCCCAACAACCCAAGAGCTGCTAACTGGTTGCAAATTGCAGGAAACTGCATTGCATGTAAATGTAGATTTAATGTCATACACCACACATTCAAACTTAGATCTCCAGACATGAAAAAATTAGTTTGCCTGGCATGTACAAAGATGTGGAGTGAATAATTTTCTCCTGTTGTTACCAGTTCCAGATCATATTCCCAAAATTGCTGTGGTGAAATGTATTTGTTCATGTTGAGATGAAATTCAGGGTTTAACTGAAAGTTAATTTTATCTTCAAAGAAAATTTTATTAAAAGAAATACAGGCTTTGTTTTAAAAATGAGAGAAACATAACTAATGCATTTCATCCAGGTTTGAACATTTCATTAAAAGCTTAATGTTTAAAGGGACACTTTCAAGATATAATGTTACTAAAGAAAAATCTGATAGGATGATGGAATATTACCATGATACATTGGCTGAAATGAAACAAACATCAGAGTGGGAAGAGTCTTCTTTCTTGATAAATAATCAACATTTCTATGGCTTTAAGGCAAGGTAATTGTAAATAGACATAGTTGTGTTTTTATTTGAACTGGGGATTTTGAAAATTTGTGTTTCAACAAGGTCTTAATCAGGTTTCTAAGGCTCTAACAAATAGAATTTAATTGGCAACTCTGACTCATGTTTTTGTTTATACATTTGTGCCCTACCACATAAAAGAACTATTTTTCCCATAGTTTCTAAGAATGTCTCTCAATTACAGAGCTTATTCCTGCATCATTTTTGGCTTCTTTTTCTAGGTTGCACCCATCTTTGTTCATGTATATATTCCCATTATGACATCTTTCACAGTCCATCAGGGATATGGAATAAACATGCAATATTTTACTGACTTGAAAGTACACTGGAAAAATTTTCTCCAGTAGGAAAAATTATGCACATGCATTTTGATTTCCTCTGGCCAATGCATGGCAGCAAGGAAAGCAGAAATATGCTTATAATTTAAAAGATTTATAGAAGAGCCACTTTTTACCTCAAGAGGCCATGCTTAGCTTTTGATTGTTAATGTCAACATTTTCATCATGTCTATTATTATCATGGCCAATTTCTTTTGGGAGACCTATAGGGAGATTACCACTATTGTAGGTTATTTCCTATTAATCTTTACTTCTATATGCTCTACAAATCCTTCAAGTTCCTCTTTATCACTCCTTTTTATTTCTTTCTACTTTGGTAAAAAGAGATCACTTTTATTTGCCACTGAATGCCAAAGTTTCCACCCTCAGCTTCTACTAAGTTAATTAGACACAGTAAATTTTGCAATTAATCTATATTTTCTTCTCTTTTTTGGTCCTTATTTCCTCAATTTGGGGAAAAGAATGAATTATTTTCCTTACACTACCAACAATTCATGTTTTTATATATAAAATAAGGTAATGTCCTCCCTTTTCATATATAGTGTAGGCTGGATTAATAAAACATAAATATGTAAAATGAACATACTGGACATATTAAGCTCCATGGGAGTGCCAACAAATAAAACTATTTTACTCTAAAATAATGGAGAGTCATTTACTTTGGAAATGTCAAGTTTCCACAGAACATAGAGAACTTTGGGTGATGTTAAAGAATTGATCTGATAAAAATGGTCTATGTAAATAATGTTGTGAAAGTGGAGAGTTAAAGGAAGAGGGAGACAAACCCAGTGAAGAAAAATTTAGAATCTTAAGTATTATCCTCTTCATTTGTCTATATTTTATTTAAAATACTGTGGACTTAGGCCTTTACATAGATCACAAAGATGTGGCCATGCTTTGCTGAATGTAAATATCTCTCTATTTATTTGTATTTTAAAACCACGATAAGTGCAATTTATGAAAGAGGGATCCTTGGATTGGGATATATTGCAGTCACTAAAGCACCTGCTACTCAAGCATGAAGACTTGATTTCAGCTCTTTAGCAACCATATAAATGCCAGATAGGTGTGGAAGTCAGCCTGTAATCCCAATACTAGGGATGTGAAGACCCAGGACAAGCTGGCTAGCTAGACTAGTTGAATGAGTGTGCTCTGGGTTCCATTGAGAGATGCTTTACTATTAAATAAGGTATAGAGATAAGGAAAACCCATCTTCAATCTCTGTCTCCACATGCAACCCCCCAACACACCTGAGTGAACACATCTACAAATCTGCATGCATATAGCACATGTGCACGCACACACACACACACACACACACACACACACACACACACACAATTAGGAGGTGAAATCTGTGTAAAATAAGGGGAAAAACCTTGTGGAAATGATGGCAACATGAGTATTTGATTTCCTACTCTACACTCTTCTTCACTTTTGAAAAGTTATTTCTTTTTTAATATTTATTAATGAATTATTTATTGGAGAGACATAGAGAGAGGCAGAGATAATGGGCTTGCCAGGGCCTCCTGTCATTGCAAATGAACACCAGATGCATGCACTACTTTGAGCATCTGGCTTTACATGGGTACTGGCGAATTGAACTCAAGCTATCAGGAGTTGCAACCAAGCAGCCTTAACTGCTGAACCATCTCTCCAGTCTCTTGAAAAGTTATTTATTGAGCATAATGAACAATAGCTGTTATCAAACAAAGATGCTCATGAACTTTACCAGTTATCCCTTTGTAAATGAAATGGGGTTGTTCATGAATAGCCTAGTAGAAAATTATCTCTCCATTTCTTGGGACACTATGGTATTTTGTCCATATTACCTGATGGTATTTAGCTTGATTTATCTAAAAATACATATATTCATATAGCATCTCTGCAGAAAGTTTTTTTTTTAAATTTATTTATTTATTTATTTGAGAGCAACAGACACAGAGAGAAAGACAGATAGAGGGAGAGAGAGAGAATGGGCGCGCCAGGGCCTCCAGCCACTGCAAATGAACTCCAGATGCGTGCGCCCCCTTGTGCATCTGGCTAACGTGGGACCTGGGGAACCGAGCCTCGAACCAGGGTCCTTAGGCTTCACAGGCAAGCGCTTAACCACTAAGCCATCTCTCCAGCCCTGCAGAAAGTTTTGATGGATATACACACATATATTTCATATTTCAACCTTCTAAAGCACCCAGAAGTTAGTATTGTGCATATAGCTTAGAGTTTAAATATGTGGATCAACAATCCTATTGGCTTCTTACTCATAACATTTCATTTTAAATATTGGCTTCCTAAGCAGTAATCACAAGCTTATGGGAAATGATATGACCTTGATTTTTTTTTTTCAGGAAATTTGAGCTCTGAAGTTAGTTGTCTCTTCTGCAAATATTTTGAAATCTAAACACTTATTCTGACAAAATTCCCAGGGTATATTCAGAGGTGTTGTATTTAAAGAAAAAATTGAGAATTTAGTTTGTATGCTTATATTTGCCAATGATAAAAATCAAAACCCAAGGAAAGTAATGCAAGTTAACTAATAATAAGCAAAACCAAAGCAATGCATAAATTAGTACATAGTACCCAAAATGTTATATTTATCCTTTTATAAAATATTAACACTTCACAATGCATTATGTTATATTTAATGAAAAAGACAATTACCCCTCTAAAACAAAAGCATTAAAATAATGTAATGCTATGAACAATTTTTTCCTTTAAACAATTTTTTGTGATTCATAGTAAAAGTAAACCAAAAAGATAAAATAGTCACTTCTACAGACTAGTAACTATATTTTGAGTACTAAATAAAAAAATAATAATCTTATGTTTCCTTCTAATTGAATGATGTATCAACCAACATTGATCGGCACACTTTTCAATACTATAGTCTTTTTTGTTGAATTCAGATAAATAGTTTTAAACGAATAACTGCAATTCTTAAACAACTGGATGTCAAAAAATTCTAATATATTCTTCTCATGTTTCCTAATACATAAAGAGGTCTGAAATGTGTAAAATGGTATTCTTATATTGAAATTTGAAATTCATTTTGGTGAATTTATACTTTTGATGTAGTCATTTAATCTGGCACATGTCCTCATAGGTGTTCAAGCAAGCCAAGTCTATCATTTACTCTTGTATATAAAAATAGGGATTGTGATAATCTCTGCCATTAGCATTATTGTAGAACACAAACAATGAAAGTTTTTCAGCATGGCAAGTGATAGGTAAGAATTAAGATGCTTACATCAGTGAATAATTCAAAAGAATGTCAGACTCAAATGAACACCATATTTGTCACTTCTATTTTATAATTACACCCTCAAAATATTTTACAAAGTAAACTACTTAGACACCTAGGATATGTCACAAAGTCTTGACATAAGTTTTAAGAGGAACCTACCTTTAAAATTTGGCCTGATCCTTGCATCATATCCTGATGTCCGTCCCATTAATTTATCCAAGAAATCTGAAGGAGATAAAGTCTGCGAAGGTTGTTTTCCAGACCTGGAGTCATGGTCTTTGCAGAGTGCTGCCCTAAACATATCATTTCCTCTTTAGCAACAATTCTATTCCCATCTGCTATGTCCTAATACTCACAGAATGTTTGACTCTCATTTTGGTAAAGATATTTGATATGTTAGTTAGAAGAAAAGCAGGAAAATGTTAACTTTTTAATCTACTTATGAACTTTGACATTACCCTATGTTAACTTTAAATGATGAGAAGCATAAATTCTGAGTAATACCTTCCAAGTTTCTAAACTTTAATCATAAAGCATTTAAGATGAAGCAATGAAAAGAGATTGATTGTAGATTTAATGGATATAAAAGGTATATATTTCTAGAAATATCAGAGAAGTAAAGTGGATGGCTTTTAAACTTTATGGGATGATGTAAAATCATTTTACATGCCTTTATACTTCTAACATTTCAGCCTTAAATATATCTTCATATATAACAAGAAGGAAGAACAAAGTAAACAGTTTTGTTAATTATCAGAGTCATATTTTCTCATCTGCTTAATGCTAATCCAGTTATCAAGTATCAGTGTTTTCCAATGTGCTGTCATAAAAAAAAACCTTCACTTGGAACTTTATAACATAATCTTAAAATAGGTCAATAATGAGTATGTGTGTCATTTCCATTATGCTCTGTTATTCTTTAAATATGGATATTTAAATTGTTGACTCTCAGGTAAAGTATTCATGAGAAAATATTTCTAAACTACTTTGCATTTACCTTAACAAAACCACTAACTATTGTCTGGAAAATTTCTCAGACTCCTAGATCCATGTTAAAAGTAATAAAGAGCACATAAATAAAACATATCTGGTTTGTAGAAATATTTTTTTTCATAACTCATTGGTGGTTAACTGAATGCTACTAAAGTTGATATATTATAAGCTTTGTTTTCAATACTATAACAAATAGTCTTGTTAAGTCTTTCACCAACATAACACCATATTATTGTCAGCTTTCAAAGAAGGGGCATTAAGTGTAAGTGTAAAGATGATATGAACATTTGATAAGTCAAAAAATTGATACAATCATCCACAAATACTCACATTCCCATATGCAGGATCATCTTATTAATCAAGTATTATTTGATTATGATGGTGGGTAGAGTGATGATGATGATGATAAGTATGATGATGATGAAAGTGGAGATTCTAATAAAACCCAGTCTACAATCTTTCTTAATCATAGTAGGAGGTGTGAACCTGAAAGGAACATAATGGGATTTCCCAGTACTCAAAGCTTTATTTCTATGTGTTCCATTTCTCCTGGTTCTGTGAAAAAATACCATAAAGTCTTGTAAATTTAAATAAAACATCCTTATACTTTGTCATAAGGGCATCTTCTAATTCTGTCTTATCTCTTCCACTTGATGGCTATTTCACTTGCTGACTGGCAATAAAATTGATATTTTGAGGTACCAATTGATTTCATAATTAGTGAATTATGTATAAAATGCAAGCATGCAAATAATGACTTCACACTTGTTTAAATTATGTGCACTCCATTTCTCACATAGACATAAATACAAAGTTGTAATTTTAATTAAATCTTGGTAAGCAATCAATTTCCAAATAGACTAAACAGTAGTATAGAGTGACAAAAAAGATATTTTTTTATGTTTCAAGAAAATTCCTAATCCATAGTCCTCATAGTATGCTTTTTACTTGGTGAAATATAATACAAGTCCCAAGTTGACTTAGAATAGGGGTGGTTTTATATTTTATATTAAACTAGCATGCTCCTGGGAAATTATTTCAGTTATTTCTACCAAAAGAAGAAAAAACATTATATAATTAATTCATTTAAATGACTTCCAGAAGAATTTAAAAGCAAAAATAGCAATTTTATATAGAAATGTAAAGAGCGTACAACTCATCAGACTACCTTAATTTCACATTGGCTGTGAAAATGGGTGTCGAAATGCATAGAGTGCAGATGTGCAACATAAAACTTGCTTTTGTGAAAATGTGCCACCCTCCCACCATAATTAAGCTCTTTAAATGAACAAAAGACATCAAACTCTCCTTTACAAAATTAAAATAGCACGATGCAAGGCACAGAAAAACAGATAACTACACAACACTTTCTCTTTCAAACAGTTTTCATGTGGAAAATATCAGCATGCAAAATCGTTTCACCTACCTGAAGTGGTTTGTCTCTAAGAAAAATGCAAACAAGGCTGTCAAAATGTTCACTAGCTGCCGGTTCATTCCTGTTTCTGTGATCTCGAAATGATTCCAGAAAGAAGCTTGGACAAAGTGTCTATTTATTGCCTAGATTCAAAATCTGGCAGGAATCTAGTTTCCTTGAAAATCAAAAAGAGATTTGAGGTTGTACAGTTTGCTGAGAAAAAACAAAAAGTGCCAGTCCTGGGCATCATGGTCAGGTCAAACCGAGGCTCAGGACCATCAGTTAGCCCAGGGAAGACAAAGCCTCAGAACTGATGAATCCCCCAGCTGCTTTTCCTGAATAATAAAAATGCTGCTACCTTAATAGCATCACCATGCAAAGGGGTCTGGTGACAATGCCATGCTGAAAGTAGGGTTGCTGTGCCTTTTGTTTTATATTCTTTCTTTTTAGCAGAGCCCTTTTCTCTAGAAAAATGTTCTCTTTTTAAAAGAAGTTGTAGATGAGGGAGAAGAAAGGACTCTGTGCGCTGGAGTGTTTGGGGAGAAGAGGGAAGAATTGCTGAGATCCTGTGCTGGAATGAGAGCTACAGAATGAGACGGAGACGTGATCTTACCCAGCCTATAAATTTCAGCACTCGGACAGCTCCTAGCTCTGAAGTGCGCATGTTTCCTTTTTCAGTAGCTTGGGGCGGGGGTCCGGGAGAAGCATTCAAAAGGGGACGCGTCTGCTGTTGAAAGGCACCAAGTGGATGGTCGTTCGGCAAGGGGGTACTGAAAGGGGTGCGATGACGACAAAAGAAGAGCACGTCTAGGGAGACGGAGAGGGTATAAGAGGCTGGGGTCTGAGCTCCTGAAAACGCTAGTCTGCTGGTGAATGGGCGGGACAGGACTTTGAAGCAGAAAAGAAAGAGATTGGGATTTATGCGTGAGGAAAGAAAACTCGAGAAACAGAGAACAGGATTCAAAGTACTGAAATTATAATAAGGGGTGTGGGTAATACACTCCTTGACAGAGGGAATCAGAGGCAAAAGACAATTCCTGGGCTGAGGTGGATGGGGCATTTTTTTTTTTTTTATCATGAAAAGGTCGTATACAAAAATGGGGGGCTGCATGAGGATCAACAATTCAATTTAGACTTGCTTTATGTCTTCTTCGCCTCTCGAGTGATTTCTTTTGATTTTAGCCACTTGTTCCCCAAGGATCTTTCTGCTTCTCTACTCGGGAAAGTTCCTTTCACTGAGCTTCCCTCGGTGCCTAAAAATCTTTGGGCATCCTCTTTAAGTCAGGTATGTAGGGAAGGGATAGAGCCAGCGAGCCAGCAGGGGGCAGTAGCAATCTTTTTCTGTCCTAGTTAAAGGTTTAAATAGGGCTCCATGTTAGAAATGGAACAAGGAAAAAAGTGTGACTGGAGGTATAGTTGGATCTTCTTATTCCAAGTGTTAATCACCAGAAGAGCCCTGTAATAAAATGTTTATTTCCTCTCCCATATTGACTAGAGACTGAAAAAAGTTAAAGTTCGTAAGTATAGTACAAAAGCATAACAAATAACCCTATCTCAAATTAAATTTGTATATGTATAGGAACAGGAAGGGAGCCTGGCATGGCGGCACATACCTTTAATTCCCGCACTCTTAGGATGCAGAAGTAGGAGTATTGGCATGAGTTTGAGACCACCCTGAGACATAGTAAATTACATAATGAATTACAGGTCAGCCTGGGCTACAGAGAGACCCTACCTTGAATAACAAAAAATAAATAAATAAGATAAAAAAGAGAGAAAGGGCAACTAATTCAACACAAATAGTGAGCAGTTTTTTTTTTAATGGGTAGTAAAAATGCATGCTCTACCATGAGTTGCATGAATAATTTACTTTTTGCCTGTGAAATATACCTTGTTAACCACCCTGGCACTTTACTATGGGACTTGATTTCAAAATAAACTATTATCATTAATTTTGGGCCCATAAATGATTAAATTCTTATATCAGTTTAACTACCATAGCAAAATGACATGGAATTCTGCATTTTTCTCCCAAAAGTAGATTCTGAGAAAAAAATAGTAAGTTCTTTTCACCCTTTTTTTCCAGTTTTTATTGTCAATTTTTATGCATGTATATAAATGTATTTTTTAAAATATTTTGTTTATTGATTAGAAATTTAGAGAGAGAATGGGCACATCAGGACTTTAGCCACTGAAAACAAACCCCAGGCACATGCACCACCATGGGCATCTGGCTCAAGAGGGTTCTGGGGACTCCTACTTGCATAGTTAAGTTTTGTAGGCAAGCACCTTAACTGCTAAGCCATTTCTCCAGCCCCTGTAAATGTATTTTATCATAATCCTCTCCCATTTCATTCTCGTGATTCCCACCCATTCCTTTACCACTGAAATCCTTCTTCCAAGCTAGCCCATTTTTACTTTAGTGTCTTGTTTTCCTTATGTGCCTTGTGTGCATCAGAGAGATGAATGATCATGTAAATCACCTTATAATACTGCTGAAATGCAAATTCTGATAGAGTAGATCTGAGTTGCAACTTGAAGAGTCTGCATTGCTGTTGAGATCCTAGCTAAAGGCCAGAGATCACAAAAAGGCCTCTGTATGCCCTTTCACCAGAGTTCTATGCCCCTGAAACAGTGAGACTGTTGGATCCTCTTTTGAGATGAAATACAACTTATAGCTTACATGCAAAATCAAACTCACACATATGTTTTTGTAATTCTAAAAGTCTAGAGAAGTGGTTCAACTGAAGCCAGAAGTGGTGGTGCATACCTTTAATCCCAACACTTGGAGGGAGAGGTAGGAGTACTTCTGTGGTTTCATGGCCAGCCTGGAACTACAGAATGAGTTTCAGGTCAGCCTTGGCTAGAGTGATTCCTTACCTCAAAAAACAAACCATCAAAGCAAAAACAAACAAAAAAGAAAGAAAGAGAGAGAGAGAGAGAGAGAGAGAGAGAGAGAGAGAGAGAGAGAGAGAGAGAGGGAGAGAGGGAGAAAGAAAGAAAGAAAGAAAGAAAGAAAGAAAGAAAGAAAGAAAGAAAGAAAGAAAGAAATGAAAAGTAGTTCAACTGAATAGAAGTATGATGCAGCATGAGACATCTCTGAACTCAACTTCAAACCTGTTTACTTCCAGATTCATCTGCACAGAAACTATAAACTTGATTCCATTCCTGGTATCTTGATTTTCCCAACCCCCCCATCAATTTCTGGAAATATATCTCTTCTATTGACACTATATAGAAAGCTCATACAAGATTTTTTTGCGCTTAAGTTTATTTCCACAACAAAATGTAAATGTAAATATAGATTAAAATGACTGTCCAAAATTTAAGGTGGTGATGATGCTTAAAGTCAAAGTATTTTCCAATTATTTCTTTAAAAAAAACACCATCAGGCCAGGTGTAGTGGTGCATGCCTTTAATCCCAGCACTCGGGAGGCAGAGGTAGGAGGATCACCATGAGTTCGAGGCCACCCTGAGACTACATAGTGAATGCCAGGTCAGCCTAGAGCTAGAATGAGACCCTACCTCAAAACAAAACAAACAACAACAACAAAAAAAAAAAAAAACTGTGGAAGAGGTGGAAGAAAGAATGTAAAAGCCAAAGGAAGGGAAGGAATACTTACAACACTGTCTTTCAGACACAGAGTGGTCACAATATTCATGACCTCATAGTGGCTGATGCTACCTACACAAGACCTACCTATTAGCAGGAAAAAAATGATGACATCAAAGTTGAAGAGTTGCTAGTTGAAAAGAAGAAGTGAATCAGTGGAGGGGTCATTCAGGAAGGGGAAAGGGCAGGGATTATGATCATGGAATATTATCTGTATTTATGGAAGTTGTCAATAAAAAGGTTTAAGGGAATAAAAAGAAAATTAGAAAGCAAAACAGAGTAATGTTACTAAGCAGGAGTAGGGTGAGTGGTGCATGTCATGCCACATATAAATATAAAGGAGACTCTAGCCTGCAGCATAGAATCACAACATTATATTACTTTGGACTCAGGAGATCCTTAGGAGAGGATCAAGTCTAGCCTCTCCATTTTATTTCTCAGCTCTTTTCAACTTGGATTCCACTCTTGCCAAAGCACAGAAACAGTTCTCTTTAGTTCTGCCAATGAATTTCTTATAACTGAGCCCAGTGGATATTTTTCTTTTCTCTTCTTGCTTGACATTGCCATAGCACTTAATGTCATTGGTCTTTTCTTATTTCTTGCCAAGTTCTTGCCTCTTTTGACATAGTGCACTCCTAATTTACCCCATATTCTACCTCCTTGGGAGGTATATCACTTTGTACCTGTACCTACATTGTACAAATTCTAAGCTCTTTATTCTTCTCACACCATACTTGTTTAGACAATATAATAGTATAACTTACATTGTCTTTTAATAGAGATAGCACACCAGTGCATATTTCTATCCAGAACTATGCAACCCACTGCTTCTTAGACAATTTCTGTTGCATGTCTCAAAATCTCCACAAATTCCTCATGTTAAAACAAATCATTTGATAATTCTCAAGAATTCTGGTTCTGTTCTATATTGGTTTCACTGTTACCAACAAATGGCCAAGGTACAATCTCTGTGTTCCCCTTGAGATCACTCCTCATAATCAGTTTTTCACCAAGATATTGATTTCATCTTCTTCATTTCAACATTTATGAGCTTATTTGAGATAACTTTTAAAAAATTTATTTATTTTCAAAGAAAGAGAGACTGTGTGTGAGAATGGTCATGTCAGGGCCTCTTGCCACTGCAAACATGCCTAGATGCATGTGTCCTGGTTAGTATTATGATTATGAAACCATGGACAAGTTTTTTAATCCCTCGTTGGCTCATTTGGATAACATGGAAAATTCAGATAGTATCAGTAGATAAAATATTTCTGTGTAGAATATTCTTGGAAGCCACAGAAAATCATCACTGAGTGTTGCAGTCCGGTTCACATTGCTGGTAGAAATCACCCAACCAAGAGCAGTTTCTGGGAAAAAGAGATTTATTTTGGCTTACAGGCTCAAGGGGAAGCTCCACGATGGTGGGGGAAAACGATGGCATGAGCAGAGGGTGGACATCACACCCTGGCCAATATAAGGTGGACAATAGCAACAGGAGAGTGTGCCAAACACTGGCATGGGGAAACTGGCTATAACACCAATAAGCCCGCCCCCAACAATACACTCCCTCCAGGAGACATTAATTCCCAAATATACATCAGCTGGTAACCTAGCATTCAGAACACCTAAGTTTATGGGGGACACCTGAATCAAACCACCACACTGAGTAAGTGCATTAGACTCTTACTCTCAGTTCTTAGCATCTGTTGAATGTTAAAATTTATGTTTTGGCTTTGTTCCTTAGACAATTCTATATTCAAGGACAGGAACTCTGAGAAACTTTGAAAAGGTCTTATTTGCAATGTAATGAAAATCCGGAAGTCAAATACTTCCATGCTTCTCGCTCACCAAATTACAACTTCTTGAACATGTGGTAACCTCATTTTCTGCTCTTCTTATCAGAAAAAAAGAGATTTTTTTCCCATCCTATGATACTATAAGGATCAGTACATAATATTCAATACATATTGTGCTGCATCTGAAAATACTTTAAATAGATATAAAAATAGAAACATTCCACGTGTACATTAATGTCATCTACTTATAAGGCTCAAGGATCTTTAATAGCTAAATAATACCTCACAGTTATTTTTACAATGAGAAATATAAACTAATATTAGCTCATCAATTTTCCCTAGACTATATGATTAAATTCCAAGTCATACTTCATATATTAACAGCAAATTGAACAGAATTATTTCTCATCATTTGTGATGGATGTTATTTTTCAAGTCACTAGAAGCTTACTATATAACAACAACTATTTTTCAATAACTATATTCTGGTTCCATTGCAGTGAATGACCTTTCATGATGGCATTTTGGTCAAAATCAGATGAAGTTATACACATATACATTCATTTATACAAGCATGCTGAGTGGGAATTCTATATTAAAGTGTTCTGAGATAATTTCTTAAAATAAGAATAGGAAGATGTTTAATATATAAATGTCCTCCATTTGGGAACTTCTAGTAAACTCTTCATATATAAAAATGGTTTTCCTCAAATATGCATTATTCTCTCCACTTGATAAAATGAAATAGGGGTTATAAAATTGCTTATTAATTTACAATTAACATACACCTGAGTATTTGAGACAAGTTAGAGAAGGTAAGAAGTTGTTTTATCACTTTTTTTAATTGGAGTTGGAGAGATGGCTTAGCGAATAAGGTGCTTGCCTACAAACCCTATGGACCCAAGTTTGATTCCCCAGTACCCATGTAAACCAGATGTACAAGGTGACACATGTGACTTAAGATCTTTTGCAGTGGCAAGAGGCCATGGTGCACCCATTCTCTTTTTCTTTATCTCTCTTTCTGTCTCACTTTCTGCAACCTTCTCTCTCAAATAAATTAGAAAATAATATTTTAAAAATTAGTTGGTTATGATTACTTCTTCACATTAAATTCAGTAAAGTCCATTTCAACTTCAGAAAAAATAGCTAGGTGTGATGGCACACACCTCTAATCCCAGAACTCAGAATGCAGTGGTCAGAGAATCACTGTGAGTTTGAAGTCAGCCTGGATCTATAGAGTGAGTCGCAGGTCAGTCTGGGCTAGAGTGAGATCCTACCTTGAAAAACAACAACAAAAACAAAAACAAATTGTGGAATTATAGGGAAGATTCAACTCCCCTCACATATCCTCATCTTACTATATGGCTCTAGTTGAGAATGAATTTCTAGATGAGAAAACCAACTGACATAAGACTGTGTGGTCATTGTACTATTTCTTAAACAACATAGCTCATGATATCAATAAGAGTGATTGTTATGTCTTAATTTTATATAATATTGTGCATATGAAGCAAGATAATTAAGACATGATTTCTTAGTAGGATTGATTCATTTTATCATAGAGGATAGGAAGACCCACAAGTGAGAGGTCACCATTGGGCCAGAGAGTCTGAGATGCCAGTAAATTCAAAGTCTGAAAGCCACAGAGCCAGGAAAGTGGTGGTTTAACCCTCAGTTAGAAACCCAAGGAACTAAAATCCCAGAGGACTATTAAGGGTAAGTCCTGGACTCTCAGGCCATAAAGGGTGGAATGTTGATGTTAAAGGGCAGGATAATCCCTAGCTGATGGGCTGGTATTCCCTCACACTAAGGACAGAATTTTCCCATTCTTTCTGCTACCTCACATATCAATCTCCTCCAAAAATATACTTATAGCACACACAGAAATAATATTTTACCAGTTCTCTAGGTATTTCTTACAAGTCAAATTGACACCCAAAATTAACCATCATAAATATATTGGGCATCATGCAGAAAGTCTATCTCTCCAACTAAAACCTCTGAGACACCACTGCAGAGTTCATGATGGGTGTTAAATTATGTGACCATTCACTGGCACATTTGTCCTTTATTTTCTTTCAATTAATTATATTGGAAAGGAATGGCACAGTATAAAGCCCTCTCTTTCATATTGGGTAATTTCCTAAAAGGACACAGAAATAATCAGAAAGGTGAAAAAGGGACAGTCCCTGCATGCTCTTTTGAGCTGCCTGCTCTGAGCATTTCCAGTAAGGAATTCAAGGGTATTTTCAATGAGGAGCATTGTCCACAGAGCAAGGATGCCTAAGAGCTGAAGCCACTCTGCCTTCTTGTTCTCTTGTTTTCAGAATACAGTGTGCTTCTCTCCTTGTTTTGTGTATTGCACAGAGATGCCCAGCATGAAGAAATGTATGCTTCAGTGCTAGTAAATCTTCGTGTGAACTCACTTCTCTTCCAAGCTCCAGGCAGACAACTGCACGTCTGTTTAGAGTCGTTCAGCGTTAAATTATTTGGAAGACAATTTAGGACTGGAACTCTTCAGCTTATCAATGTCCAATGTTCACAGATCACAAATGTGTTCAACACTTGAAAAAATATTTCTGTTTCCAGCAGGGTCTCATGGCAAGTGGTTGACTAATGTGGAAAATATGCAGCTTTCTCTTAAAGCAATAAGGGAGCAAACAAAGATTTGGAGAATAAATTAAATGTAATCCCATTTGATCATGTTAGAAGATTCTTCCTCTGCTACATTTTAAGATGGCAATAATGACTAACAAGAAAATTGATTGTCTTAGTATCCCTCTTCTTAGACTCTGCTAGTATTGGTTTTGAAACTGGTGGGAAAATTGTCTCAAGATCACTTTTTTCCCATTATATCCTACTGAAATTTTCTTTTTACGGAATTCCAGATTTTGAACTTTTACTAATGTCATTAATGCCTACCTCTACCCCTTATTCTGGATTGTCTTGAAGTCACAGAATGCATTTTGAAAAGAATGTGATTTTTGAACAGAGCAAATTATTTGAACTTGAATGGTAACAATAGCTTCATACTGTCAAGCAAGCTGGTACTTGGTCACTAAAGCAGAGTTACCAGAGTCAGTGATGACATTTTTATAACCAGTTCATGCATTTGTAACCATTAGTCCTAACAACCACACAATCAACAAATGTCAGTTAAGCACTTACAGTAAACAAAGGACCATAGATTTCTTTGAAGTACGAAGAGGCAAAATAATATTATTGCTGTTGTTGAAAGACTTAGGACTTATATGCAAAGATGAAAATAATATTATGGAGGCAAAGTTTCAGGTCAATATATCATTTGGAGAGATTAGCTTATTTAAACCAAATTTTTCATGTGTTAGTCTGTTTTCTGGTTTTTGCCTTGCCAAGTTCATGAAATTAATCTTGTTAGATCTAGAAATATGTTATTAATCTGGGCTATGGCATAGTAATTCTGTAATACCAATGAGCATGACATATAAAACATAATGAAAATACAGCTATTGGCTGTTGACAAACCATGTGTGTCTAGACAGTGTTTACATTTCCTGGGTGTACCTTAGAGATTTTTAATGATAGACAGCATGTTTGATTAATGGAATCTGTCTTTATGGTTGAAATGTGAAAAGGTTGAGTGCTATGTATATCAAATGAACTGATGGAGTCACCTCCTCTCCAACTTCATAATACCCATTCTAGAAACTAAATATTGTTTGTTCCTATGCTTCAGCCCTTGCATTGGGACTTGGGTTATCTCTCAAACTTTTTCTTTGTATGCTCCACTTCTTGCCAATTCAACTGATAATTAGAATATTCATTGTTTTGAAGGTGGAAATTATGAAATATTATATACTTCTAAAATATGCATATGGAATATAGGTAAATTGAATATAAGGATAACAGAACAAATATCTACATAACCACAGATAGCATCAAAAAGAAAATTACTAAAACCTCTGAGTGGTAATCCACTGTCCCTTTTCTTATGTTAACATCTAAATATTTTCTTATTATTCTTTCTCTGCTTCATTGTGTTTAATGTACGCAAAAATTGTGTAGTTGCTAATGTTTTAACTGCATATAAATTACTGTCTTTTAGTGGTTTACTTTAGTGAGTATAATGTTATTGTACATAGAAAGATCTTATTCATGTTCATGTTGTGTTTTTTCCATTGTATGAGGACTCTATACTTTCAGTATCCCAATGGGCTTTGTTTTATTTCCAATTAGGCTTTTTTGTTACAATAAATAATCTTGCATAATCTTCTTGTACATTTCCTGTGCTATACATGTGCAAACTTTCTCTAGAGTATAAGTTTAGAAGTACTGTTGATGTTCAGTACTTTCAATATTTTTAGATGGTATCATTAGATAGCATCATTTCATTTCTTAAAATGCTATAGCAAATTACAATCTTACCATAATGCAGAAAATTTCTAATTGCTTTTGCTTTTTATCCTTATCAACTGTTGGAGACAGCTTCAGGTTCACTGAGATGAACTTCCAGACCAGGCACAGTTGTAGAGGAAGGGATTTATTGAAGTTTATAGATCCAGGAGAAGTTCCATAATGGCAGAAGAAGCTGGCCTACCTTCACAGGTCCAAACACACACACACACACACACACACAGAGAGAGAGAGAGAGAGAGAGAGAGAGAGAGAGAGAGAGAGAGAGAGAGAGAGACCACAAGCCAAGAAGCCATGCAAAAAGTAAAAAGCCAAAAGCCACACAACACACTTTATGAACTCCAGCTAGGCACTTTGTATATCTTTAGATTGGGATCTCAATCCCACCACCACACCTTAACATCCATCCAGTGACATTGTCTCCAGACAGGTGGTGCAAATGCAAACTACAAACTAATAAGACACTAAATATATTGTGGGTCATCTATTCAAACTACCACATCAACACTTGGTGTTTTCAGGCTTTTTTAAAAATTTTAATTTATTAGTTTTCTTTTCTGCAAATACAGGCAGCTTGGTACCATTGTTTAGGCTCATCCATGATCTACCCCCTCCCATTGGACCACTGTTACAAACCATGAAATTATGATTTTAGTTTGCATTTGTCCCATTATTAGTAAGACTGAATGTCATTTTTCTATAAATGTACTGTTTCTATTTTGTCTCTGAAGTACCTTTATATTTATTTTTAATCTTTCAAAAAGAACCTGGATCTCTTTTTCTTACCTTTTTGGTAATGTAAACACTTGATCCTGATGTTATATACATGTGTTCCTATACATTCTTCTAATGCTCTTAGAATTAATATCTATATTAACTATCATCTCTCTGAGTTAACTATGTGACTGTCATTCACACATAGTTATAAGTTGCTGTGTGCAGATTATATAAAATATGATATACCCCTTATAAGAGTTGGAAAACTAAAAGCAAAGTCTTATAATAACTTTATAGCATATCATAATAATAGATTTGCAAGGGTACTTTAAAAAGATGCAATGAAGAGGGGGCAGAAAGAATGTCAGAGTTACATGTTGGGTCATGATTTGCAGAGACATTTATCATACTAATAACTGGGTGCTAACTCCACAATGCACGACCCATTTTCATTAACAAGGAGGGTCTAATGGGAGGCGGTAGATCACAGATGAGCCTAAATAATGGTACCAATCTGCCTGTATTCACTGAAATGAAAACTAATAAATTAAATTTTAAAAAGTATAAAATATACAGAAAAATTAAAAAAAAATACACACACACACACCAAAATTAAATAAATAAATAAATAAATAAATAAATAAAAAGATGCAATGACTACTAATATGGAAAGATATGGCTCCTATTAATACATAACTGTGCAGTGTATATATTAAAATGTACTGATTTAAGGTAATTTATTTTTATATGTTTTGTTATTAGCACATATTAAGAGTAATGGCTTTTGTGGCAATTTTATACACACAGGCATATAAAATTTTGAACATTTCCCTCCAATACTCTCCTTTACCTTCCCCTCTCATCCCCTTATCCCCCTTCTTCTATTATAGTACCTGTAACAGACAGCCTCAGGTGGCTGGGATGAACTTTCAAACCAGGTACAATTTGTTGGAGGAAGAAAGGATTTATTTGAAGCTTAGAGATCCAGGGGAAATTCCATAATGGCAGAAAAAGTTGGATCCTTTTCACAGGACCAAGAAGAGAGAGAGAGAGAGCGAGAGAGAGCACAAAAGCCACCAGCACAACCAAGCACACGTCAGCATATCCAGGCAGAGCTCATGTGCTTTGCATATCTTTAGAATGGAATACAAAATCCACCCTCACACCTTAGCACTAGACCCTAAGACCCACTCACAGTGACACCTCCTCCAGCCAGGCAGCTGGGGATCCAAATTGGAAGCTTTAAATAAACTCTGAATCAATTGGGAGACATTCATTCAAACCACCACATCCACTCCTGGCCCCCAATAGATTCATAACCATCACACATTGTAAATTGTATCCAGTCAACTTTTAAAGGTCCCAACAATCTTATCACAGAGATATAAGATTATATATTAACTCTGAACCATGTGAAATCAAAAGAAGTTATATACTTATAACAAAGTAAACATTTACAACTACTATAAAGCATAACAAACAGAGAGTAGAGCAATGAAAACTCAGTAGCTATCAAAAAAACATCAAACATCTGCAGTTCAAGTCCAATATGATAACCAGTGAACAGTGAGAAATCTTTTGATTTTCCAATTCAACTCCACCAGCTGGGCTAAACAGCCAGGGAGAAATTCTATCCCAGGCAAAAAAAAAAAAAAAAAAAAAAAGTGCTCCATGGTAGCCCTTGCTCAGTCCTGGCATACCCAAAACAAAACATATTTGGGTCTCCATTGCAAGCTCCAGTCCATTTTCTAATGGCTTTGCCAGTCTATCAGGGTCATCCTACCCTGCCTCATGGCACATCTCAGCAGAAGCTCCTGGAACCATGGGCACTCCACCCAACCCATGGATTTTTCATGCAGCCAAAACCAATAGCAGGTATGCAGGACACGGCCATATTATTAATTCAGGGATGAAATAAATCATGACCTTGAAAAGCAGGTTCCTTCACCAGTCAGCTCTGTTCCAAAAGAGTATGCATTTCTATCATACTCTTTCTTCAGGCATCCTTTCCATTATTTTAAGTAGTTGGGACATCTTCCTTTGCTAATGATTTGTAATGTGTTTGACAACAGCATATTCTGGAATCCAAAATCAGTCTCTATGACAGTAAAATTTAAACTTGCTTGAATTTTTCCAGCTTAACATCTTAAAAATCTCTGTCCCATATCTTTAGCCAAGCATATCAGTCCATTACAAATTTAACCTTGATCAAACTCTCTGGGTATGGGCAGCAGATGCAGCCAGTCCTTATGCCAGTAGCTCAGTTCCAACAAAGTCCACTGTAGTCTTTCCTTCCCTGAAGAAAGTTTATAAGCCAAGCTTCCAAATACAATTTTCTCTGTATTTAGCATTTACAAGCTCTCCTCAGAATAGTCAATAATACTTGGGTTGCCATTCTGGAATGTGTCTTCATTTTCAAGCACCAAGTGTCTATGCCTATTACTACAAAACAAAAGTTCCAAAGACCAATGCCCACAAGATCAGATTCATTTCATTAAACCCCACTCCTGATATCTATTCTGTAGCATGCTGCCTGAGGTTGCTGGGATGAACTCTCAAATCTGGCATAGTTTATGGGAGAAAGAAAGGATTTATTTAAAGCTTATAGATCCAAGGGAAGTTCCATAATGGCAGAAAAAGTTGCCCCCCTTTAACAGGACCAACCATAGAGAGAGGAAAGTCAAAAGCCACCAAAATAAGCAAGCACACTTCAGAATGCCTATGCAAAACTCAAGAGTTTTGCACATCTTTAGAATGGAATTCCAAATCTACCACCACACCTTAGGGTTGGACCTAAGTGACACCTCCTCTAGCCAGGTGGCTGGAGATCCAAATTGCAAGCTTTTTTTAAAAAAAATGCAATTTATTTATTTATTTATTTAAGAGAGAGAGAGAGAGAAAGAGAGAGAGAGAGAGAAAGAAAGAATGCCAGGACCTCCAACTACTGCAAATTAACTCTAGATGTATGTGACATGTTGTGCATCTGGCTTACATGGGTCCTGGGTAGTTGAACCTTGGTCCATTGGCTTTGCAGGCAAGTGCCTTAACTGTTAAGCTATCTCTCCAGCCCTAGATTGCAAGCTGTTAATAAACTCCTGGATCAATTGGGGGACATTCATTCGAATCATCCCTTTTCTGCTCTCTCTTTCTCTGTCAAAGTCAACATCTAAAAGAAAATGTGTCTTGTCTTTCTGAGTTTGTATTATTTCATTTAACATGATGATCTCCAATTTCATATATTTTCATGAAAATAGTATGATTTGATTTTTGCTTATGGCTCAAAATTCTCTAATATATATACATGCTACATTTCCTTTTTTAAATTTTTAAAAATTTTTTGTTGTTATTATTTTTATTTATTTATTTGAGAGTGACAGAGAGAGAAAGAGGCAGATACAGAGAGGGTGTTCCAGGGCCTCCAGCCACTGCAAATGAACTCCAGATGTATGCACCCCGTTGTGCATCTGGCTAATGTGGGTCCTGGGGAATCAAGCCTCGAAATAGGGTCCTTAGGCTTCACAGGCAAGAAATTAACCATTAAGCTATCTCTCCAGCCCTACATTTTCTTTATTTATTCATCTGATAACAGGCATTTGATCTGAGTTAATAACGTGGCTATTATGAATAGTGATGGAATAGCATTGGTTTGCAGCTATATCAATTAAATTATTTGAGTATAGTCACAAGTGGCATAGCAGGATCACATGGAAGTTCTATTTTTACAGAAAAAAATTATATAGAAGGTTGAGTGGGTTTATCCAAATATTTTTATTTATAATGTTCCAAGCTATTATATGGAAGCTGAGGCTTGAGCTATGTTAGCTTTCAAGGGCTAGACTTCCAAGATGGCTTGCTTACATTGGTGTTTGACACTGGCTGTTAGATACTGAATGGGAATGCAGCTGAGACAGTCAACCAGGAGATTTATGCATGCCCACTTCCTGGAGATAAGAGTTTTTACAAATATACATGTTTGTGTATATATATATATATATATATATATATATATATATATATATATATATATATATATATATGGAGCGAGAAAGAGAGACATAATGGGCAGACCAGGGATTCTAGGTACTGCAAATGAACTCCAGATGCATGCCCTGCTTTGTGCATCTGGCTTTATGTGGGTGCCAGGGAATCAAACCCAGGTCATTAGGTTTTACAGGCAAGCACTTTAACTGCTGAGCCATCTCTCCAGCCAGGGTTCTTATAAGTTCTGAGAAAGTATGTGAGCATTCTAAAAGAACTCAAGGGAGATGGTGATTATTTATCTATTTATTTATTTATTTATTTATTTATTTATTTATTTATTTATTTATTAGAGAAAGAGAGAATGAGAGTGAGGGAGAGAGAGAGAGAGAACCTCTTAACAACTACAAATGAAAGGTGCATGAGCCACTTTGTGTCTGGCTTTATGGAGGTACCAGTGAATTGAACTGAGCCCACCAGACTTCACATGCAGGCACCTTTAACTGCTGATGCATTTCACCTGTCCTAAGGCTTTTATAGCCTAGCCTTGGGAGTCATGCAGTGTCATTTTCTGTATTTTCCTATATATATGCAACTCAGTTTCAATATAGGAGAAAACTTCACTAGAGTATGAATAGATGAAAGTATGGTTCATGTTCATTGGGCAGTTGCATTTTATGATTAGCTAAAGTTGCCATTTCAAATAATTGCCTATATTAATTTTTTCAAAGTTTTATATACTTTTCTTATTCAAGTAATACAAAGATTAAATAGACTTCAAGACCTTTCAGTATAAAATATGTCAAACTTATGGATAAAATGTATGTTTTCAATGTAAAGTTGAAATGGTTATGAAGTAGGAGTAAGTTCTCCAAGATCTAAAATAAGAAAGCCTGTGTTCAGAGTAAAATCCAAATGGTAAAACAGTGTTATATATTATATTTTGATTCCAGAGAGTAGTGACTTTAGTTTTACTGACATCTTTAAGAGGAGGAATAATGATTGAAAAAGTCTCAAGCCCAGGAAAGGTGGAGTTCTATTTAGAGGGTCAGCCATTCAATGTGATGCAAGGAAATATAAGAAGGAAACATGCTCATCTACATCTTGACACCAAATGCAACTTAAAACATCAGAGAATTTTTAATCACAAGAAAAAATTGTAAAGACGTATGTTCTTAATTAGTTATAACTCTTTAATCCAAATACTTCAAGTCAATAATTCATTTAAAGTTATTCTAAGCAGGTGATTGCAAGTACCTCCTGAAGAAGGAATCATAATTTAACAGCACAAATTGCAGTTTTAATTCAAGTAAAGTTATAACAGATAGGATCAGACAATACAAACCACAAATTGTATAACATAACAAGGAATCCATGAATATGAACCTGATGAAGCAATGAGTACTAGAAAAACATATGTCCTTCAGATATTATAATTATCAAACTTTGGATGTATTTAATACATTTAGCAATTACAGAGAGAAATCATTCATACAATATAATTGATTCAAAATGTGGGCAAATAAAATATCTACAAATTAAAAGGGAAAGAAATGAGTTTTAAAAGTCAGTTAACTATTTGAATATTATCTTAACTATAACTAATGAGGTAACTGTTGAACTGGAAGATAGACAAAAACTCTTACCCAGAAAATAGACTAAAGAAACACAGAATATGAAGTCATGAAAGACTGGTTAAAGAAACATCAGAGAAGAGATGGACTATTTAACACATGTCCAGAAAGAGTTTAAAATAAATAATAGATTTCAGGAGAAATCATTTTGCAGAGACAATGGCTAAAGATTTTCAGATTTGATGAACTGTCAGAATTAGAAGTTCCAGTGAAATTCAGGAAGAATGAAATACTGCCATATGTGCCTGTACTTTACTAAAAATAAAACTAAAATTTTAAATACCTTCAGAAATATATTTATGGAACAATATTATGGGGCTGAGGATGATGGCTCCCTGGCTAAAATCCTACACTACTTGGCCTCTCCTCCCTTCCTCACAGGTCTCATCATTCAGACATGACAGATTTGCTAAATGGTTGCTAGCTTGAGTCTTGCTTACCTTCACTTGGTCATCTTTGTATGAATTAAATGGTTGCCAAATTTTGTTTCATAGGGAATTTTTCCTGGTGTTTTTTTTTTTTTTTCTCACAACGGTTTTTAGCTAATGTTCATGAAGAGAATAAGCACTTAGAGCTGTGCCACTAACGAAAGGAAATCCTGTCTAAGCGTGCATTTTTCTACAGAGCTGTGGCCTACCATCCTTTGGGCCCTCTGCTGGAAAAGTAGAATCAAGTCTCAAATAATGCCTTTTAAACTGTATCCTCTAGTATTATAGATGTAGGACAGTACTGTATCATCCCTCTGTGAATGTATAATATCTTGTACCTGCTTTATGATGTGTAGTAGTGACTGTGCTTTATCGGATATGTGTGTAATGATGTTACTCTGGAATGTTCTCTTTCCAGATGCTGATGGGGAAACTTAAAAAATAAATAAATAACTGGTGCCAGGTACCATAACAGTAACAGAACTTGGCTGTTTTTACATTTTTTTTAAATAAGCATGCTGGATGACTCTAAAATTTTGTTCAGACAACTGCAGATGCTGGAAAAGTTGTTGCTGCTATTGATGCATAACATACTGCTATTATTGGTCTTTTTATATAAGTATAAATATATATAATTTGAATTTTTGGAAACATTAGCTGTGCTGTCAACTTTGGAAAAATAAAATCCCTGTCTACCATGTTGACTTGGCATTGTACAGAAATTAACAGCCATATTGGTCTAGAAATGTTAAACTTATTTTTTTCCATTTGTACCACACTGTATCAAATATATAAGGTCTTATCTATGTGGGTTTGATTACAGAAACTAATAAAGTATTCCCTAAATAAAATAAACTATGCTTGCAAAGCCTGATGGCCTGAGTTCAATTTCCCAGCACCCATGTAAATATGTTTTGCAGTGGCAAGAGACACTATCTCAGAGAAAGTGGGGTGCAGACACCTCAAGGCTGTCCTCTGACCTCCACATGTAGGCTGTGGCATGTGCAGTCAAATAAAATATTTTTTAAGAGATGAGTACTATGCGACAATAACAGGAAAGCTACACTATCCATAATAATAGCATGACAAGAAACAACTTATCCAATACCCTGAGATGGTATAGCTGTCATCCTAAGATTAAGTAGCTTCCAAGTTCTTTTATAAAACAAGCGAAATAAATTTCCAGACACATAAAACCAAAAAATGATTACTAAAGGTAGCACTTTTAAAAAGGAACAAAAGAAAGAAAATCAAAAACTTAGAGAGTATTTCAGAAAAAAAAAAAAACAACAAAGAAAAAGATTCCCAGAAGGAAAATGTGATATGCAAGAATAGGTGTGAACATAGACATAGCTATGCAAATGGCCAAATATACTTAAACATTAATTAATTAACTTTAGGTGATAGATTTTATAGTAAAAAAGAAAGAAATTTTATTAGGAAAAGCCAAGAATTACACCCAGGTCAACATCTGGTCTATGACTCTACAGTGGAATAAAAGCAGACAATAAAAGCCAAGAAAAGTGAAAGAGAGAGAGAGAGATAAAGAGAGCAGAGAGAAAAATGAAGGAAGGGAATCAAAGGTTCTCAGTATAACCTGAGAATTTTCCAATGTGAAAAAGTAGGCTTGAATGAGATGAACATTTTCAATGAGAAATTCAGAGTGTCTCCTTCCTCTGTCCAGGCTTCCTTGGTGTTGCTCCAACTCTACTGCTCTTAACCACTCTAAATAATGTTGCTCAATAAAGGGAAGAAGAGATTCTCAGATGCCAAGACACGCGAATTACTTCACTTTACAGAAGAATGCTAGAGGACAATGCCAAACCAGCATCTTTCCATCTCCTTAAAGGACATGTTGAATCACATAGAGAAGAAATTGGTAGAATCTCTATCAATAGAACTTTTAAAAAATACATGATTTCCATAAATCCACTTAGCCCCTCTAGGCCTATGAAGCTATGCATGGCACATAGTATTGACAGAAAGATTAGAGGACATGTGTTCAAGCTATATCTCACCTTCTTAATAGCTTTGCAATCTTTTTATTGCTTTTTAATTTTTTGTATTTATGTATGTGTGTATGCATATATGTGTTCATGTTTAGGTGCCTGAGTGTTGGTGTTTGCATGCCACAGTGGTTAGAAAACAGCATTCCAGTCAGTCCTTACCTCTCCACCTCACTTGAGGCAGTGTATCTTTCTCTGGATCTCATTTTACTGTTCTTTGTTGCGCACACAGTGAGTTTCTCAGAAATTCTCACATATTTACATCTGTGTGCTGGGATTACAGAAGCCCTTATGGCTTCTAGCTTTTTATTTGGGATCTGGGTATCTAACTTGGGTACTCCAGCTTGAGTTTGTAGAAGTAAACCTTCTCATTGCTGGGACAAAACACCTGACCAGAAGTAGCTTATGGGAGGAAAGGGTTTATTGTGGCTTACAGTTTCCAGGGGAAGTTTTATCATGGTAGATAAAGCATGGGAGAGCAGGCACCAGGACACTATACCTTGTCACACAGCTCGTAGGGAACAGCAAGCATGATCTGCTTCTGAACACTCAGTGAGCTCAACTAGTAAACTGCAAGGTCCACCCCCAGTGATACATCTCTTCCAACAAGTTTCTACCTGCAAAAGACTTGACCAGCTGGAGACTTAGCAGGAGGCTTAATCACAAACACATGAGGATATGGGGGACATTTCATACCACCGCAGTGGAAAGTGCTTTAGCCACTGAGCCATCAAGGCTCTAGCATTACAATCTTATATAGGTTACTCTAACTCTCTGAGCTTCCATAACTTCTTCAGTATTATCTTCCTTGCTTGGCCGTTGTAGCAAGAGCCCACTGACATGGATTATAGAGCTATATAAACTTCAAGACTATAATAAATGTAAATCACTTTTTAATATGTGCTGTAATCATTATAGTCACATGTGGTTGTTTGACCTCCATAACCATTTCTTTAATCCTAACTAGATGGTATTCAGCAATTCATATTAATTTAGAAAACAGACTTTTAAAAAATATTTTTGATGACAAAGAATAATATGTGTAAAAGGCATATTGATGAAGAAAACAAAAAATATTAGTTTTAGGTGGGTTGTTTATTTATTTATTTATTATTTTGGTTTTTTTGTTTGTTTGTTTGTTTTGTTTTTCAAGGTAGGATCTCACTCTAGCTCAGGCTGACCTGGAATTCACTATGGAGTCTCAGGGTGGCCTCGAACTCATGGCAATCCTCCTACCTCTGCCTCCCAATGCTGTGGACTGGCAAAGCCAGGACCACCAGTCCAAGGGAAAACAGGGCCTAGGGAGGTGGGTAAGGAGTTGGCAAAGTGACAAACAGACACATACATAAGGTTAATGTATCTGAGTGTATTTTACTGAAGTAGAGCATCACATTATATACAATTCTAGCTGCATAAGCTTAGCCTTTGTTTGGCACAATTTCTATGAATAGCCTGTTCCAGGAGAGGCACAAGTACATTGAGTAAAGATTACAATCACATATTTCATAGTCAATATCTCACCAAAATTAGTGTTAGATAGTCAGTGGTTACAAATGACATTTGGTTTTTAGCCTGCTTCAAGCATCAAGTATTTTTTACAAAAGTTCTAACAGGTGACTTCAAAACTCTAATATATTTTCTTCCTTGAGCCATGCCATAAAAATGTAAGCAAGCACGAAGGTGGCCTCAACCTAGCAAGTCTGTCCACAAAAGTTACAGATTACCAAGAAACATGCTTCCCATCATTGTTTACTAGCGTATCCCCATTCCTATACACTCCTGTTAGGCAATGATTCATGGATTGGTTCTGGTCCTCGGAATTCTGACTATGGCTTGAAACAAGAGTGGGGTCTTTGGAGGAAGTGTCACACCATCAGGCGACTCAATTTTATGGAAACTGTTCCGTATGTAACTTTTACTAAATTGTGAAAGAACATCATGCTGCTGTCATGTGTCAGGAACAGAACAGTAGTAATGAAGAAGACAGCTATTAGAGACCAGCAAAAGGCACTACAAGCCTGGAGAATGCATGTCCCTCCAGGAGGCTTTCTTCCTTGAAGCTTTCGCCTCTGCCTGGTGAACAGGTCACCATGCAGACTCCACTGGAGTTGGTGTGGCATTTCCCCCTTTTTTGTTGTTTAGGCGAAGTTCATGAATGTCTTGGCATAGAGTATAAGCAGAAGTAAAAGTTATTTTGAAGAGGACTGGAAAAATACAGATAATAAGTAAGATTATTCCCACAATGACAGCAACCGTAATGACAGTATGTAACCAATTAAATGGGTTAAGAGATTGTAACCTTTCTTCAAGGACCCCACCAGTGAATCAAGATTTTCTAAATCTAAATGTGCTCTACTAATAATACTTAGGTTCTCTTGTAATTGTTTCATATTATGTGATAAGTCATTGTCTTTCAAAATTCCTAATAAATGATTTTTAGTTGCTTGTCAATTTAAAGTTGAATTATATTTTAAAGGAGTCTCACAAATATATCTAAAGCTTGCATGGCATTTAGTTGACAACTGTGTCTTTAGATTTTGTATCTCTTGTCCAATAGCTAAAATCACTTCCTCTAGAGCGTTTACTTTTTATTTTAGGTGGGGTTTTACTTTTGTCTATAGTTCGCTGTTCAGCTAGAGTTAAGGAAACATTTTACTAAGATCATTAACAAAACGTGCTGTATTTACTTCATTAATGCTGCAGTAGAAACTGCTAAAGAAGTTAGGATAGCATTTAAAGCGCTTATACCAAGAATAAGTGCAGCTACAAATCTTTTCAGTCTGAGAAGTTCATTTAAGTTTTTTAAAGGTTGAAGAGCGGCATTATCAAACCAAGGATCAATTCTCAAGTTTACAGGAAGCATAACATAATTCAGTCTTTGCAATAATATAATAGCAGTATAGGTTTTATCTAAAGCAGAATCTATACAATTTGTTAATACAGTTAGTACATTAATGTAAAAAGATTTCCCCTGATAGACAATACTTTAATTCTCTGATTTTCCTGCTAAAATCCCATAAGGATATCCCACATAAGCTCTTACCCCAATTGGTGTAGCTTTAGTTTCTTTGGGTTTTTTTCAGCAACAGCATGTTAGCCGCAGCAAACAATCTGAATAAATCTGGATGAATGTTTGTTTTATTTTGTAAGGGTGAGTGACTCGCAAAGACAGGCACCACCCATACTGGTGTAAACCACCTCTTAATAGGCTTTCCTACTGAATTGGGAACATAAACATTAAATTTCTGTACATTTTGTTGTAGATAGGTTTTTTAATCATAATCAGGATTATTAATTGAATAATCAAAAATATAGTCATTTGTCTCTAAGGGTATATGTTTACATACCTTACCTTGAAATCTGCAATCAAGCCATTTCGGAAACTCTATTAAAGAGTCCCAATATTGACCTTTATCATGGTAAACCTGCAGACAATTAGGCAAAGGTAGGGGTTCCTTCATTGTTTCATAACTTTCATTATAATTATGGCATCCCAGGGCCATCAGTTCTAATTCCCATATTAACCTCTTTTCCTTTTTATTATCTATCCTATCTGGTGTTTTAGTAAGAAATGTCCTATAATTGACTGGTAGGCAACCAGGGACCACGTACCCTTTTAATGTGGCACAGATGGGAGCTGTATCTGACATTCACGCAGACTCCACTGGAGTTGGCATGGCATCCCAAGTGCTGGGATTAAAGGCATGAGCCACCATGCCCAGCAGATGGGTTATTTTTATAGGAAGCTCTTAAAGGAAAACCTGATTCAACTTTTAAGTTACTAACTTTCATACTTCTAAACATGCTTAATTGGTGTGTCACATGAATTGGAAAAATTGGTAAATATAGGGATAATTCTATTGACACAAAGGATAAGTCTTTTGGCAGAAAATAAGTTCTAAAGAGCTAGGGTAGATTTAACACAACTATGACATAGAGTCCATGAAAAACACTGAACTGTGTTTGCTTTTTGACTGGTATACCCAAAATGCAATCAACTAAAAAGACTGAAAAAAGAGTAATCAATCAACTTTTTCCTTTTAAGGACACCTATTTTTGTTATAGTTTACAATGCCTTGATGATAAAGTCAAATAATATTACTTAAGTAAATACTAGGCAAATTTAGTTGTACAAGCTTCTACTGTTTATTTGGAAAATGAGAATGTCTATTTACTAATAAGGTATTATAAAAGATGAATGTCATTCTCAGTATCATGTCTGTAAAGTTACATTGATACCGATAAAAAAAATAAAATACAAATAAATAATGAATAGCAATTCATTTTGGAGGTCTCTAGAAACCACATAACTATTGAAATAAGAGGCTTTTATATTTTAGTATCCATTACTCAACCTTTTCCCACCCTTTTCAGCCTCTGAAAATTACTATTATGTACATTCCAATCAAATACATCTAAGTAGAAATAGTAAGTTCTGCTGTGAAGTAGAACATTGGGGTAACAATGGTTCATATAACCCATTATATATTTTTATGAATAATTTGAGTAGAGGAGCTCAAATGCTTGAAACACAAAGTATAATGATATTAAAATGTTAATTACCAGGCTGGGCCTCATGTTCCACGTCTTTAATCTCAGCACTCAGGAGGCAGAGAAAGGAGGACTTCCAAGAGTTTGAGGCCACTCAGAGAATGAATAATGAATTCCAGGTGAGTAGGAGCTAAAGCAAGAAGACCCTACCTTGAAAACCCTAAAAAGAAATGTTAATTACTATCAAATCAGTGTATATGACACTCATGTAGTAAACTATTATACTATAAACTGCAAATTTGTACAGTAAAAATTATTGATGCATGATTTATCTTTTGATAACTAAGGGTACTAATGCAGTCATGTTGTATACTTTAGATTCTTTGATTATGTTATGCTGAATTGACTCATCATACTTAGGGGGGGTGTGACAATTCACCGTGGAGTTCCAGTTCCTTTCATTAGTACAGCAACTCATCAATGCTGTCTGACAGTCCAGTCTTTCCCCAGTTATCTTCTCATCACCCAGGGCCCACCAGTCTTGGGCACTCCACTTTTCCTATTTGTCCCAGCACCTTCATAATACTCTATGCCTGTGGAGGCTGATATTCAAGTATAGCACAAATGAAGTTTCATAAAAAGTTGCTTTCTAGTTGAATTTAGCCAATGAGAAGCACCATTTCTAGTACAAATTTTTCCCCTACTTGGTTATGACTTTGCACTTCATTTTAAACTCACAAGTAGTTATTTATTTAGCTGTAAAACATATTTCACTGAAATGTGACACTGAAATCTGCTCATATTTCCCAAAGCTTCCAAGCCACAAAGAGACACTGAACTGTTGGACTTAAAATTGCACTCATTATTCCTCATTATTTACTTCTCCTTTTTGGCCAAACCTTTGTTAATTTCTCTATTTCTTTACCCTTGCCTTTATCTTTATTTTTCTCCTGGCCCCAATTCTTACAATGCTTTAAGTCCCTAGGACATTCATTATATAACTACTAAATTAGACTCTTAATGACAAATGAAAGGATTCCCAGTTTGTAACTCTGAAAGTCCTGTGTTTCCTCCATTTAACAAAGTCTGAATGTTCTACACTTCAGGGTATAGTACAAAGCTCATGTAATTCTTTTATTTATTTATTTTGGATGATAACAGAAAGTAAGTTCATTTACTTCAAAACTGCTATCATGTTTACTTAAACTCACACTACTTTACTTCTATAAAAATATTCAAGTACAGGATGCTCAAGGGTGATACAGTACATAAGAATGTTGGAACTGACAATAGAAAGATAAGAATGGATTTTTAGAACCACATTCAACTTCAGTGTTTTATTACAATCTTTTGAACTCCCATGGGCCAACTTGGAGTTCTTCAAGACAAGGCTAGAATATATTCAAGACATGAAAATAGAGAAAGGGAGGCTTTCTTTGCCTCTAGCAAAAACATCTCATTTTGTTTTCCTAGGAAGAAATCTAAGAGGCAACACCATGTATTCTCCTTCGTAGAGAAGTGAGAAAAATAATAGGTAATGGTCCCCGTGAGATGAGGAATAGCTGCCCAAATCAGCCCTTCTGAGACCACTCCCATGGTGAGGTCATGGTATTCATTTCTGATGTCATCTATGCAAGAGACTATAGTAAGCATAAACTCTGGAAATAGAGAGCTTTCATTTAAACACTGGTTATTCAATTTACTAGGACCAGGTGTCCTGGACCTCACTGCTAATCTAGAAGTGTTCTAAATTTGGTGACATTGAAATGCATTTATTCATACAGCAATATTTTACTGTGTGACTGCTATATTCCATACCTTATTCTAGGCATGGGGGTATTAAAAATGGAACAGGACAAAGTTTCAATACTCATATGATTGCCATGACTTTGCAGGCTGGCCTTCTCTCTAGCCATCAAGTGACCCTAAAAGGGATAAATGGCACATTGCCTCTTGTGTGTCCATTGGCATTCATGCAAAATGCACTAATTAAATGTCTCCATAATGACTATGTGCTTCAAGAATGGCCTGGTGCCAATGCCTTGAAAAGTCAGTTCCAAATGCCACTCTTTTCCTGTAGCTAATGGATAAAGTGACCACAGCATACGCTTAGAATTGATTATTTTCTTTAAATTTAATCAAGCACTCCTCTCCTCCTCTAAAAATGCTAATGCTGTGTTCTTTCTATTATAGTCACTATGCCTTAACAAAAAGAATTAGATTTTCCCCTCTGACTTTTAATTATCCCTGGATAGTATTGAGAAATAGCATGAGTAGCACAAATCAGAAATGCCAGTTGGCATTGGACTGTATCCCATGTGCTTCTGAAACAGATTTTTTGAGTTATGTTTTGAACAAATGTTAATGTTAATTTGTATTTCCTTAACAGACACCAGCTGATGAGCAGGAAAGGGAAGAGAGCCTTCATGAATGGAATGGTGTGATGAGGGGGCTTTCCAGGAATGACAATACCATGAAGATGTGGGCACCACCTTTATGGGTAACATTGAATACTTCTTAAAACATCTTTGTACTTGATATATGCCATGCTGTACCTTAGATATTTTCTTGACTGAGGTCCCATCTGTGTCAATGCTTGGCAGTTTCTTTGAATATTAGTTGTTTTTAAAGAAACAATCTGATGTAAGTTTCTAATCTAAGTGCCAAATATCATCTTCTGTCTTTTTTTTTTTTTTTCACCAAGGACCAGAACTTCATGCTCAATAGTGCTGGTCTTCATAAATAATGATCATATTTTATGGTTGCCTGACACTTTATAAACATCATACCAAATTTTTCCAACAATCCCCTGAGGCAGTATGTTTCTTATTTTATAGGCTAAAGGGGGTGGCTTAGAGAGTTCAGCTAACTTGCTTGGAGTCACAAGGTTAGTTAATGTTAGAGTATTTCATCCTGACCCAGATCCTTCCACTACTGTATTTTAAGGTGCAGCAAACAGCACAGTTATAGTTTGAAATGTTCAAGATATTGATAAAAGCATTAAATTGGGTAGTATGTGATAGTTCAAGTTCACACATTAATGCTGGAAACAAAAACCAAGAAATAAAGGGCCAGTTATTAGGCAGCTGAGGATGAGAATATTTGAAACTGGGTTGGCTACTTCACATAGACAATGCTTCACAGAAACTATTCCAACAAAGGGCCTTCCTTTTGCTAAGCACTAAGCATCATTTCTCCTTCTCCTCCTCCTCCTCCTTCTTCTTTATTAAGGAACCTTATTTATTTGACAAAGAGATAGAGGGAAAGAGAATGTGTATGCCAGGGCCTTCAGCCACTGCATATTAACTCCAGACACATGTGCCACCTTGTGTATCTGGTTTATGTGGGTCCTGGGGAAACAAACCTGGGTCCTTTGACTTTAGAGGAAAGTGCCTTAACCACTAAGCCATCTCTCCAGCCCATCCTTTCTTCTTATGGTAACATAACATATCAATAGATGTCATCTGATTTTTACAGCATCTTTGTTTGGTGGTGGGCCTTCATCCTCAGGGACATCAAATACCATCTATGGTTTCCAAATTCAAGGACTTGACTTCTCTTTATCAGAACATCCTTGCCCTGACAGAATATCTTATAAGTTGGTAGAACTGGAAGGAGACCATTCATAAGTTGGGAGATGTGTATAATAGTGTGGAAAATGATATAGAATGAGCTAAAATATGTATTGTGAAAGCAAGTAACCAAGGGAAAAGGGAGGAACCAGAATAGAAGAGTCTGGGCAGGCTGTTGATAGATCAGAAGAAGTAGAAACAAAACAATCCAAACCCAAGATTTGATGTGGGATCAAATAAGTCATATATTCAAGGTGCATGAAATACAGAAATAAATGTCTCCACATGCACATATATTCACATACCAGTAGAAAATAGTCACATATTCATACCATCCATAAATAATCATGTTAGCATGCTTAATATTGAGGCTTTGATTATGAGAGTGAAAAATGCTCCAATCAACTAATTGCATTTTGAGTTATGTGCATTTGAGGGATCAGGATCTTTAGGCAGGCACACTGAAAATAGGGAGAGTTGATTCAGTTCTGAAGAATAGGAATGATGTTTCAGATGGTCAAGACATAATATGGGCTGGAAATATGGCTTAGCTGTTAAGCGCTTGCCTGTGAAGCCTAAGGACCCTGGTTCAAGGCTTGATTCCCCAGGACCCACCTTAGCCAGATGCGCAAGAGGGCGCCTGCATCTGGAGTTCGTTTGCAGTGGCTGGAAGCCCTGACACGCCCATTCTCTCTCTCTCTCTCTCTCTCTCTCTCTCTCTCTCTCTCTCTCTCTCTCTCTCACTCTATCTCTCTTTGTCACTCTCAAATAAATAAAAATAAATAAAAAAAATTAGAAAAAGACATAATATGATTTGTGACCCAGAGAGAACAAGGAGACTGTCAAATTGGTGCATTTAAAACTGTGTTTTTCAAAGTCCTCTAAGTCCAGGACATGTGTCTCAGGGATTTTCTATGGAAGAATTGAGTATGCAGCCATTTGGTTAGGGTTATAAGTCCCTTAACTTGGCTTTCACCATAAGCTCTGTTTCATATAATCCTTTCTTGGTAAACTTTCATTTGAAGAAAGGACGTTACTTTGAAAGAGGTAAATATAAAGGACTAAAATCATTTCTGTAGTCCCATGTAATAATTCTGAAAGACATCAAAATATAAGAGGGACTAGTTGAAAAGAAGAAGGGCCAGAGGGGGACAAAAGAAGATAAAGGGAAGCGAATATAATCTAAGCACATTATGTCCATGCAAGAAAATTGTTAATATAAAAATTAAGAGATGTGGCTGGAGAGATGGCTTAGTGGTTAAGGCATGTGTCTGTGAATCCAAAGGATCCTGGTTCGACTCTCCAGTATCCACATAAGCCAGATGCACAAGGGGGTGCATGCATCTGGAGTTCGTTTTCAGTGGCTGGAAGGCCTGACTCACCCATTCTCTCTCTCTCTCTTAACCGCTCTCTCTCTCTCTCTGTCTCCCTTTCTCTCTCTGCCTCTTTCTCTCTCTTAAATAAATAAAACTAAAATATAAAAAATTAAGAGATGAAAGACCATTAGAAGATTCCAAAGCCAGGATTACAAACTATAAGACCATTCTTAATTCCCTATCCCATCTTTGATACCACAGCCATTGGCTATATAATTTTATATTTTTCATTGTTATAGGCTTCCTCTTTCTCAAAAAGGGTATAGTATTGGCTCAGGTTTAGACAACAATAGGATAATCAACCACTCAGGTCTAAGATTTTGTCTGTAGTTATAGGACTTTGAATTGCAAAGTTGAAATTGTTACAGATAAACCAGAGAGGTTAATTACCCTAATTAAGCTCCAAAGAACTATATCTTTCCTTAATTACATATATGCCTTTTGTCAAAGGAATCCTCAGTAGGTTTTTTCTTGTCTTAGATTTCTGATACATAGAGTCCTTCTATTTTAATAGCCCATTATTTGAGATATCTTAATTCCTGTTTCTTATCCTATTGCTTGTAATTCACACTTATGTAGACACATTCATTTAAAAATATTTGTTTATTTGAAAGAAAGAGAAAGACATAGATAGAGATATTGGGCACACCAGGGCTTCCAGCCACTGCAAAGGAACTCCAGACACATGCACCAACTTGTGCATCTAGCTTACATGGGTCCTGGAGAATCGAACCTGTGTCCTATGGCTTTGCAGGCAAGCCTTAACCGCTAAGCAATCCCTTCAGCCCTTGTGTAGACACATTCTATCTGCTTTCTTCTCTCTATAAAGGATAGTACCCTCTATTTAGCCTTGGTTTATTTCCCTATGGGATCTAATGGCATGTAACCTTTATAAATATCACTGTCCCTTACCATCCATGTGAGTTGTAGCAACTGCGTGCTACCTTAAAAATCATTTCTGTTCAGCTTCTAGTCCATTCTTGAAGTTCTTAGACACTAAGTCAAAAATTTGTCTTAGCTTCACCATGTCAGTACTCTCCAAAGTTTCCAGAAAGTATCATATCTTACTTCTGGAATATATAATTATATAGTTTATGCCTTACATAGCCCATGAACTTACTATACCACACTAGGATTATTATTTACTTATTTTATCAAAAAGAATCTCTTTGGACAAATTTTTATATAAATTGTTCTCAAAACTTTAAGAGGTCCTGCCTGCATATCATTTAAAGATGTGTTTATTCAATAAGCTATGTATCAGATTTGAGTATCTCATTTGACAAGACTTCTACCAAAGTACTCTCATCACTTCAATCAGCATTTAGCCTGTGTTGATAGCCTGGTGGCCTTTGTTCATCTGCCCACTCAAATCTATGCTCGGCTCACCTCATAGATTCTGATATGAACTTTTCCCCCCAAAGTTCCAGACATGTTCTTTTTCAAAACTAAAAACAAACCATTAAAAAAAAAAACCTGATTGGCTCAAATCTATGTCTCTCTTTTCCTCTCAGGACATGGCCACAGACCAAAGGGCTTAAGGGATATGATTAGAAACACAAAATAGCATTGAAATTCATGCCGCACAGCATTCAAGTTCAGCTATCATGTGAAAGTTCATGGTGCTGTTGTTCCTATTCAGTAAACAATGAGTGTTATTTTTTGGCTTCTTTTGTTTTTGTTTCTTTGGAAGAAAAATCACTTTACTTCCTTACAAATTTGGGAATAACGTTGTAAACATACTATGGGATATCAAATCTGTAAATTAGCCCATATATTTTTTTAATTTTTTTTGTTTGTTTGTTTTTGTTTTCTGAGGTAGGGTCTCACTCTAGCTCAGGCTGACCTGGAATTCACTATGTAGTCTCAGGGTGGCCTCGAGCTCATGGCAATCCTCCTACCTCTGCCTCCTGAGTGCTGGGATAAAAGGCATGTGCCACCATACCCAGCTTTATTTTTTTAGTTTTTAAGATGTGTGTGTGTGTGTGTGTGTGTGTGTGTGTGTGTGTGTGTGTGTGTGTATGCACTCGAGAGTCTCTTGCCTGTGCAAATGAATGCCTGGCCAACTTTACATGAGTGGCTGGGGAATTGAGCCTGGGCCAGCATACTTTGTAAGCAAGCACCTTTAACCACTGCACAATATTCCCAGCCCCCAAATTAGCATAGTTCTTATGGAAGAAGGACTATGGGTACAGACTGGGCTGCTACTTTTGAGACTCATCCAACACCAATACCTCTCCTTATGCCTGATGAAATTGAAAGATAAAGAAGTCAAAATTGTGTTTCTCAATTCTAGATATCCATTATGTTCATTTGGAAGCCTTTGAAAATAAAGGTGCCTAAGATCACACTCAGAGTCTGCTAGATTGGTCTGTAATGTAGTCTAACTAATATTGATGCTTTTTAGAAGCCGCTTTCATGGTTTTCATGTGGATTTGAAATTTACCCCTCTCCCACTTTTGTTGTTGGTTTTCTCTTTTTTTTTTTTTTAAGAAATGAGTATTTTTTTCTCTTCTGTTTTTTTTTTTTAATATTAGTTTTCTATTCAGCAAATACAGGCAGTTTGGTACCATTATTAGGCTCATCCATGACCTAACCCCTCCCCATTGAGAAATGAGTATTTTTTAGAAGTTGGAATACAAAGTTGGATTTCATTATGGTATTTTTCCAGGTGTTTTTGTACTATAGTCTTCTTTGTCTCTCTACTCCATTGCCTTACCCTGTATCCTTCTCCCTTGTCAACCCTTCCTCAGTCCAATTAGTGTGCCCTACTTTCCTGTCACATTATTCCATTATCAATCTTGTTCCTCCTATGACTCCCTATATATAGCCTTTTCTACTTCTGTATGCTACACACACACACACACACACACACACACACACACACACACACACATACACACACATACTTAGATATACATATGAAATCTATATTATACATATGAAAGAGAATATGTGACAATTATGTTTTGGAGTCTAATTTATTTAACATAATGAACATAATGATTCCCAGTTCCATCTATTTTCTTGGAAAAATCATGATTTTATCCTTTATGTCTGCATAAAACTCCATTGAATATATGTATTATATTGTCATTCAACCAGCTGATGGGTGTTTAAGTGGATTCTATTTCCTAGCTATTGTGAATAGGGCAACAATAAACATGGATTAGCAAGTATCTCTGGAATAGTATATAGCATACTTTGTGCATATGTTTAGAAGTGGTATTGTTGGGTCATATGTAGTTCTATTTCTATCTTTTGGAAGTACCACTACACATATTTTCATAGTGACTGCATCATTTTACACTCCCACTATCAGTGAATAAGAGTGAGTCTTTCCCCACATCTTCACCAGCACAAAAATCCCTGTTTTAAAGTGCAGTGGTAGTGTGGAGACCAGATCAAGGTCATGTGAGTCCAGAACATGGGATGCACTGCTATCATGCAGAACAATGGCTTTTGGGTATTGGCAAAAGTGGAGAAAGATGAGCTAAAGTCACACTGCAGACCATGTGAGTTAAGGGAGAACACTAGTCTCATCTTAGTCAAGTGCAGGCATTTCCCAAGAGATAGGACACACCAGGGCATAATGACCAACTATATAGCTCAGCTTGGGCTTCACTGTGTTTTTCCCTTATTGTGGCATCCCCTGGAGAGAGAAACTCATTCTTCATTAAGTGGAGTAGATCCTTTAGAAACTGAATGCTTAGAATATTCTTCCTTGGAAGTTTGTCTGATTCATGTAGATTCTTCACAATACATATCACAGCTGTCTTGCATTCATGGAATGCTGAAGTAAAAGGCATGATGGACTATGTGAATGGTCATGAATTCAATGTCAACAAATCTCTATATATAATTGATGTATTGATATTGAGCATGTATATACATAGACATATATATGGTGTATTCAACATAGTATATATGATGTATTTAAAAGCAAATGCATTGAAATAAGATTATATATTGATAAGTTGATGAAAATTTTGTGCCTAGAGTTTCTCAGAGCCTAACCCTGTTTTTCCATTAGCAGAAATAACTAGCTGTTCTATAAATCAGTGTTTATAGTAACTTTATAGAATATAATCATCAGAGATGACTATTGTAAGTGCTCAATTAATATTTAAGTGATGAGTAACTAAGCACATTTTTATGGATGCAAGCATTTTTTAATTGAGAATTGTCATACATGAAAATGGTGTAATTTTGTCATTATTCCCTTCTGTTGCTTTTTGTCTCCCCACGTTGGCCCACTGACTCCCCTACTCTTTCGACTTAGTCCTTATTCTATTTTCATAAAGTTTTTTGTTCATTTTTATTTATTTATTTGAGAGTGACAGACAGAGAGAGAAAGAAGGAGAGAGAGAGAGAGAGAGAGAGAGAGAGAGAGAGAGAGAGAGAGAGAGAAAATGGGCACGCCAGGGCCTCCAGCCACTGCAAACGAACTCCAGACGCATGCACCCCCTTTGTGCATCTGGCTAACGTGGGTCCTGGGGAATCAAGCCTCAAACCAGGGTCGTTAGGCTTCACAGGCAAGCGCTTAACTGCTAAGCCATCTTTCCAGCAGCTTATTCTATTTTCATATTTCTTTCTTTTTCCTCCATCATCATGTCAAAATGTTGGGCTCAAGAATGTGCAGGTCTTATGTAGGTAATGACTGTCAGCAGGTGTTATGAGGTCATGAATATATGAGGTCACTCTATATCCAGAAGACCACATTCAAAAGCATTCCTCCCCATCCTCTGGCTCTTGCATTCTTTCTAAATCCTCTTCTATGACATGCCCTGAACTTTGGAGGACAAGACAGAGATTTCTAATGTACCACTAAGCTCTCAACAGCGTCTTATTCTCAGAACTTAGACAAGGTTTGAGTCTCTCCAGCCATTGCCACTTTTTCTCAGCACCTTGACAAGTCTTGGATCTCACCAGTAGTCACCACCATACACAACAGCACAAGCCTCCACTCATATACAAGTATTTTTATGTGCACTTTTATTGATTGTGTAGTGGTTGTGTGGCCTCATAGAAAATAATAGCTCAGCTATATTAAGGGGAAATTATGAATCAAGCACTTTTTTTGTGCATGTGCGTGGGTTTGTGTGTGATGCTTCATGAGCTTGCCTGTGGTGGCCAGAATGGAAAATAGAGTGTTCCAATATATCACTCTTTTGCCAGTTCTTGTATGAGCTAGAATCCCTTACTGATGCTGATGTGTGTTTTGTTTTCACAAACTATGACAATTGCCAGGTTTCTGCTATGCTATGGGGCTGGGGATACAGGTGTGTGTGGCCATGCCCAGCTATTTACATGGGTTCTGGAAATTACAACTCACTTAGTCTCAGGCCATTTATGGTGGTTTGATTCAGGTGTCCCACATAAACTTGGGTGTTCGGAATGCTAGGTTCCCAGCTGATGGAAATTTGTGAATTAATTAATGTCTGCTGGAGGCAGTATATTCTTGGAGGTAGGCTTATGGGTATTATAGCCAGTGTCCCCTTGCCAGTATTTGGCACACTTTCCTATTGCTGCTGTCCACCTGATGTTGGCCAAGGGGTGATGTCCACCCTGTGATCATGCCATCATTTCCCCTGCCATCATAGAGCTTCCCCTTTTGGCCTGTAAGCCAAAATAAACTCTTTCCCCACAAGCTGCTCTTGGCTGAGTGATTTCTACCAACAATGTGAACCTGACTACAACACCCTCTCAGTTCCTCACAAAGGAGGCACACTTAACTGTTGAGCCAGCTCTCCACCCATAAAGCACTTTTATGTCTATTTTTATTTCATCTTTACAACAGTTCTATGAAACAAATGCTTATGTTCTTCATTTTACAAAACAAAGGTAACTGAGTCACAAAGAAAAGACCTTGTTAAAAGTTTCTTAGCTAGAAGGTAGAAATGAATACTTTATATAAGCAACTGAATTATTATTAGGGAATGAACTCTGTCCTACTCCCCAAATTCATATACTGCAGTATTGTCCAGACTCATAATGAGACTGGATTTTGACATAGGGATTTAAAGAAAGTAAGTAAGGTAAAATGAGGTTAGTAGAGTGTGCTAGTCAAAAGTTACTCCTGTCCTCATAAGAAAATTAGGACACAGACACACACAAGGGGAAGATCATGCAAAGACACAAGTGGGACAGGGCCACCTACCAGCCATGGAGATTGGCTGTTAGAAGAAACTAATCCTGCTGACAGTTTGATCTCAGATGTCTTGCCTCCAGAAATGTGAGGAAAAATGTTCTTTTGTATTTTGGACTACCTAGACTGTGCTATTTTGCTATGGCTGCCTGAACAAACTAATGAAACTATCACAGAGATGCCTGGCTGATAAATCAGACATGCTCCTAGTCTTCAAGTCACTCATAGGCTAGTCACTTGTCATAAGCCACTAGAGACAGTTTTCTGTGGGGAGAGAGCAGTATACTTACGAATGAAGCTATGACTAAATCTGGAGTCCTGGAACTGCCAGCAAGAATACAGCAAGGGAGAAAAAGTGATGGCTCTTGGGTCAAAGCCAAGTGGAGCATAAAGGTGGCCAAGCCAGAAAAAAAACAAAAAAAAAAAACATTGGGAGGGGTATCAGGTCCCAGAACTACAAGCAAATCAGGGAGTGAAATGAAACCCATGGCAATACAATCCAGCTAAGAAGGAGGACCAGGTCTTGCAAATGTGAGGACCTGAATTAGATCCCTAAGATCCATAGGAAAATTTCAGGCATGGTAGCACATGCTTACTGTAATCCCAGCACTGGAAAGACAGTGATAGCAGGATCCCTGGGACTCCCTGGCCAGCCAGTCTAACCTGATTAGGAAGTTAGAACAATAAGACATCCTATCTTAAGAAAAGCTCATTAATATTACTGAGGAACAACATCTGAGGTTGTCTTTGGGCTTCTACACAGGTACACTCTGCACCAGAAAGAAAAATCAAACAACAAAGAAAATAAAATAAAAGGAAATGTCTCAGAAGGAGTATTTTCTGGAATCATACTCCATCAAAAATCCAACTGGAGATAACCTGTTGTTTTGAAAAGTTTAAGCTCATTTCCAATTCATATTTATCTAAATAAAAACTGCAAGACTGAAATTGAGTTCTGACATACCCATCCAAATATGAGTCAGTGACGAGTTGGTCATAACTGTGTCATACTGAGTTCTCCAGAAGCAGATGCTGAGCGGAAGCTTCTGGAACACAGTAATTTCTGATATTAACAATAGGTAGAATAAATCTTTATTTTCTACTTTTGTGAGAATAGTCTTGGAAAAATTTTATATTCTGGTTTCTTACATATATCCAAAAATCATTTTGTCAATTTAAATCCTATTAGGTTTCTGACTGAAATGGCATTAAATGTTTATCTTCATTTGGAAAACAATAGCATGTTTATATTAAGACTTTATGTCCAGGAGCATGGTATGTCTCTACATGTTTTGCTTTATGTGCCTCAAAATGCATAGTTCTCTAAATAAAATGTATACTTCCCTTATTGAACCATTTCCTTTTTGTTTTAGCAGTTTGGTCCCAATAAATAATAGAGTATTTGGGTGTATTTTCCATTCCATTTCCATCTCTGTCTGGCTTTACAGTAAGCTAGCTGATTTTAAAACATACTTTTATTGATAACTAACACCTTACTAGATTACTTGACTTTGAAAATCATAATTTTTCATTTCATTAACTTATGTTGGACTTTTATGAAAATGTGTAATAATTTGTATATTAGGACCAGTTGACTTAAAACATACACACATATATATATATATATATATATATATATATATATATATATATATATATGATTTTATGGATTCTAAAGAGATGAAAATAATAACAGTTCTTCCTTGAGTGGACCTAAGCTTTTGGTCAATATTTACTATACATTAGAATGTAATGGAGCTACAGATACTTTATGCAGAATGCACTATTCCTCATTCTGTCCCTAATGTTCCAAGATGATATGGATGGATGAGATCACTTTCCTGAGAGGACACTGTTGGAATCTGAGGATTTTCATAGGGCCTTGTTTTTGGAAGATCTTCTTCTACTCTGTGGGTTGACGAGGATGTGGGGCATAAAGTGTATCTCAAAAATCACTGTTTCCGTGCAGTTTTAGTAATTGGTGCAAGATTTTTAAAACACAGAACATTTGAGCTTTTGTACTTTCAAGGTCTGATCCAAATGTCCCCTTATTAAATGGTGTGCAAAGAACATTCTCCCTGCAGCATGCCATATATCCATTCTGGGATGCAGAGGCTGCCTGTCACTACTTCACTGTGTCTCCAGGAACTGTGCTGTACAGGCTTTGGGCTTAACTGTTATTTTTTATGTTTGATTTTTTTAATACTGGGATTAAACCCAAAGCCTCACACATACTAGGCAAGTGTCCTACCACTAAGCTGTACCAATGGCTTTCAACTGCTATTTTTCAAGCCCAAGACCACATTGTGTACCTTTTTCTGTCCTCAAGGACAAACACACTTCACGCAATGCAGCCCATATAGATCCACACACTGAAATGTATAAAAGACTGCACAGAGCTGATTTCTTACTCTTACTCTTGTGAGGAGTCACTTTTAGAAATAAATAGCTATTTGATTTGTTCCTTCTACCTTCACCGTTTTTATACTTTCTCATTTTGAAATTGGCATGAAAGCCCAGGGAAGCTCAGACCAGTTGTCCTGGTTATTGTATGATTTCTCTTCTCTATCTTGACCTTTCATCATACCTTTTATATCACTTTCCCATGTGATACACTATTTATGTGAGTGCCTTGGGGTCTAAACTCTTTAAAGCAAGCAACCTATATTTTTTTTTCCTCTTTTGTGCTTGAAGACACCTGTAATAATTATCAGTTCATAATTAACTCAATCTACCAAATGCACAGTGTTTGGTGGTGTTTCAAAGCTTTTATTTTACATAGTTGATTCTAGCTGTAATTACATAGATATATGCTAAGTTTTACACTTGTACAATGAAGAAAAAGCCTCATTTTTTCTAGGACTTTGATGTACTGGTATTTTGAATCAGTCAGACTATGATAACCCAAGTTGCCTAGTAACCGGCCAAGGACCAGCACCAGGGTGGAACCAAGAGAAGCCACATTACTTAATAAAGAGAGCAACTGCATGAGACCAGTGAGTCTAAGGTCACAGTTAGTTTGGATCCTCACTCCTTTGAGTATGTGAATGACATGCCTTTTGTTAAGCTGCTTAAATCCTCCATCTGTAAAATGGGCCTGACATTTGTCAGTGAGTACCTCTGGCATGTATTGTGAGGATTAATAAAGAGCCCAGAAAATAGTTGCAACCTTTCAAAATAAAAGCATATGGGAGCTATGTAGGATTTATAATAATTTGGGGCTAACATGAAGAAAATATTGAGTAGCAGGATCAGATAAAGCACTGATTTCTAAGATTTAATGACAAGTGCAGTAATAGTCTCTCTGTTTGCCTTATGATTGTGTTTATATAATTTTGCCTTATAACTGTTTATATAGTTATCTTATGATCAGAAAGTGGTGAAAAATGTATTTCAAACTAGGAAAAACTTACTATGGTATTAAAAACAATCTGAGTTATTATATCTGGCATCAATTCATATATAAGGATTTGCTCAGCACTAATCTGGTCAATTTTTCTTAGATAAAACTGTCAATTCTAGAAGGAGGGACGTGAGATAAAAGGTGAAGCCTTTAGCTCAGTGGTGAGTCTGATTCAACAGGCTATTAAAATGGCTTAATTTGTGTTGCAGTAGCTTCTCTTGATGCCATTGTGGAATTTGGGACTGACATAAGTTAGCGTCCCTGATTTAGGGTTCAAGTCTCATACCCACACTTATAGCTTGTACATTCATTTTCCCCTTGCTGTTGCTCCATGCAGACCTTGAGTTTGATGCATGTTGGCTTATTTCATCCTCTAACCCCAAAGCACAACAAATACTTCTTAGCTGCAAATAACAGCTCACCAGCTCCTGCCTTAAAACAAAGCATGTTTTGTTTATCACAGTTGTCTCTGATGATCTGAAATAACACACTCTTGATAGCCTCAGTGCAAGTATGTTGAACCCTTTTATTTTTAGGCCTACAGTCATCATAAAGTCCTAGAGGTATCATTAAAGTATTAGGTAGATCTTACTGGGTTCAAAGCTTTTCTTTGCTACATTCTGTACAGTTAAGGGAAATTATTTCATCTTCCTTTATTTTAAATCATCATCTATAAGATATATAATATAAGCCCAGAGTGGTGGAGCACACCTTTAATCCCAGCACTTGGGAGGTAGAGGTAAGAGGATCACGATGAGTTCAAGGGAACTCTCATACTACATAGTGAATTCCAGGTATGCGTAGGCTAGAGTGAGACCCTACCTCAAAACCAATAAGAAAAAAATATGTACAATATACTCAATTTGTTGAGGAGACTAAATATGGATGTCTAATAAAAGTATACACATTTTCACATATATGTCTGGGATTATACATCTATATAGACACACATATATAGTGAGTTGTTCACTTCATAAGTAATCAGTCTCAATAAACTTGTAGCTGATAGAACTCTCTCACTTTATTCTCTCTGTTTATCTCTTCCCCCCTCTACCTCTTTCTAGTTATATTAATTGGGGAAGCTGAAAGTGTTTCTAGAGGATTTAGTGGGACCTTAGATCACCTAATAAAATGTATGTACTCCATTGGAAGGGATTTGGAACTGAATTAAAAAGTTAAATATAGTGGCTATGGAGATGGTTCACTAGTAAAGTGTTTACAACACAAGTGTGAAGGTCCAAGTTCAGATTCCCAGCACCCATGTCAGTACTGGATGTTTGTGGTGCATATTTGTAATCCCAGTCCTAGGGAAGTAGAGAAAGGAGGATTTCTACAGCTTGATAGATTAGGCTCACCTAATAGTGAGTTTTAGGTTCAATGTGAGATCTTTTCTCAAAAATAAGGTGGAGAGCAATTAAGAAAGACACTAACATTAACTCTTTGGCCTCTACACATACATATGCATTTACACCTACACTTACACCTACATACGTATGTATGCCCACTCGCATATGAGTATATATACATATATGTGCACACCCCACCTAGACATACACATGAAAAAAGTAAATATACTTGCTACTTGCTTGAATTCTAACTTTATTTAATGGTTCCAGAATTCAGATACTTTGTCTCTATCCAAGTTGAGATCACTCATTAATCACAAGCGAAAAATCATGATTATTAAATAAGATAATCTTCCTATTTTCAAAGGAAATATACACGGATCCTTTCTCAAGCAAGCACGTTTTGTATTCTTGTATTGAACACACTTTTTTCCATGGTGTTCACCTAATATAAAAGGAAAGCATCAAAAGCCACAATCATAGAAAGAGAAACTACCTTCCACTGAAAACACTTGAGGACTACTGTGTCTCTGGGAACTAGGAAACTCATTGTACGGAAACATGTGATTGCCTTGTCCCACTCTGATCCACCAGCAAGGACTCTGAACGATATTCATTTAACCACTTGTTCTGAAGCCACCTCTGAAATTGCAGCCCTCTGAAGTGACACAGTAAGCTGAGTGGCTACATTTAACGTGGAAGATGAAAGGAGGCATCGTGCAGAGGGTTGATTAAAGGCCACGTACTAGGGCAGGCCTCACCCTCAGAACATCACAGAAATTTTTTAATGCTGCCCTGACTCATATTAGTATTTTTTTAAACAGTAACTTTTGGGAATTCCACCCAGTTTCTCTGTAAAGACTATTTGGATGTTTCTATGTGGTGCGTGATTCCCAACATCCGATAATTCCTGTTGCATTCAGACTTTGGAGATGTGTTCCATTCTAAAAAGAGTGAGACTGTATCTCTTCTATCTCTTTTTTGATTAGCTCAGAATTTTACAAGTTACAACTATCAAAACCCCTAGCCTTAGGACACCTCTGTCTCCTGAGCAAATATGGAAAAGCTTCTTGAGAAATACAGCCAGGAATATGACTCATGCAATTTAGAATAATTCAGAAAAAATCCACTAGCTTTAATCATAGTATTATTTCATATCCATTGTTTCTTCTCCAATTTAATGGTTATTTTTGAGGCAAGAACCTCTTTGTCAAGAAGATAAATGCTGTGGAAACACTTCTTAGAAAACTCTATGTATGTTAACATGGTTGTAACAACTGATAAAATTGAAGAAACCGGTCACACCAATATGAATAGTACCCAGGTCCAATTTGGAGCTCTATTTCCCCTGCAGCCACTTATTGTCTCACCAAGGATAAGTACTACTCCAGCATCTAGGAATTTAGTTATATATTTTCTGCAATGTTAAGTTGTATAGTGATATGTAGCCATAGGAGATACTACTTTTATTTGGGAGAGAGAAAGAGAGAGAGAGAATTGGCATGCCATGGCTTCAGCTACTGCAATCAAACTCCAGATGCTTGTACCACCTAGTGGGTATGTGTGACCTTGAGCTTGACTCACCTCTGTATGTCTGGCTTACTTGGGATCTGAAGAGTCAAACATGGGTCCTTAAGCTTTGCAGGCCAGTGCTTTAACTGCTAAGCCATCTCTTTAGACCCAAGATACTATTTTTAATTTAATTTTTAAAAAAATGTATGTAGAGGAAAATTTGCTTTTGTTTTGGTGTAATTTCTAAGAGTACAATCATACAACTTTTTTAGACTGATCCCTTTTCTTTCACATAAGTATTTGGGATTCAATCATGTTATTTTTAGATCCTTGGTTTCTATTTATTACTGAGTAGTATTTACCATTAATCATCACTTAATTAATTCACCTGTTAAAATACACTTGTTTTTTTTTTTTTACCTTGAAGCTGCTATAAATATTTCTGTACAGGTTTTTATATAAAGTTGTCATTTCTCTAGATGTTACAGATTGGGTTCCCTCGACATGCATTTATTGAAACCTATAAAGAAGAACTAGACCCTTTAACGTGTAATTAGGTCAAGAGAATGCTATTTTCATGAATGATATTAGTAACTATAAACGAGATCAAGGGAACTTGCTAGGCCTCCTTACCCTCATACTTTTTCTACTATTTGAGGACATAGTCCCCTTTAGAGTAAATATAAATAAGGTGCTATTTTGGAAACATATACCAAGTCCTTATAAGACATTGAACCTGACAATACCTAAAGTTTTGTCTTTCCAACATTTCTATCCTTTATAAAATTCTGTTACATCCTTTATAAGTATTCTGTTATAGAAGACAGACTAAAACACAAGAATAATCATTTAGAAATGTTGATTCATTTTGTTTTTCTTTAACTTCATAAGAAGCTTCAGAATTGCATCCCATGGTAACAGTACCATTTTGAATTCCCATTAGCAATCCATCCTCATCAGCATTAGTTATTGCTGGGTGTGTTTTTTTTATAAGCCATTACAATGATCAAGTAGTGATATGTTATTGTGGTTTTAATGTCCATTTACTTAATGACTAATTACATTGCATATGCTTTCACAGGTTCATTTACTATCTTCAGATAGCTACTTTATGTAGTTTATTCAGAGATTTTAATTATAATTGGTGGGAAGACAGGCTAAAGTGTACTTATTTCATCTCAGACAGATCCAGAAGTCCTCAATACTATAAATTGCAGTTTAGTATATTCCTCAGAGAATGGGTTTCTGGCAGGGCTCGTGGCTGGCAGAGCAAATAAATTAGCATCATGAGGACATCACATGATATTCATCTCAGCGAAACTCAAGGATACCTCATCTCCTTAGTCATGCTTCCTGTTTGGTTGAGAGCCCAGTGGTCTTTGGGATTAACTCATATAAAACTCAAGTGGGTTCATTTTAGGTCTGCTTCAGGGAAATTTGAGGAAGAGGGGGTGAAAATAATGTTAGAGCTACATGTTGGGTCATTATGCACAGAGACATTGCCTCTTACACATAACTGATGGCCACCCCCAAAATGCACGACCCATTCCCCAAGGAGGAAGTTCCCTATGGAGGGGTGAGGACAGGCAGGAGGCTAAGGATGGTACCAACATGACTGTATACAATGTGTACATATCTAATAAAAAAAGAGTGGCCAAAAGAATTCGTGTGATTTAATTGAAATTCTCCCCACATTGATTTTCTCATTTTCTATTTTGTTTCCCAGGGGAACAAGCTCACCACTCCCCTTGGGTTAGGATATTTTAAGATACTATCATAGAAAACAACTGGATGTGCTTGAGTACTTTCTTCCTTTTCCCACAGATTACTAGAATGAAATAGTTTGATTCGGCTCAGTTAATCTTAAGATAAGGAATCACACTGTGGGCTGCCCTAGTACCACTTGATGACAAGCATAGGTAATGGTGATCAGCTATGAAAATATATTTGTCAAACCGGAACTGGTCTCAAACCTCAATATTTCCAGTATGAACAGTTTAGTTTCTAAGAAGCATGGCTCTTAACATCCACCCTCACTCACGAGGAAGAATTACTTGAACTCACATTCAGGTTGGAGGACATCAAGTGCTTTGCATGGCTCCATTAACTCATCCAAACCCTTTGAACAGTACCATCACCATCCCAAGTGTGGCTTCCATCAGCATCATCTAAGAACTGTCTAGAGATCCTAATGCTCAGGCTATCCTTCTCAATCTTATTTCTGGGGATAGATGTAGGACTCTTGGTCTCAACAAACTTTTGAAGAGATTCTTCTGTATTATAACATTTAGGAACCACTTGTTTATAATTTGTACTTATCCTCAGACTGCATTAGAAGGTTATGAATGAAAAATAAGATCCTTCTCCCAATATTTTTGTATTTCTACTAAGTGTTGATTAATTACTCATTTAAAAGAAAAATGATTAATAATTCTGTAGGATACTATAGGAAACCTACAAAAGAAGCATGAAGATAATAAGACTGTAGGAGACTATGTTAGCTTCTTCGTGAAATAATTGGCAGTAAAATAAAGTGAAATTTAGATAAAATAAATCCTATTTTGAGTAAATTTAGAGACAACACATTAAATAAAATATTTTAAATAAAGAGAACCTATTTTTCTTATAATTAATGTTTTCAAAAATATTATTCGAGACACACGAGGAGACAAAGGTACTAAATATATTTCCCTCTAGAAAGGTATTACTTTATGATCCATAAGGCCAGGGCTAAATAAGCACATTTTATAGTTATGCTGATCATAATCTCAGCCTTGAACCTAGTTACAAGAATTCTGAGACCTGGAATCAGGTTGAGGGAGAATGACAGAAAAGACAAGAAGCAGTCTCCTAAATCGATTATGAATTGGTCAGCTGCTGTGAATAAATATTTATTGGGTACTTATTATGTGTGGAGTGTGTGCTGCTGGCTGGGAGTTGATCATGTTTATACCTGCTTGGGAGTATGATAATCTAGCTTTAGAAAAACGTCTACCAAAACCTAAAGAGGAAATGGAGAGGCATGAAGTTTTATTCCTTCTTTATTCCTATGTTCTCTTTCCATTCCTCTCCAGTCTCCCCAACCCTTCACAAAGTGTATTTTCTTATACAAGAAGCTGCTAGTACTGGTTGAGTATCAAGCATAAAGGGTTTCATTGCCTTGTTTCATCCAGCCATGAAGATTTTCTAGTTCCCTCTCCCTGTTATCACCAATAACATGCATTTTTGCCAGTGGATAAACTGAAATCTAGGGTGAAAACTGTGGAATGGAAGTGAGATAAGGAAGCTTATTATACAAAAGGAACTTATTTAGGGGAGAATTGTCTGTCCCTGCTGTCTAAACTTTAAGCATATAATACCTATCAGATTGTGCTTTTATCTGGATTTCCACTTAATTTCACTATGAAAACAATTTATTACAAGGGAATTAGTCATCATATCTTATCTCTTTATCTTGGCACTGGAGCCTGAGTGCATCACTAACTTTTGCATGCCCTCCTGCCACCTTCTCCCCTGATCCCACCAATGAATTAATTTGCAATTCACTGTAAAAAGATACCACTGACCATTTAAGCAGAACTACAGAGGTATCTGATACATTGTATGTGAAGCCCCTGGAGGAATGGTAGCTGACTTCCTGTCTTCATACAGCTCTAACGTTCTACAAATGATTAGCATGAGATGAGTTTCAGGGTTACCTGAAAGGAGAAGATGCTGAGTGATGTATTTATTAGCTGAGCACTGTCCCTATCCAATGCCACCTAAGAAAGTCCAACTCAAGAAAAAATAACGCTTGGGTGAGAGACTATATGCTACATGCCCTTCATTTAGGTCTTATTGTTTCCTTATGTTTGGAAAGAAATTGTGTTTTTCAGATAAGCAAACAAGTTTTTCTTTGGTGTTATTTTTTAAGCTATTATTCATTCATTTGCTGAGAGAGAGAATGGGCATGCTAGGGACTCTTGCCACTGCAAACAAACTCCAGATGCATGAGCCACTTTTGTGCATCTGTCTTTATGTGAATACTAGAGGATTGAACTCAGACAGACAGATTTTGCAAGCAAGTGTCATTAACTGCTGAGCCATCTCTACAGCCTTTTCTTTGGTTTTAAAAGGGCTTGTTCATATCCAGAAGATAGTATTCTATAGCCCCCCACCTCATTGTGATTCTCCTGCTCTTACATTCTTTACTTTTTGATGAACAGCAACACAAAACATTTTAAAAACTGTATGAACTTCTTTTTAAATTTCTCATAATTTATAAAATAATTTCTGTATTTATTTTTCTACATCAATATCAATTATATTCTTTCTGCTACCTCTTCTGCATGTTTCCCTGAGCCTTGGATAGTGTGGTTTAGATGTCATGTTTAGAGCTGAGGAAAAACTGGTCACTTACTCTTGGTAGCTTTGTTATTTGTAGTCACCTTTACACTTTGTACACACACACACACACACACACACACACACACACACAGTATTTCTCTATTTGAAGCTGTGATTAGTACCAATCTCTAGAACACACAGAAATTTAGAACTTAGTTTGACACGTATTCTATTTAGCATATCCAAAATAATGGTCTCCCTCCTAAGGCCTAGATCCCATGGAAGGGGTTTTGGGGCATATGGACAGTGCGAGGAATTATTTCCCTGCTGTACAGCAGGCTCCAAATCCCATCAGAGAGTGAGTGGTTACTTTGTGGGTTCACAGCACATAGGGTTTCCTGTACTTCACATAGCCTGTCAATATCTTAATGTAGACAAGGGAGGGGTCCATGGAAACATATGCCTCCCTGTGCAAATAGTGGAAAGTGATGATTGTTATGAAAGGGAGAGTCATGTCCTTTCATGTGGTAGCCACATGCTACCCATTGCCCATTCTCTATTAAATGACCTCTCATCTATGACTATGCAAGTAATCCTAATTAAAATCAGTGAGTCAAAATAAATAAAATAAAATAACAAAAAAACCTGTAAGTAGGATGGGGATCTAATGGGAAGAAGGATTTTAGTGGGAGGTGAAAGGGTAATAGAAAGGGGAATTGGGGGATCAATATCCATTGTATATTTGCTTATTTGTTTGTTTGTTTGTTTTTTTAATATTTTTTGTTCATTTTTTATTTATTTATTTGAGAGCGACAGACACAGAGAGAAAGACAGAGGAAGAGGAAGAGAATGGGTGCGCCAGGGCTTCCAGCCCCTGCAAACGAACTCCAGACACGTGCACCCCCTTGTGCATCTGGCTAACGTGGGACCTGGGGTCCTTAGGCTTCACAGGCTAGCGCTTAACCGCTAAGCCATCTCTCCAGCCCACCATTGTATATTTGTATGAAATTATTAAAATGGGAAAAATAATAAAAGGGGGTTTATTCAGTTTCTTTTGTTAACAGTCCAGGTATATGCCCCAAGTTCTGCTCTAGTGATCCTGAAATGTCACTGACCAGCAGTGGCTCCCATACCTCTGGGAACTTATAAGTTCATTTTACACACATTAAAATTTATTTGCACATATTAATTCATAGTGGGAAAAGTTACAACTCTGTATGATATAGACCAAAGTTTTCTAATACTTGTGAACTATGAAAGAGATAATGAGGACATACTAAGACATCTTTATATCATAAGAAAAATACAAAATCCCCATATAATTTTCCCATATGTCTACTATTTGTTGATAAAATATTTGAACTACCATGAAAATAAGCATATATTTAAAATGAATTTGACATGATTAATCACAGTACTTGCAGACATTTAAAATTAGCAGTCCATATACAGCCAGGTCTTTTATTTATGTTGTGGGTAGTATTTGGGGAACAAAACAATTAAAAGATCTCTTTTACATAGTACTTAGAGTTTCTGAGCATCCATGATGCTCAGAATTGACACAAATGACTTAGAAAATGATTGGTATCAAATAAACAAATGAATACATAAAATAAATAGTTGTCATAAATTAACCTAGCTTATTAACAAAATATAATAAAGTAGGCCTCTTTGTTGAGGCTAGAATTATCATTATGATTAGTTAAGTCAGAAAGGAGACATTATAACATGAGCATTTTGGTGACAGTTACGAACATCAAGAATGAATTTACAGTTTCTGATAACTTTTGGTTCAATAAGTTCTATTAGTAGAAAGGTCTCATGCAATGTCTCCTTGATAAATAAGCTTTATATATTAAATGGTACTTCTAATGATGGTTTTTCTCTCCAGGGACTTGGAAATGTAACTGCAATTAATGTAAACAATAGCTTTGAAGCACTGGAACATTGGCTGGATCTATAGACACACCACGAGTGACCTTGGCAGGAATAGGAAGTGACTTCATCCTTCTTGCCATTCTCTGTGTATTCAACTTTGAGTTCCTACTCAGTATCTTTCAGGGATTCTGATGGGGCTTCAAGTACACTTAAATGGAATTTTGGCCAAAGGATAAATCATCACCTGAATCTTATGTTGATTTAGCAATTCTCTTCTCCTTAAAGAGTCTGAATGCACTATGCCCATAATGGACAATGACAAGTGTGGGAAAGTTATTATTTGTGTGTCTGAAATCCTAGTACAAACTTTCTATGCAACATAGTAGGAACTCATGGCTTAGATCCAAGGTGGGAAGGAGTGGCTCATTTTGTTCCTAAACTCAAACCCCAACTTTCAAATTTTTATCATCCAGGTGTCAGCCACATTAGAAATATGAGGCAAAACTTAAGAATATGAAAGTATATATGCAATAGAAAATAAAGGAAGGAAGCCAGAACCTAAGGCCAGGTCCTGCTCCATGGAGGCAAGAAAAACAACAACAACAACAAAAATAGCCATGTATTTGACTTTGGACCACACAGGATCCAATACTCATTAGAAGGCTAAGGTCTGAACCATTCATATTATCACTGTCTACTTTGGGGAAGGTCCAAGAAAGTAGGAGATAAGATCTTCTTTCTCTATAGCATGTACCTATGTGTCTCATTCTGGATGACCATTGCTCTCTTATAAGCCTACCTTGGAGGACACACACATCTTTAACAATCTTCATACAAGGAAGATTTTTACAGATGCAATTTGGCTCATGATCTTGTTGGCATAAGCTGAACATATATACATGGGAACTGAAGTTGACTTCAGAAAGCTGAAGAATCATCAGGCTCATGCTGGCATTTGATGAGTTAAGTGAGCTTAAATATGAAGTCTGACAAATTTGTTAATGATATTTCCTTTAACCAAGAGGATCAACAAAATCTGTAGGAAGTAAATCTTTTCTTCATCTCCTGCTGATGTTATTGACAGAATTACAGAGACAGTTTGTAGAGAGAGCCAGTGAATGTCTGGCTCTCATTAAAAAAGTGGATAAAAACAGTATCTAACACTAAGAAGATAAAAATGTTCTATAACAGTGTTGCCAAATAATCTTCACTGTCTGATATGATAGCAATAAACCACATAAGGTTATTGGACATTTCGAGTATGTGCTTTGGGAATTTAATTTCTAACTTTATTTACTTTTAAATAATATAAATTTGAATATCATCATGTGACTTTTGATTATCATATTGGATGAAATAGTATCATACTGTTATTAAACATATCATGTAATAAAATAATATGTAATGTAGAGTTATGAAGATTTCTCAATGGATAAGGCTCTTGCCATGCAAGCAAGGGTACAGCATTTCAAGTCCCAGACCCCACATAAAAAAACCAGAAGCCCTGGTGGTCTTCTGTAATCACAGCATGGCAATGCTGACAATGAGATGGTAAGTGCAGGAATGAAAATCTCCAGGAAGATCATGGCAAATATACCATAAAACAGCAACAGCAGAGCTATAATTCAGACAAACCCTGACTCAAGTGAGGTAGAAACTGAGGTCAGGCCTGTAAGAAGCCCAGTAACCTCCACATGTGCACTATGGCATGCACACATCTACGCTCTTACATACACAAATATGTGTAAACACAAGAGCATATAGTGTATGCAAGTCAAAGAACAGCAAAATAATTCCTGTAGAATGCAATCTGTCTTAAAATACTATCACCAAATCCCACGAAGTTTCTAAGTACTTTTGTCATAACCCTTTGTAGCCCATCCCACCTCAAAGGTAGTGGCCACCTTGAATTTTATGTTTATCATTCTCTATATTTTATTGCATACTTTTCTCAAAATCAATATATATTCTGAAACATTTCACTCCACATGTCTTGGACATTTGATGAATAGAATTATGTGTTATTTGGGTGAGAACATACACTGCTGCAAGATAATGCTAAATTGTTTCCAAAGTTGTATTGCTTTTAGGCAGCTGGTTTCACATTCGGGGAATAATCATTCTTGTCAAACTTTAAAAAGTTTTGTTTATCTGGCACACATAGAATGTCATCCAATTGTAGCTTTAATTATCACTACCATATTATTTCCACAATTAAGTGTCCTTCAATTTATGCATCTTTTTTTGAAATACCTCTTTTTTTTTTTTTAAATTGAGACTTGGGATATCTGTACAACAAGTCAACCTCCAATCTTCCCTTCATTTACTGGGAATATAATTTCAGACCTCCAGAAAATGCCTGAAACAACACATAATACCAACCCCATTATACACTTATTTTTCCAATATAAACATATCTATGGAGTTTAATTTATAATTTAGGCACAGTGAGATTAACAACTGTAAGAAAATGGAACAAATACAACAATGAATTGTAATAAACATGTTTCCTTTCTCAAATATAATTGTCCTTCATTCACCCTTCTTGAGATGATGCAAGATGATACAATACTTAAGTGATATAATCAAGTGAGGTGAATAACATGTAGACATGGAGACATAGTATTACACTTCTACATTAAGGTTACTGGGACACTAATACTGCAGTAAAATGACAGTTCATCCAATTATTGAGTGTTGTAGTCAGCTCCACACTGCTGGGATGAACCTCCAAACCAGACACAGTTTATGGAAGAACGAGATTTATTTCTGGTTTATAAATCCAGGGGAAGTTCCATAATAGCAAAAAAGAAAAAACACATCATTAAAGCAAGAGAAAAACCTGGCAACCAAACAGCAGTGAACCCAAGCAAAACCCAGGCAGAACTCAGACTTCTTTCTGCATGCCTTAGGTTGGAATTCTAGATCTGCTCCCAAACACACCTTAGGTCTGGGCCATGTCATATTTTGCAGTGTGAATGTTTATTATGTGCCATTACGGGTTTTTTGAGGTTATTTTTTAGCATTATAGCTCAGTTAAAAGATCATAGACTATGGGGATGTATGAATATCATTGGAATTGATAACAACTATGGGGACTTTTAAAGTTGGATTAATGCATTGTATTTTACATCATGTATGGATATCAGTTTATGGGGTCAGGGGCAGAATACGATGGTTTGACTCAGGTGTTCCACATAAATTTAGGTGTTCTGAAGGCTATGTTCCTGGCTGATAGAGATTCATGAATTAAAGCCTCCTGGAGGCAGTGTATTGTCAGTGGTGGGCTTATGGGTGTTATAGTCAATTTTCTTATGACAGTGTTTGGCACACCTCCTGTTGCTGTTGTCCACCTGATGTTAGCCAGGAGGTGATGTCCACCCTCCACTCATACTTTCGTTTTCCCTGCCATTGTGGAGCTTCCTTTACCTCAAGCCTGTAAGCCAAAATAAGCCTCTTGTTTCCCACAAGCTGCTCTTGGTTGGGTGACTTCTACCAGCAATGCAAACCTGACTGCAACAGATAGCTACTAAGTGACTAAAGTGTTGTAGCATATAGTGTGTAGATATTGTGGAAAAGGGATGATTTGTACCCTTATAGAACAGAGGGGTATGGTATGAGATACCATGCTACTCAGAATGGGGCATGATTTAAAAATTGTGAATTGCTTAATTCTGGAATTTTCCATTTGATATTTTTAGACATTAATTATTATGAGTAATTAAATCTGTGGAAAATGAAACTTCAGATTGGGGAAGACCATTGTGTTTTGGGTATTTATCTTTTATCAGTTATATGTACTACAAACACACCCTGCCATTTGGAATTTGTCTTGTACTTTCCATTGTCTGCTTATTGAACAAGTATTTATAATTTTAATATACTAAAATTAACATGGATTTCACTTGCATGTGCATTTCCCATCTATTAAAATTTCCTTCTTAACCAAGAGTTTTAGAGCTCTTGTATGTTCTTTAATTTTTTTGTTTCCCTCTTTTCGTCAGTCTTTTAACCATGTTCAAATGATTTGTGTGTATATTACAGCTATGCAACTTCATTACTTTCCATATGGATAATTGTTCATCCAATATTAGTTATTGAAAATACGGGTCACTTACTCAACATTCTACCAATCTAGGTCTTATATACATGGGAGCAATTCAGGGCCCTCTCTTTTCATGTACCATGGGTCTGATTTCATATTTTAAAGTATCTTTTATTTCCTGTATATGTGAGTACAATTCCAGTCCTTTTATTTATTTATTTATTTTCACTAGTCGGTCTGTGGTGGTTTCATCTAGGTTTCCTTCATAAACTAATGTCTTCTGAATGCTTGATCTCCAGCTGATGGTAAATCAGGAGGTAGAGCCTTGCTGGAGGAGGTGTGCTGGTGGGGGTGGACCTTGATTGTTTATTACCCCTAGGTTGCTAGTATTCAGCTCACTCTCTTGTTGCTGTTGTCCACCTGATTTAGCAGAGACAATGTCCACCCTCTCTCATGCCATCCTTTCCCCTGTCATCACAGAGCTTCCCCTTGAGTCTGTAGGCAAAAAAATAAACCCTTTCCTCTCAAAAGCTGCTTTTGGTTGAGTGTGTATCCCAGTAATGAGAAGGTAACTTGAGACAATACTACAGTCTTAATTACTATGTTACTGAAAGCAAAGAACTACATTCAAAAGAGTAGCTAATATATGTTTCTTTTATGTAATGCTCAAATCCTCTCCAATGAAGCAAGAAGAGCAAGGGATGAAGTCAGAGAAATATTGGGAAATAACATGGAGTGAAATGGAGGCCATTCAACAGTTTACAGCAGAGAAATCATATGCCCTGATTGCTCTTTGTTTATTTTTTGTTTTGTTTTCAAGGTAGGGTCTTACTGTATCATAGACTGACCAGGAACACATTCTGTAACTCAGGCTGGCCTCAAGTTCATGGCAATCTTCCTACCTCAGTCGCCCAAGGGCTGGGATGAAAGGCATGTGTCACTATGTCTGGCTTCAAATTAGTGTTTATAACTCGAATTTAGTAGAGAATTAAACTTTACAAGGCAGGAGTAGAAGCAGGAAGACCAGTTAGTAGAGCAATCCAGATGAAACAAAATGCTAGAAGAAATCAGACTGGTAAAAGTAGAGGTGGTGATATGTGGTCAGATTCCAAGTATATTATCAAGATAGGGCTAATCTTTTCTTATTCTCTTTTTTTTTTAAATTTAATTTATTAGTTTTCATTTCAGTGAATACAGGCAGTTTGGTACCATTATTTAGGCTCATCTGTGATCTACCCCCTCCCATTAGACCCACCTTGTTAATGAAAATGGGTCGTGCATTGTGGAGTTAGCCCCCAGTTATTAGTATGATAAATGTCTCTGCAAATCATGACTCAACATGTAACTCTGACATTCTTTCTGCCCCCTCTTCCACAAGATTTCCCTGAGCCATGTTGGGTTCATTTTTGGTCTGCTTCAGTGCTGAGGTGTTGGGGGCCTCTGAGGCTTTGGCTCTCTGATTTGGTAGGAGTTGATTTTTCTCTGCTTTGATCTACTTCCCCTTTGTGCTGGTATCTGGTTCACAGGAAAACATCACCCTTGCTTATTTCACCAGTTGTCCTTAGTTTCAGTGGGGCCCCTTTTGAGGTATGTTGGGGCAGCTCTCTTCTTAGGATCTGCATCTATCTGGAAAAGAGAAGCAGATTCTCCAAAGGAGAGTAAGTTAGCACCCGGAAAATTGAGATAACACTTACTTTTTTGATAGACAGTTTGATAGGTGTAGGCCCTCTTATACCCAGTGATTGATGGTAGCTTGATATTGTAGAGTGGGCTTGTGTTTGGGTATGGTTCTGACTTGTTTCCCAGCTCCAGCTAAGGGTCTAGTACCACTGAGTGGATCAGTTAGCCAAATCAAGAGCAATTGATTCCTCACCATGGCTGTGTACCACTATTGCACTTGTGTGGGCATCACATCCGGTTATTTGTTGCTAATTAGGTTAAACAATGTGTTGCTTGGACAGATCTTGGTCATTTCCCCCAGTCGCCTATGTAGCGCCTTCTGACACTAGACACACTGACTATCTGGGGACCGACTCTCTCCTGGCTTCCAGCCATGTCATTCCATTTTACGCGTCAGCTATGTATGGAGTCTTCAGCAATAGGGTCTTATCACTGGCCTTTGGTGGGTCATCAAGTACTCTGACAGAAGTCTGTCATTGTTTTGGGAAACCTTGTAGGTTTCTCTGATCAAAAGCTCATTGTGGATGGTAGGCCCAAGCTGGAAGTGGGGGTTACAGGTCAGTGTCCACTGAGAAATTGAGGAAAAAGATAACTAATATACAAGAGTTAGAGAGGAGAGAAATAGAGGGGAGAGGGGGAGAGGGAGGGAGGGAAGATGTAGGAGATTTAGGTCAGTCTTGATCCTACCCTCTCCAGTGTCTTGTGGTTCAGGTGTTTCCTGTAAGGGTCTAGTGAAGGTTCAGCCATTTGGTCTGTCTTTTAGGAAGTAGAATTTTATGGTACCATTGCCGTTTGGGTCCAGATTACTGTTTTCTACTCTTTGATTCCCTCCCCGCCCTCCCATCCATCTTATTGTCTAGTCCATGAGGTGCTTGCTGGGTATGTAAGGCATCTTGGGCAGATTCAGTTTAGGTGTGGCAGATGAGTGAGACTATGTGACTTCTTGCTGTGTGCTCATTGTCATTGTAGCCAAATATTCAGTACCTTCATTCAAGGATAAATAGGTACCAATATTCTCTCTTCACCATTTAATAGCTAAAATTTACTTATCAAGAAGATATTTCATCTAATGTTCTATTAGTAAAATTTGTTGATCAGCCGGGCGTGGTGGCGCACGCCTTTAGTCCCAGCACTCGGGAGGCAGAGGTAGGAGGATTGCTATGAGTTCGAGGCCACCCTGAGACTCCATAGTGAATTCCAGGTCAGCCTGGGCTAGAGTGAGACCCTACCTCGAAAAACCAAAAAAAAAAAAAAATTGTTGATCAAAAAGCCATGCCAATTCCTAAATTTATTAAAGTTGCTCATAATAGATGCATCAAAAGAAGCTTGGAACTAAGGGTATATATACCTTAATGGCACAGAGCTTGTCTAGTGTAAAGCCCTTACTTTAATTTCCCAAAGTCACACGTAAAGAAAGGAAAATAAATTTTTGAATTGAGAATGGTGGTGAATACTTACAGATTTAGTATTTGGTATGCTGAGGCAGGAGAACTCCAAGTTTGAGGCCAGTTTGGGATAGACTTATATAGAGAGACACTGCCTCAAAAATATATGCTAATAAAAATAAGAGACCTTTTAAGAATGACACATTAAGATAAATCCAAAGGACATTAAGTTAGATACACAAAGAAAACAAACACTTTATGGTTACATTTACATTACAGTTTTTCAACAAAAGATAAAATACATAGAAACATAGGATAAAGCAGTTTATTATGGGTGTGTATGGGGCAAGGGAGAGAAGTAAGGCAAAAGAAACAAAGCTTCAGCTTGTATGATAAATAATGAGAGGATCAAGCACACAATGTGATAATTATAATTCATTATATTTGTTGCCTACTGCAAATGTGACCAAAGAGTAGATTTGTGATGTACTTAATACAAAATAGGACAACTATGTGAGGTGATTAATATGTTAATTTAGTTCACCATAGTACCACTTTTATCATGAATAAGGCCATAAAAATAATCACATTATGCAATTTAAACACATACAAAAATATGGAATAAATAGAATGACACATTGAAAGTTTTGGCTGAACAGTTTTAAAATGGCTTGTATAGTGTGAATATAGTATATGTACAGGTTGGACTTATATATTTATATGTATATGTAAAGATCATGCACACAGTACCTAGTATAGGTTTGGGACATAGTATATGTATGCAATTACTAAATAGTCCCTTTTCCTCACTTTGGGGGCATGAATATAAAGCACATTCTAGATAACATGTTATTATTTACTGTTTTTTCAAATCAGAGACCAGGTCTTCACTAACAATGAACTACACATGGAAAAAGGTGCTTGAGGGGGCTGAGGAGGTAGCTCAGTGGTTAAAGATACTTGCTTGCAAAGCCTGCCATCCACAGTTCAATTCCCCAGTCTCCATGTAAAGCCAGATGCACAAAGTGGAAGTAGGTGCTATAAAAAGGAATGGTTACGGGCTTGCTTTTAGAAAATAGCTATATGATAACTTGGATACCCATCTTGGGAAATGATCATAGTACACCAAGTATGTGTAACAACTTGGCTTCCGAGAGAACAATATTTTTTTAAGAACAAGTGCTACTTTGGCATGAGCCTAAGAGTGGATATTTACAGTAGAGAGCCTTGAAATTTCTGTTATCTGGGTATAAATAGAATACTCTGTGCCTTGGAAGAAAACTTAAGTATTTCCCCAAAATAATCATTATTCTTTCTTGTAGCTGACCAGAGAAATGTTTTCCAAATGCTGTTTAAATTGGATCAGCCCATAAGATGAATGGCTTGATATGAACTTATTGACTAGGTGCCTTTCTGAGATGACAGAGTCCATCCCTTGCATGATAGAATGATTCTCTCTACCCCTTAGTCTGAGAAGCCAGTACCAGGTATTTGGTTTTCAGGTTAACATTCTCAATAGCAAATTAATCTCTATGGTTGCTAAGCAAGCTGTAGTTTCTCTTTGTCTGGATTGATAATGATGTCTAATGAAAGACTTTGCCAACAAATGCATCTTTCCATGTCACTGTTATAGTTAACTTTTTTTTTCTTCTTCTTCTCGGAAAAGCATCCAACTCAAAATAGCTGATGGAAGGAAAGGTATGTATTTTGGCTTATAGTCTCTAAGGGAATCTTCACGATGGCAGGGGAAAGCATGGTGTGAGGAGGGGCTAGACATCAATTCTGCCACAGCAGGTGGAAAACAGCAGCAGGAGACTGCACCAAGCTCTGACAAAGTGGAGCTGACTATCTACTCCTAAGACCACCCTTATTAACATATCACCTTCAGCAAAGCTCCACCTCCAAAATTGCCATCAGATGGGTGTTAAGTAACGAGTTTATCACACTTTTTCTGCCTTCTACCACTCAGACCCCTAAAGACTTGTAAGATAATTATAATATGAGCAGCAAAAGTATTCTTGACTGTGTATTCTTTTAAGATAACAATGCAAGGTACTAACCAGCAGAAAACATTGGCTTAGCTGAATCAGAATTCTTCCTCAAAGCAATGCAAAACATGGATGTGGATTGTGAATGTGACTTGATCTTTTTCCAGTTTTTTTTTAAATTTTTTCTGCTTATTTTCTATTTTTCTACTTCTACTTTTTTCTCTTTCAATTTTCTTCATACGTCAAAGACAGCAGCTATTTTATAGATCAAGACTTTACATTTTCTTATTTTAGCAGTTTTGAATGAAATCTGTGCATAAGATTACTTTACTCTTGCATAGACTCATTTTTTTTTTCTTTCTTACATTTGCTGTTTGAAATTGCTATTTATGAGATTATGTTTCAGGATTTTTTTTTTTTGCCATCATTTATCCCATTTCAGCCTGATAGGGTGAATGCCCACATGGAAGTACATGCTATTAGCCTTTTCCCACTGCACCTATTCAGTGTGCATGGCATAACCATACTCGTGAACCTGGACTGCTCTGTCAACTGGTTGATCCTTACAGTGTCCTTAGACAACCTGAGATCCATAATTCTTTTGGAAGGGCATATGGATGGAACATAGGACTCCTGTCACAGATTTCTGCAGAGAGAAGATGACTTCACTTTTGAAATTTGTAAAATGACTGCATGATAGTCCATGACATAAAATAAAAGGTCTGTCTTGTCACCTACACATTTTTTTTTTTTGAGAGGGAGAGAGAAAAAATGGATGCACCTGGACCTTCAGCCTGCTACAAACTCCATATGTATGTGCTCTCTTGTGGCACATGGCAACATTGTACTTGCATCACTGTCTGGCTATGTGGGACCTGAACATTTGAACATGAGTTCTTGGGTTTTGCAGGCAAATGCCATAACTGCTAAGCCTTCTCTCAAGCCACACCTAAATATTTTTTTATATAGTAAGATATTATTGAGTTCTTTCTCATAAAAAGGTAATTTTACCAGGCATCTGCAATTAAGAAGTTTATTATTATAGGGAGGTAGATTTAGAAACCTGTGGTTTAGGAAGTGGTACAGAGCCAACAATAACTTTGGGGAGACAATTTTGTTCTAAGAGATAAATACTGTAGTCAGATAATAGGTATTAACACGTATCCTACAATACTAAGTATGCTACATATAACATGGTGTTTAATCTTTACTACAAACCTTATTAAATGGGACACTGTAAACTTTCATGTATGTAAATTAAGAAATCAGCCATCATGTTAAGTGATCTGACTAATGAACATGCATGTATGATGTGGTGTAGCCAGGGTGTACTGCTCCAGAATCTGCATCTTGATTTCTAGACTTTTCTTCTCTTCTGATAACCAGGAAGAAAAATTACCTATACCATTTACTATAGTAACAAAGGGTCAGAGAAAGAAGAGATTTTTATTGTACCTGTGTACCATAAATTTGGAAAGCATAATCTTTTCAACTAGTCAAGTAATAGATCTTTAAATCACTTCCAGCAAGCTCTTTCATGCTGCCCATCAGAAGTGGGTTGCCTTTCAGTATGATTACTCAATCCTTACATGTGTTATCTTAAGAATAATACTAAATCAAGAACACTTAGAGATGTGACTTATAAGAACAATTATCTGGATATGCATAACTTGAATTTCACTGGTGTGTATTTGGCTGCTCTGAGACTTTATTTGTTCCCTGTGAAAGAAAAGAAAAATCATTCTCTCAGTCCATGGGAGGATTATATACACTATAAGAGTGAAACACCTTCATGTTTAGTACATAAAGAATATGTTGATGGGGCTGGAGAGATCATTTAGCAGTTAAGGCACTTGCCTGAAAAGCCTAATGACTCAGGATCAATTCTTTAGTATCCACATAAAAGCCATATACAAAGTAGCACATGTATCAAGAATTCATTTTGAGTGGCTGGAAGCCCTGACACACCCATATTCATTCTCTGTCTCTCATTGGAAATAAATAAAATATGTATTAAAAAGAATATGATGACAATAACGATTGTGGTAATAAAAAAAATGTTAAGTGTTAACATGCCCAATTTTAGGTCCTTGAAGTTTGGGGGTGCCTAGTTTTTCTATTCAGCTTATTGCTGCTTGGAAGAAGGGTTTCTTTCAGTTTACAGTTCCAGGTTATAGTCCATGATGGCAAGGAAAGCATGGTGGCAAGAGCCTGAAACAGCTGCTCACATTCAGTGCAGTAAGGAAGCAGAGAGGAATTAATGCTGCTACTCAGCCAGCTCTCTCCTCTTTATGCAGTGAAGGATTCCAGTCCAGGGAATGGTGACACCCACAGTTAAGATAGGTTGTTCCACATCAATCTACATAATCCCTCACAGGTGATTCTAGGTCCTGTCAAGTTAACAATTGATATAAGATATCATCATGGCCACAGTGTTCTATACCTTATTTTTATAAATATAATACTTACAACTAAAAACATTCGTACACCAATTATCTTATTTGTGGTCTGTTACTAATGAGTTTTCTTATGCTTTTTATTCATCTTTCCTTAAATAGCATTTTTAAGATATATTTTCAAGTTTCCTGTAACAAGAGTTGTCTAGAACAAAGTTGAATGACAAAACTTTTGCCAGAATGGTTTTTCTACCCTTGATCCCCTGTATTGATCAAGAATTTGAGTTTACGGATCATGATTGTGAACATTAATATGAAGAGATTAGAACTTCACAGAGATTAAAGAAATAGCACAATAGTAGAATATTCCACTTTCTTCATTTTGTGTAGTATGCTTGCTATAGCCTACTGTAACCAACAGGCACATTGAATTTTGGAAACTAATTCCTTAGGAATCCTTACTAAAATTCCTTTATAGCTATGTTCACTGACCACATTTATCCTATGCAATCAGTGATTAGCCACCAGAGAAGGCTTCTTCAGGTTCTGGAGTTTTATTCACTGTCACAGGAAAGTTTCTCTCTGATATTCCAATGCCATTTGGGAGTTAAAGCTCAACTAATTAAAAATATGGGGCATGCAATTAAACCAAATTGTTGGTTCATTTTTGCTAGTGAGTGTATACACAATGCTTTTAACTGTGTTCAATTCTATAAAACACAAACATTTAGTTGGTTTATTTTCCTTCAGCTTTCCAAAGCAATATTTACAGTGCAGCCTTAGATGTTCAGAATGGGCTAAAACACAAACTTATAGCTATGACTAAATTTCATTGAATTTGGAGAAAATTTCACCACTAAGGATATGTGTATGCATTTGTGTGTTATTTATGTGCCCATACATCATAATCACTCTTCAGGCTCTTAAGTGATAACAGTATTTTATAGATCTCAGGGCACTCATTTGCAGTCATACAGTGAAGGAAAATCTCTCTGTATCAACATATAATTGGCTTATTAGAATTTCTAGTGAAGAGATGTAATAAAGCTCTAATTTTAGTAATGAAGATTGGGTGATTTTCTATCTTTCAATCCTTTTTACTGCACAGGCTTTCCTTTCCCTGCCAGTAAATATCCATTGTGAAAATGTGAAAGAGCTCAAGGACGGGCAGCTGCATTTTCACTCCAAATTGCCAGTTTGCAGGCAGTGCCAGCTGCCAATATCAAGTGCTCATCCCCATCTCATGATGTGCCATTGACCTCAGTGAGATAAACTGTCAGGTGCAGACCTAATACTGACTTATCCCTGGCTTTGACAGTGCAGAAAATACCAAGGGCTTAGTGAAGGCTGAGAGGCCACCTGGGCACTAATTAAGTCAGTAGGTGAAAAGTGGAATCCAGTGACATAGATCATAAATGAGCCAGACTGCCCAGTGAAAAGTAGCCTGGAAACAAAAAGAAAAAGCATCTGGAATGCGGAATATTGAGTCGAAATCAGGTAAATAAGATTTGAATTGATGGTGTGAAACAGAACAAGACAACAGTACATTTCCCTCTAAGTACCCCACAAGCCTCTAGAGGGTCAGTGAAAGTAAGAGTAGGGATGATCAGGGCTGGAGAGATGGCTTAGCGGTTAAGTGCTTGCCTGTGAAGCCTAAGGACCCCGGTTCGAGGCTTGGTTCCCCAGGTCCCACGTTAGCCAGATGCACAAGGGGGCGCACGCATCTGGAGTTCGTTTGCAGAGGCTGGAAGCCCTGGCGCGCCCATTCTCTCTTTCTCCCTCTACCTGTCTTTCTCTCTGTGTCTGTCGCTCTCAAATAAATAAATAAATAAAAATTAAAAAAAAAGAGTAGGGATGATCAAAGCTTAGTTTAGTGTCATATCCTCCACGGGCCATATATATATATCCAATCTCTTTCCTTCTCTTTCTCTCCTTTCTTCTCCTTTTCCCTTCTCTTCTCTCTCTTCTGATATTCTCTACTCCTTCATCCATATGACAGAAAACATGGCCATATCTTTACTCCTAAGTTAATACCATCCTCATTTCAAGAAGTAGCCTGAATAGCCAGGCGTGGTGGCACATGCCTTTAATCCCAGCACTTGGGAGGCAGAAGTAGGAGGATCACCTTGAGTTCAAGGCCACCCCTAGACTACATAGTGAATTCCAGGTTAGCCTGGGCTAGAGTGAGACCCTACCTCGAAAAATCAATAAAAAAGTATCCTAAATAAAATCAAATTTGATTAGAATCAATTCTAAATTAGCTGTGTATCAGCTTGAAAAAATACTGGAGCATTTTTTTTTCTTCAAAAATGTGGTACAAAACAAAAAAAATGTGGTACAGGAAGGTAATTCAAGCTACTTGGTATGCTGAGGCAGGAGGATTACAAGTTTCAAGTCAGCCTAGGCTACAAAGTGAGGCCCTGGAGAGAGAGAGAGGAAGTGAGACAAAGAGAGAACAAATAGACACTTGAAGGCAAGGTACTTTAAAGGAATGTAACATAGCATTTCCTCTTTACTACAACCAGATGGCTGGAGAATTGACACAATACTAAAATGCTTATCTAGCAAATACAAGATCTCGAGAACCATCCCCAGCACTACAAAGAAAAGATGCTTAAGTTTTTGTCAATAATTATATAAAATTAGGCTGTAAGAATAATATGAATAAGAGAGCTGGGGAGATGGATCACTGAATAAAGTGTTTGCCATGAGGGCATAACAAATGAGATTCTAATCTCTGGCACCCATATAAATTATGACTGGGCATGGTGGACCGTCTGTAACCCCAGTGCTCAGGAAGTACAGACAAGGGAAACTCACTAACTAGACTAGCCAAATGGTAAACTCTGAGTACAAGTCAGATAACATACCTCAGTAAATAAAGTAGAGTAATTAAAGAATATAAGTTAAACTGTGACTGCCACAAGCACACATGGGTAGACACACTCACCTACACACATGCACCAACACATGCTCACATGCATACAAACCACACACATACAAATAGAAAGAAAATAAATAAAAAATTAAGTCATCATAACTAATAATAACTGTAACTTGAGCTTTTGTCAGGCAAGATAACTAGGGAAACTACTGATTATAAGCCTGTCATAAATGAATATAAAATTCTTGTTTTTAAAGTATATATTTGTCAGATAACTATAAGAAAGTAATAATGCTAGTGATCAATATAACATTATATGCACACATGAATACACAGACAAATAATATATTATTCCACAAAATATTTCATCCCAATTTCAATAAAAATGGGCTACTTTAACCTTGCATTTAAGCAAAATGAAGATGTCTTTATGTAGGATTCTGATGTAAGGTAAGACAGCATTAGACAGTACTTCAGAAAAACATCCATTCTATGCAGTACTCTTTAGGATGCATTTAACAGAAATACATCTAAGTAGAGCCAAAATAATATAACCAAAATCCATAATTGATTATTAATGTATAATAACAAATACATTTGAATGAAGGCTTAAGACAATCTGCACTCTGTCCACTTTTCTTGTCTGCATTACTGTAAATGTCTTTATTTCTCTCTCTTTTTGTCTAATTCTCATTCTCTCTCTCTCATTGGTTAAGGGACATAGTACAAGATGGGATCATATGCTACTCATAGACCTTTATTGCCTCCTTTTAAGTTAGCAGTCTTGGTAAGAACTTGACTCACAATCTCAATACTGAATTTTCAGGCATGGAAAATTTTGCCGTCTGGATCATGAGTTCAAGTCTAGACCTACACAACCTACAGAAGTACAATATTGAGGATACTCAAGCTAGGAATAACTCCCCAACTCTTTTCATTAAACAATTAAAAATAGGTCAGTGGTAATAATTTATCTGAGAGAGAGAGCAAGCATGGTTGCCAGGGCCTCCAGCCACTACACATGAACTCCCAACACATGTGCCACTTTGTGTATCTGGCTTGGGTCCTAGGGAATTGAATCTGGGTCCTTTGGCTTTGCAGGCAAACACCTTAAGCTATGTCTCCAGATTATGGAATTTTCAAAGAAGTCTTAATTTGCCTCTATATCACTTTCACCCTTTCTTTAAAATTGAGACAATCCAGATAGAATAGCTAGACTAAAAGTCACATTTATGCATTGGGAAGAAAATAATACAAGTATAATAACTTGCTGCAATGACACGTCCAATTCCCACCACATATATAAAATTTCCATGAATGTTTCACTCTCTTCTTGTTGTGGTGAATTTCCAAGCAGCATAAGGCACAATAAATACACATTTCTTATTTCCTCCCTAGCCAGTGTGTTAAGGCTGAGACCTTCCTGGAACAAATGATTAATGGTACCAGAATGACATCCTTGCAATCTCTGAGATGACAATAATCTATCTTTACAGAACAAACAGCACCATGACTGGGACTTGAGCCACCTTATTTCATTCTGAAAAAAAATAAAATAAAAATAAGAAAAGCTTTAGCAACCTAGTCAGGAAGCATGCCAGTAAGACAATGGCTGGAGTGTACCTTGGCAGTCTTAAGGGAAATACCAGCTGAATACAATATGGTCATCCCACAATGTGGAAAACCAGTTGAAACAAATGAAGTTGGAGAATAGTAATAAAACAGCCACAAAATGCAAAAAATATTAGAAATCAGTGATTAAAATCACCCAGTAAACTTGGGGATTTTATATATATATATATATTTGTGTGCCAAATAAAAGAGATGGGAATGTATAGGATAGTAGTATTTAAAGTGTGCTCCATGACGTAGAAGTATCTGTCTAAGACCTTTCCTTCCTGCTGAATTAGAAACTGAGAATGGGGAATACTCAGGTTGTCCTATAACAAGTGTTGATTGTGAAAAGCACTGGTAGGAGGGAATGAAAAGTCACAGGTACATACAAACTATAGGTGATGAGACATAATATAGTAACAATGTACAGAGGAGAGAATAAACTATTGCATAAGGGTACTGTGAGCATATTTCTTAGAGCTGTACTCTGTAAGTGGCATGTCATGAAACTATATTATTGGATTATGAATTTAAGCCAAGTCACTGTCAGCATTTATAAGAATGAGATTATAAAATATTATGGCATAGACTTTTCTTTCTTTTTCTCTATATGTGTGTGTTGTGCTAGTGTGTGTATTCGTGTTTATATGAGTGTGTGTATGTGTGAATGTGAATATTCACCTGTGTATGTGTTCATTTCGAAGCTCTCTTACTGAATCTAGAGCTCATGGGTTGGTCCAGACTATCTAGCCAGTGAGGACCAGACCTACTCTGCTTCCCTAATGCTGGAATTACAGTTACACACCACCATACCTGGAATTTGATATGGATGCTGGAGATCTGAATTCAGGTCTTCATACTTCCACAACAAGAACTTTATCAACTGAGCCATCTCTCTAGCCCCGTGGCTTAGAACTTAATTCGCCTGAAAAGCCATAGGTAGAAGGATTGTTCCCTAACCTGTGGTTCTAAAGGAAAATAGTGTAACTTATAGGTAGCAGGGCCTCGTTGGAGGAAATTACATCACTGTAGGTGTTTCTTTTCAAGGGCTATTAAGCCTCTAGCCCCTCTTTTGTCTCTTCTTCCCAAATACCATGAAGTGAGCAACTTGCTCTTCCACATGCTCCCCTCCATTACATGATGCCTCACCACATGCTCCAAGTTGACAGAGGAGTCCTCATACAGAGAAACTTTTGAAACTCTAAGTGAAAATGAATCTTTCTTCACTAGAAATTGATTTTCTCCCAACAATGGAAATCTGGCTAATATGTAATGTACTTAAAATATTTCTCAATCTAATCTCTTGTCTATTTATGTGAATTTATATGGGATTAGGATATAAAATTACTTATTATTGTATATGGATTTTTAATTTTTATTTATTTACCAGAGAGAGAAAAAGTGAGAATGGGCACAGCAGGGCCATTAGCCTCTGCAAGCAAACTCCAGATGCATGTGCCACCTTGTGCACCTGGCTTATGTGGGTTCTGGGGAGTCAAACCTGGGTCCTTATGCCTCACAGGAAAGTGCCTCTACCAGCTATCTCTCCAGCCCATAGGTGAAATTTTTATTGACACATGTGCATCATACATGGTTTCATATAGACAAATGTGTCATGTACTTTGACCATGTTCACCGCTTCCCTCCATTTTTCCTCCCCTTTCCCTCTCCCACTAGTCTTCTCCCTACACTTAAGTCTTTTCTACTTTCATGTCCTATATTCTTAAAATGAAGTTTTTAAAACTTGCAAGAGGCACTTCTTAAAAGCATTCATTATTAATCTTTGATAGACACAAGAATCTTCAACAGTATTCTAGGTTTTGAGCACAGATTTTTGGTACACTAAACTTGAGATAGGGCTCAATAATCTACATTTTAGCAAATATTCCCAGGGATTATTATTCAGAGTGCCAATTAAAACTAATGTTAATGACAGAAAGTTAGTATGTCAGACTCCATGTGTTTTTATCTGCTTACAGCTTCTTTATTATGGGTATAAAGAAAGAGAAATACAAGGGCACAATGTTATCAAATGGGTTGGTGGACATTCTTTTTTTTTTTTTTTTTTGCTTTTTAAAATTTTTGTAGTCAGTGAATACAATCAAGTTGGTACCATTGTTAGCCTCCTCCCTTCCCCCTCCACAGGAACCCTCCTTGTTGGGGTATATGGTTCATGCATTGTGGGATTAGCTTTCAATGACACCATAAAACTCTACATCCTAAAAGACAAGCCAGTGGTTGAACCTCCACCAGGCCCTTAGAGGGAACACCAGATTCACAAGACCCTGGAGAGGGTACAACAAAAACTGTCCATTATCTCCTCCTATTTCTGCTTCCTTTTCTCTCTCTCTCTCTCTTTCTATACATCTATCTTGCTCTCTCTACCTCTTCTCTGTTATCTCTCTATCTATTTTATATCACTTATCCTGTTCTTCCTTCTCTTCTTGGGCGCTGATCTATAACTCCTGGTACCCGCTGGTAGTTATCATCCACAATGAGTTTTTGATCACAGAGAACTACAAGGTCTCACAAAGAAGACAGATTTATGTCAGAATGCTTGATGACCCACCAAAGGTTAGTGTTAAGACCCACTGCTGAAGATACCATACAGTGATGGTATGTATCATAGAGTGAATGATATGGCTGGAAGCTGGAAGAGAATCAGTCCCCAGACAGCATGTCTAGTGCTGGAAAGTTCTCTATGAGCAATTGGTGGATAATAACCTATATCTTCCCAACCAGCACACGGTCTAACCTACTTAGCAGCAAACAACCTGACATGATGCTCACACAAGTGTAATAGTGGCACATAGCCATGGTGGGAAACCAACTGCTCTTGATTTGGCTAACTGATCTGCTCAGTAGAATGGAACCCATAGCTGGAGCTGGGACACAAGTTAGAACCAAATCCAAAAATGAGCCCCACTCCATTAAACTCTCTCTAAAAAAAAACAACGGTTATTACATTTACTTGGTGATAACTTGACTCTCCATTGGAGAATCTGCTTCTTTTTATCACATAGACACAGATCCTAAGGAAAGAACCATCCCATCATACCTCAAAAGGACCCCCGCTGAGACTAAGAATAACTGGGGAAACATGCAAGAATGCTGTTTTCTTGGAAAACTGGGAACCAGCACAATGATGAATGAAATAGACACAGAGAACAATCAACCCCTATGAAACCAGATATCCAGAGACACAGAGGTGCCCAAGATCTCAACACGGAAGCAGATATAATATGAACCCAGCATGGCTCAGGGAAATTTGCAGAAGAAGGGACAGACTCCATAGTTTTTGAGCCCAAGTTACATGCAAGGCTAAAGGCTATTGAGTTTACAAAGTTAAATTGGCCATAAATCTTTACCTTTAGGAACATTACAATTTTTGCAAAGCAAACTTTGTTGTTGGGCCTGTCTGATTTTGAAATATCCTTGGGAGTATTATTTTCCACCTATAATATAGTTAGTAAGATAAATCCTGTATTAGGGTGGACAGAATCTTCTATTATATGCAGGACCTTTGAAATAATAGAAAGAAGTAGTCATCATCAACAAATGAATTAGGAAAAGAAATAATTAATGCATGGATAACCTAGAAAGAATTGCTATTTCCTTCATAGTAATGTACCTTAGGCTTATCCCATGGCTTCATTTATCATATTATGAGTCTCAGATTCGTCTTTCCTTTCAGTACTCTTTGGTACTGCCTCCCACACTAACTTTGGGATCTCCTTCAGACCTGATTTAGCCAATAGGATCTCAGCAAACACAATAAAAGCAGGTGTTTGAAAGTTTTCAACATTAGGTCTTGTTCTCTTGCTGCTCTCAGAAAGCCCTTGTGAATTACAAACAAACTCAGCTTACCTTAGATGGATAGTGAGAGCCTATAAGAAAAAAAGACCCCAGCCATCCTATCTGAGGTCATCATTAATCAAATCAGCTGAAGTCATCTAAGCACATAAAACTCAGAAGAATCACTGACCTTAGCCCAATCCATCTTGACAACCTCTAAAAATCATGAAGAGAAAGAATGATCATTCCTTTAATCCACTATGTTTGAATATTTTGTGAAGAATGAGGCATTCAGCCACTGAGTTATGGATACAATTCAAACTTTAATTAATTCCCGTAAGCCCAACTAGATTCAAGCTGCACCATTATACAAGATTTTATCTCGAGTCAAAGTAAGCTGCAGGACTGTAGAGTAAACAATATTAAATCTCTTCTGAGTAGAAAGTTTGGATTTCAATTGACCACTAATGAGAGATTGAAATGACCTGAGAGTCTGGTGAGGTTGGAAACTGGATGGTCTAATGATAAGATCAGATTCAGTCAATGCATAATGAATTGAAGCATGACAATTCTAGATTGCTGTAATCAAGGTAATCGTTGTACAAATACAGAGCCTATTAGGCATAAGAACTGTGTTAGACCATCTTTATTAAGACATCTGTGCCTATTGAGAGAGGGACACCTTTCTGTAGTACTTGAATAGTTTCTTTTCACTCTGAATCCTATGTAAAACCATTCTGAAAATGTATTATTATTTCCCAGAGCAGCAGCAAAACAGCCAGACAAGCTTCTATGTCAGTTCATTCTCTCCCTCTATCTTTTATGCCATTTCATGCTACCAAACAGAATGGGAAAAAATGAGCATCTCTTTATATTTTCTTTAATTTAGAATGTGTTTTACCTTTTAAGATCTAGAACTTAGGGGATAGAGAGATGGCTGTTGTAGCTACCTTCTGCTGCTGAGACAAAGCACCCAACAAAAAGCAGCTAAATGGAGGAAAAGGTTTATTTTAACTTATAGTCTTTAGGAGAAGCTACATGATGGCAGGGGAAACCATGATGTGGTCAGAGGCTGGATATCACCTCTGCCACAGAAGGTGAACAAAATTCAGCCAAAAAGAGAGCCAAATTCTTGCAAGGAGAAGCTGGGCTATAACACCCCAAAATCCATCCCCAGAAACACACCTCCTCCAGCAAGGCTCAACCTCCCAAATTGCCACTAGCTGGGTACCAATCATTAAGAACACACAACTTTATAAGGGACAACTGATTCAAACTACCACTATGTCACTACTTACAAATGCCCACCAGATTGGGTAAAATCTCCAAAGCCAGATGCAAATGTGCCTGTGGACAATAGAAATTGAAACCAGGAGAATTTGAGGCTTACAGGCCAGCTAGTCCTGGCTTCAAAGAAGGTGGAACACAGATACATGGAAGGTGTCCTGTGAATATATGGGCTATGGCACCCATATAACACACACACACACACACACACACACAAATAAATTAGTTAATTAAAATCTGAAATCATATCCTTTCATGATATCAATAAATACATACATTGATCACAGTTGAAGGAAAATTTTATCCCTCTACAATCTCTTATGTATAGAAATGCAGCCTGATTTGGCTGCTTAACTGTGTTTTATGGGAGCCAAAAAACTGTTGGACAAAAGATCAACTGAGTGCATAGGAGATGCTAAGACCCATAAATGCCCACAGCATAAGAGAAGCATCTTGCTCACTTATCACTTATTGGGGAAAGGAGACAGCACAGAATACACAGCAATGCTAGACTTCATTAACAGGATCCATGGAGAGGAAACTACCAGACAGACTCAAAGCTGTCAGAATCAAGTGTCATAATTCATTTTGTCTGTGGAGAAGGTTCATTAGCTTTCATTAGATTCCTAAAGCAACCTTTGTTCTCATCACCTTCTGTGAAAAGCTAAGAGTCACTGCAGTAACAGTCATAATATGTGAGCATCTCAGTTCATTGTGGGATGCCTTTATCTTTCTTAAACCAGATACAGTCTGTCCTCTTCACACAGGTACTTTTCACCCCATATGTAATTTGAATCTTGTCTTTCTTCTGACTTCATAGGAAATTAGATTTATATTCCTATGAGAAAAAAATTTTAATAAAAGGCTTCCAATTGATACTTTGAAATCTCTTGGTAAAAGGAGGGTCAAGGATTGGAGAGTTGGCTCAGCAAATAAAGGTGCTTGCAAAGCAAAGCCTGATGGCCTGGGATAAATTCTCCAGGACCAATGTAAAGCCTGATGCACAAAGTGATGAATGCATCTGGAATTGGTTTGCAGCAAAAAAGAATAGCCAAGCTAGAAAGGGCAATTTTATTCTCCAGTTTCCACTCCAATTTCCCCACAATTTCATTTGTATTTTTATGCTCCTTTTACCCTTTAGAATGTTTTTTTTTTTCTGACCCTAAGACATCTCTGTCTTCATGGTTGAAACATGAGCTTCTTTTAGGATCCACTTGTTCACCTGCTAGAATTCAATTACGTGTCTTCTTGTGTTTAGTTTCTAGAGCTGAGATGTTACAAAAACTCAAAAAGATGTTGATATAATTCCTGAAGATGACACTTCTGGCCTCCACATGCATTCACATGCACCTATATACTTACAGATGTGCATTATCACATGTACGAGAAAGGGCAAAAGGAATTGGCTATCTCTACTCATGACATACTATTCTTACAAAACCACAATCAATATGTTGCTTTGTTTTGATCAGTGAACTCAACTATATGTATATATAAAAATCTATTTATTTCAATTCTTGTTGGTCCTCAGATGGTTCTTTATAGGGTTTGATATAGTGCTTCATTGTTTTCATACAGAACTTCAAATTAGCTAGGAATGAGAGAAAACATCTTCCAAACAGAAACAAAATTAAGGTATGGGATAAAATTGTTTAGATTATCTCACCTAATAACTCTATAGGGTATAACACCTGTATGTTTCTGGGTTTTCCTCCTTACAATGAAACTATTAATGGCCACACACTCTGTTGAAGATTTAAGCCTAACAATATTTCAAAAGCATGGAGAAGGCTATCTGGTTCATACTAAGTATTCAAAAAGTGCTATATATTACTAGTAATAAACTTCCTTACCATTTCTGTTTGTTTTCCATGTACTGTTACCATCTTCTTAGTAGAGCATAGATTCTCCAAGTTAAAGAGAAGAGAGAATACATTGTGATCTGTAGTTATCATTGGTAGCTCTTAACTGACAATAGTTCCACTATTATATTCTCAGCCTTATATTTGTTAAATAGGTAACATTGGTTGAATGTGACCTTGTAAGCCTGCTCAGCGTGGCTATAGTTTTCTATCATTACCAATCAGGGCAATACATGTTAATTATGTGCTTTACTGTTTTGTACATGATTTATTAGATCTTTTCTCGTTAATGTATTTGATCAAAAAGAAAAGTAATTAAGTTAGGAACAGTGCTGGTAATACATACCCAACATCAATTATTAAATATAAAAGTTTTTAGGATGAAAGCCTGATCATTTTTTCTTAAGCCATCTGGGGGTCTGAACTGATGGCAAACCATCAGAAGTGTTACTATCTCTAATTATAAGATTCAATGTTATTTTTTGAAGAGTGCTAAAGGGAAATATAATTTGATATTTATAGTCAAAACATCAGTAGCTGGCAAAGGAAGACTGGAATTGCACAATCTTTTCTTTATCCCTTAATAATAAAAAGTCAAAGAAATTTCTTGCCAGTCAAAGACCTGTGATTTCTCCCTTAAATATTAATAATATGATTTTGTAAGGTCAACTTCTCAGCAAATAATGATGGATAATTTGGAAGGTGAAAAAACAACTCACGTTAAGGGGGGAACCAACAGTACTTTTTTCTCAAATAAATTGTTTTTCTAACAGACAGATTCATAAGAAGTTGGAAGGCAGAATCTGAAGTTATTTGTATATCCCAAATTTTGCTATTCAGAGTTATAAGCAAATGCTTCAAAATTTTTCAATAAAAGCATACAACGTGATGAAACATTATTCATATTTTGAAATTAAACCTGCTATTCTGATGAGGTTGTACACCATCTCCCATCCTTTGAGATAGTAAGATGCTGTGGATTTTCATTCAATATCGTAAAGCCAATAGGTTTTAATATTTGCACTCAATTTAAAGACATTTAGACAGTCATTATAAACCATGTTTAAACAAGATAATATATAAACATACAAATAAATTGGACACCACTGTAAGAAAATTTGCAAGCATAACAAAAATTCAGTCTTGGAATATTATCATAATCAGGTATTTGATCATAATAATTGAACTAAGTTCTTTAAAATTATTTATTTATTTATTTGCATATGTGTGTGTATTTGGTAGAGCAAGGGAATTATAAGATCTCTTTACAAGCACATTAGGGCTTATGCAGATGATCTGGAATTGAACCTGGGCCAACAGACTTTGCCAAAAAGACCTTCAGCCCAAAACTTAGTTATCAAATGCATATCTAAACTATCCATTGAATAGGAATGAGGATTCTTTAATTAAAATGAAAATAATATTGTTAATTCAGAGAGTGTTTTCTGGAAAAATCTCTTTCAAGATATTAATGATTTTCACTGAAGTGTTGTATATGTATATGTTCATATATATGCCTATGTTTCATGTGTATATGGAAGCCAAGAGTTAACATAACTTCAAGTGTCTTCCTCAATTGCTCCCACATTATTTTATGAAATAGGGTCTTTCACTGAACCTAGAATTCATCAACTTCACTACACTAGGTAGGCAGCCAGCTCAGGGATCCAGCTATCTCTATCTCCCTAGTGCTGGGATTACCAGGTTGGAGATATATATATATATATATATAACTTTGATAGTAGGGTGATATTGTGCTAAAATTGGAGATAACCTTAAAATTCTGCTTTCCCAAAATAAACCCCATTGAACATTTATTTTATAAGATGGTCCTAGTAAAAAAGAGAGTTCTATATCAAATATATTTGAGAAATACTACTCTCTGTATTCAGAGATTCTATCTAAATGATCCAAGAAGTCTGCCACTAGTGAAACCTGTGTAAGTGCATTTTACCAAATGCCCATCTGCCTGTTTGACCATGGATAATGAATAATAATTTTGTACCTAATTCCATTTAACATTCTTTCATAGTTTAGAAAATGCTTACTTAAGGCCAATCCTTTAAAGAAGGGAACTTATTCAGAAAGCTGATGACCCAGATCCAACAGCTACTTAATAGCACTATTGGCACTGGAACTAAGATATCCTGAATCCTTGCTGGATACTCAGTTTATCTTACCTAAATATTTAACACTTTCATTCAAGGACATAGAGGTACAGTTCTTTCCTTCTACCCAGGAAGCTGGACAGTGCCAAAAGTGGTGGCACTTGCCTATAATTCAGTGCTTGGAAGTGGCGCAGGAAGAGTACCATAAGTTTGAGGCCAAACAGGGATAATATCCTGGATCCTATCTCAAAAAAGCAACAAATGAGGCCAGGGAGTTAGCTCAGTCACTAAAGCATATAGAACTGAGTTTGCTACACAGTATATATACATATAGAACTGAGTTTGCTACACAGTATCCATGTAAAAATGCTGAGTCTCATGGCACATACCTGTCATCCCAGCAATGGAGAAGTAGATTCCTGGAGCTCACAGACCAGCCAGTCTATGTCTTTACTTGATGAGCTCCAGGCTAATGCAAGAACCTGTGTCAACAAAGGAGGATGGTGCATGAGGAATGGCACCTGATGCTGTCCCCTGACCTGCATGTACACATGTATGTACACCGGAACACACATGAGCATGCACATGATTTAATTTTAACTAATACTGATGCACCTTTGTGCTTCAGGAAATGTAGATGATTATGAACAGATCTAAAGAGTTCATCAACTGATCCACTTGAGAAGAAAAATTCTGCCTTGCCAATTGCTATTCACATTCCTGCTAAATACCCTAAATAACCTTGAGATAAAGGAATTCTTTTTTATCTTAACAATAATGACTCTTGAAAGCCATTTATGTTACACTTCAGGAATTTTTTCTCATTACCTGAAGAAACAGGGGAGAGTGAAAAATTTCTGTCCTTCTGGGAACTGAAATAGAATGTATGTTCAGAATATTTACTATTTATCTCTACCAGTTCTGTTTTCTTATGGGAGACACCATAAATGATTAGTCAAGTAGACCTCTAGCATCGTCCATCTTCAGTTTGTGGAGAGCTTTGCTCAGTCATAGCAAATTACTTGTTGTTCACTTATTGAACAATTAGCTACTACTTTAAAAATCCACATTTTCCAGTATTTCCTATATTTGCTTGTTGCTTTCTATATTTCCTATATTGAGTTTTTTTCTTCCTCTTCTAATATTCTAAGTTACTTAAGAATAAGTTAGGGGCTGGAGAGATGGCTTAGTGGTTAAGCGCTTGCCTGTGAAGCCTAAGGACACCGGTTCGATGCTCGGTTCCCCAGGTCCCACGTTAGCCAGATGCACAAGGGGGCGCACGCGTCTGGAGTTCCTTTGCAGAGGCTGGAAGCCCTGGCGCACCCATTCCCTCTCTCTCCCTCTATCTGTCTTTCTCTCTGTGTCTGTCGCTCTCAAATAAATAAATAAAAAATAAAATAAATATTAAAAAAGAATAAAAAGAATAAGTTAGGATCTTTCTTTCTTTCTTTCTTTCTTTCTTTCTTTCTTTCTTTCTTTCTTTCTTCTTCTTCCTCTTCTCCTCCTCCTCCTCCTTCTTCTTCTGTTTTGAGATAGGGTCTCATTGTAGTCCAGGTTGACCTGGAACTCACTCTGTAGTATCAGGATTGCCTACTTCTGCCTCCAGAGTGCTGGGATTAAAGATTAAAGATGTGATCCTCCATGTCCAGCTAAGAATAAGTTAGTATTTCTTTGGGATAACATACTCTTCTCATATTGTGGTCTGTGGATAGCACTTTGATAAATGTTATGAAATACAGAATCTTCGATCCCTCCAGTCCTACTGAGAATGGCTGCATTTTAACATATGAACCTATTGTGATCTTTACAACCTTAAAATTAGGGGAGTACAAATGGAGGGAATGTTGGAAAGCAATAATGTAATAATGTAATATGTGAAGAAGAAACTAGAAATAATCATGCAAGCATCCTATTTTTTTTCCCTGAAATACCCACCAAAGGTAGTTACTATATTAGGTATTTGAACTGTTACTTTTATGAAATATAAATAAACATCAAAATAGCTCACATGACTAATTGCTTCTAGATAGCTGTCTCTTTCTCTCAGAGCTGGTATTTGAAGCTGGTCACAGAGCTCAGCATCAACCAGAGCAATATACAGCTACACAGCTGTGGGTGGCATCAAAGTAGCCCTTGTGTTTCCCCATGGGGAACCATCCTGGGAAAGGCATTAGCATGCACAGCAGAGATGAAATTGGTCCCTGGCTTCAGTCTCCCTGGGCATTTCTACTCAGTGATTTTTCTGCAGCTAGCTACTTGGGACTAATGGGAAAATAGGAATCAAGTTTCTAATACTTGCTTGATATAAACAAAGTGTGATTTTCCTCAGGATACTAAGAGATGGTGTATGTGACTATGCACTAATCTTATTTGATAAGGCTTCAATTGATTTCTTTTTCTGTGCATTTTGAGGTGTTATATCTTAGCAGTAGCTTTCTCTAAGGAGCTTTACACAAGCAGCTCATTACACCACAAAAGCCCTGTGAGGTAAAGAGATCAATGTTTATTATGCTCAATCTCAGAGCTGATGGAGACCAAGCATGGGCAAAACTACACATGGTAAGTTGAATTTTAGGCTACTCTCTCTCTCTCTCTCTTTGAAAATACCCTATATAGTAATTTACCAAGATCCCATTATTTTATAATTAAGAAAAACTCACATGTTAGTTTTGTTCATTTTACTATTAGGTACTCCTAAGCACTTTCCATTTATTTATTTATTTTTGGTTTTTTAAGGTAAGGTCTTATTCTAGCCCAGGGTGACCTGGAATTCACTATGTAGTCTCAGGGTGGCCTCGAACTAAGGTGATCCTCCTACCTCTGCCTCCCAAGTGATGGGATTAAAGGCATGTACAACCACGCCCGGCACACTTTCCATTTATAACAAAGGTAGATGGATGCCATGAAACCATGATGATGTACTTTATAAATACAAATTCAAAAAGTAATGAACAACTAAATTTCCAATGTGTGGATGTCATATATACTAGTACTAATTGTTAATGCTTCATCTATTCATCTGTAGTGAGTGGACATTCGTATATGCTAAAATCTTCACTTAATGTGAGGATTCTGGACTTTCCCATTGAAAGATTATGCTTAATTAACCAGAGAGAATAAACAAAACAATGCCCCTTATGCTTAATTAAGCAAAGAGAGTGGACATTACACCTCTTCATAGAGCATATTTGCATTTACCTGGGACATCCGAGGTCTCAAACTAAAGAATTGTCTCATGGGTAGAATTTAAATTATTGAGAATTTGAAGTTGTAAAGAATGCATGGCAGGGGCTGGAGATATGGCTTAGTGGTTAAGTGCTTGCCTGTGAAGCCTAAGGACCCCAGTTCGAGGCTCGATTCCCCAGGACCCACGTTACCCAGATGCACAAGGGGGCACAGGTCTGGAGTTCGTTTGCAGTGGCTGGAGGACATGGCATATCCATTATTTCTCTCTCTCTGCCTCTTTCTCTCTCTGTCTGTCACTGCCAAAATAAATAAATAAAAATAAACAAAGTTTTAAAAAAAAAGAATGCGTGGCAAAGAGATTTTTGGCTTCTTTTAGTATACAAAAGCAAACAACTGCCCATCCTAACTATGGTAGGAACAACCCTTTTTTAAAGTGGAAGACACAAGTGTTTGAGAATGATCTTTTCCCATGTCTAGGACAGAATATGATTCTGTCAAAATCCACTTCTCTTTTGATGCAATAGCTACAACAAAGAAATGTTTTCAAGTTGTGCTGTGCTCAAGGCATTAAGACACATACAAGACAATTATGGAGATATGCCAAATCTCCAAGATTGTAACTTTTCCACGAAAAGAAGCTCTTAAATCTGAGCAGTTAGAAAGCCCTAATAGACCATAAAATATCTTTTCTTTTTTTTTTTTAAAGATTTTTTATTTTATTTTTATTTGAGAGTGACAGAGAGAGAAGGAGGCAGATAGAGAGTGAGAGAGAGAATGGGCGCGCCAGGGCCTCCAGCCACTGCAAACAAACTCCAGACGCATGCGCCCCCTTGTGCATCTGGCTAACGTGGGTCCTGGGGAATTGAGCCTCGAACTGGGGTCCCTAGGCTTCACAGGCAAGCGATTAACCGCTATGCCATCTCTCCAGCCAAAATATCTTTTTGAATTATAAATATTATCCATTCATACATTTGAAGATTCAGGCTGTAATATATTTAAGATAGGGAATATATATTATATCTAAACTACTACAAAGCTAAGGAAAAACATAAAATTCCAAATTTATTTCTAAGAGTTTCACCTCACTGTGAGACATGAAGCAGATAAGTACAACACCCTTATCCAAAAAGAAAACATTATCCAATCACATTTTTATATATAATGTAAACATTCACAAACTTAATGTTAAGGTAAATATAAAAGACTAGAATACACATGATATACATGACATAAGGATAATTCAAAATCAGAAATGGTTTTATATTATTAAATAAGGAAATACATTTGGTTATCTCAAGAGATTCACTGGCTAACATTAAACACAACTTCATAATTAAGTCATCAGCAAATGACAAATCAAAATGCATGCCCTTAGCTTGAAGAGATATATCTACTGGTGGTGAAGCACAAAATATAGATGTCTATTGTAAACAGAATCAAGATGACAATCCCCAACATTGACTTATTTTTCAAAATCTTGTGCAATAAGACACATTCATTCAACTTTAAAATTCAGTGGTAAAACACACATCACTTTTGGTCAAATAAATGGATATTTATATGAATCCAATTGTATCCTCAAATTTTTCCCAATAATTTATTGAATTATGAAACTGCTTACCAAAGAGAAATGGTTTCACCCTTTGTAGACACGCAGCAGCATTACCATATGTGATTTTCTGGTTGGTTCTCTGAAATCATGTTGCCTTTGGTTCAATCTTGTCTTGACATATAGACTATAATTAGCTTCTGTGTGTTGAATAAATCAAACAGAAGAGAGTTAAAAGACCTAACCTTATCCTCTCCCATGGATTTCTACCTTCCATAGTTTCAGAAATAGCAATACCCTTCATTTCATAAAGAAGGTTTTGTATCTTTGTTCCACCATCCTCTGAATTCTCATTAGTACTAGAGTTGTGCTAGTGGCTGCTTTAGAAGCAAGCTACTACTACCACTGCAATGGGAATGGAAATTTACTAGCAATCCTGAATGTAAAACATATTGAACACGTAGTAGGCTCAACATTTATTAGGTGGAATGAGTGGAGTCCTAATTAGAAGCCTGTTAATTATGTAGGTTGAATAAATAAAACTGGAAATGAAAACTACTTTGAAAACTTCAATTTTCTTTAAATATCATTCTTATGTTTACAGTCTTTGATGACCTCAATTGTTATATTCTCCATATTTATTATATTGGTGGCAAGTGACAGTTAAATATAAGGTGATCTTATGTCAAATGCTATTTTTGTATTGATTTCAAGAGATGATGTTTTCATAGCCTAGTGAAGCCTAGGAAGAACATATTGTCAACAACTTAATAAAGTGGTAGAGATCACTACAATTTTCATATCTAGTGATAGTGGGAAATTATTACCTAATGGGAATATATATTTGGCATATTATATATGTGTATTTGTTCATGAGTGTTAATGTGATTGCATGCATGGAGGTCAGAGGACAACTTGGGGTGTTGCTCCTTACCTTCCACTTTGTTTGAACAGGATTTCTTATTCATTATTGCATTCATCAGGTTGGCTGACTTATAAGCTTCCAGGAGAGTCTCCTGTCTCTTCCTACTTTCTTGTCATAGTCATGATGGGATTGCAGATGCCTGCTATGGTATATAGCTTTATGTAGGTTCTGGGGATCAGAACTCAAGTACTCATATTTATCCATTGAGAAATCTTCCAAGTCTGAGGGAATATGCTTTTTTAAAATTTTTACTCAAGGCCAAACTTTAAAACAAACCTGTTCTTAAAAGATTATTTATTTTTATTCATTTATTAGACAGAGAGAAAGGGAGAAAGAATGGGCATGTCAGGGTCCCTAGCCACTGCATATGAACTTCAGAAACACATGCTACTTTGTGTATCTGGCTTACATGGGTTCTGGGGAATGGAACCTGAGTCCTTAGACTTCTCAGGCAAGCACTGTAACCACTAGCCTATCTCTCCAGCCCAAAGACAATCTTTCATTTGAGGAAAGAAAACATTTCACAATAAATTTGATCATAAATATGAAAAGATATAATGTACTGATAAATTGTGCAAAGTAGTGTACTAATGATTCCTTAAAGTGAATCTAAATTAGGGTTTTTAACTTTTAATTTTGAGGTAGTTGTGCATTGTCAATGTTAAAACATTTTACAATGGCCTGATGGTATATGCATTTAATCCCAGCATTCAGGAGGGATATATGAAGATTTCTGTAAGTTCAAGGCCAGCCTAGGACTACAGAGTGAGTTCCAGGTCAGCCTGGCCTAAAGTGAGACCCTCCCTCAAAAAATTAAAATTAAGCATTCTTCAAAGCTATAGTAATCAAGATGGCTTTACAGTGGCATAAAAACTGATACTTAAACCAACGAAGCAAAATAAAGAATCCAGAATTTAATCCATATATATAGAATCAACTGATTTTTGACAAAGACAACAAGAGCATACATTGGAAAGGATGCTCTGGGAGAACTGCATATATACATAGGTCAAAAATGTACACGTGGTGCTGGAGAGCTACCCTATTGGTTAAGACACTTTCCTGCAAAGCCAAAGGACCCGGGTTCGACTCCCCAGGACTCACATTAAGCCAAATGCACAAGGGGGTCCACACATCGAGAGTTCATTTGCAGTGGTTGGAGGCCCTGGCACACCCAATCTCTCTCTAAATCTCTCTCTCTCCCTGTCTATTTCTGTATCTTTCTCTCTCAAATAAATAAAAATAAAATATTTTAGAAAGTACACATGAGGGCTGGAGAGATGGCTTAGCGGTTAAGCGCTTGCCTATGAAGCCGAAGGACCTCAGTTCAAGGCTTGATTCCCCAGGACCCACGTTAGCCAGAGGCACAAGGGGGTGCTTGATAGCAAAGACAAAGGGCCCAAGTTGGATTTCCCACTACACAGGTAAAGTCAGATGTACAAGGTGGCACATGCATCTGGACTTTGTTTGTGGCAGCTGGAGGCCCTGGTACACCCATTCTCAATCTCCCTTTCTGTCTCCCTCTCTCATAAATGAACAAATAAATAAATAAATATTTTTTTAACAAATGACCTAAAAGAAAATATACAAATATCCAGTAGGTATATCACAGAAAGTTTAATATCATTAGTCATCAGGAAGTACAAATTAAAAAATTGAGATATTATCTCATCCCATTTAGAAGGATTATTATCAAAAATAAAAAAAAAAGTTCATAGCGATGAGAGAAAAGTGTATTTTTCCATACTGTTGATGGGCATATAAATTAATCCAGCCATTATGGGAAATATAATTTAGATGTTTTTAAAACCAAGGTGATCTAACAAGTCTACTATAATATAGGCTCCAAAGTAAGGAAATCATTATGTCAGTGAGATAGTTGCCTTCCCATTTCTACAGTAGTTCTATTTTATAATGATCAAGCTATGAAATGCTCTTTGGTCCCCTTCAATAGATGAATTGATAAGGAAACCATAGCATACACACACACACACATACACACACACACACACACACACACACACACACAATGGATGTTATTCAGCCATAAAAACAATGAAAGTTTGCCATTTGTGGAAATATGGTTGGAGCTGTATTATCATATTTTCAGTGAAAAAAATAAAACCAGACATACAAAGGAAAATGCCATACACTGTTAGTTTTCAAAACTTAAAAAGTCAATCTAATGGAAAATAAAATGGAACACGAAAAGGCAGGGAGAAAAAGGATTGTTAGGGACATGAAGACAGGAGCAATTAGTACTGCTTCTCAATGAGACAGGGTATAGAAATTGGTTTCAATAGCCTATGATAAATTTAAACATAATTAAGGGTTGGGGAGATGGCTCAGTGGTTAAAGGCAATTGTTTGCAAAGCCTGTCAGCCCAGGTTAGATTCCTCAGTACCCATGTAAAACCATATACATAAAGTGGTATATGTATTTGGAATTTGTTTGGAATGGCAAGAGACCTTGGTGTGCTCATACTAACTTTCACTCTCTCTCCCTGTCATATAAGTAAACATATTATTAAAATAAAAATAATTAAAAGAATTTAAAAATTCCTGATGATTGATACTGAGGTTATAAAAGTGGTGTTTACCAAATTTGAACATTGCATATTATATATATGTTGAATTATCATACTGTTCCCATAAATAATATGTCTCAATAAAAAGGATAAAATAGAGATTCTATGTTCCTTCTATCTGCTTTTATTCACTACCAGAATTTTGAAAACAAAAGTACAATCACAACCAGAATACTGTCACCAATACAATGCATCAATGTTACTCAATTTTCTCTAATTTTACTTGTACTCATTTATATGTCTGCTTGCACACACGTTTAGTAATATGCAAACATCACATAAACATAAGTATGTTTGAGTATCTATCAAGATATAGAATGAATAATTCTATCAGCACAGAATTTTTATTTTAAACTTCATTTTTCTTTATGGATGTATAAAATTCCATTGTGTAAATGTAGCATAGTTTCTTTATCCAGTCAGTATTTGATGGACAGCTAGGTTAATTCTATTTCCTAGGTATTGTGAAAAGAGCAGCAATGAACATGGATATGTATCTCTGTGGTAAACTGCTGACTCCTTTGGGTATATTTCTATAAACAGTGTATCTGGGTAATATGGTAGTTCAGTTTTTAGCTTTTTGAGAAAGTTTCATGCTGATTTTCATAGTGGAAACATCAGTATACACTTCAACCAACATTTTTCTCCCCATAACTTCACCAGCATTTATTAGAGAATGATGACAGACTGTGAATTGGGACAGGAAATCACTAGAGAGGAAAAGAGGTGATGAGAAAGGCAAGGAGGGAGAATAAAATGAAATGTAGTATGAAGGCAGAAATTAGTCTTTGGTGGGAACTGGACACAAGGGGGTGCACGGATTGGGGAAAAGTGTGAGGAAGTAGAATAAAAAGTTGTTTGTTTATATCAGTAACTAATTAATTTAAATTGTCTTATTTCTTGGTGAACCATAATTTGTTCAACCATTAGCCCACTGCAGGGCATCAATGCTGTTTCTAGTTTGGAATTTGTGGTGGTTTCAATGTAAATGTTGCCAATAGCCTCATGTGATTCCAATTAAGCCTCATACTCAGTCCCCAGCTGGTGCCTATTTGCAAGGTTTGTGGGCATTTAGGTGTTGGAGATTTGTTGGAGTCAGTACATCACTGGGTGCAGGCTTTGTGGTGATATACCCAAATTTGAAGTCTTGTAGGTTGACTGCTCCCTTCCGGTTGAGATGAAGATGTGACCTAGGCTTCCTTTTTGGGCCTATTATGCTTTTTCCACCATAATGAAACTTCCCCTGGAAGCTTAAGCTGAAATAGACCCTCTACACCCATAAACACCTTCTATTCAGATGTTTTGTTCTAGCAATGAGAAGGTAACTGCTACATGCCTGTTATTAATTAATCTCTTTCGGAATATATATATATATACACACATATGAATTTAAGACATACTTCTGTGGTTGTATGTTTAACACTCAAACTTACAGAATACAGTAAAGTCAATACAAAACAAAAAAGACTTTATTGTAACCAGAAAGAGGATGGAGGATAAGAGAGAAAGAGTAAGAGAGAAGGAGGAGGGAAGTGGAGAGGGGAGGCAAAGAAAGAGGGAGAGTATACAAAGCAGGGAGCAGAAAAGCAATAAAAGGCCAGAGATAGTATGCTTTGAATGCTTATGCACAGATGTTTGAAATAAAATAAATTTCACTTTCACTTGGATAAATACCTAACAGTGCCATTATTAGGTCATGTGAATATAAGAATCTGTCCCACTGCTTTCTCTACTGACCAGACAATTACAAATTTCTACAATCACTGTATGAGTGACTCTGTTTGGTTTCTTCACATGCTTGCCATCATTTGGAGGGTCAAGATTTTTCAAAATAAACTTAGTAGGTGTTGAACATATTTTTAATCTACAGTTTCTCAAGTTCAGCACTATTGGCATTTTGACTGGCTAATTGTCTGGAGTTGGAGAGAAGTCTTTTCAGTGATAGTATATTTAGGCACTTTCTGATGTCAACTTACTAGTTACACATAGCATGTCACATCCACTGCTCTCTACTCTTCCATTTTTATGACCACCATTTTTTTTTCTTTTTTTAGTCATCACTAAAGTTCCCTAGGATACAAGATCTTGCCCATGTGACAATCACAGTAATCCATCCTGACATTGTAAATCTCAGTAGAACAAGATCACTAATGCTCATTAATCTCCTCTAGGCTCTTAGCCACCCCCTTTTTATTGAAAGAAAAAAAAATAGACTTTTCTTAACACCTTACTTTCCTCCTCTTGTTCAACCAAATCTCTGAAAAGATCATTCACATTAAAAAGGTCATAAACCTGCTAAGACTTCCTGAACTAAGACCGCAGTAACATTGCTTACATGTGATCTAGTCCTGGCTCTTAATTCGAATTGTCTCCATCAGCTACAAATATACAGGTCCCAACTTTTTTGAAAAATACAGTCTCAGGAAGGAGCAAATTCAAACTATTTACAAGATGCAAATGAGTATAATCGGATAATAGGCTTTTAAAGGTTCACTGATGCAAATTAGAAAGAATCCATGTTCAAACAGATAATGCTACAAGTTGGGAAAAACTATAATTCCAGTTGCTATATCTGCAGAATCCTACATAACTGTGACATCATTTCAGGTGTATGTCAAAACACTAATCCTCCCACTTCTCAGTCTATTAAAATGCTTCACGTCCTCCAAAGCTCAGATCAAGTGCTATCTCTTCTATAACATCTTCTCCAATCCTGCCAGCTGTAGCAGCATAATCCTTCCCGAGAATTCTGCTAACATTTATCTCTACCATGATCATTGCTATATCTCATATGATTCAGTCCATGCTTTTTCTGTGCATCTATCTCCATCCTCAGAGAGCCAGAGTCTCAACTTTTATTTAATAGTGATGTAAACCCAGGGAAAGAGTACCTGTGAAGGAATATAGTAGGCACACAGAGTATAAAAATGGGAAAGGATGGAGAAACAATTGGCAGTGGAAAAATAATGGAAAATGGTGGTTTTACAAGTTAGAATTTTTAAGTTATATTGGAGCTAATCCCATCTTAAAATTTGGACCAAACTGGCTTAGCAGTTAAGGTACTTACCTGTGAAGCCTAAGAACCCAGGTTTGATTCCCCAGTACCCATGTAAGCCAATTCATTAACAACGGCTAGAGGCCCTGGAGTGCCCTTCCTTCCTTCCTTCCTTCCTTCCTTCCTTCCTTCCTTCCTTCCTTCCTTCCTTTCTTTCTTTCTTTCTTTCTTTCTTTCTTTCTTTCTTTCTTTCTTTCTTTCTTTCTTTTTCCTTTCTTTCTTTCTTTCACTCTTTCTCTCTCTCTAATAAATAGATAAGTAATTTTTTATGTACAGCCAAGCAATTTCTGGGATGAGGCAGGAAACCTGTGTATTGTGTGAAATGAGGCCAATGGCTCTTCTGAATCAGTGTTCTTCACATGGAATTACCTGGAATATCTTATAAAACACAATTATCTAAGCTCTATCCTTCACAATTTGATCTATCTGGGGTATGGCCTGAAAATATGTTTGTTTAACAGGTTTATGAGAGATGCTGATACTGGTGGTCCAGCACCATACTTCAAGAACCACTCATCTATCGGGCTTGTGTTGATATCATAAGCTTATCCTTACTGTTACATCGCAGCTTATGTAGGTCAGCCAGACCACATGGATAGAGAAACGCATGGGATAAGAAGACTTGGGTTGTGGACCAAAAAATGGGTACTATTTCTTCACTAAGAAAAGTCTAGAATCTCCCATACTAAATGTGCTCTGAAATTGTTTTTAATAGTTGTGATTATCTTGATGCGATTTAGAATTATAATGGAAACAAACTTCTGGACTTGTCTGTGAAGGAGTTTCTAGGTTAGATTAATCAAGGTATAAAGACCCACCTTGCATATGGGCAGCACCATTCCATGGACTGGAGATGACCGACTATAGAAAAAGGAGAAAGTGAGCTGAGTATCAGCATTCATCTCTCTGATTCTTGATCATAGTGGGTGATTGGAGGTGAGCCTTCATGTCTTTTTAGCCTGACCCCATTTCCTTGTCATGGTCTGCTTCCTGACTATGAGGCAATGTGATCCTGGTTTCCCACTCCAGCCTTCGCCACCATGATGGAATGCATTCCCTTGAAATTGCAAGCAAAATAAAACCCGTCTTCCCCTAAGTTGCTTCAGGTCAGGTTTTTATTTTCTCACATCAATGAGAATGAAATGATATATGAGGAAATATTTAGGGGAATAAATAGTCAGTTTTCAGTAATAAGGATCAATAGATTAGTGACATGCATATCTTTAGTCAGAGAAGCTTCCTTTTACAGATGGCAATGATGACTAGGGAAGCTAAAACTCATACAAGTGCTGAGAATAAGTGACTATTGAGTGATCAGCACTAAATGAAACATCTGCATCATAAACATCAAGGCTGATATAACACTGAGGAGGAAGGGGTTGAAAACGTGGAGCAGTTCTTTGAAGCACTGTCTTCCTGACATGAAGTGTCTTCTGCGTTTAAGATCTCTCAGAAACTGTCATTACCTATGCAAGACCTGTATAATTTTGGGCCTATAAACATATAGCCATTTATGTTGAAGAAAGGCCAAAAAAAAAAATAATAAAGACATCAAGATAGAAGAGCAAGTAGCTGGAAATAATGGTGTCATGGAAAGGAGATGAAGGAAGGGAGACAAGAAAAGGTAATGTAAATGACTAATATTAAGAAAAAAATAGTGAGAAAAAAAGAAGAAATAAGGTTCTAAAAATTAATATAGGCTACAAATATTGCTCATAAATTGGTGTATGGATAGTGAAGGATGGAGAGAGAGAAAGAAAGAATAAAGGGGAAAGAGAATAAAGATTTTTCTGATCCCCCATAGACATAAACTTAATTTTGCATTGAACAAGACCAAATTTAACTAGAAGTGTCAATATTATCGTCATTATTCAAATATTCCAAATCTAACTTGGTTATCCTACTCAGCTTATTAACAACCAGTTGATAGAACTGTGGCACTGGTAATAAATAAAGGTAACTTATCTTACCTTTTCTGACTCACATTTGTAAATCAGTTTATATCTTCCTGAAGAGTTATGCAAGACACAAGAATGCAACTATGCCCTTGTGATGGCTAGAGTCTGAAATATATGCATATATATATATATATATATATATATATATATATATATATATATATATATATATATATATTCTACATGTAAAGAATCATGACATTTATTCACTTATTCATCCAGTTTTCAGCAGGATTTTTTTGTCTAGTGGCCTACAATGAAAACCACACTGTGTTATAAACAGTAATGAAAACGACGGCCATGACAATAATATAGTAATATTCCCTTTCAAATTTGCAGTGACCCCCACATTGGCAATGATTTCTTTTAAGCAGTGCCTATGCAACAAATATTTTGGGAACATTATAAATTATAGAAATCTGACACTGAAAAAGATGGTCTAAGAAGTGAAGTCTTCCACTGACAGGTACTTTAACACTGTTTTTCAAAACTGAAATACTAGCAACAGGCCATTTTATTGTTGCTAGCATGACATTTGACTTGAGATTTGGAACTTTGGGCTGGCTATTTCCCAAAGGGCTACAGTGAAACTCTTAAGGGGTTTTACTGTAAAGATAAACCACAATGAGGTAGACACTAGTTTGTTTCTGACAAAAATGCAACTCTGCTTTCACAGTTGAGCATATATACCAAAACTGCAGCTTACAAAACCCCATAGCCCTAGGGTTCCTAGAGATCATAGGAAGTGAAAAACAAGACAGAATAAGCTCATGTTGCTTTTAAGTGAAATTTATATACATATATATTTTATATACATATTTAAAATAAGCTTAGCAGAGGCAATTTTACAGCCATGTGAGGAGAAATAATTTGTATTGTACACATCTTTTGATCTAACCAATCTAATTCTAGTTTATCCTAAGGGGGTTACGGGAAGAAAAGAAGAGGGATTTGAAAAATATGTCCTTATATGGACATTTGCTAAAAGAAATAAAAAATAACCTAAGTGTATATAAAGGAGACTGGATAAATTATTATCTAATTGTAAAATAGAATGTAATTCAGTCATTAAAATAATATTGCATAGGAATAGTAAAAAAGTAGGTAAATATTAACACTCAGTATATTACAAGCTCAAATAAGTTAACAAACATGCATGATATTATATATTTTATTTTAGCTTAAAATGTATGTGTATAGCATATAATATTTAAAATATTTTATTTATTTATTTATGTGTGTGTGTGAGGGAGAGAGAGAGGGAGAGGCTGGGCATGCCAGGGCCTCTAGCCAATGTAAAAGAACTCCAGATGCATGTGCCACCATGTGCATATGGCTTTTGTGGGTTCTGGGGAATCAAGCCTGGGTCCCTAGTCCTTGCAGGGAAGTGCCTTATCTGCTAAGCCATCTCTCTGGCCTTTAAATATTGCTCTTTGAGCCAGTCGTAGTGGTGCACACCTGCAATCCCAACACTCTGCAAGTGGATGCAGGAGGACAAAGTCTGCCTTTGCTACAGAGCAGGGACTATGTGACACTCGGTCTCAAAAAAACAAACAAACAAACAAACAAAAAAACATACAAGAAATGTTTTTAGAGCCTGGAGAGATGCCTCAGTGGGTAAGAGCATTGGCTGCATGAGCATGAAAACCTGAGTTTGAGCCCCAGGACCCACATAAAATGCATGGCATACACATGCTTGCACATGCCTGCAACTCAAGCACTGAGGAGGACAGAGATAGAAGGAATGCTGGGGCTTCTTGGACAACCAGTCTAACTGAAAAATAGGGACCTCCAGATTGAATGAGAGACTCTGTCCAGGAAATATGATGGAACAGTGATAGAGGAGGAATCTAATGTCATCTTCTAGCCCTCTGCATGTGTGCATCTGGGTATGTACCTCCACACACACATGTATACAAGGGACACACACACATTTCCCACATACCACACACATACACAAATACCAATAATGTTTTTCTTTAGCTTTAGAGTCTATATGATCATTAATGAGCATATATTTTAATTAATGGTAATTTCAATTTTATTATTTTATTTAACTGCTTTGTATATTTTC